>NC_042624.1:28048771-28648771 GCF_901001135.1 Rhinatrema bivittatum | reverse complement strand
TATTCCTATCTCTATACTAACTTGGTAGCTACTATAGCTACCAAGTTTAATCCCCCTGTTATATTGTAACTTTGCTATTTTCAGCCTTCTTGTTTTTGGTTACTTTCGTTTATCCCTTGTTCCATGTAAACCGGCCTGATATGAATCCCATTCATGAAGTCCGGTATAGAAATATTTTAAAATAAATAAATAAATAAAGCTCCCAATACATTATCGTACTAGCACTCAGAGCCAAACTGCCTCCCTCTCACTGGGAAAGAAAATGCCGCACTCTATCTAATTATGCTCAGCATGAACTCTTCAGACCCACATTTCACAATCTCTTCTGTATCTTAGTTATGCCTTTCTTTTTTCTCATTCCTTTTGTCAAATGACTTTTCATTTCCCTGTTCATTTTCATCTTTCTTTCTTTTCTTTCTATTTTCTTCTTCTTTCTTCTTCCTTTCTTTCCTTTCTTTCTTTCTATTTTTCTTCTTTCTTTCATCTCCATGTCTCTCTGTCCACTGCTCTCACCTTTCTCACTAATTTTTCTTCTTGCTCCCAGCTGATTCCCCCTCCTTCTTCATCTTCCCAGCCAATCTCCTCACTTTTCTAGAAACCATAGAAACATGACAGCAAAAAAGACCGTATGGCCCAACCAGTCTACTTATCATTATAAATTCTTATCACTTCCTTAGAGATCCCCTGTATTATCCCATGCTTTCTTGAATTCAGATACTGTTTTGTCTCCACCATTTCCACCACCCTCTCTATAAAGAATTATTTCCTAAGATTTCTCCTGTCACCCTCATAGCATGACCCCTCGTTCTAGAGTCTCCTTCCATTGAATGTCTCTCTATCAAATCTCCCATATCTTGCCTAGGATATACATGTTTAGATATTTAAGTCTATCCCAATATGCTTTAGATCAAAGACCGCTGACTATTTTAGTAGCCACCCTCTGATCGATTCCATCCTGTTTATATCTTTTTGAAGGCGCAGTCTCCAGAATTGTACTCAGTATTCCAAATGAGGTCTCACCAGGGACATACATGGGCAACATCACCTCCCTTTTTCTGCTGACCATTCCTCTCCCTATGCAGCCAAGCATCTTTATGTCTGTGGGTCACAGGTCTTATTCTACCTCAGCCCACTGTAAATCTCTTTTTCCTTCACATTTGGTTTTTCTGTGGTAATGGGGAATTAATTCCTGAATAATGTAAAGTGGGTGAAACTTTATTTATTGCTGCTAATTCAGCTTTAACATCAGCCAGCTCCTTTTTCAAGGATGAGAATTCTGAACAAATCAGGCAAGCCCTAAGTTTCCAGATGATTTCCCTCAGAATAAAGACTCCAAATTGTTACATTGGATAGTCCTCATTTTGGTAAATTTATTTGATGGATAACACCTAAGGAAATACCAATTTACTAATTTATCTTGTTGCCAATTATGTATTTAGGCAGACTATATCAGAAAAGCAAACCTAGGGGTGGGTGGGTAGAGGGGCGGGGTGGGAGGGAGGTAAACAGTTAAACCTTAGTCAAGGTTGTTCTCAGGACTCTGTATCTGCAATTGAGTTTGATAAGACCTGGTTGGTTTACTAAGTTAACCTTTTACTTAGCTGGACACAAGAAGCTTTAGTGCTTCCTGCCTCCTCACTGAGCACAGCCCACAATGGATCTGATTTACCCCTGCTGGCTCTGAGTCAGCGCCCCCAAGCTAGGTAGAGCAGAACACTTTCTGGAATTTTTTGTCCTCTGCTTTGAATGAACCCTCAGCAAATTTATGCCCCAATATTAATATCTAAACAGAGATTATTAGTGCAGCTAAATCCAAATAAAGAGAGATATTCTATCTAATTTTATTTTATTACTTTTTTAATTTAATTTTATTTACTTTATGTTATCCAGAGGTGTCTCTTGAGGGAGTAGTGGGTGAAATGAAACAAGTTAGTGTGGTTTTGGGATTTAAAGTTAATTTGGATAAATCCAAAAATTTGAATGTAATGGTACCAGAACTTATTATGGGGCAGCCACATCGGAAATTATTATTTAAATGAGTGAGACAAAAGATTAAGTATCTGGGTTTATATTAAGAGCCATGTTGAAGACTTGTTTAATTTAAACTACATACCTTTGGCTAAACATCTCAAAAGAGTTAGATAAATGGGAAATATACGGATTTTCTTGGTTGGGGAGAATTGCCACTGGCAAGATGAATATTTAGCCTAGATTCCTCTATGTTTGATGTTACCTATAACAATTTCTTCGGCTATATTGAAATCTTGGCATTAAATTATTTTTTATTTTATTTAGAGGCATAGACCCCCTAGGGTTTCACAATCTGTAATGTTTCAACCTAAAATCAGGGGTGGACTAGGTGTTCCTAATTTAATTTGGTACTATGCTGCTTCTCAACTGCAAGCAATTATAGAGTGAAATAGGAGAGTTGGTTCAAAACAATGGGTGCAATTGGAACAATCTTTTCTAGGACTTATGCCTATTTGAGCATTAACAGGACAACCTAGGCACTCCTGGAGGCAGTTAGTTTGCATGCCATTCACCTTGGAAAATTCTATGAAAATTTGGGATAAATGGGTGCAAGACATTATTTTTATCTTATATATCTATTCTACAATCGAAACTTTCCTGTTGGCCTTTCTGCAAGAGCTTTTACTGCTTGGAAAGCTAAAGGAGTTTATTGTATAGAGCACTTATTGGATGGGGAAAGCCTATAAGTGTTAATAGCCTGATTTGTGAGTTTGATCTACACATTAATGATTTCTTAGATTATGCTCTATTAAGCCATTTTCTATCCATATTAGGGATACGTTTTTCGAGGGAAAGGTCTTGTGATAAGGCCGACACTTGAGAGGTGTTACTTCTAAACTGTAAGTTGTACATGCTGGAACTAAGATGTTCAGGGGTGTTTGGTTTGGGAATTTCCTCATCCTGCCTCTTTGTGGTAGAAGTTAATAATAGTTTCATTAGAACGTAAACTATCATGAGTCTTTCTCATTCATGACTTTTGTGCTGTCCTGGCAAAACACATTCTGCCTTCTTAGTGCTGCCTGACAGCTCATTAACCTTTAGTACCAGCTCCAGATACTAGATAAACTCAGTTATTGATATCCAACATTTATTACAATGAAAAACCGCACAACACTCTCTGTGAAGGAGGTAGAGCAAAGGATAGCAGCACAGATTCTGAAAATTGTTACAGCTGATCAGTTTCCTCTGGAAACCCCATTTCAGTCTGTGAAGCAACTGATAGCTGTGGATGAATGTGTAGTTTAAAAAAAAGTCTTTCGCAGGAGCTTGTGACTAAAGAGAATTTTCTCCAATTGAAAATCCCTCCAGGCAATAATAATAAGAAGGTGCCATACTGGATCAAAGAGTCCATCAAGCCCAGCATCCTGTTTCCAACACTGGCCAATCCAGGCTACAGGTACCTGGCAAGTACCCAAAGATAAATAGAACTCAAGCTACTATTCCTTACTAATTAATATCAGTTTATGGACTTTTCCTCTATGAACTTATTCAAACTTTTTTAAAACCCAGTTACACTAACTGCCATAACCACATCCTCTGGCAATGAATTCCAGAGCTTAAGTATGTGCTGAGTGAAAAATAATTTTCTTTGATTTGTTTTAAATGAGCTACTTGCTAACTTCATGGAGTGCCCCTTGGTCCTTCTACTATCTGAGAGAGTAAATAACCAATTTACATTAACCTGTTCAAGTCCTTTTATGATTGTGTAGACTTCTATCATATCTTCCCCTCAGTCATCTCTTCTCCAACCTGTACAGCCCTAACCACTTTAGCCTTTCCTCAGAGGGAACCATTCCAAACCCCTTATCATTTTGGTCCCCTACTCTGCAACTATATCTTTTTTGAGATGTTGCGACCAGAATTACACACAGTATTCAAGGTGCGGTCTTCACCATGGAGCAATACAGAGGCATTATGACATTCACCATTTTATTCACCATTCCCTTCCTAATAATTCCTAACATTCGGTTTGATTTTTTGACTGTCATAAAACACTTAACCGATGATATCACTGTAGTAACCACCTTGATGCCTAGATCTCTTTCCTGGGTGTTAACTCCTAAGATAGAACCTAACATTGTTTAACTACAGCATGGGTTATTTTTCCCTATATGCATCACCTTGCACTTGTCCACATTAAATTTCATCTGTCATTTGGAAGCCCAATTTTCCAGTCTCACAAGCTACTCCTGTAATTTAGCCCAATCCGCTTGAAATTTAACTACTATGCATAATTTTGTGTCATTCGCAAATTTGATCACCTCACTTGGCATACCACTTTCCAGATCATTTATAAATATATTAAAAGCACCGGTCCAGTACAAATCCCTGAGGAACTCCATTGTTTATCTTTTTCCATTGTGAAAACAGACCATTTAATCCTACTTTCTGTTTCCTGTCTTTTAATCAGTTTGCAATCTACAAATCGCCTCCTATCCCATGACCTTTTAGTTTTCTTAGAAGCCTCTCATGACAGACTTTGTCAAACACCTTCTGAAAATCCAAATACATCACAACTACCAATTCACCTTTGACCACATATTTATTCACCCCTTCAAAAAAGATTTGTGAGGCAAGACTTCCCTTGGGTAAATCCATGCTGGCTGTGTCCCATTAAACCATGTCTAAATGTTTTGTGATTTTATTCTTTATAATAGTTTCCATTAATTTTCCCGGTACTAAAATCAAGCTCACTGGTCTATAGTTTCCTGGATCACCCATGGAACCCTTTTTAAATATCAGGGCTACATTGGCCACCTTCCAGTCTTTGGGTATAACAGATTATTTTAATGATAGGTTTGAATTTTCATTTTTTAGTTCTTTCAGAACCCTGGGTGTATACCATCCAGTCCAGGTGATTTACTACTCTTCCGTTTGTCAATCTGGCCTACCCCATCTTCCAGATTCACTGAGATTTGGTTCAGTTCATCTGAATCGTCACTCTTCCAAACCGTCTCAAGAATGGGTATCTCTCCAACATTCTCTTCAGTAAATACCAAAGCAAAGAATTTGTTTAGTCTTTCCGCAATGGTCTTATCTTCCCTAAGTGCCCTTTAACCCCTTGATCAGTAGGGGAAAAACATACTGAGTAAAGGAACACAGGGGTAGCTACTGTCCAATCAGGATGTTGAAAACCTTCAAACAGCAGATAACAATAATCAGTAAGAGTAAAGGACTTATACCCTGCTGAAAATCTAAGCCAAACAAAATCACAACAGAATATAAGATGGCAGTATAACAAGGAAAACTTATAAACACACTGGGGTAGATTTTAAAAGGTGCATGCACTACCCGGCGTGCGCACATGTACACCCAATTTTATAACATGCGCGCGCAGGCACATGCATGTTATAAAATCGGAGCTCGGCGCGTGCAAGGGGATGCACAATTGTGCACCTTGTGCGTGCCAAGCCGTGCTGCCTTTCCCATTCCCTTCTCCCTAGCCTGACCTTCCCACCCCTTCCCCTAACCTATCCCCCCCTGACCTTTGTCTTACCTTTTTCGTCTGCCTCTGGGCAGGTGCAAGTTGCGCGCGTCGGCAGTCTGCCTGCACGCGATCCTCTGACGCACGGCCAATGGCCACTGTGCAGAGGCCTCTGGCCCCGCCCCTGCCTCGCCCCTGGCTCGCCCCTTTAGTAAAGCCCTGGGACTTACACGTGTCCCGGGGCTTTACGCGTGTCACCGGGGCTTTTTAAAATAGGCCCAGCGCATGTAAATCCTCTGGATTTACGCACATAGAGCTTTTAAAATCCAGCCCACTGTGAAGACAGAATAATTTTTGAATGGCTCCTCTGACTTACATAACATTTTAGAATTACTGATGTCATAATCTTCTGCAGTATTCCAGCAATAGAACTGCATCAAAGTCTTTCTTGTCATCCCTATTGTCAAATTTATGCACCTGGCTTAATGCTGTGAGCGAATGTTCTCCATTGCTGGCTTTCAGTTCTGAAATGAGCTCCCTGACTTTCTTAAGGCCAAGAAGGTTCTATTACATTTCAAGAAACATTTGAAAACCCATCTGTTTCTACTAGCGTTTCATCCCTAGCTCCTGTAATAAGCGGGGATGTGACATTTCAGGTTAAATGAAAAGGCTTTTATGTTTTATTTTTTTGCTTTGTTATGTTGATTTTATTTTGATTTTTGTTTTAACTGTAATTGTTGTATTATATATATATGTATGTTTATTGTAACCTGGTAAGGTCTGTGGATCAGCGGGCTATACATTTTATAAATAAATAAAATACATTGCCCACATTCTACACTTGTTTCTCAAGGGACATGGCACTTCATTAATTAGATTTATTTCCTTTCTCTTTATTAGTATTTTATAAAACATTTACCATGGACAGTTACAGAAAATACAACTTAAATTGGAACAAATATAATCAAAAACAGAAATAAAATTGAACATATGTATAGAAATATACTAAATTACTGATAGAAATCCACTCACAGTTGGCAGGAGATAGATGGCTAATTTTTATTGCTTCTCAGAAGCATAAAGAAAAGAATAAAATTCAAAACCCCAAATCATGGTCAAGCACCATAGACAATAATCAACATCTCTTGAAAATGTTAAAGCCAACAGTAGCATGAGGTTCAGAACTTTCTAAATACAAGTTAGTTGAGCTGAACAAAACAACCCAATTATCCATATTTAATAAGGAACATATGCCTTTTCATGAGAATCAGACTTTTATTTCTCAGATCTTTTCTTTCAAAAATAATCTACGATGGGAGCATTAGACAGTCTGCAACAAAGTACACCATTCCACATACTAACGTTTCATTGAATACTAAGATCTATCATTCTTCAATGGAAATGTCAACCTTGACCTCACCTGAATCTGTGTTTATCTCTTGGGTCCATTACTCATTATATCGAACTCAACAAACGTCAATATCTTTTTATGTGGTATTGCTGACCCTGTGATGTACCACTTTGTGTTCTATAGAGATGAGGCTTTTGGATGGCCCTAGTCACTGTGCTGGAAGACTAGAGATGCTTACTGAAAACCATACCTGGATGTCCGTGTGTAACGAAAACTGGGATCTGCAGGATGTGCAGGTGGTGTGCAAATATCTGGGTTGTGGACCTGCCCTGGCTGCAGCAGGATCTTCAATGTTTGGAAATGGGTCCAGTCCCATCTTGTTGACTGATATGAACTGCACAGGGACAGAAGTTCACCTGAAACAGTGCCCATTTGTTTCTCTGATAAACAGTACAAGGAGCTGTAGCAATGCAGACAGTGCTGGTGTCATATGTTCAGGTAATTATGCACAGACATATTCTTTTCATAACTGAGCTGAGAGTGTCAGGATTTTGCAATCTTATTACATACGCTGGGAGCCATAGATGGCATCACTGTAAAAGTTTGAGGGGTAAGTTGCTGTCTCTCCAGTGCTGCTATCTGTGGAAGAGAGCTGAAGATTAATCACACACTTCACTGCAGTTTATTGGTCAGCATGGACCCGTCATATCCAATGTGTCATATATGACTCTTCCAGACCTAAACATTCTGGAGATTGCAGAGAGTTTAAATAATTTCAAAAGTAACCATTTGAAAGTAATCACTTTAATGTGCCCCGGGTTGTTTTTCCTACTTTCCATGCATGCATTTGAAATGTAGCCTTATTTCTGATGGTTTAGCAATCTGGAACAAAACAGGTTATGCTAGTAAAGGTTCTGCAGAACAGATCTGATCATTATAAGAGACGGAATAAGGACATTCTTGTGGTTACCTCACAGCTGGTACATTTCTCACAGTGCTCGTCTTGTTTTGTTGTATCAGTATATTTCTCACAGCTATGTGATGCAGAATAGAATAGCATCTGATGCTTTTTTTTTTTTTTATAATGTTGAGTGTTATAAATCAGAACATTTTTACACTTCAGTTCACAGCAATGCTTTACAGTTTTAGTGCATTCCTTGTGTTAGACAAACAAACATCCAATTTAACTCTATGATTTCATTTTCTATAACTCATGTGTAGGTGTGAGACTGGTAGAAGGTGACCACCCATGCACTGGTAAAGTGGAGCTGTTTCATGATGGTCAGTGGGACCCTGTGTCCAGTCGTGGTTGGGATATATGGGATGCTCAGGTAGTGTGCAAGGAGACAGGCTGTGGATTTGCAATATCAGTCCAAGAAGGATCTGTGTTGGGAAAGAGAACTAGCGTGCTTTGGTTAGAGGATGTTAACTGTAATGGTACAGAGTCTCATCTCACCGATTGCCCAGGAAGTTGGAATAAACATGTGGATCGCCATGGAGAAACAGCTGGAGTTCTGTGCACAGGTAAAGTCCTAACTGTTTTTATATACTTCAGTTTGGATTTGGAAAGGCATGCTTTTGTTCTTCTAAGCCCCAGATCTCAGATCATTATTGTAGTAAAACGTTATCACCTCAGTCTTTAGAAAATGTAAAGGACTCTCTGACTGATTCAGTTTAATTCAAAATCCTCCAAGAACTTGACCTGTATGTTTTTAATCATGCCCATTCCTACTGGTCTTCTAACCTCTTTCTTTTCTGTCTGAACTAATTCAAGCACCTTATTGCTGCAGTCTTTGTATTGAATAAGTTAGTAGCAGTCTCTTCCTTAACAACTTTTTCCTTTCTGTACAGATTTTTTCTCAAGATTCTCCTCTTCTCCTTTGTATATGACTGCTATAGTTGTATCTATTGAAATTTATAGATTTAATTCTTCTTCATCTCTGGATAAAGTATCTTGATGTAATAATCAGTAAGAAAGATATTTTATAGCATAAAATTAAATTAATTGTATCCTTTAGTAAAATAAAATAACATGACTAAAAAAACCCCCTACATAACCATTAAATTTAACCTCATATGAACTATGAGGGATGAGGGTGAAGGGACACAAAAAGATAAGACCAATAGAGCACAGAATAAGCCTGGGCAGGCCTTTATCTCTGGTGTTTTATTTTAGTGCATGCTGGTAACAAATCCTAACTGAGAAAGTCAATAACTTGCTTGAGCTACCATGAAAAAAGTGTGAGCTAAATCCAAATAAATTGCTCACTCAATGGACAGTCTTCAGGCATCAACACGCGCAACTGGAAATACGTTGGAAGAAAAGCTATATCCATGCTATGGTCCTTTTCCTTAGGAAGGGATACTATGATCTTTGGAGTAGGAAGGCCTTACTTGTTCTATATTATATAGAATCTATAAGCACCCAAGTATTGGCCATATTGATTTACTGCAGCAGCAACAACTCTGGTCTATGTTTTTTGTATATTGTGGATGTGTTAGTATGAATGTGTATGGCTGTGTATATGGTTGGTTCGTGGGTTTTCATTTTGCTATTTAAAAAAGAAAATCTTCGATAAGGTCAATGGGACACTTTGATACCGTCCACTATATAGTGGGGTTTGGTTTTTTTTTGTGATGTTTAAAGCAGAAGAAAAGCATTTCAGCTACAAGATCCCAGCAGTAGTACATTTCACATCACAACTTTATCATCTATGTCTCTACAATCCCTGTTGCGCATCTGTTCTAAGATCTCTCTCCATCCTTACAGGTCATTTACCAAAACCTACACTCACTCATTACCAGCATTCTTAGCATTTGAGAAAGGAGGCAGCTTCCAGCTGAACTGCAACAATCCCTCATCTTTATTGAATACTTCCATCTACTTCTATAAAGGAAAGAGAGCAAATCCACTTGCAGTGACGACTCTGCCAAGGCAAGAGAACAGCGCAGTGTACACTTTGAATGGCTTGGACTCTTCTGATGAGGACAAATATACCTGTGTGTATGAGTTAGAGATTCTGGGACAAGCCTTCAAGTCAGAAGAGAGCAAACCAGTATTTATTATTATTGGTAAGTTATTGCTTTGAGGCGCTTCACAATTCGGTATTGTGAGGAGAGCTTCACCCTTATTGTCAGTCTAAAATCAATCATATTCTAAGCAATGCAAGATTATCACTTTTCTAGTAAATTTATAATTTACTATTTATTTATTTATTTAAGAGTTTTTATATACCCGTCATTAGTTATTCACCATCATAACGGTTTACAATAGGGCACCAGTAAAAAAAATATGGGTTGTACTTTACATAGGTGGTGCCAGTAGTATTCGGTAACAATAAGGCGTTTATTAGGGGGATTAAGTGTTTCATAGCAATATGTCCTGAAGGTTGCCTACAGTTAAAAAAAATGTTGAATAATTCAGTAAGGATTTTAAAATTAGGCATTCGGTGCTTTATGCCGCATAACTTTTACTTCATTGCCCGCATCAGTTTTCTTTCTTGAAGGCTTGTATGTAAAGCCAGGGTTTGAGCTGTGTTTTGAAAAGTTTATGATTGCTCTGGAGTCTAAGGTCAAGGGGCATGGAGTTCCATAATATGGGACCGGCTAGAGACAGAGCTCGCTCCCTTACTTGGGTCAGTCTTGCGGTTTTCACAGAGGGAATGGGAAGGAGTGCTCTGTTTGCTGACCTTAGATTTCTGTGTGGGACGTGTACTCTAAGTGCTGTGTTCAGCCATTCTGCTTTATCGTCGTGGATAAGTTTATGTATTAGGCATAGTGCTTTGAACTGTATTCTTTGTTCAATGGGAAGCCTGGGAAGCCAATGTAGGGTGGTGAGCGTATCTGTTATGTGATCTCTTTTGTTTTTTCCAGTGAGAATTCTTGCAGCAGCATTTTGTAAAATCTGTAGAGGTCTTACTGTAGTGTTAGGTAGGCCTAGTAGCAAGGCATTACAATAGTCTGTGCTGGCGAAAATCAGCGATTGAAGCATAGTATGGAAATGTGGTAATGATAGTAATGGTTTGAGTTTTCTGAGTATCATGAGTTTAGCATATCCTTCCTTAACCTTTATTGATACGTGTTGTTTGAGGCTTAGTTCATTGTCAATTATTACTCCGAGATTGCGAACTTTCTTTGCTAAGTCAATTTGTTGGTTGTTATTGAGAAATATTGGGGTTTGTGTAATGTTCATGCTTTTCCTTTCTAAGTGTATGAATTCGGTTTTATCAATGTTGATTATTAGCTCCATTTGGTTTAGAACTTGTTTCATTATTTCCAAGATACATCATGGCTAGGCCTATTGTTTTTTCAATAGTTTCATCGATTGGTAAGATTAACTGGATGTCGTCAGCATAGATGTAGTGTATGATTCCAAGTCCAGCGAGGAGATGGCATAGTGGTAGAAGATATATGTTAAACAGCGTAGCAGATAGTGCTGACCCTTGTGGGACTCCAGTTTTCAAGGTAATTTTGTCGGATAGCGTGTTTTTAATTTGAACTTGAAATGTTCTGTTATTTAGATATGATTTAAACCATTTGATTGTTTTGTCTTGCAAACCTATTTCTTCGAGCCTTTTGATTAGTATTATGTGATTCACTGTGTCAAAAGCTGCAGATAAATCTAATAATATCAGAATATATTGTTTACCGTTGTCGAACCCTCTTAGTATATTATCCGTTAGTGCTAGCAGGAGTGTTTCAGTACCATAGTGCTTACGGAAACCGTGCTGGGATGGGTAAAGGATATTGTTGTTATCTAAGTGCTCAGACAACTGCGTTTGTACTGTTTTTTCAATTAATTTGGCCATTAGAGGTAAGTTTGACACTGGTCTGTAGTTTGCTAGTTCATGGGGGTCCATGTTTTTCTTTTTGATTGTTGGTTTGATGATTGCTCCTTTCAGTGTGTCTGGCACATGTCCTTCAACAAAGCCTTTTAGTATTCAGTATGTATTTCTGGGTGTCTGTTTAACAATACTTCCAACAGTCTTGTCTCATTGGTGTAAAGAAGAGAGGTACTCTGAGAGTCTTGTACTTTACAGCAAAGTACTGTAGAAATGCTTTATGTGCTTCATGACATTATCTGCCCATGTCAGACTTTTAAAATTCACCCTTAAGCATAGAGCTGCACACATACTTTTGTAACTGCACATAAACCCTTTGTCTGTCCAATTCTGCCTCTAGATCACCTCTTGCGAGTGTGCGTAAATGAGTTGTGCACATACCTTTACATGCACTGCTCCCCGAGTGAGTTTCAAGAGGTAGTTTATATGCATAAACCAGGTTTTGTGTGTGTACATTTTTAAAAATCAACTCTGAATGTTCAAATATTTGTTTAACCTGAATGCTAATCAATTTCCTATTCAACTCTCTTTCAGGTGAGCTGCAGATCAGGTTGGTAAATGGCTCTAATCACTGCGCTGGGAGAGTAGAAGTGCTTCAAGATGACAGTGGGGGACTGTATGGATGATCTGTGGGATATAAATGATGCCAAGGTGGTGTGTAAGCAGCTGAACTGCGGCCTCTCTGTAACGGCACCAGGACGAGCTAAGTTTGGTGAAGGCTCAGGTCCCATATGGCTTGATGACATTAAGTGTGTGGGAAACGAGTCTCACCTTGGTCAGTGTGAAGCACAGATTTGGGGAAAGCATAATTGTCTTCATAAGGAAGACGCTGGAGTCGTCTGTTCAGGTAATTCCCTAATTTTTAATGAGAAATGTTATTTGGAAGCTACAGGGTATGAATGGTGAATTGGACCCACCTATAGCATTGACTACCTCTAAGTGAGAAAAGCTCACTTCTGTTTTTTGAAAAGATTTTTAAAGCGAATTTAATGCCCATGAAAATCTTTGGGTTGAAAGCACTGGAAAATGTCAGAAGATTGACTCATCTCTAATGTCTGCATTAAATATTAACCTATTTATTATGCTGAGATTTTATATACCCTAACCTATATGTATTTTACAATAAAAATCTGTTTACCAGCTCTGCATGAGAACTAATAGCAATAATATTATGGTGTTGCAGTTTTAATAACATATTTAAAAGTAAAATATTCTCACCTAACCACAATTAGAAACATGCTCAACAAGTTAAAATTATGCCTAAATATGAATAAAACTGAATGTATCCTCATTGGACGAAACGTCTCAGACCAAACCATCTCCCACAACTCTCTTCTAATCAATAACATCTCCATACCTCTAAAAAGCTCAACAAAGGACCTCGGCGTATGGATCGACAAAGATCTCAACCTAAAAACAAACATAGCAACCAAAACAAAGGAAGGTTTCTACAAACTTCATGTTCTAAAACACCTAAAACCGCTCCTCCACCATCAGGAATTCCGTACAGTTCTACAATCCCTGATCTTCAGCAGCCTAGATTACTGCAACTCAATGTTATTAGGTCTCCCCAAATCCACCATAAAACCACTACAGTTACTGCAAAATGCCGCTGCTAGAGTTCTGACCGGAAATAAAAATCTGATCACATCACCCCAGTATTAAAAAGTCTACACTGGCTACCAATCATTCAGAGAATAGAATACAAACCCTGACGATCATCCACAACGCAGTACACAACACAGATAACTCCGCAGTTAGTAAAATGTTCCACTCCCACAAAACCTCAACGGAACACCAGATCTTCCGACAACGACTACTCGAAATACCCGCTTACCCCATGGCAAAGCTTACTAACACCAGAAATAGAGCTATCTCCATAGCGGGGCCAAAACTTTGGAACGCCCTACCATGCTACCTCACCACTATCAGCGATAATAAATCATTCAAAAAAGAACTGAAAACTTGGATCTTCAGCCAGACTTTCAACGATAATTTAGGCTAATTACAATCGTGATGCCTTCCACCCCTCCTTCTCCCCTCTTCTCTTCTCCTCTTCTTTACCCCTTCCTCCTCCCCTTGCCCCCCCCTCTTTGCCCTCCCCTTTCCCCTACCCCTCGCCTCTTCCCCCATCCTTCCGCCCCATCCGACCCCCCTACCTCTACCTTCTATCTCTCTCCCCCCCCCTCTTTCCTTTCATTTCCCACTCATACTTTCTTGTGTTTGGAGCACACGTTTGTACCTACCTTCCTCGTTTTTCGTTTCTATATTCATTTTCGTTATTTGACTTAAGATATTTTAATTATTTCCTGTTACAACCTGTTCCATGAACTGCTATATGCATATACTTTCGTTTCACAACTTGTTCTATGTATAATTGTTTTGTTTCAATGTAAACCGGGGTGAAGGCTTGTGCTAAACCTCGGTATATAAAAGCTACAAATAAATAAATAAATAAAATAAATAAATAAGATGTTTACTATGATTTGCTTTCTCCTTTTCATGGAGATGTGGCACTGTTTGATGGCTTTAACGAGTGTGCCGGACGAGTGCAAGTGGCCCATGAGGATCAGTGGACGACAGTGTGTGACCATGGCTGGGAGTTACAGGATGCCCAAGTTGTGTGTAAAGATATAGGCTGTGGATTTGCCATATCTGCAACAGGCGCAGCTCGGTTTGGAGAGGGAACTGATTCCATTTGGCTGTCTGATGTTGACTGTAAAGGAACAGAGTCTAAAATCACTGACTGCCTGGCCAGCAGAGGGAATAAACCAAACTGCAGCCATGCAGAAGATGCAAGTGCAGTGTGCACAGGTAAATCTCTTACTCTTACCTTGCAAGTTAAGATTGCTGGCACTACAAGCAGCTATGACCAAGTTAAATGAAAGACCTCTTGTGAAATGGAAGAAAGTGGTTTTAAAAATTTAATAGGCAGGAGGAGAGAAGAGACAAAGGGCATCCAGATGTACACAGTGTTGTGCTGCTGCCACCTTGAGAGAGAAGAGTTGTGTCTGAAACTCAGAAATAGAGGTTTTTTCTGCAGAGAGGTGAGTTGTTAACTTTATTCTAGAAGCCTAGCTTAGCATATCTTGCATCATAGAAACATAGAAGATGTTCAGAAAAAGGACCATTTCCTCCAAGTCTGTCCATTAATACCTTTCTCCTGTGCTGTCACAGGTTTTATTTGTTCTGTGCTCTTCCCATCCTATGACCACTAATGTTCCTTTGAGGCCAATATTTAGCCTTAGGGCATCTGGCAAATTCAGCCAGATAAAATTATACCACTGAATATACCCAGTTATTGAGAAGTTAGCCGGATACGTTTATTCAGCTAGCTTTAGGACTGCTTTCAGGCAGATCTAAATTTAGCCAGCTGTCTTACAGGCCGATACAGTAAAGCGCGGCCGCAGTTACCCCGTTTCTAACCCGCTGTGTACTCAGAATTTTGCCGCGTAAGTCTAACCCGCGATTCACTATCTGTTTTTACCGATCCTTACCGCTTCTTTAACTCGACGCGTATCCCTTTCCACCCGCGGCATGTATATGTATGTAAACGATCAGATTAGCTATTCCCTCCCATACAGTAAAGTGCGCCCCGACTATCGCCTTTTTAATCTGCTATCTTGCTGCGTCTTTAACCTACTAATTTACTGCCTACCCTGACCCATGCGTTAGTGTGGTTCACTGGTTGCTCAGCATATTCAATTTAAAGCTTTAACCTTGGTATTTAAGGCTCAGCATAATCCCATACATTCCATTGCACTGTCTGTATTCACAAGAATGTAATTATGATTCTACCACCAAAAGCCTCCCAGTCCCAAACCAACCCAATCCACAGAAAAAAAAAATGCTTCTCGCACTTAGCCGCCCAGTCCCAAACCAACCCAATCCACAGGAAAAAAAATGCTTCTCGCACTTAGCTGCCCAGTCCCAAACCAACCCAATCCACAGAAAAAAATGCTTCTCGCACTTAGCCGCCCAGTCCCAAACCAAACCAACCCAATCCACAGAAAAAGAAATGCTTCTCGCACTTAGCTGCCCAGTCCCAAACCAACCCAATCCACAGAAAAAGAAATGCTTCTCGCACTTAGCCGCCCAGTCCCAAACCAACCCAATCCACAGAAAAAAAAAAATGCTTCTCGCACTTAGCCGCCTCCGACGTCCAGCCGGTCACGGCGTGTGCGCATGCGCCTTCGCTGCCTTGAGCATCCATATTGGACGTACAGGCGTGCACGTATTCACTTTAGCCGGCGGGGCTGCTGAAGCCGCTCTCTCTCGCCGCCCTCCTACTGCTGCTGCTGGGGGCTTGCGTGGCCACGGCCAGGGCAAGTGAGCAGGGGCTGGGGGAAAGTTTGGGACTGTGAAATTTCGTCTCTCTCTGCTGGGGCTTGGATTGGGTTGGTTTGGTTTGGGACTGGGCGGCTAAGTGCGAGAAGCATTTTTTTTCTGTGGATTGGGTTGGTTTGGGACAGGGCGGCTAAGTGCGAGAAGCTTTTTTTTTCTGTGGATTGGGTTGGTTTGGGACTGGACTGCTAAATTTCGTCTCTCTCTGCTGGGGCTTGGATTGGGTTGGTTTGGGACTGTGAAATTTCATCTCTCTTGTCCGTCCGAAGGAGGGTGCTTTGTTGCGCTCCCTGCCTCCGATCGCCGGCTGCTGGGGCTTGCTGGCACCGGGCGCTCAAGGCAGGGGGGTCTGTAGGAGAGCCATCCACTTCCTGCTACCTGTCATTTCAAACTTCATTTGAAATGACAGGTACCAGCGCACCCAGGATACTGTATAGGCACTGTATAGGGCTGTATTGCGCCTATACAGTAAAATGGATTGCGCTTCATGGACGTGCGTTGGACTCAGGTTGGATGCGGCTTGCATTTGCATGCCATTTAAATACGTATCAAGCGGTAGGTGATCCGAACTGTGCGTGCGGCAAATGCGGGTGCGCCGGGCACTAACGCACCTCTTTCTACCGCCCCTTACTGTATCGGCCCGTTAGTGGGATAACACTAAATATCAGCATTTATTCAGCTAACTTACAGGGTCATACATCAAATCGCATTATGGCATTTTTCGCATGCGATAAGCACCATAATGCATGGTGCGATGCAAATTTTTAAAAGGGGAGGGAGTTGGGGGCCATAACACAAGATATCGCCAAAAAGAACTACACCTTTTTCAATTGTAGCTAATCAATGCATGCTTCAATTTTTGTCATGTTTGGCTCCTTTAAGTTGGAAGTTGAAAGTTTGTCTACCTGTCAGGTGTTATGGTGGTTTCCTTCCAGAGGAAGACAAAGATGGAGTCCAGGGGAGGCCAGAGGTCTTGGTAAGCAGCACCTTAGAAAATAAACTCACCATGCACAGCACCTAGGTGAGGTCTTCACCCAACGCTGCAGCCCGTGGGTTGCGTTTGCAGGTAAAGGCCCTGGCAGAGACTTGATGGCCTGTGGAATACCTGAGTGTGCAGGCAGGTTGAGGCATGGTGCCTAGGCATGGATCAGAAGTCATGGGCCAGTCAATGGCATTTCCACAGACAAGGCCTCAGAAAACTGGACCAGTGAGGGTGTGTCAAACAGGGTTTGCTTATGTACAGTTTCCATTCAGAGGACTTACACATTAAGAAAGGTGGAAAGAAGGCAAAACGATTACAGTCATGGTCAAAAGGTGAGGTGAAAGAGGCTATTTTAGCCAAAAAAAAAAATCCTTCAAAAATTGGAAGAAGGATCGATCTGAAGAAAATAGGATAAAACATAAGCATTGTCAAGTTAATTGTAAAACATTGATAAGAGAGAATTTGAAATTAAGTTGACCATAAAGGCAAAAACTCATAATAAAAACTTTTTAAAACATATCCAAAGCAAGAAATCTGTGAGGGAATCAGTTGGACCATTAGATGACCGAGGGGTTAAAGGTGCTCTTAGGGAAGATAAGGCCATTGCAGAAAGACTAAATGAATTCTTTGCTTCAGTGTTTACTAATGAGGATACCAGTTCCAGAGATGGTTTTCAGGGGTGATGAGTCAGACAAACTGAACGAAATCACTGTGAACCTGGAAGATGTAGTAGGCCAGATTGATAAACTAAAGAGTAGCAAATCACCTGGACCAGATGGTATGCATCCTAGGGTACTGAAGGAACTCAAAAATGAAATTTCTAATCTATTAGTTAAAATTTGTAACCTATCATTAAAATCATCCATTGTACCTGAAGACTGGAGGGTGGCCAATGTAACCCCTATATTTAAAAAAGGCTCCAAAGGCCCCGGGCCTGGACAGATATAGTGCGGAGTTTTATAAGTGTTTGGTTGACCCAATATCTAAACTGCTCCCTACAGTTTTTCAGTCTTTAATTGCCCAAGGGACTTTTCCTTCAGGGGGAAATCAGGCGTCTGTTACTCTCATCCCAAAGCCGGGTAAAGACCCACTCTTACCGATGTCTTATCGTCCCATATCTCTGCTGAATGTAGACCACAAGATCCTGGCAAAAGTCCTTGCAAACAGGTTGGGGAATGTTTTGCCATCTTTGATACAACCGGGACAGGTGGGGTTTATCAAAGGACGATATGCGTTACGCAACATCCGTCAGATTGTCACAGCTATGGCATTATGCCAGAGGGTGGACGATTCCTACCTAGTGGTCAGCCTAGACGCAGAAAAGGCCTTTGACAGAGTAAAGTGGGGTTACATGTTCCATATTCTCCATCTGATGGGATTTGGGGGCTTTTTTTCTCAGGCTATTAAACTTTTATATAACGCTCCTGAAGCCCGGATACTGGTTAATGGGGGACTGTCTGACTCTTTTCCTGTAGGCAGAGGAACCCGGCAGGGCTGTCCACTGTCCCCGCTGCTTTTTTTACTCACTTTGGAACCCTTTTTTTGGCCATCCAGTCTACACCAGCCATTCGGGGGATACAATTTTATAGCGAGGGGCAGTCAGAAATTTTTAAATATGCGGCCTTCGCTGACGATGTGCTGCTCTTTCTCACCTCCCCCCATCGGTCCCTACAAGCGCTACTTGAGTTATTTTCCCGATTTGCGACCTTATCTGGAATGCAGATCAATTGGGAGGAATCAGAAGCTTTAGCATATCCGGACACCCTTAAGGGATGTTGGGGGGACTCTTTTCCCTTACAGTGGGCAAAGGGTTCGCTTAAATATTTGGGGATCTTTCTCACTAATGATATACATCAAATATACCATCGCAACATCATGCCGCTGCTTCAAATCACCCAGGACAAACTACATACCTGGCATAACCTACCGTTGTCCTTGGGGGGAAGAATTAATTTATTTAAAATGGTAATTTTACCCAAATGGTTGTATGTTTTCCAAAATTTTCCTTTGGTTTTATTAGCACGCGATCTTTATCAAGTAGACCGGCTAACTCGTCGGTTTCTATGGAAGGGGGGAAGACTCGAATACAATTGCAATGGCTTAAGTGTTCCTGGAAGCGGGGTGGCATGGGGCTACCTAATCTTTATCGCTATGGGTTGGCAGCTAACCTCAGTTTGATTCGCGGATGGTTCCTGGGAAAATCTCATTTTATTAATGTTCTAGCTGAAAACACTTTTACCAGACCGTTGGCTTTGAGTTTTGTGCTTATGAGCCCCAGAACTAAGCTGTCACCTTTGCTGGCCGCTCTCTCCCTGATTGCACCACTGAGGAAAACGTGGATGCAACTTACCCACTACTTGGAGATTCCCCGTCATTGCACGTATCTCACTTTCCTTAGAGGTAACTTAGACTTTACCCCCTGGGTCCACGACCGCATACTTTAAGCTCTGGCATCACAAAGACATAACGTACTTAGGTCATGTAATGGATGATGGAGGTACTCTCTTGTCCTTTGACAGGTTACAGGAATTGTACAATCTCCCTGGGTCCCATCTATTTGGATACTTACAACTTAGGCATTATTATCAGTCCTTGGGTTCCCTGGATCAACATTTAGCAGCGTTCAAAGTACTGCAAGCTTTTTTTCAATTTGACCACCAAAGCGATCCATCTCTTTCCATTTATTATAGGCGGTTGGCCCGGAGTAGTACTCCGGACTCTTACCAAGTTTTCAGTTAACCCTATTTTTTCCTCGAGTGTGAGGAGTATAATTCCTATTATGGGCAATATGTACTTCCGGGAGATGCACTTAAAATTTTTGTGTAGGGCGTATCTCTCGCCTCATGTTGCTTTTAAAGCTGGCATCACCGATGGTGATCAGTGTGTACGCTGCTGGAAGGGGACGGGGACCCTGTCTCATGTGTTTTGGGAATGCTCGGAAATTCAAAAGTATTGGCGGCAAATTGTGAGTTATTTAGAACCATTGGTGGGGGTTCGCCTACCGCTTTCCCCTTATCTCTGGTTGTTTCATTGTGTCACACGCCACTTAGTGGTGCTGCCGGGTCTACGAAGCCTGCTTAAAAAAGCTGGTTTAGTGGGAAAGAAAGTTTTCCTTCTTCATTGGTGTGATACGGCACCGCCCTCCTTTTGGACGTGGAGAATTCATTTTCACAAACTGATGCAGATGGAGCAGCTTTTCGCCTGCAGTTCGCCTAAACGCCGGAAATGGTTTTTGAACACCTGGGACTCCTACATACAAGCATTGCCCCATAGGGCTAGAAGTCTGGCTCTTAATGATTGAAACGATTTACTGGAGAGTATACGGACTTTATTCTTTTTGGTTAAATTGGTCTCCATATGGGAGGGGGGGGGATAAGGGGAAGTTTAAAGGGGGGGGGGAAGGCTGATCATGCTTACCATTAAAATGGTGTGCTAGTTTCAATTCCAGCATTATATTCATCTTATAGTGTTCACCTCGAAATTTATTTGTTTACTTGCTGCCTGTTTCTGTAATACTTGTCTTGGTTCACCTAATAAAATATGTTTATACATAAAAAAGGCTCCAGAGGTGATCCGGGTAACTATAGACCAGTGAGCCTGACTTCAGTACCGGGAAAAATAGTGGAAACTATTCTCAAGATCAAAATCGTAGAGCATATAGAAAGACATGATTTAATGGAAAACAGTCAACATGGATTTACCCAAGGGAAGTCTTGCCTAACAAATCTGCTTCATTTTTTTGAAGAGATTAATAAACATGTGGATAAAGGTGAACTGGTAGATGTAGTGTATTTGGATTTTCAGAAGGCGTTTGACAACGTGTGTACAATTCTGGTCGCCGCATCTCAAAAAAGATATAGTTGCGATGGAGAAGGTACAGAGAAGGGCAACCAAAATGATAAAGGGGATGGAACAGCTCCCCTATGAGGAAAGGCTGAAGAGGTTAGGGCTGTTCAGCTTGGAAAGAGACGGCTGAGGGGGGATATGATAGAGGTCTTTAAGATCATGAGAGGTCTTGAACGAGTAGATGATCAAAAGTCCTAAGGAGGACTGGCTCCTTGCGAAGGCAAGGAAGGAATGAAGCTAAGACCTTTTTATACTGAAGAGAAGGTGACTCCCTGATGGCATCACCAATGGACCCTCCTCTCTCACTATCCCTTTAGAAAGGGAAGGAAGACGTGGCCTCGCCCCCTAGGAGGAAGCAGGGGATGCAGGACCTCGGACAGCTCCCATGCTTCAACGCTGAGAGTGCAGCAGAAGAGGAACTAGGCCCCGGTAACACAGGCAGCTTCCTGCTGCTGAGGGTGAAAGAAGGACAGCTCCTGGCATCAAGCAAGCCCGGGTATGTTGGGCCTTCTCCCCTCGAGGGAACAGAGGTAGGTGGGTGGCCTCCGGGCCATATAGGGAAGCTGTAAGCGGCTCCAGCCGCAAGATGAAAACAAGGATGGCCTCCGGGCTGCAGGGAAGGTGGAAGCAAGGCAGCGGTCTCCATACCGCTTAAGAAGCAGAGACGCGGCTTCTTCTGCTGGTAAAACATATCTGTGGCCTCCGGGCCACTTGAAGAGCAGTAGAGCAGCTCCTGCGTTGGAAGCCTCCAGGCTGTGTGAAGGGCACAGCGCGGTTCCAGCCACAGAGAAAAAGAAGAAAGAGAGGTGGAGAGACAGCTCGTGGCTCCAGCCACGGGCCAGATAGCAACAATAAAATTAAAAAATCTAGGCTAGTCAGTGGGGTTTTAAGGGCTGGTGCTAACAGGGTAAAAGGGAGACTAAGTAGGGGGGCATAGGAAGTCCTATCCCTTACCTGGGCAAACTGGGAATGAACTGGGGAAACTGGTAATTGCATTAGCACACTTCGACTAAAATCTCCCCACTTACACGATTGAGGCAGCATGTGTCCATATAAAATTGTGCACAGATGTATGCACATACAGCCTGTTTTATACCATACACACATATATTAGAATATGGACCTGTCCTTTGGCGCACGCTAGCATACGTATATAAATGTGCACCAATATCAAAGTTACTGTCTTAATAATGTAATCCACCCAGAGCTACAGGTCTGGGACTAGGAAGAATATAAAAAGATCTAAATAAACTTTTACATAAATAAAAATTATTCTTCCTTTTCTTTCTGTTTCATCTACAAAAAGACACAGAGGTTGATTTACCTGCTGCATTTTGAGTCTTTGCTTGGCAAATAGTTGGGGTTTATTTGGGGAAAATGGACATCTGTTTTGTCCAGTATGGACAAAAATATTCATGGCATATAGGAGAGGGAGCGACTATTGACTTCCATTAATAGCCCCACTCTAACCTGCCCTACCAGAGGACATTCACGCACACACTTCTGCATCCTTCATTTGCCTTCTGGAGCCCTCGTTCCTGAATAACCTCCTGCTCAGAGCATAAATAAATATTTGTGCCTTCCTTTTGTCTGATTAGCTCCCATTATTTTCTGTGATATGAAAAATATAACATTTTCTTTCCTCCCATGCAAACTCATCAGTATTGGCCTATGCTGCTGCCTTTCCTTTCACGCTTTCATATTTCATTGACATAGAATATAAAAAAAGGGTCAGGACAAAATTGAAAAGGTTCTTTTTCAGAGCAGTTTCTCAGTGTGTTTAAAGATCCATTGCCACTGTCTCCAGAGGGATACCAGCTGTTTTGTTTTTTCTTAACATACATTTCCAAATCCTTCCTGTTATAAAAGTATGCTAAAACACTTACTAACCATACATACCTTACCCCCTCTGTCACACACCTCATCCTTACAACTTCTGTAACAAACAACCAGCTTACTACTTGCACTTATATTGTAAACGTGCACTCATCCTGGAAGTGGCACAAAATAAAGTTAATATGTAACTTTTTAAAACATTTTTACAATAAAGATTTTATTTTCGGTTACTTTGTCCACCTTTGTATTTAGTAATACATTTAGTGCAGTATGAGCATGTTTGATAGGTATAAGTAGTGCAGGAGTATGGTTGCATGTGTACAGTGTGGATACAGATAGGATGCATGTAAGAAAGAATCTGAAGATGAAGTCTAAATGCAAGGGAGAAGCATGAGTGGCTAGTGAAAGTATTAGAGTTGTTTAGTAAGTATGCTCTGCAAGTACCACAATCTTCAACAGAGAAAACAGTACTGTCTCTTTGAAAGCAGCGAAAAAGCAGTTGAAATTCCTGATCTGACACTTCATTCACATTCCATGTAAATGAATTATGAAAGAGTAAAAGGCATATTCCAGCTCCCATAATTTTCCTTGAGAGGAAAATAATTTAAACAAATTTTCCCCTATTATATAATCTATGCAACAAATGGGAGTCCCAGCCTAGGAAGGAATAAATATTTAGGGTAGACATCTCCAGGAGGTGGTGAATAAAATCTACTGTGTGTGGTTAAATAATTCTTTTGCTCTATTTGAAGCAGAGAGTAATTATGGAGAGCCTGTCTCCTCCTCACTGTGAATATCTTTATAGGCCATGTCCATGTCCTTAACAGACTCTTTTACAACGGTTGCTATTATGGAAAACCTGAATATATGTTCAGGGGAAGCTGAAAACTTCAGGAATGACTGAAGCCTACTCCTGGATGTAAGGGAGAAGTGGTTACACTTTTGACACATACTGCTAATGTAATGTTTTACTATAAGAGTTGGTTGAATTGATGAGGTCTTGTAAATACAAATAATCTTCTTGCCATTGCAGGTAATTTGCCCAAACCCACAATGAGCCGATCACCACTCTACATCTTATTTAACAGAGGAGACAATGTACAGTTGAAATGCACGATCCCCCTACTTTACACACAAAGCACGGTCTATTTTTATAAAGAGAATGTATCAAATCCCATTGCAATGAAGACATTGTCCAGTGAGGAAGTCACAGTGAACCATACTCTAAATGAGTTGGAGACCTCGGATAGTGGGAGATACACCTGCCAGTATGAAATAAGTCTACCAGGACAAAGTTTTAGGTCACCAGAGAGTGAACCAGTGAAAGTGATTATAAGTAAGTCTTCTCTCCTTTCTTTCTAATATACCATAAGGACCAGAAAATGTTTTCTTAGAAGCAGAATTATTTTCATGGATAGGAACCCATAAGTGCTTTTGAAATATGTTTGTAATCAAGAGTCTTCTTATAATGATTGTTTTCCATAGGAAAGAAGGAGGCTGTGACTCTTAGTGGTAGGCTGTACTCAGCCATCGCTTTCACACACTCATCATGGAGCTGTCATGCATGGCTTTTCTCATTACTCCTTTATATGGGACTCTCATCCCAGAACTCTTATTCATGGTTTTCCTCATTCCTTCATACCCAGCTCTCAACAAAGAGTTCTTTTGAACAAACTCTATTCCTTCCTCTTTCTTGAAAATTTCATTTATTAGTCCTGATTACACTAATTATATACACAACCCATATTACAAAAGGTGGTGTCGTACAGGACAAAAAGTGAAATAGGCTTGTAGCCATTAGATTGTAAGTTCTATGGAGAAAGGAGTGTCTCTTATGTACATTTGTTCAGTGCTGCTTATGTCAAGTAGTGCTATAGAAGTAATTAGTAATAGTATCAAATATTTGTGTTATTAATTGGTCTAGGGAGACAAGCAATGTGAAGACCAAAATCTTGGTTAACAGCAGTTTTAACACAAAGCCCTAACTCCTAGTTTATGTAGACTTCTGTACATATTTTGCAAGAGGAGAAAGCCGCTTGCAAATGTTATCTTATAAGAACAATTGTTGTTGTGTTCTCTTTTCTTATTATTTATTTATTTTATTTATTTGTAGAGTTTTATATACCGTTATTCGGTAGAGCCATCATAACGGTTTACAAATCTGCAATTATCATCCAACATATGCAATTATCTTACAATCAAATGGAGTTAACATAGTAGTTGGGAACAGTAGGGTTTTGTGAACAATTAACATATTTTCTTAGTCGTTGAATAACAGAATATTGCGGAGAACATTTTCAAAGAACTTAACAGATCAAGGGAGTGAGCAGGGAGGGGTAGAAAAGGAGGGTACATCAGGAGAGCATGAAGGAGGAGGATTATGCTTGCGAGTTCTGTTGAGTGCTGGGATGATTACTCGTGTATTATTCATTAAAGACATTGTATGTACCTTCTCTCCCTTCTCTCTCAGGCATACTAACTAATAGCCTAATCAAGTATTTACATATGAGAGCACTATTTAGAGCAGGATAATGGGATATTACATATGAGAGCACTATTATTTACATATTTACATAAGTATTTACATATAAGAGCACTATTTAGTGCAGGATCAAAGAATCCTGCACTAAAACTCTAGAATACTGGGAAAAGTGCCTTCTAGAAATCGACAGCCTCCTCTCTAGTCTAAACCTAATCCTAAATTCTTCTAAAACCGAACTCCTTCTAATTTCCCCTGAAAACAATAACATCTCCAATACTCCATCAACCAGACTTCAAACATCACAAGTAAGAGACCTAGGAGCGATCATCGATAACCGGCTAAACCTAAAATCATTTATCAGTCAAACTACCAAGGACTGCTTTTACAAACTTCACGTCCTAAAAAGAATAAAACCTCTTTTCCACTCTCAAGACTACAGAACAGTCCTGCAATCAATAATCTTCTCTAAATTAGATTATTGCAACGCGATTCTATTAGGTCTCCCATCAGCACACACCAAACCCCTTCAAATGGTACAAAACACGGCAGCCAGAATTCTGACAAACACTAGAAAAAGAGACCACATATCCCCAATTCTCAAAGATCTACACTGGTTGCCTATTCACTATAGAATCCTATATAAGTCTATTACTACTATCTACAAAACAATACATCAATACTCTCCGCTTAACTTACAAATCCCATTCAAAAAATACACCTCCACCAGACCCATCAGAGAGTCATACAGAGAAACCCTGCAGGTACCACACCCCAAAACCTCTCTCCACATAACCTTCAGAGACAGAGTTTTCTCCACTGCAGGACTTACACTATGGAACTCCATTCCACCTGATCTGAGACAAGAACCATGCCTTCCAACTTTCAGGAAAAGACTCAAAACTTGGTTATTTAGGAAAGCCTTCCCAGACTACAGCTGAACTTTAACTCACCTTGAATCGAAAAGCAGATCTTAACATTACTTGGTAAACGATAACTTTCAAACACCATAACTCTACAATCTCCATTAACTGGCAAATTTGTTATCTATGTTAAATTTCCTATTGCCTTTGCTCTGCCACAAGTTTTGTTTTCCCCATCGCCTCTTCATTGCTCCAAGTTTTTGTGTTATCCCTGTTTTATTGTAACTACAACTATTTCTCTCAGCACTTGTTAATGTTTCTTAACGTTAATGTTCTTATTTATTTATATCTCCTGTCGCACCCCTAGTTAATTGTAAACCGGCATGATGCGATTCCTATCCCGAATGCCGGTATAGAAAAACGTAAAATAAATAAATAAATAAATAAATATTAGCTACGCGCTGATTTGGACACGCATTTTGGATGTGCTAATGCTGGTATTGCATCGGTTTTAAGTTTAGCATATCCAAAACACGCACCCAACTGCACAGCCAGTGGCACACTGACCTTGGCGCCAGATATTGCATCGGCCTGATAGGATCCTTACACAAAAAAAAACACAAAACACTCACACACAGACACATTGAGTCAACACACAGTAGGTACCAGGATTAGCAGTATTTATTATTAATGCTAAATTATATTTGAGAAAGCAAGGCAGAATATATAGATATAGAAAAGGCAACAGTTGTAGTAATAATAATGTAGCACAAACAATTTTCTTACAATTAGGGAAGCTAAATTACTTCTTTTGATTAGGATCTTTCACTGTCTGCACTCTCCCTCCCCTGCCTCCTCCTATACTCCTCTCCATCTGCACATCTGAAACCATGCTTTGAGAAATGCATACAGTTTTCCCAAAACATACTGGCTTTCTTTTGCAATTCTAACTCTCTCATCACAGGTCCTACACATCTGGTGTTTACTTCTTCTATTCTTACATTTGCTACAATCACATGATACGTGTCAGTATGAGTCCATGAAGACCAAGTGTCTGAATACATTCTTAGCCAGAGTAGTCAGACACAAGCTAAGTAATTCCATTACACTCCCTAACCCCTTCTCCCATTGATACCATAGGACTATGACAGACCTCAGCTAGAGATCCTCTGGCTTCACCCTACCCATAGTATAGGCATAATAAGATCACCATCTTCCAATTTATAGATGGTGTCATTAGGGTTTTTCCCTATATCCAGGTCTGAGAACCAATTTCCATGTCAGGACCACTATGGACCTCCTCCATAGATTTTCTCTGCCTTCACTCTCCCCAGGGATTAGTTCACCATTTTTTAGCTCCTGGATGGTTTGATTAGTCTGAGAATTGATTTGCATGTCAGACCACTCCACATCTCCAGAGTTTTCTTTGATGCTTTCCCCTTTCATAATCTTTTGGGGTCTTCATGCCATTGTTATTGGTGCTATTTACCCCTCTTTGGGGGCCTTGAGGTCTTCATGACTTTTATTGGTGCCTTTTGGTCCTCTTTTCAAACCTTGGGGTGTTCTTGCCACTGGTGGTGCTGCTTTGCTCCTCTCTTGATCTCTTGGGGTGTTCTTGCCACTGGTGGTGCTGCTTTGCTCCTCTCTTGATCTCTTGGGGTGTTCTTGCCACTGGTGGTGCTGCTTTGCTCCTCTCTTGATCTCTTGGGATGTTTTTGCCGCTGCTATTTGGTGCCCTTTACCCTTCTTTTGATGTTCTTGCCACAATTGATGCTCCTTGTCTCTCTCATGGTGACTTGGAGTCTTCCTGCTTCTGTTTGGGCTGCTTTGCCTCTCTCAGGCTTGTTCATGTCACTGTGTTGCTTTATTCCTCTGTCGGTGCTTTGGGCTGTTCATAACATTGTTATTGGTGCTCCTTGCCCCATCACAGTGCCATGGGCTGTTCATGCTATGCTTTGTGCCACTTTACCCAAATCTTGGTGGCTTGGAGTGCTGTTCCTTTGCTGTTGATGCCTACCTGCAAGTTTCATTAAAATTTGATAGAAAACCTCAGTGTTAAAACCCAATTTAAGAGGCATTGTTTCCTTTCCCCAATGCTTTTAATGGAAAAAGAATGACACAACTAATAACTTTGAGCCCAAACAAAATGAAATACATCATGGGGCCAAATGAATCAAAATAACGAACCAAACCCATTGCTCGCATTTTTTCCCGTTTTATCCCACATTCCCTACCATAAAAAAGACTAAATACTGATCTCCTGTGGCAGACTGCAGGATGCAATTCACCAAAGTGCTACTTCCAAATGAGTTGGAATATCCACAATTTTATTCTCATGGATTGCATAAATCCTGCAGACAACAGACCTGTACTACTTGACAGGATAGCTGGAGGATGGGCTGCGGTTACCGCAGAGGTCCTGGAGGGATGCAGTCATAGTCATTACTTAAGGGTGACACCCAGTGACCGGATACAGAGCCCATGATTTTCGGATTCTGGAAAGAGCTCTGGGGCATGGCTCCCAGCTCAGGAATGTTACTACAATGTAAGTTGGGAGGAGATATATAAAATAGGGGGGAAATCCCCAGGTAGTTGTGAATGAGGGCTCATGGTGTCAGATCCTAGACCTGGTTCTGACTAAGTTGGAGGGAGCAGGAGGAAAGTGCTGGATGAAAAAACTCCAGGTAAGAGAGACCATTTTGAAAAAAAGTTTTAAAAAATGGGGTAACCCGTAGCCCTTGACTAGCCTTGCACAGACATATATATATATATATATATATATATATATATATATATATATATGATGTTTTTCACTAAATTAATGTCGGTATAGAAAAATCCGCAAATAAATAAATATCAATGTCACCTTTTTTAAAAAAATGTTCTCGTTTTTTGTTTAGCTGTTTCATGTTGACTCTTTATTTATGCAATACTAGTATATTTGATCTGAGGAAATTAATGAATATTGAATTAAAATAAGTATGAAAACTGCCACAATATTTGCAGGTAAGATGCCAATCAGGCTGGCTAATGGTACCCATCGCTGTGCTGGAAGGGTGGAAATATTCTATAATGATGAGTGGGGAACTGTGTGCGATGACTTTTGGGATACAGATGATGCTGCAGTAGTGTGTAAGCAGCTGGACTGCGGGATTGCACTGTCTGCGCTAAGAAGAGCTCGTTTTGGAAAAGGAGCTGGCCCTATTTGGCTGGAAACACTTTCTTGCAGTGGAAATGAGCCTCTTCTCTCTGAATGCCAAACACAGGAAAAGAGACGCAAACTCTGTAGCCATGATGAAGATGCCAGTGTTGTGTGTTCAGGTAATCTGGTTTTTCTTTTTTTTTTTATTTCAGGAAAGAGGAATGGTTTTAGGGATAGGAAGTAAGGAAGTACTGAGTTCTATTCTTGGGACTACCATTAAGTCTTTGTGTGACCTTTGTTTGGGTTTAAGTTATATCCCACGTTCCACACCGGTGTGCCCCAGCAGAAGTGCAGGTGTGTCGGCAATGTTTCCCACTAACTAGCCAGAGCCACCAGCAGCAAGAAGTGCTGGACCAGAGCCACTGCCACCACACCCAGCCAAATCTTGTTTTCTGTCCTTACCCCTCCTCCACCCAAACCCTGGACCAGCATCTCCAGCCCGCAGGGCAAGTTGGTGAGCAGTGCTTCTTACCTGCTGCTGCTTCCTCCTCTGCAGTCTGAAAAGTGTTGGACCCTGCAGTCCCGCACGACTCTGGGGCCCTGTGCAGTTCTGACTGCAGAGAGAGCCGGCAGAGGAGAAAGCAGCAGCAGCAGCAGCAGGTAAGAAGCACTGCTTGCTTGACTGAAGGGGTGGCAGAGGAGAAAGCAGCAGCAGCAGCAGCAGGTAAGAAGCACTGCTTGCTTGACTGAAGGGGTGGCAGAGGAGAAAGCAGCAGCAGCAGCAGGTAAGAAGCACTGCTTGCTTGACTGAAGGGGTGGCAGAGGAGAAAGCAGCAGCAGCAGCAGGTAAGAAGCACTGCTTGCTTGACTGAAGGTGATCATAGTAGGAGGAGAGAGGGACAGGTGATTGCATTGGGGAGAGATGATTGAAGGAGTGTGGGAGGGAAGGGGAGATGATTGTATCATTTGAAGTGGGGGGGGGGGGAGTGGGAAGGGAAGATAAAGTAATTATATCAAATAAAGATGGAAGGAAACGTGATTTTGCCAAGGGGTAGGGAGATAAGAAAAAGGAGTCAGGGGAAGAGGGAAGGGAGGGATGTGTAAGGAGGGAGGGAAGGGGATGGTGTGTCACAACCAAAAGAACCCAGTATCAGTTGTGTTGCTACACAAAAACATTGAGAACCACTGCATTATATTAGCTCCCTGTGCCCCAGTGTACCCCTCTATAATTTAGTACTAAAATCCGTCATTTCAGGAGTGTGGCACGCAGTCTGAAAGCAGTATATAGAGCCATTTACCCTGGGGGCCTTTATATGTGTATTATGTTATCACTACAAGGACATCCATTTCTTTTTGCATGAAATATACAAATATACTTGCTAAATACAAGCACATTATTGATGTTTGCATACAACAGGAATCATATATTGTAACTGACATTTCTTTTGCATGAAATATACAAATATACTTGCTAAATACAAGCACATTATTGATGTTTACATACAACAGGGATCATATATTGTAACTGACATTTCTTTTGCATGAAATATACAAATATACTTGCTAAATACAAGCACATTATTGATGTTTACATACAACAGGGATCATATATTGTAACTGACATTTCTTTTGCATGAAATATACAAATATACTTGCTAAATACAAGCACATTATTGATGTTTACATACAACAGGGATCATATATTGTAACTGACATTTCTTTTGGGTAGGGATACCTCAGACACGTCACTTCTGCCCTTCCTACTTGTGGATTCACAGGTGGCATTATTCTCATTAGTTGATTTAAAAGTTGCTGCAGAGCATGTTTTGAAATATCACAGCATGGAATGAAAATAATTTCAATTATTAAGGTATTACTGTATGATATACTATGACATGCCACAATGTTACATGGTAACTGTAGTAACATAGTATTGTATATGAAATATTGTGACATATCAGAAAGTATCACTACTCCACAGGTGGTAAACACATACCCACCATAGTAATGAAGCCAGCTGTCTAGCCTGGCATTACAGCCTTCCTTTCACTAGTGTAGGGCCCCTAATAGAGAGACCATATTATCTGGACAAGTGCAAGGGTATTAAGTGCCTTAGGCAAGCCTGACACCTTTATACCCTCCCCTTCTCACCCTGCCCTCCTAATACAAAATACAAAATTATGCATTTATAATAGATTATCCATGCAATGGGACAATCAAAGTATAGAGGTGCATATTCAGAAGCAGCCCAATTAGTAAAGTTAGGCATATAAACCTATCCATATAACTTTGGAGGTATATTCAATAGTGCAGATGAATATAGCCAACTATTCAACTGTTCATATTGATGTTAATGTTATTGCACCATTGTTTCTTGTAAACCGATATGATATGATTGGTATCATGAATGTTGGTATAAAAAAAGCCCTAAATAAATAAATAAAATAAACTATTTTAAAGTCGGCCAGCTAACTATAGCCGGCTAACTTTAGGACAGCTCTTTGGTCCAACCAAACTTTGACAGCTAAGTCATCCAGCTAACTCTGACTATCAGAGCTATCAGACGTGTGAGGGAAAAATACCACGAAAGATCTTAAAAGCAAGCACAAGAAGTTTAAACCTACACTGTAACTTCACAGATATACAGTGTAACTTCAAAAGAATAGGGGCTGCTGATTCCTGTCTAGATCATCCATAATAATTCTTGCTGCCATATTTTGGACTATTTATAACCTTATCATCATAGCGCCAGGAAGACCCCAATATGGTTGTCTAGCACTGCTATTACTAAAAGCATATACCACTGATTTTAATGCTGCAAAAGTCAGAAACCATTTCAGTTGCCTCACCAATCTTAAGTATCCATAAGCTGTTCACAACACTGTGCTTATTTGACTTTCCAATCTCCAACCAGCTTTGAACTTAATCCCTAATGATCTCACTTCTTCATTTGTTGTAACAAATATCCCATCAATAGGAAGCTAATATTTCTCCAGTTCTGTTCCCATTTGCAAAATTTCTGGTTTTTTGGAGTTTGAAATAAAAAAAATTCTCTCTCAATCAAGTGCTTACTGCAGACATACAATCTTTAAAATGAGAGCCATCTCCAGGTCTAGACCCATAGGCACCAGGATTTGAACATCGTCTGCATATATAAAAGTGATAAAACCAAATGATCAAACAATGTCCCCCAAAGGGGTCGAATATATATTAAACCTTCCCCGTTATTCCTAATGCTCATGTTATCCTCTGTTCAATATTATTCATAATGTCTTAACTGCTCAATAGCGACTTCATTGACTAATTGTTACTGTATACCTGTTAGTATTGTGGACCCTTGAGCCAGCTCGAGAGCTGGTAACTCCACAGAGGGGAGGCCCTCTAGTGGTTTTCGTAGCCGGGAGGCAGTGCAGGACCAGGAGACCCAACAGGAACTTCATCTATACCAGCCCTCGTTCCCCTCAGCTTGAGCCCTTGGGTGCCGGGGCCAGCAGGACTTAGGCGGGGGTCTCCTGGCGGAGGACGGTGAGTAGGCAGTCCAGGTCAAGAATGAAGATGGACCAGGAGTCATGGCAGGCAGTGGTGCAACACAAGAAACCAGGCCAGAAGGGGCAGCCAGAAGACAAGCAGAAGCCGGGGAACACGCCAAAGGTCAGGCCAGGCTGAAGACAGAAAAATCAGGATACCAGGCCGAAGTCAGAACCAAGGAGACAATCCAAAGGCTGGGACTGGGAGCAGGAACACAGAATCAGGAGCTGGAACAAGCAGGAAGGCAGGAACGGAAGCAGGAATGCAGCAACTAGCTACTCCGAAGAGCTGACCTGTTGCCAAGGCAAGGAATGGGTGCAGGAAGTGGGCTTAAATAGCCCCAGCTGAAGATGTCTGAGTTGGGGCCGGGTCGAGGTTACCTGTCGTGGCCCCTTTAAGAGGTTGGCTTGGCCGCACGCGCCTAAGGGGGCAGAGCCCAGGACGCTGGAACCAGGCCCCGGAGCAGCCTGCACCAGAGCGTTGCGGAGGAAGTCTAATGCCGGCGTCTGCTGGTGGAGGTAGGGGGATCCAGCTGCAGTGGTCCACGGCTGGGATTCCCAACAGTACCTCCTTCCTTACGCCTCCTCACAGAAGGACTATGCTTGTCAGGGTGATCACGATGGAACTGATGGAGGAGAGATGTATCCAAGATGTTAGAGGCAGGCTCCCAGGCGTTCTCTTCCGGGCCGAAGCCCTCCCAGGAAATTAAGTACTCCCAGTGTCTGTGGTTGTACCTAACGTCCAGTATGTCTTGGGCTTGGTAAACAGGGTCCTCATCAGCAACTGCATCCAGGGGTTCAGGTGGCTTACGATGAAAGGCTGAAAGGACTAGAGGTTTCAGTAGAGAGACATGAAAAACATTGTGTATCTTCAGACCCAATGGTAAGCGCAGATGATAAAAGACAGGACCGAGGCGCTCGCTCACTGAGAAGGGTCCAATGAACTTGGGCGCCAATCGCATAGAGGGTACTCTCAGGTGAACGTGGCGAATGCTCACCCATACTCGATCCCCAGTGTTGAAGAGCGGAAGCTGCAGATGGTGTTTGTCTGCACCCTTCTTGGCGGACTCGGCTACCCTTTGCAGGTTAGCTTGGGTGGAGTTCCAGACTGCGTGGAGCTGTTGAGCAGCATTGGTTGCTTCCCAGAGATGATTTGGAAAGGAGATGCTCCTGTTGCAGAGTGGACATGGTGGTTATAAGAGAATTCCACCCAAGGCAGAAGAACTACCCAGTCGTCCTGTCAGTGTCCCACAAAAGATCGGAGGTATCCTTCTAGAGTGCGGTTAGTCCGCTCTGCCTGCCCATTTCCTTGTAGATGAAAGGCGGATGTGAAATGCAGTTGAACCCCAAACCTCTTGCACAGTGCCCACCAATATTTGGCCTTGAACTGCGATCCCCGATCGGAGGCTATATGTCTTGGTAGACCATGCAGACGGAAGATAAAGTTGGGTGAACAACTGGGCAAGTTCGGGTGCAGTGGGGAGTTTTGGGAGTGCCATGAAGTGGGCCATCTTTGAGAGCCTGTCAATGGTTACCCATATGACTTGCTTCCCTTCGGATACTGGTAGATCTACCATGAAGTCCGTAGAGATGTGGGTCCAAGGTTCTTCAGGAATGGGGAGCAGCTGCAAGAGTCACCATGGGCGGCCAGGCAATGGCTTCTGTCGGGCACAAGTTGGACAAGAACTGACATATGCCCGGATGTCCCGATCGACATGAGGCTACCAGTAGTAGTAGGTCAAAACTTCCAGTGTGCGGGTCCTGCTGGGATGGCCGACAATCAAAGAGTCTTTCTGCCAAGGCGGAGCGGCACAACCATTTTGCCTGGTGGAATTACATTGATGGCTGTGAGGTGGACCTTAGCTGGATCCAAAATATATTGGAGTGTGACTGGGGTGTCCTCGGGAGAGAGCATCAGCTCTAGTGTTCTTTGAGGCTTGACGATACCCCAGAGAGAAGTTAAATTGGCTGATGAACCGGGACCAGCGTGCCTGCCGCGGATTCAGCCGCTGAGCCCGGCACAAGTATTCCAAGTTCTTGTGATCTGTATATATAGGAACAGGATGTTGAGCTCCCTCCAGCCATTGCCGCCACTCCTCGAATGCCATCTTTATTGCTAGGAGCTCCTTGTCACCGATACCATAGTTTCTCTCAGCGGGAGAGAATTTTCAGGAGAAATAGGAGCAGGGTAATAGAGTGCCATTGCAAGAGAACTGGCTGAGCACAGCTCCCACCGCAGAATCAGAGGCATCCAGGGCAGTGAGTGGAGCAACCATGTGTGAGTAGTGAGGGATGAAATGCCGATAGAAATTAGCGAACCCAAGCAAACGCTGGAGGGCACAAATTCCCACCAGATATGGCCAGTCCCTGATACTTACAACCTTCTTGGGGTCCATAAGGAAGCTGGTGGTGGATTCAATGTACCCCAAAAACAGAAGACACTCCCGCTCAAAGAGGCACTTCTCTAGTTTGCCAAAGAGATGGTGTTCCCGGAGGCGTTGGAGTACACGTCGCATCTCCTTGAGGTGAGTGGGAAGATCCTTGGAATATACCAGCACATTGTCCAGGTAGACGATCACACAGGAGTGGATCATGTCCCGGAGGTCCTCATTCATGAGGTTTTGGAAGACCGCTGGAGCACTACACAGTCCAAAGGGCATTACTAAATACTCATAATGCCCGTCACGGGTATTGAAGGCAGTCTTTCATTCGTCGCTAGGCTTTATTTATACTAAGTTATATGCCCCTGGGAGGTCGAGCTTCGTAAAAAATCTTGGATCCTTGTAGGTGGTCTAAGAGCTCAGGGATGAGCAGAAGGGGATACCTGTCCTGACGGGTGATGACGTTGAGACCACGGTAATCTATACATGGTCTTAGGGAGCTGTCCTTCTTGGACACAAAGAAAAATCCGGCTCCTGCCGGGGAGGTAGGGGGTCGAATGGAGAAGAGCGGTGGTGGTCCCGCTTCACAAGAGTGGGAACAGAGAGGAGGCTGGTAACTACAGACCGGTTAGCCTCACTTCGGTGGTGGGAAAAGTAATGGAGTCACTGTTGAAAGAGAGAATAGTGAACTATCTACAGTCCTGAGAATTGATGGACCAGAGGCAGCATGGATTCACCAGGGGAAGATCCTGTCAGACAAATCTGATTGACTTTTTTGACTGGGTAACCAAGGAATTGGATCAAGGAAGAGCGCTCTATGTCATCTACTTGGATTTCAGCAAAGCTTTTGATATGGTTCCACACAGGAGACTGGTGAACAAAACGAGAAGCTTAGGAGTGAGTGCCGAGGTGGTGACCTGGATTGCAAACTGGTTGACGGACAGAAGACAATGTGTGATGGTAAATGGAACTTTCTCTGAAGAGAGAGCGGTTTTAAGTGGTGTATCGCAAGGATCGGTGTTGGGACCGGTCCTGTTCAATATCTTTGTGAGCGACATTGCGGACGGGATAGAAAGTAAGGTTTGCCTTTTTGCGGATGACACTAAGATCTGCAACAGAGTGGACACGCTGGAAGGCGTGGAGAGAATGAGACGGGATTTAAGGAAACTGGAAGAGTGGTCAAAGATATGGCAGCTGAGATTCAATGCCAAGAAGTGCAAAGTCATGCAAATGGGGATTGGAAATCCGAATGAACTGTATTCGATGGGGGGGGGGGGGGGGGGGGGGGGAAGGCTGATGTGCACGGAGCAGGAGAGAGACCTTGGGGTGATAGTGTCTAATGATATGAAGTCTGCGAAACAATGCGACAAGGCGATAGCAAAAGCAGGAAGAATGCTGGGCTGCATAGAGAGAGGAAAATCAAGTAAGAAAAGGGAAGTGATTATCCCCTTGTACAGGTCCTTGGTGAGGCCTCACCTGGAGTACTGTGTTCAGTTCTGGAGACCATATCTACAAAGAGACAAAGACAAGATGGAAGCGGTACAGAGAAGGGCGACCAGGAAGGTGGAGGGTCTTCATCGGATGACATACGAGGAGAGATTGAAGAATCTAAATATGTACTCCCTGGAGGAAAGGAGGAGCAGGGGTGATATGATTCAGACTTTCAGATACTTGAAAAACTTTAATGATCCAAAGACAACGACAAACCTTTTCCATCAGAAAAAAATCAGCAGAACCAGAGGTCACGAGCTAAGGTTCCAGGGAGGAAGACTAAGAACCAATGTCAGGAAGTATTTCTTCACGGAGAGGGTGGTGGATGCCTGGAATGCCCTTCTGGAGGAAGTGGTGAAGTCTAAAACTGTGAAGGACTCATCTTGGAGTGAGTTTCCTCACTCCGAAGGCCATCAAATCTTCACAAGAGACCACTGTTCTGTTCGTAAGTCTCATGTGGAATGTGAAAGCGGCCCCCAACCCCCTACACTCATCCCTAATCCCCACCTCGAGTTACTAGGCGGGCCTCTCATAGGGATACAAATACCTGTCTAAGGGAGAGACACTATAGCAAGTCTCTCTCTCTCCCCCCCAAGCCTGCTGAAACAGGCTGTCCGGAAACATCGTGAACCGTGATAAACCTTTACTGGCCTCTAGCGCACAATGTACCGCAAATGAAAGAGTTGTAGCTATTGGCCGCGTTAGGAGCTGCGCTAACACTGCGGCTGTTTCGCGGCACACGATAACTCTTTCCCACTTTACATATGCTCCGCCCCAACTCCGCCCCCTGAATAAAAAATTTGCATTCGCAAATCGCGTTAACGGCTGTTAGCGCGATTTGCGGAATTATCTCCTGCGGTAACTCCTTGGAAAATGACCCCCTTTATCTTTATAAAGAGCCAGGTTTTCAGATTGGTTTTGAATAGTTTCAAATTTCTCTGCAGCCTTATTTCGAGTGGCAAGGTGTTTCATAGCATGGGGCAAGCCAGTGATAGTGCTCTTTCCCTTACTTGCTTGAGGTGGGCTGTTTTGACAGAGGGGATAGTTAGTAGAGCTTTATTAGCAGATCTCAGGTTTCTTTGTGGGACATGAATTCCTTTTTCAGATTGTCTTGAATATATTGTGCCATTGCTTGAGTCTCAGGCAATGACAAGGGGTAAACTCGGCCTCAAGGAGGAGTAGAGTTGGGTAGTAGATCAATAGCACAGTCTAAAGGCCAGTGCTCGGGGAGTGTCTCGGCCTTCTCTTTTGAGAACACATCATCGAAGTCTGCACAGTGAGCTGGAAGAACCAAGGAAGTGGTAGCCAGAGGTAGTCGGGATCGGGGTAATTCCGGTATGAAGGAGAAACAGGCCGGACTCCAGGCTGCAATTTGCAGAATCTCCCAGTCTATATATGGGGAGTGCTTTTGGAGCCTGGGTAGTGTATCGCCTTTTACAGAATAAAGAAGGTGATCTCCTCCTCATGAAGTATCCCAGTGCGGAGAGACACTGCAGCAGTAATGGCAGTAACCCAACCAGGGAGGGGACTCCCATGAATGGAGGATATTCTCAGTGGTGGACAAGTTCTAGGTAGTACTGGGAGCTATAGCTGTTCCACCAAGACAGCCAAAATGAAGTTCCCTCCGGCACCCGAGTCGAGGAAAGCCAATGTAGGGAACAATCCTCCCGAGTATGTCAGGGACACAGGAACCGTGCATTGGGAGCAGGATTCACACAGCCTAGGGTTAGCTCCCCTGTGACACCTAGGCTTGGGAGTTTTCCGGACTTTCCTTGCACTGAGCCAACAAGTGACCCTTGTCACCACAGTAGAGGCAGAGGCCAAGAGAGCGACACTGCTGCCTCTCTTCAGGAGTGAGAGGACTGCGGCTCAGCTACATGGGTTCTTCACCATGTGACGAGTTGTGCTCAGCAGGAGGAGGAAGAACCAGTGGTTGAGAGAAGGAAGGAGCCAGTGGAATTGGTCTATGCCTGGGTTTCAATTCTCAGGCCACTGCTGTAGACGACTGTCAATCCGCCAGGACAAGTCAATCAAAGACTCTAGATCATCAGGATGTTCCTAAGCAGCGAGTTCATCCTTGATCCTTGAGGCCAGACCTTCAAGGAAAATACTTCGCAGGGTGTCCTCCCACCAGCCCAGTTCCAAAGCCAGCGTGCGAAATTCGACTGCGTAGTCAACCAAGGGTCAGGACACCTGGCGTAGGTGGAGGAGCACTGTGGCAGCTGTAGACTGTTGAGCTGGCTCAAAGACCTGCTTAAACGTGTGGACAAACTGATGAAGATCCCCAAACAAGGCTTCGCCCCGCTCCCACAGGGGGGAAGCCAGGGCCTAGCCATCCAACAAGGATAAGATGTAGGTCATTTTGACTTGCTCTGAAGGAAACTGCACCAGCTGGAGTGAAAAGCAGATAAAGCAGTGGTTGAGGAAACTCCAGCACTGCTTAGGATTTCCAGCATAACGGGGCTGTACCGGCAGATGCAGAGAAGCAGAGGGCGCCATGCAGGAGCGAGAGGTGGAGGCACAGCCTGGGGAGTTGAATCCAGGCGGTTAGCCAGTCATTCAACTGTGGCTCCTAAGAGGTCCAGTGTTGCTGCTGTTGCAGGCATTGAGCCATGCCCGAAATGACCTGGAGGCCGGAAAGGTCCGCCGTGTCCATGGCCTTGGCAAACTGTTAGTACTGTGGACCCTTGAGCCGGCTCGAGAGCTGGTAACTCCACAGAGGGGAGGCCCTTTAGTGGTTCTCGTAGCCGGGAGGCAGTGCAGGACCAGGAGATCCTACGGGAACTTCACCTATACCAGCCCTCGTTCCCCTCAGGTTGAGCCCTTGGGTGCCGGCAGGACTTAGGTGGGGGTCTCCTGGCGGAGGAAGGTGAGTAGGCAGTCCGGGTCGAGGCTGGCGGAAGTCTGGAAGAACAAAGACGGGCCAGGAGTCAGGGCAGGCAGCAGACAAGCAGAAACCAGGGAACATGCCAAAGTCAGGACGGACAAAAGACAGAAGAATCAGGATACCAGGGCGAAGTCAGAACCGAGGAGACAATCCAAAGGCTGGAACTGGAAGCAGGAACACAAGATCAGGAACTGGAACAAGCAGGAAGGCAGGAACGGAAGCTGGAACAAGCAAGAACACAGCAACTAGCTACTCCGAAGAACTGACCTGTTGCCAAGGCAAGGAATGGTGCAGGGTGGGCTTAAATAGCCCCTGCTGACGATGTCTGAGTTGGGGCCGGGCCGAGGTTACCCACTATGGCCCCTTTAAGAGACCGGCTTGGCCGCGCACGCACACACCTAAGGGGGAGGAGCCCAGGAGGAAGCTGGCAGCGGGGAGGATGCCACGACCAGGCCCCGGAGCGGCCTGCATCGGAGCACTGCGGAGGAAGGCTGATGCCAGCGTCTGCCGGTGGAGGTAGGGGCACCTGGCTGCGGCGGTCCACAGCCGGGATTCCCAGCAATTTCTGTTAGTTCCATGTATGTTGCGACTTTTTTTGTGATTGACTAGTTGTTACTATATAGTTGTTATTTCCATGCTATATGATATTTATCTTTACTCCTAAATAATGATAATCAAGGTCTTAACTCACTAAACATAATCCCTCAAAAGCCTTCAAGAAACTTATGATCCAATAACTCTGGTTACCTAAACATTCCCCCTGTCAAAGATGCACATCTGGCAACCACACGAGAAAGAGCCTTCTCAATTGCCTCACCCAAAATGTGGAATACCCTACCTAAATACTTACGAATTCAACATGACCTAAAAACATTCAAAAAGGACTTAAAAACACTAATGTTCCGCAAGTTCCTCACTAACTTTATATCATCTAATCATCCCGACTATCAACAGAACTCCCAATTGTTTACCGCATAATTCACCCCTTTCTCCCTGTACCTGCATGCCCTCCCCCTCTATCCTATTAATAATTAATTCTGGACTTGATATCCATTTCTCTGATATTGTTTAATGGTTCAAATGGTTTTGTATTGCAACCCATCTGTTAAGAATCTGTTTCTGTTCTTCCTAATGCTCAGTTACAAGATAATGTATACTTTTGTAAACTGTTATGATGGCTCAACCGAATAACGGTATATAAAACTAAAATTATATAAATAAATAAATATTGTTGACTCATCTAACAGTTTCTTTTTATTAGCTCGTTGCTATATTATGTGTGTTCTTAATGTATTCTGCTCTGAATTTAAGAAGGGCGGGTAATAAATGCCACTAAATAAATAATAAATAGTAAGGGGATAATGAGGATCCCTGGGGAACCCCACAATGTACTTTGCTTATATGTAAAGCCTGAAAAAATACCATCTATGGTAAATTCTCTAAAAAAACCTCATTCCATTTCAGTACAGTGCCCTCCAATCCTAATGTCCGACAACATGAGGCAAGAATACCATAATCAACTCTATCAAATGTGCTTGATAGATCAAGAAGTACCATTAAGACTGTTTCCCCCTTATCCAGGTCGGCCATGATGGTCTCTGTACTACACCCCCTTTGAAATCTAGCCTGAACTAAATATAGCTCTGGGAAGTTCCAATCTGCTCTAATACCTTGGCAGCATATGGCAAATTAGCTATAGGCCTGTAATTAGAGCAAGTACTTGGATCTGCATCCACATTCTTTAAAATTGGGACTATGGCCTTTTTCAATATATCAGGAACTAACCCTTCAACCAGCAAAGAATTAACCAATTTCCAAAGCCCATTCAAACCCATATCTGGTAACATACTAGTTAGATAAGACAGACAAGGGTCCAACAAAAACTTGGACTTTTCTACCCCTTTCACTAAAGATTTGATTTCAACAAATGAAGCTGGCTCAAATTCCCTAAATTTATCCATCATCTCAGCACCGGCTGAGTTCAAACTATCAATAACTTCCACTCTTTTCCTGTATTAATTATCCCTTTATTGAACCCATTAAGACTGTATTCCTCGACTGACTGGTTTTCTGTCTCATTCCTGCTCTTGCAAATCCTGAATGACTGAATCTCTTAATTTTAAAACTTTATCATCAAAAAAAACAAATATTGTGAACCACAATCTGCTTATCACCTCCCAACATAGTCTTATCAATTTAAAAATTATCCTAGAATCATTATTAGCTTCCACAATGGTATCTGAATGAAATTTCTTCTTTGCCGATATCAGTTTTTGAAATAATTGAAAGCCACCACCTCTAAGATCTCATATCCTCATACGTCCTTGTTTACTCCACTGTCACTCCAAGCGACGTAAACCTTGCTTTGATTTTAAATCTGCACAGTATAGCACGGGGAATTCAATCTTACAATTCTGTATCCTAGCCTCTGTCCTGGAACTAGCCAATTCCATCCCCTTCTGTTCATCCAAATGGCTTTATTAACCAACTGATCTTCTCATCCATCCTGTACTAAATTAGACACTTCGTCCACAAACCTAGAGGAATCAGCTTTTCAAATCCTAATTTGTTTTTATTCTCTTTCCCTGATCTAGCATTTATTTGCCAAAACAATTGCACCTGCTGCAAATGAGAAAATGATCAGACTACAGTGACTTCTCAGGCCCTTCAAATAAATTGCCTTGTAATCTAGTTTTTTCAGACCCAAGTATTGCCTCTTTTACTGGATCAGCATATGAATTATCTAAAAATATTGCACATGGGCTTTGGAGACCATAGAGCTCCCTTCTTCTGATGAATATCAGAGACATTATTCATATCTGAGGACAGGACCTATGCGGTTTTGATAGCTCATTTATAACTTTTTTTGATAATAATTACTTTGATCTAAGAAAAGCCATCAAAGCTCTGCTCCCTTTTCCAACCCCTCCTTTAAAGAAGTAACGAGAACAGCAGTTTGAGATTTGGGACACTGTCCAATAGTTTGGCAGCAGAAGCCTTGTGTGTCCATGTCTAGCAATGCCACTGCGGGAATGTGCTTGTGATTGCAGCATTATATTACCCTGGATTAATCTCCAAGGAAGTGTGTCATATCATTGCCATTGAAGCCACAGACTTTTACTGTGTTTGTTAAAACACCATCTTCAGTCTGAAGCAGACTTTATTGAACAGAGGAACATTATTAAGCCCAAGGGCCTTGAAGGTTATTGCCCACACTTCTCTTCAGAACGACTCTGGTCCTGTAACACCTTCACCCCCTACTGGGTGAGAAAACAGGAGATAAGGACAGAGTCGTCATACTAGCATGGGATGAGATTAAGGAATACATTTTACCTAGATAGGCCTACACTATAGATGAACTATAACTAGTTCCTGTCATTATAATATCATTGTAGCCCAATATACTATTTTAGCCAGCTTATCTGCCATGTTTTCATTGGATTGGGCTCATGCAGACATGTATTGCCTATATGTATGTACAGTATACAGTAGTACACTTTTCCTAGTGGAAGGATATGCCCAAATAAAAGTCTTCATTTGTCCGAGGAACATTATCCTATGAGTTGTTGTCATTGCAGCATGTGTCTTTTTCTTATTTCATGCAGATTTGAGGCTCTTGGGTGGTCCAGGACGCTGTGCTGGGAGAGTAGAGGTATTGCACAACGACCAGTGGGGACGAGTGTGTGGTCATAACTGGGAACTCCAGGACGCCCAGGTGGTGTGCAGTATCTTGCAGTGTGGCCATGCTCTATCCGCAGTAGGCAGTGCTCACTTTGGACCTGGCTCTGGTACTTTTTGGCTAGAGGATGTGAACTGTGATGGAACTGAGATCAGCTTCAGTAAATGTCAATCAACATTTTCCACTGGGGATGGCTGCTCCCATGCAACAGATGCCACTGTTATTTGTTCAGGTAATTTCCTTGTCACAAGATGAACAGAAGTTAAACAAGCAAAAAATACTCTTGGGCAATGCAGATGAATGAAACAGAACTGCTCACCTTCAGCAGCAAAGGGCTATGCTCATGCTCAACCTCCTTCATCTGCTAGTACTTTTCAGTGCCAGTAATGGATTAAAGAATTCACAATCCATGTGAGATATTGAACAGATTAGTAAGACTATAAAGTTCAGCAGCATATACCGGCTATATCATCGTGTAAAATGAGTTTCTCAGCCCATAAGAAGTCAAAAGTGGTCGATAGTCAAATGCTAAATAAATAGGATAATAATAAATAGGACTCATCCAGATAACCGGAAAGTCAGCAATTGCTGGATATGTTCAGCAGGCGCTAGATAGCTGAATAAGTCATACTCAGCTATCTAGTTAGCCAGATAAGTTGTGAGCAGTCTTGTACTTGTCCTCCCTTTGGCCCCTGCTCCTTCTGAGCTTTCTGGCCCTGCCCTTGTTTCTCATTTCTGCCTGACTTCAGTTCCTTCTCACAACTAAAAGGGCAAAATCCTCTTCAAATACCAAAGTCTCTCTGGCTTGGATGATGCTGTCACTCATCTTGCCCCTTCTCTGGAGTAGAAGGGCATTCATAGGTCTCCAGCTCCCTGGCCTCTGTAATGACCTTCACTAAAAGGGTGCAGGGATCACACCAGCTAACTGGATGCTACCTAAAACTGAGCACATATTATCCTGGCCTAGTTCCCGCCCTCCCCCCCCCGTAGACTAAGACCACTAATCACAGCCAACCTCAAGGGGAGGTGCTGCACAGGACTGTGATCTCCCTCTAAGCGGTTTACCCTATTGCAGGATATAGGGCCTTCTAATGGCTGACCAGGGGATTGCCACACTCTTCCCTCTCCATGAAAAGAAAGCTGTTGAGTGGAAGAAAACTTATTCAAATAATGTTTTTCTATTACATGACATGAAAACCCATGTCATAGTAAGAGTTGTTAATACCTTATCTAACCTCCAGGGTGCACGGTCCTATGACTTGTATAGCCTGTAGCTTCAGTGTCTTACTTTAAACATTTAATACAATACACCACATATACCACTCTACTCCCATTCTCCTGGAGGCAGAATCTTCTACACTGCCACTTTCGTTCTCCTGATGCTTTACCTTACACTCTGTATGGCAGTGAGAACCACCATAAAATAGAGCATATTTCATACACAATTCTGCAAGTGAGTTTCTGAGAGAAAACAGGTACCCACAGGCACACTTGGCCTCTTCCAGCAATGGGCCTTACTGGCTCTTCCACTTATTTATTTATTTAAAGGCTTTTATATACCGATAGCCATTTGCACATCGTATCGGTTTACAAAGAACATTGCGCTTATAAAATGAAGCATAACAGTTACATGGAACAAATTGGTAAAATATAGGGGTAACATAAGAGGAATTTAAATCAATCAGAAAATAATGTCTGTGAGGCTTACCCTGGACTAAGAAGGGCTCAGTCCCAACCAGGTGACACGCCACATCATCAGCAGGGAATACAGAAAACCACCAAGCACTCCACGTGGGTAATCACAATGGGGGATACCAATGCTTTCAGTCTTACAATGGAACCTATACACTTCTTAGATCTCCTGAGGAAGACCTTTCCACTTCTTACACGTGGCCTGTAAATGGAAAACTTTTGTCATAGGGACACAGGATCACAGGAACCCCCACACAGCTGTGGTTCTGCAGCCTTATTCCTGCATAGCCGGGTCCTATCCACAGAGCTCTCTCTTTCTCTCGTTCTGGCATTTAAGGTGCACTAGGTAAGATGCCTGGTCCCACACAGGTTAAGGAGAGGTTTTAGGGCCACTTTTTACAAGCAGCTAGTTCTTTCAATTCTTAAATATACATTTGTATTTTTTAAATCATAATAAAAAGTAATTAAGCAAAAATAATGTTCAGCTGAGCACCCATACTGTGTGGTTTAGATTATGTTATGCCAATATAATATTTATTAAGTCATTATGGGCCTCATTTTCCAATATCGCATTGGTATCGCATGCGATACCAAAAAGGGGCATACCTTATGCTAATAAACATGTGTATCGCAAATTGCGATAACAGCTATGCAACACGCTCTTAGCGCAAGTTGCGCTATTAACCCAATTTGGGCTACATTGCCAGTATATATTGCGGTCAAGCTAGGTGGGGAGAACATTGTCCAAATCTCATCTTGGAGTGAGTTTCCTCACTCCGAAGGCCATCGAATCTTCACGAGACCGTGTTCGTACGTCTCATGTTGAATGTGAAAGTGGCCCCCAACCCCCTACGCTCATACCTAATCCCCACTTCGAGTTACTAGGTGGGCCTCCCATAGGGATACAAATACCTGTCTAGGGAGGAGGCACTATAGCAAGGCGCTCTCTCTCTCTCAGCCTGCAGCATACTGAAACAGGCTGTCCGGACACATCGTGAACCGCGATAAACCTTTACCGGCCTCTAGCGCACAACGTAACGCAAATGAAAGAGGTGTAGTTATTGGCCGCGTTAGGAGCCACGCTAACACTGCGGCTGTTTCGCGGCACACGATAAATCCTCCCTACTTTACATTTGCTCCGCCCCCTGAATACAAAATTAAAAATTTGCATTCGCAAATCGCGTTAACGGCTGTTAGCGTGATTTGCGGAATTATCTCCTGCGGTAACTCCTTGGAAAATGACCCCCTATGTCATTTCATGAAATGATTTTGTTGGCATTTACCTAGGGATCTTCATTTTCAGTTATTTTATTTTTCCTGTTAATTTGAATGCTGTAACAAAAAAAAAAATCACTGGGAAAATGACTGTTATAACACAGGAATAAAATCAGTGTAAAAATAATTTTTCCATTGATTTTCTTTTGCTATAATATTGAAATTCCCAGGAAAAAATAAGAATATGCTGGAAACAAAGATCGCCACATATACTGTCTGGAAAATTTGCAATAGGATCTTCAATCAGTGTGCTTAGTGCAGATACCATCTTAACCGATTTTAGTTTCAAGAATTTTGTTTGGAAATAGCATGCATACAACATTGAGACAGCAAAATTCAGAATACATAGAACAGAGCTATCTTTGGCAATACCCAACACAATGTTAAAGTGCAGACTCTCAAATTATTAATCAAAAGTAACACATTTCCATGACTTTCTCTCATGTCCCTGTCTACATTTTTCTGTACTTTTGGAGACAGTCATTTTCTGTGTGCATTTGACATGTATTCCTGAAATTTACTGCAGAAAATGAGTAGTTTTGAGACTAAAGGCTCGAACACTGATATGTTTGTGTTTTGTATTTACTAGAGGGAATCTTACATCCCAATATTTCCATGGAACCTCCATCTGGAGAAATGAGCCAGGGACAAACACTTGTGATCAGATGCACCGTTATTGATGTGTATCAGAGATTAACTTTCCTCCTGCACCAAGCCACTAATGATACAGACCTCTTGCTGAATGCTACTGCATCCAACGGTTCTGCCACATTTATCCTGACAGATGTCAATTCTACCAGAACTGGAAATTACACATGTCAGTACGTGGCACATATTGAGGGACGGGATTTCCATTCTCCACACAGCCAGCCTCTGCAGGTCACTCTACTGCCTTCTCCAACAGGTACAATACCTTTCTAAGTTTTTCTGTTCCCTTATTTATCTAGGTTTGTGCAGGACAATTAATTTGTAATGAGAATAGTTATTAATGAGAACATTAACCTGTAGTGAAAACCAATGTAATACTTTCAGTTCACAGCGATAATCAGAGATAAGGGCCAAACAAAAACATTAAGGGGTAGATTTTTAAACTTATGTGCGTGCGTCCATGTGCACGCACATGGATGTGGCTATTTTATAATATGCTTGCGTCGGCGTGCACGTGTTATAAAATACAAGGGGCGTGTGCACATGCGTGTCAGATTTTAACATCCGCGCGCAGCCCGGGACTCACGCGTGCAGGAGAAGGGTAAAATTTTATTTTACACACAGCGAAGCAATGGTCCTTTTTCCCAGTTCCCTCCCAGTCCGCTTCAATTAAGGAGCGGACTGGGAGAGAACTTCCCTACCCCCCTAACTTCCCTTACCCTTCCCCTCTCCTCCTCACCCTCTAAACCCTTTGTCCTACCTTTGGAGCAGTAGCAACACACACGCACCAGCAATCCCTTCTCCAGGCCCTGCCCCTCAGACCACCCCTTTAACTGGGACCGCCCTTTCGGCACATAACAGGGGTTATGCGCATGGCTGAGCCCTTTGAATATGTGCGCAACACGCACAAGATCCGGCCATGCATGGGGCAGATTTAAAACTTGGCTGCAGGGGGCGAAAAAAACCCTACAGAGTGTCAATTGGGTTTCCTTTCTAGGAAGAGCAAAGTAGAAATCTGGAGGAGACCAGGGACTATGGTAAGTAGTAGTCTAAGCTGGGTTGATGAAAGCAGCCCAACTTGCAAGGTGCCCGGGTGGAGTCTTCATCTAATACCATGTCCGTTCCCCATAGATTGAGCCCTAGAGTACAGCCTGCAGCAAGGACTTGGTATTTCCAGAGAATACCTGAAGGCATCTGGGCCTTGGTGTGGCTGGTAAATAATGATCAGACAGCATTTCCTTGGGCAAAGCTTCAAAAGACTCGACCAGCAAGGGTGTATCAAGCAAGATCTCCATATATATAGCTTCCAGTCTGGGGACACACCCAAGGCTGGTCCAGTTGGGATCTTCCAGAGGTGTGGGCTGCCCCTGCTAGCAGGCTAGGTAATTACTGCCAAGGTATTCCATGATTAGCCAGTTCTGTGGCTAATCCTAAGTGTCTGCGCCCTAAGCTTATAGGATCACTGGTTTGAGATCTGCAAATCCTTACACAGAGGCACATATAACATAATAAATGATGGCAGAAAAAGACCATATTAGCCAAGACAGTGGCCCAGTTGACATTCTTCAAGTTGGGGTAGAGGCCTATATAAATTTACATATGCAACCTGATATAAACTCCTACCCCCCAACCCAAACTACTATCTTGCCATTTATCTGAACTCTTAATCATTTTCCCACCACTGACCTCCATATCTATCCTAAGTGTGCCAAAATCTGTTAAAGTACTGGACTCTACTACTTCCACTGGGAGGTTATGTGAGGCCTGATCATTTTCACTAGACCAATACTATATCCACTTCAGTTCAGTTATTTTGCACCTTGCATTTGCAATGCATTACCTATTGCAGGATGAATTAAATTGCTTGATATTCTGAAAGAAACTGAAGCATGACTTTTATGTAATAAGTTTGGTAAAACATAAGATTTGCCATTCTGGATCAGACCAAAGTATCCTCTTTCCAACAGTGACCAATCCAGGTTACAAGTACTTGGCAGGATCTCAAAAGGTAGATTCAATGCTACTTATCCTAGAGATAAGCAGTGGCTTTTCTCAAGTCCACTTTAATAATGGTTTATAAACTTTTCTTCCAGGAACTTGTCCAAACCTATTTTAAACCCAGCTACAGTAACAGATTTTACTATATTCTCCGGCAACAAATTTCAGTCTAATTACGCATTGAGTAAAAAATACTTTCTATTTGTTTTAAATGTATTACCTAGTAACTTCATTGCATAGCCTCTAGTCTTTGTACTTTTTGAAAGAATAAACTGATTCACATTCCACTCCACTCATCATTTTATAGACATCTATCATATCTCCCCTCAGCTGTCTCTTCTCCAAGCTGAACAGCCCTAACCTCTTTAGCCTTTCCTCATAGGGGAGCTGTTCCATCCCCTTTATCAATTTGGTCAGCCTTCTCTGTATCTTTTCTAATTTCGCTATACCTTTTTTGAGATGTGGTGACTAGAATTGCACACAATACTCAAGGTGTGGTTGCACTATATAACAATAGAGGCTTTATGCTATTCTCTGATTTATTCTCCATCCCTTTCATAATAATTCCTATCATTCTATTTGCTAAAATGTTGAAAACAACTGGTCTAACGATCGATCCCTGCAACATACCACTAGTAATATCCCTCTCCATGGCGTGAAATCCATTTATCACTACCCTTTGTTACTTCCTACTCAAAAAAGTTTCTAACCCAGTCAATCGCTTTAAGCTCCTGTTGCATAGTCAGGGGACAGACCCATACTGGACTCTGGCTCTTCTTAGATAAAACTTTATCTTCCATAAGCAACTCTTCAACATCAACTGCTTACACATTCACAGTCTCCTTACCCTAATCCTGCTTGGAAGCTACAACAGCATCAGCAAATTCCTTGGCTCTCCCATTTAGTGAATGCACTAATGGTTCTTGTAATTGATTTTTTATCATGGTGACATCTCTGGCGAGTTGCATCATCTCCACTTGGCTCTCGCTTTTATCTCAACCACCAGCTGTAGCCATTTGCCGCTCTGATTGGTCCAGATTGCTGGGAATGGGTTTTCCAGCTCCACTACCTTGGCTGGCTTTTCTGGCTGGATTAACTCCTCACTTGTGTTGGGCAGGCTCCGGTTCTCTATTCTCTAATCCTGCTCTTGAGATGAAGGAACTGCTACCATACAAATGTACACTGCAGCCTCACTTTTTTCTCTTCTTTCCGAGAAACAATGACAACAGAAACTTTGTTTTCAAGAACTACGCTCTGTTGCAATTCCAACTTTTCTCTCTTAAGAACATAAGAACATAAGAAAATGCCATACTGGGTCAGACCAAGGGTCCATCAAGCCCAGCATCCTGTTTCCAACAGTGGCCAATCCAGGCCATAAGAACCTGGCAAGTACCCAAAAACTAAGTCTATTCCATGTTACCATTGCTAATGGCAGTGGCTATTCTCTAAGTGAACTTAATAGCAGGTAATGGACTTCTCCTCCAAGAACTTATCCAATCCTTTTTTAAACACAGCTATACTAACTGCACGAACCACATTCTCTGGCAACAAATTCCAGAGTTTAATTGTGCGTTGAGTAAAAAGAACTTTCTTCTCCGATTAGTTTTAAATGTGCCCCATGCTAACTTCATGGAGTGTCCCCTAGTCCTTCTACTATCCGAAAGAGTAAATAACCGATTCACATCTACCCGTTCTAGACCTCTCATGATTTTAAACACCTCTATCATATCCCCCCTCAGTCGTCTCTTCTCCAAGCTGAAAAGTCCTAACCTCTTTAGTCTTTCCTCATAGGGGAGTTGTTCCATTCCCCTTATCATTTTGGTAGCCCTTCTCTGTACCTTCTCCATCGCAATTATATCTTTTTTGAGATGCGGCGACCAGAATTGTACACAGTATTCAAGGTGCGGTCTCACCATGGAGCGATACAGAGGCATTATGACATTTTCCGTTTTATTCATCATTCCTTTTCTAATAATTCCCAACATTCTGTTTGCTTTTTTGACTGCCGCAGCACACTGAACCGACGATTTCAATGTGTTATCCACTATGACACCTAGATCTCTTTCTTGGGTTGTAGCACCTAATATGGAACCCAACATCGTGTAATTATAGCATGGGTTATTTTTCCCTATATGCATCACCTTGCACTTATCCACATTAAATTTCATCTGCCATTTGGATGCCCAATTTTCCAGTCTCACAAGGTCTTCCTGCAATTTATCACAATCTGCTTGTGATTTAACTACTCTGCACAATTTTGGTTCATCTGCAATTTGATTATCTCACTCGTCGTATTTCTTCCAGATCATTTATAAATATATTGAACAGTAAGGGTCCCAATACAGATCCCTGAGGGCACTCCACTGTCCACTCCCTTCCACTGAGAAAATTGCCCATTTAATCCTACTCTCTGTTTCCTGTCTTTTAGGCCAGTTTGCAATCCACGAAAGGACATCGCCACCTATCCCATGACTTTTTACTTTCCTAGAAGCCTCTCATGAGGAACTTTGTCAAACGCCTTCTGAAATCCAAGTATACTATATCTACCGGTTCACACCTTTATCCACATGTTTATTACTCCTTCAAAAAAGTGAAGCAGATTTGTGAGGCAAGACTTGCCCTGGGTAAAGCCATGCTGACTTTGTTCCATTAAACCATGTCTTTCTTTATGTTCTGTGATTTTGATGTTTAGAACACTTTCCACTATTTTTCCTGGCACTGAAGTCAGGCTAACCGGTCTGTAGTTTCCCGGATCGCCCCTGGAGCCCTTTTTAAATATTGGGGTTACATTTGCTATCCTCCAGTCTTCAGGTACAATGGATGATTTTAATGATAAGTTACAAATTTTTACTAATAGGTCTGAAATTTCATTTTTTAGTTCCTTTCAGAAACACACACTCTGGCATCAGAAACTTGTCTTTCAAGGGCCATGCTTTGTTCAAACACACACACCAACAAACTTTCCCTTTTTCGCTGGCAGGAGAAAGGCAAATAAACCCCCCTTGCTTTTCCAGCTCTGACTGACTTTACGGACCTTCTCTAGCCAGGTGGAGCTAGCACCCTTGGCCTTTTACAAATCTTTAAAATTTTCTTTTGCAGACACAAGTCTCTGTGTTCACAAAGAACTCCCAGCTGTTTTGCCTCTGTGCGTCCCCTGAGCCTCCCAGCTTCACTCTTCTCCGTGGGCAGGAACCATACAGTAATTTGTATTCTCTCTAGACTCTTTTGGCCTGTACCTTGCTTTAGGCCCAGCTTTCTTAGCCCAGAAAAAAACTCTTTTCTTTTTGGCTTGAACACTGCTCTGTGCTGCAAAACAAGCTTCAGTTCTGTAAAACCATTTTAGAGCAAACAGATTTCTAACAAACTTCCTTTCTGTTTTCAGGCATGGATCTCTGGCTGTACCTTGTTTACCACAGAAATCCCCAAACTGACACCATATGTGGCATAGCCGAGTAACTGTAGCTTGCCAGAGGACAGACCCACACTGGACTCTGGCTCGTCTTAGATAAAAAAAACTTTATCTTCCATAAGCAACTCTTCAACATCAACAGATTACACATTCACGGTTTTCACTGGAAGCAGGCCAGCTATGTTAAAGGGGCTGCCTTTCCGTTATACCCACACTTTGGACAAATGTTACATGAGCTGCCTTCTCCTGGAGTCCCTGGGGCCCGTCTTCCTTCCCCTAGGGCTGTACTCTTAACCCTGCTCTCAGGACACTGCCCTTGGAGCTACCTGGTTGCCTTACAATTTTAAGGTGGACCAGGCCAGATTACTGGTCCAGTGGGGTTTCAGGAACACTCCTTCACAGGCCCATATCAAGGGCGCTCAGTTTATTTATAAGTCTTCTCTGCAGAATCATGTCAAAGACCTTACTGAATCCAAGTACATTACATCTAGCACTGTTCCCCATCCAACTCTCTGATCACATCAAGAAATTGTTCAGATTAGTCTGTCAAGTCCTACCTCTGGTAAAACCTCAGATCTTGTAAACCACTGGATTCTAGGAACTGCATTATCTTCTGTTTTAGCAGCGATTCCATTAATTTGCTCATCTCAGAGGTCAGACTAACTAGCCCATAGTTCCGTCTCCTCCTTATGTCCACTTTTATGAAGAGGAACCACATCCTCCTGGCTCTAGTCCCCCAGAACTACTTCTGACTAAAGAAGCATTGAAAAAAGGTCAGTAAACAGAACTGCCAGAACTACCCTAGGATATGTCCTGTCTGATAGGGATGTGCACTGGTTTAAAATGAAACTACAAAACACGACAAATAAGGCTAATTTGTTTCATTCAGGGGGGCCTCGTGAATGAAACAAATATTAGGTCTAGGCCTGAAGCTGGGGCCTCGTCTAGGGCATAGGCAGAGGCCCAAAGCAGGGGCTGCAGCCTAGGCCCAAGCATGACACCAGGGCCTTAGCTAAGATCCCCAAAAATTAAACAAAACCCCAAAACAAAAAAACCCAAAACTTACCTTTATCCATTGGGTATCTGATGAAAGCCAGGTCTCGATGCCTGGGCCTTGGCCGGGGTCCGGATCCAGGCCTGACGCTGTGACCCGGAGGCTGGGTCTTGAAGATCAGGGCCTGGAGACCAAGTCCCAACGCCACAACCCGGCGACCTGGCTGGAGAGCCCAACATTGCGGCCCAGCGACCGAGTCCCAACACCACAACCCGACCCATTAGTTGGGTCCCGATGCCAGGGCCTAGGCCTACACCTGGTCTAGATGCCTGGGCCTTGGCCCAGGTCTCTGAGCTTCTTCATCCTCCTTGTTCATTGGCACTTGCAAGCCAAATGACGCTGTCTACTTGGGTTGTGCTGAAACTGCACCTCAAGCTCCCAGCGAACGGCACCATTATGATGTATGGCAATGCCATACACATTGCCTTATATCAAAATGGCGCCGTCTGCTGGGATGAATGCACCAGAGTTAATTAACTTTGGTGCGATCCCAGCAGATGGCGTCATTTGGCTTGCAAGTGCTGAAGAACGAAGAGGACGAAGAACATACGAACATGCCATGCTGGGTCAGACCAAGGGTCCATCAAGCCCAGCATCCTGTTTCCAACAGAGGCCAAACCAGACCACAAGAACCTGGCAAGTACCCAAACACTAAGAAGATACCATGCTACTGATGCAATGAATAGCAGTGGCTATTAGCTAAGTAAACTTGATTAATAGCCGTTAATGGACTTCTCCTCCAAGAACTTATCCAAACCTTTTTTGAACCCAGCTACACTAACTGCATAACCACATCCTCTGGCAACAAATTCCAGAGCTTTATTGTGCGTTGAGTGAAAAAGAATTTTCTCTGATTAGTCTTAAATGTGCCACATGCTAACTTCATGGAGTGCCCCCTAGTCCTTCTATTATCCGAAAGTGTAAATAACCGAGTCACATCTACTCGTTCAAGACCTCTCATGATCTTAAAGACCTCTTATCATATCCCCCTTCAGCCGACTCTTCTCCAAGCTGAACAGCCCTAACCTCTTCAGCCTTTCCTCATAGTGGAGCTGTTCCATCCCCTTTATCATTTTGGTTGCCCTTCTCTGTACCCAGGGCCGGTGCAAGGGTATTAGGCGCCCTAGGCGAAACGTCAACTATGCCGCGCCAACCCCCCCCCCCCCGCCCCCACACACAATTAACTTACATTGTGCATTAATGAAAATAACGAAGTCTGTATTTATAACAGAACACTTATTTGATATTTTTATGCCATGTAAACCATTGAGATGATTTGTCTTATGGACGGGATAGAAACTCTTTTATAAATAAATAAATAAAAATAAATAAAACAAACATAAACCAAAGCTATACTTGTTGCTCAAACAAAAAAAGCAGACACATCACATAATATTAAATAATTAAAATTGCAGTCAATCAAGAAAAATAAACTTAAAAAGCCACCTTTACTTACCCCCTCCAGCAGCTCTCTTACTCCTCTTCCATGCAGGCTGTAGTACACACCAGAAGCAGCAGTAGTGGCTAAGCTCTATACTCATGGTCCTCTTCCTTAGTGCCCATGTCTCTCACACACACACACCATATCAGTCATGCCCCCATGACCAGTTTCTGTGTCTCACACACCAATCATCTCCCAAAGTCTTTGACAAACATACCAGTCACCTTCCTGAACAGTTTCTCTCATGCCATACACACACACACAGGCTTCCCACTCCCGTGTTCCACTTACATATACGGGCTTCTCACTCTCATAATCACTTTCTCTGTCTCACACACACTCACCAGTCTCTCACTCCCATGCTTGTTCTCTCCACATGCACAGGCTTCTCATTCCCATAATCACTTTCTTTCTCTCACACACATACACAAACACCAGTCACCTGATCTCTCTCATGCATACACACACACAGGCTTCCCACTCCCATGTTCTCTTTCAGATATACAGGCTTCTCACTCCCATGCTGTGTCTCACACACACCCAGGTTTCTCACTCCCATGCTCACTCTTCACATGCACAGGCTTCTCATTCCCATAATCACTTTCTTTCTCTCTCTCACATACACACAAACACACACCAGTCACCTGTTCTGTCTTACATATACAGGCTTCTCCCTCCCATGCTGTGTCTCACACACACCCAGGTTCTCACTCCCATGCTCACACTCTTCACATGCACAGACTTCTTATTCCCATAATCACTTTCTCTCTGTTACACACACACACACACACCAGTCTCTCATTTCCATGCTCGCTCTCCAGGTGCACAGGCTTCTCATTCCCTGAATCACATTCTCTCTCTCTCACATTCACATCAGTCACACCGTCACCTTACCAACCAGTCTCTCTCTCAAACATGCACACACACACAGGCTTCCCACTCACATGCTCTCTCTCACATAATCAGGCTTCTCACTCCCATGCTTTCTTTCACATACACCCCCACAACACCAGGCTTCTTACTCCCATGCTTTCTCACATACCCAGAGTTCTCACTTCCATGCTTTTTCTCTCTTTCACACACACACACACACACACATCTCACACATCAGTCATCTCCTTGAGCAGTCACTTTCATTGTCTCTCACATATACACATACATCAGCTCTCTGACCAGTTTCTCTCAATCACACACACACATGCTCTCGATCAAATACATTCTCTCACTTACACACAGGCTCTCAATCACACTCAGGCAGGCTGGCTGCTTCTCTCTCTCTCACTCACTTCCTCTCCCCCCCGAGCATAAATAGTAGCTGCAACAGCCTCCTCCTCCAGCCCCCGCAGGCCAAGAAGGAAGACTCCCATCGGCCGCAGGAGGCTCGTGCTGCTGACTCCTTTCCCGATTACCGGCTGCTTCGATTGCTCGGGGGCCGATGCTGCTGTCACCGCTATTTTTTTCATGCGGCACGGATCTCTCTCCTTCCCGCGCACCACTTCCTGTTCCGGGTCGGGGGGGGGGGGGGGGGGGGCGGGAAAGAAGAAAGGCCCAGCCGTGGATGCCATAGCTTTTTTTTTTTTTTTGCACGTGCTGCCATTCCCGCTGGGCTTGAACGTGCTGATAGCCCAGCGGCAACGGCAGCAGGGAAGAAAGAGCAGCGGGAGAGAACCGGGAGCACGCGACACACCTGGTTGAGAACCGCTGGGGGAGGTCAGATGGGGTCTTTTGGGGCGGGCTGCCGGCAGCGGCACTTTATTTTTATCGGGGGGGCGGCGGCGGCTTAATGCAGCTTTTTTAAATTTTACCGGGCAGTGCCGCCCCCGGGAAGCTGGCGCCCTAGGCGACCGCCTAGTTCGCCTAGTGCTTCCGCCGGCCCTGTCTGTACCTTCTCCATCGCAACTATATCTTTTTTGAAATGCGGCGACCAGAATTGTACACAGTATTCAAGGTGCAGTCAAGGAGACGCCACTAAGGCCCAGGCGTCGGGACCTGGCCTCCGAGTCAGGCCAAAGCAGCAGCAACCTACTGCTGTCTCTTTCTTTCTGCAATCTCATATACTTTATGAATGCTTATTATTCAGCTGCTTTAGAAGCCATAGATTCTTTTCCTCTTTCCTAACAAAAAGGTTAGTTGCTTTGCAGTATCTCCTTTCTATTTTCCCTATTTTAACAAAATTATTTTCCTCACGTCTAGGGCAGTCATCTATGAATGACCCTTAATTGCCTATGTTCTAATACTGAACCACATCATCCGTTAATCACTGGATTTCAAATCATTGTCCACTGTAGCATCAGAAAAAGTTTCCCCATTGGAAAGCACAAGGTCCAGTATCGCCCTATTTCTAGAATACACCACAGCTGCAATCTAACAATCAACATCTGGCAAACTGAAACCCCCTAGCAACAGCACCTCCCCTTTCATAGCAATTTTGTGAATATCTTCCATTAAATCTCTATCCATTTCTTCTGTCTGTAAAAGAGGTTCTATTATACCTTAACCTATTATGTCCCAAATCTTTTAAGAAACTATCCTCAAAATAGGACACTGGGACACAATGGGTTAATAAATAGATAATGCCATGCACTCTTTTCAGATTAACCCACAGTGCCGCCTCCTCATAGTTTAAACCTGCTTTACTGGTTTTTTTTGTTTTTTTAATATAGCACCACTCCACTCCCTTTCTTCCTACCCTGTCCTTTCCGAATAGACTGTAGTGCGGTATAACTGTATCCCGGTCATGATATTATGTGCACTATGTCTTCATGACAGCCACGATATCTAAGCCAGACTCTTCCATGACGCCCCAAGATCTGGGACTTTATTTCCCATACCCTGAGCTTTAGTGTACATATGCCGCCCTTTTTTCCCCATTTCTATACAAAAGTTAAATGTTTCACTTACCCGAGGGCTTTGCTCAACCATCCCAGCTCATGTCCGTGGAAGCTGTTGCAGGTAACTGTTTACAACTACTTATTTGTACTGTATTGTAATGCAGGCATCTTTCTATAATAAAAGCAATGGCACTTTCTCCATAGGTTCCACTGCCCTTCTTGTGATTCTAGCTCTGCTAGTTTCGACTGCTACTGTGGTTATATTTGTTAACAAGAAGAGACTGAGGAGGTGTATACTCAAGGACAGTGAGCTTGCAGGTAATAGAAAATACACAGGACATGACCCACAACAAAGGTTGTTCCATAAAGAAAATCAAAGCAGGAAGCACAGCAGTACCTTATTGTGTAATGTTTGGTTGGTCGCCGTACTCATCCAACACCATCGTGGCATAAACGTCATCATCTTCTGGCTCCTCCCACTCAACAGGCCCGGTCCTTAGGGATGCACCCAGCTCTATGAAGGCTCCCTGGCAGAAATCTCCATCTGGCTGCCTCCTGTTGATGTCACACATCAGGGTATTTAAACCCCTGCCACGCTCCTCTCACTGCCTCAGCAACAGGTCCTCCTGCCTAGCAGTGCATGTTGCTTCTCCTGTACCTTTGCTCTATTAGCTTGCTCGTTGTCTTACCGCTGTATTGCCTTATTGTTTTGCCTCTATTGCCAGACGCCCATGGTCCTCTGGGTCCTATCTTCTGTCTCGACCTGATTCCTGACCATTACCTCGGACACAGACCATTCTCTTGCTTGCCTGCCTTTGACCATTGCTTTGGACGTTGATCACTATCTTGCCTGCTGCTGCCTGCCACTGATCCTTCCTCTGGACTACGCTCTTCTCACTGCCTGCCACTGCCCTTGGCCTATACCTACTGATTCCCTGTTTGCTGCCTGCTCTGACCTCAATTGGCTCAAACTCTCTCTTCATCTTTGCCCTGTGGAACCATTGCCTAAACCCTCCCGACCCCTGGAGGGCTCAACCTGTGGTGAAGGTGAACAGGTGAAGCTCTAGCTCTGTCCCAGCCCAGCACATCTGCAGGCAGTTAGTGTGGGCCTTGCAAGTTTCATGCCGCAGCAGAAGACTCCACTTCCCTAACACACTGAAGCATGCTTGAGGACCATTAGTCCCCTTATTTTGGAATAGCTTTGAGAAGGACTTCTGTCATCATCTTTGTTCTTAAATGATGCTTCCAATTTGATCAATGTATTTCTTTATTCAGATTTATTTATTTATTTATTTCTTTTATATACCGACGTTCGATCGAGATATCACATCGGTTTCCAGATAACTAAAAGAATAGGGTAGTAACAGCCCTATTTTATATTATAACATTGTAATAAATATAATAAATTATAACATTGTAATAAAATATAACGAATTGTAACAGAAATAACAGGATTACATGGAACATTTGATATAGTATATAACATATGTACATAAATGACTTGTTGATGAGGATATTTTAAGGTTAAGGTTGGCAAGGAGGGTTGAAGGGGGGAGGGGGGATAGGTGGGAGGAAAGTGGTGCAAGGGAGGGAAGATGGTGGTGCGAGATGCTTGTGTAGGGGGCGTGGTGTGTTGCAGTTGCATTTGGGCAGGTTACGTGTCAGGTGGGAAAGCTTTTAGGAAACATAGATGATTATGAAACATAGATGATTATGTTTATGATGATTATGTTTATGATTATGTTTATGATGATTATGTTTATGATTATGAAACAGATGATTATGATTATGAAACATAGATGATTATGTTTTAGGAAACATAGATGATTATGAAACATAGCTGTGCTGTTTCTTGTGCGCTCTATCTCAGGGGCACAATGAAGTGCATTCACAGTCCCTTATGCAGAAGTTGCTGGTGGCAACCAGAGTAAAGTTAAGCACAAAAGTTTACATACATAATACAAACACGTTTTGTACATCTGTGCGCTATACTATGTCTCTCAACCTGCAAATCGATTCAATAAAACGTGCAGGAGAGCCGGCGCTCCGAGTTGAGCGCCTGCTCTTCCACCGCGCGCCCAGGCACCTCTCCTGGGCACGCGATTCTCTATTCAAATTAGGCCGCGCGCCTTGAGCAGGCGTTAATTTCTGAGAGTAACATGTGCGGCTTGGCCGCATACTTTACTTTCAGTATTCTGGGGTAATAACTAAAAGGCTCATTAACATGCATTTGCATGCGATAAGTACTATTAATTTCAGGGGGTTTGGCCGCACTTTTTCCATGCACTATTATTACCCCTTACAGTATAAGGGGTAATAATAGTGCATCTAAAATGCGCGGCCAAACGGGGGCTAAACGTAGCGCTCAGTGGAGCGCACCTTTCTGTATCGGCTTGCTAGTGATAATAGAAAAGTAAACATTTTGCTGTTTTGAAGACTTAATTCAGTGCTTTTTACATTTTTCAGACTATATGAATCTTCGGGATATGATTGATTGTGATGAAAGTAATAACACCTTTCATGATATAAAGCCTACATACAAGAGAAGAGAGTTCACAGCAGCAGAAGATGGAGCTACAAACCAGGATAACTCTGTCACTTCTACAAATAGTGTGAATGAGAACATCCTAAATTATGTACCAAGTGCAAATTCTGTTGATCGCGAGATGCTTCTCCATGATAAGAGAAAATAGAAATAATTATATTCTATAAATAAATAGAGAATATCCTTTGTAATCTTGAAATTACAAAGAAAAAAATTAAGTAAAAAAAATAAAAATCTCATGCATTATATAAAAATCTCCAAATGCTGGTGGTAGGAATGACAGGGGCTGGGAAAAAGCAAAGACAAAATCAAGAAAATAGGGCATTTGCTAGGTACTTGGACTTCAAGAAGATTGTAGGTTTTTTTCTGTAATAAAGATGCTGTATTTTTAAGCAAGTCAGGGTTTTCCAGACCTCTGTATGGTCACTCCAGATAATAAAAAAACCCCCAAAAAACATTCCTTGCTATGTCTTCCAGGGTTATTCAACTAGGGCTGAGATTTTTTTTTTTCTTAAATACATTTCACAGGAACTTATCAAATAGCAGGTAATGCAGTTTGCTTTATACAATCCTGTTTGGCTTGAGAAGTTTCTGGAAGATTGCACAACATGAAGGGTTTAAGATATATCTGAGATTGAGATTCTTCGTGTTCAGCTCCAATTTGGTTCCTTGTCTAGACATCAGCTAAGGTTTCTACTTATATCTATTATATCTGATAAAAAAAAATAGCCTGAAAAGCAGACTTTATTTTATACCAGATGCATATTTGTTTTTGTTGTGCTCCTCCACACACTACATCAGACAATGGTCCACTGAGAAGAGCATCCCGTCTCTGACAGTGGCCAAGCCTCTAGGTTGCTTGGAGAAAGAGCTCCCAGCAATAACAGGTTCCAATCCCAAAGCCCATGTAATAGTTGTTCATGGTTCTGTGTCCTCCAGAAACTGGCCAAACATCTTTTTAAAAATATTTTGCTAAATAATTTTGACCACATCCTCCAGCTACAAATTTCACAGCTTAATCTTGCATTGACTGAAAAAAAAAATCCAATATTTTCTTAAATTTGTTTTAATAGTTGTGGATATGATGAGACCTTCAGGGACAGAGTAGTCAATTTGTTAAATTTGTTTTAATAGATGTGGATATGATGAGACCTGTTAAGAACATAAGAAAATGCCATACTGGGTCAGACCAAGGGTCCATCAAGCCCAGCATCCTGTTTCCAACAGTGGCCAATCCAGGCCATAAGAACCTGGCAATTACCCAAACACTAAGTCTATTCCATGTAACCATTGCTAATGGCAATGGCTATTCTCTAAGTGAACTTAATAGCAGGTAATGGACTTCTCCTCCAAGAACTTATCCAATCCTTTTTTGAACCCAGCTACACTAACTGCACTAACCACATCCTCTGGCAACAAATTCCAGAGTTTAATTGTGCGTTGAGTAAAAAAGAACTTTCTCCGATTAGTTTTAAATGTGCCCCATGCTAACTTCATGGAGTGCCCCCTAGTCTTTCTACTATCCGAAAGAGTAAATAACCGATTCACATCTACCCGTTCTAGACTTCTCATGATTTTAAACACCTCTATCATATCCCCCCTCAGTCGTCTCTTCTCCAAGCTGAAAAGTCCTAACCTCTTTAGTCTTTCCTCATAGGGGAGCTGTTCCATTCCCTTTATCATTTTGGTAGCCCTTCTCTGAGCCTTCTCCATCGCAATTATATCTTTTCTGAGAGGCAGTGACCAGAATTGTACACAGTATTCAAGGTGCGGTCTCACCATGGAGCGATACAGAGGCATTATGACACTTTCTGTTTTATTCACCATTCCCTTTCTAATAATTCCCAACATTCTGTTTGCTTTTTTGACTGCCGCAGCACACTGAGCTGACGATTTCAATGTGTTATCCACTATGACACCTAGATCTCTTTCTTGGGTTGTAGCACCTAATATGGAACCTAACATTGTGTAATTATAGCATGGGTCTGTTGACTGGTTCTATATTTATTTATAGATTCTTATATACCGCGGTACGTATAATCATACATCACCTTGGTTCACAGAGAAACAATAAATTAGCAACAGGCTTTACATATAACAGGTTTTTTTTTTCAATTCTTTATTTTCAGTTTTGAAACTTTTCCAAGATTTAAACTCTTTACATAAAAATTGATGTCTAATACATAGAAATCTAAAATATAAATAACAAAAAACTTCTAAAGTTCAAATAACATCTTAATGCATTTTAGACATCATAATTATAGGATAATAAGGAGATATCAACTAAAGCATTTTACAAGAACTTAATACAACATTATTCCTATTTGTGACTAATTAACTGAGCAATTCGGAACCCCTTCTCATTCTACTCCAAAACTGCTGCTGATACCTGTGGGGAGTGAGCAACCAAAAACTCTTTTAACTGTTTAGGCTCTAGAAATATATAATTATTGCTTTTATAAAGTATGCAAGCCCTACAAGGGTATTTTAAGGTAAAACGGGCCCCAATCTTAATTAAATCTGCTCTCAATGATAAGAATTCCTTTCGACGTTGTTGTGTCGATTTTACCACATCCGGATAAATCCAGATGGGAAAACCATAAAATTTTGCCTGCCTGTTTCTGAAAAACATCCTAAGTATATTATTTCTCTCTGAGAGAAAAGCAAAAGAAATAAGAAATAAGTAAAGGTTTTCTTTGGGAAATCTCTAACTCCAGAGATTGCTCTAATATATCTGTTAGGTTTAAGGCTAAATTTGGCTCTTCCATCTGGGTAACCTGATGTAGGTAATATGCCTTCACAACTACGGGTAATGCAGCTTCAGGAATCTTTAATATTTGCTGCATATATGTTCTAAACAAATTTAAAGGTGCAATATCTTTAATTACTGGAAAATTTATTATTCTCAGATTATGAGCCCTCAGAGAATTTTCTACCGCTTCTAATCTTTTAGATGTACTAATTTCTGACTATCAGTTTCACCTGATTTTTCTCTACCACTGTAATCTTACTTTCAAGCAACTCTGTTTTAGCACTAAAACATGTAATTATCTCATTATTAATCATTGTCTGTTGTTTGGTTTCCAACGTAACCTGTGAAAGAACTTTAATTGAACTTTCAATAGATTTCAAGATAGACCATATACCTTCCATAGTAATAGGGTCAGATTTCTTTATCATAGAACTAACAGTTAGAGCTCTAAGCTGCTCATCTTTCCCATCAACAACAGTTTTTTCCCCCCTTTCTTTACTTAAAAGTGACGTATAATTAGCAGCTCCATAAGTCTCTGGTGTAGAAGTCATTACCAATTCCGGTTTATCAGAAGTTTCTGCTGCTGTTGCCATTACAAGTGACGGTATATCAATATCTCCAGGGTAGGAAGGCTTCTTTGGAGATCCGGGGCTCAAGGTGATATCTAAAGTCAAAGGGGGTGGTATATGCTCCTCTACCAACCCCTTAGCGACTGAGCTTTCCGGTATTGAGGGCCCAGGTACTGAAAAAAACCCAGGAATCTGTAGTTGCCGAGGGTCTATTGCTGGTGAGCTTACTATCTCACCCCTCAATCTCCCTTTTCTTTTTGTATGAGGCATATATAATGAATATAATTATGCAAATACAGAAGATCTTATTTCTGGGTTTGTACAGTTATGCTCAGTTAGTCACTTTTAATCTCCTTATTGGGAGGGCTCATGGAAGAGAGGAAGAAAACATATAAAATTGTAACATACCAGATAGAAATTGCTGTGGGACTGTCCAGGGTAGAAAAAGATCAAATTTTTCAAAAAGAAATGCCAAAGTTCTTCCAAGCCACGCGCGCCAAAGGGGCGCGCGCCGGCGTTGGCTGCGCGCCGCAGGAGGGGCGGTTTTAACAACTACCGTCCCTCCTTGATGACGTCAGCTTCCGGGCCGGCAGATGGCAATCCTTCAGGGCTCAGCTGTTCCTTGGCCTCCGGATCAGAAGGTATCTATCCCTCGGGGCTCAGCTGTTCCTTAGCCCGGCTTCCGCACAGACAGAGTAGAGTTCTCCCTCCTCTCTCCCTTCCTCCTCGGAAGGTTTCGCCGCAGGAGGGGCTGGTTTTAACAACCTACCGTCCCTCCTTGATGACGTCAGCTTCCGGGCCGGCAGATGGCAATCCTTCAGGGCTCAGCTGTTCCTTGGCCTCCGGATCAGAAGGTATCTATCCTCGGGGCTCCAGCTGTTCCTTAGCCCCGGCTTCCGCACAGACAGAGTAGAGTTCCTCCCTCCTCTCTCCTTCCTCCTCGGAAGGTTCGCCGCAGGAGGGGCGGTTTTAACAACTACCGTCCCTCCTTGACTGACGTCAAGCTTCCGGGCCGGCAGATGGCAATCCTCTCAGGGCTCAAGCTGTTCCTTGGCCTCCGGATCAGAAGGTATCTATCCCTCGGGGCTCAGCTGTTCCTTAGCCCGGCTTCCGCAAAGACAGAGTAGAGTTCTCCCTCCTCTCTCCCTTCCTCCTCCTACATATAACAGGTTTAAACAGTAGAACATAAAATGGCTACAGGCTTTACAAATATAACGGGTTTCCAGTGTAACATGCTAACTTCATTGAGTATTATAACCAAAATATAAAGTCCCATTATAGTCAATAAGCGGCAATTAAATAATCTAGGGGGTAGTGATACGCAGAAGGAGCAAAAACATATGGGGAGAAGCGACACATGGAGAACAAAATGTAGACACATGGATAACATATGGGAAGATGAGACACATGGAGCAGATAAGTAATAATAATAATACAGGATGGTTAAAATTTATAATAAGTAATGGAGCAGATAAGTAATATTAATAATACAGGGTGGTTGAATTTCAGTTAAGATGTTGATCATTGTGAGAAGGCTTGTTCAAACAACCATGTTTTGAGGTTTTGTTTGAAAGTTTTGTGGCAGGATTCCAGACGCAGGTCCAAAGGCATATTGTTCCAGATATTGATACCAGCTATGGAGAATGATCTGTCTCTAGTGGATACGTGTTTGATGTGTTTTAGAGGATGAGCGGCTAATTTAGCTTGGTGAATATTTCCAATTGGTCTGATGGATGTGCGAAATATAAACTGATCAGAAAACCATTGCATCTCTTGGTTGTGGACTGATTTGTGGATGAGTGAGAGTACTTTGAAAGTTATTCTGTGGGATACAGGAAGCCAATGAAGGAACATGAGCGCTGGTGTGATGTGTTCATGTCGTCGAGTGTTAGTAATTAATCGAGCAGCCGCATTCTGCAACATCTGGATTGGTTGAATTGTGTTTTTTGGGAGACCCAGGAGTAGTGCGTTACAGTAATCAATTTTTGGTAGAATTGTGGCTTGTAACACAGTCCGGAAGTCCTGTGAATGTAATAGCGGTTTAATTCTTTTCAGTGTATTTAACTTAAAGAAGCCACTCTTAATTGTAGTCGAGATGAAGTTTTTTCAAGGAAAAGTGATTGTCGATCATGACCCCAAGGCTGCGGACATGCTTCAAATTAGAATGGTCTGATGTTGAGTTAGATGAAGGTGAATTGTTAGAGGTGGTGTTCTTGTTTGGCGTTATGATGAGGAGTTCAGTCTTATTTGTGTTGATTGCAAGAAAGTTTTCCATGAGTAGATTTTTTATTTCAGCAAGTGCTGAATCCCAGGTTTTCATGGCATTAGAAAGTGAATCATTGATGGGGATGATGATCTGTACGTCGTCGGCATATATGAAATGACGGAGGTTCAGTTTCATCAGTAGTTATTAGTGTTATTATTCACCCTTAAATCCTCCCCTATCTTACACCTTCTTTTCTTTTCGCCCCTCCACCCTACTCCCCCATTCCCCGTGTCTGCTCCTATTCCACTGTCCCATTATTCCTTCAATCCAGACAATCATTCGGCTGATTTCGCTTTAAACATTAATGGCACATTTACTCACATTCGCTATAAGAATTGTTACCAAAGGATTCTAAATGTTTAAATGTTTAATTGTTCCTCGTTTTTTATGTAATGCTCGCAAGCACTATTATTTTGTTCCATGTTCTTTGTTCCATGTAATGCTACTAAGCAAGTTGAATTGTTTTACTGTAAACCGGTTTGATTTGCATCCAATGCAAGAAGATAGGTATATAAAAAACCAAAAATAAATAAATAAAATACATGTGAATCGGTTATTTACTCTTTCGGATAGTAGAAAGACTAGGGGGCACTCCATGAAGTTAGCATGGGGCACATTTAAAACTAATCGGAGAAAGTTCTTTTTTACTCAACGCACAATTAAACTCTGGAATTTGTTGCCAGAGGATGTGGTTAGTGCAGTTAGTGTAGCTGTGTTTAAAAAAGGATTGGATAAGTTCTTGGAGGAGAAGTCCATTACCTGCTATTAAGTTCACTTAGAGAATAGCCACTGCCATTAGCAATGGTTACATGGAATAGACTTAGTGTTTGGGTAATTGCCAGGTTCTTATGGCCTGGATTGGCCACTGTTGGAAACAGGATGCTGGGCTTGATGGACCCTTGGTCTGACCCAGTATGGCATTTTCTTATGTTTATTCCAGTGTGGATGTGATGAAAGTTGCTTTAGAAGAAAAGGAAATAGAGTTACTTTTGAATGTTTGCCAATGCTGTTATCAGGACATTTAAATTGATTTGTGAATATTTTTTGAAACAATGAAAAGTTTCCTCTAACTAAAAAATCACTAAAAAAAAAATAAATAAAAATTTGGACACTTTGGGCACAAGATGATGATTCGGACACGAGAATCTAAAATTCTCTTCTCTTATCCGTTTGATGCCCTCTTTTATCCAAATAAATCTATTCTAAAAGCTTGATTCAAAAACCTCTTTTCAAATGGAAGGTTTTCCCTTGTGTGGCAATGATGGATTGTGAATGAAAAGTGTTGTGCATGTATATAAAACTGATGAGAGGATTTTTGCTTCTACTTTTTGTTTGTGAGGTTACGGGCTTTTCCTCCAGGAACTTGATTAAGCCCTTTTTAAACACAGTTATTCTAACTGCTCCAATTTGTTTTAAATGTACTGTCTATTAGCTTCCTGGAACATCCTCTAGTCCTAATACTATTTGAAAGGGTAAAATAACCTGCCAGAAAACCCGGCACAGCAACAATACTTCATCACATTCATGTCCAATAAGTGCCAAGTACGCTTTTGTAAATGTACTTTAGTGGTTTTTATTCTTAATTATCGGTCTTTTCTAAAAATATGGGCCCTTACATTAGTAGCTAGTGTGTATGCAACATCCAAAAGCTGTCCATTGGACAGACTTGCCCTTTTCAAACTGTCCCTCAGAAAAATTACTACTAGTACTACTATAATTGCTACTTGGCATTCACAGGCTCTGTACAAAAAAACACGAGAGTTCCTTCTCAGTAGATCATACTATCCAATTAAGATAAACATACAGGGCAAAAGAAACTTTGGGAATATCATTTATTTGTATTAATGTAACCCCTCCTTAAAGTACTAGTCAAGTACGGCGGGGGACAAAGTTATTGTAGGTTCTTCTGACTAGGGGTGGAAAGATCTCTCTGGTCCCAGAATGGGGTGACTAGTAAGCTCCGCTGAAGTTTTCTCTTTCTGCTGTGCACGGTGTGTTGCGTGCCAAACAAATCACATTTGGATCACGTAGGCAGTGCCCTAAATAATGCTTTACTGATAATGGAACAATTAAATATTGTAAATCACACATCACAGTCTCTGCAGTTTCTCTCTGAATTATAGCTCCTTTCTCCTCTATTAAGCCAGGAAACCATCCACACTTCTAGATTAGACTATGCAGTGATCTCTCTGGGCTAGGCCCCCTTGGATGGTCAGGAAACCCCTCCTGATTGGCATAAAAATCTATCTTGGCATAGAGTTAATGTCTTTATCTTTCAGGGCTCTTTGTGGATGCAAGATGGGTGTCTTCCCTTGAATGTAGATCTCTTACTCACAGTTAGTAGATTAGTCTTCTGATAGGATCTCTGGTGGCAATTCTTGCCAGTCCTCTGATGGGCAGAAAACACTTCCTCCCAGATGTTGGAAATCAAATCTTCTTCCCCAATTTAGAAGACTGCAGGAAATCGCCGCAACGGGTCACCACCTTTGTTGGGCAGATCTTCCCTAAACACTGGGCGTCTTCAGCCCAGACTTCCCCATTCCCTGGGCTTCGGAAAGGCCCAGGCCTTCAGCAGGGTTCTTCTAAATAAAAGGTTCAAAATCCCAAAAATCAGCCCCAGAGCAGCCACTCTGCACCTCGTGAGGAGAGTACAGCAGTGGAGTCCCTTTGGCTCATCCTGGAGGTCTCAGGGGATTTCTAAGGCTTCAGGAAGGCCTAAAATCCAACTTAGGAAAATGCACCTTCTCTCTTTGACGTCCAAATAATACTGCCCCCACAGCCTATTGCAGAGCTCTGCTATAAAAGCCTATCCTCAGGGGTATCCATTACTGCCCTGCCAGTGGGAGGGCTCTCCATGAATGGGTACTGCCCTACTTATTTCCCTAACTGCACTAGGCTGTTGCAAGACCTATTACTAACCCCAAAAGTGGTTTGACTTACATTAATGGGTCAATTTTAAAAAAGGTGCACGCATTAAAAACGGGGCATATGCACGCATGTTCAACGGGGCCTGGCCATGCTGGGTAGCGCGTGCACATGGACGCACATGCGCGCCTATTAAATCTACCCCTAAAAAATTGTTAAAAATTAAAAAGGTTGTAAGGAGGACAATCAGGGTTTTAAGATTTAAAAGCAGCCTCAAAAAGGTGCCTCAAAAAGGTGAATTTTTAGATGGGATTTAAATAAAGCAGGAGAGGGAGCATGGCGCACCAGCTCAGGAAATCTATATGCAGGCAGCTGGAAAGCATAGAGTGGTAGAGAAGGGGATAGATTTATTTATAATAGTTCTATACCACAATCTAGCCACTTTTGTGTTTGAAGCAGTTTACAACATCCTTTCATGCAATTTTCTTAAAAAACACAACACAGCATTTAAAAAATGGAGTCATTAACATATTACATAAAAATAATCCTAAAAAGGAAAGTTTTCAGACTCTTTCTAAAATATTTATAGCCAGGAATTAAACAAATTTCTAATGGAAGCTCTTTCCATAATCAGGACCATTGATGCAGAGAGCAGTGTTGGAGCTGCATCAAAGTGAAGTATAAGGCTTAACGCTTGAGGGTAGTAACCATCATATCAAGCAAGTTACCCCAATGAATACTCGTACTGCTCAGATCAATGCCTTGTTTGATGTTGTCTGCATGTAAATCCTATTTCTTCATTCCCACCTACCATTAAAGCAGTGAGCTGCGCTGGAAATGCATTCAAAGTGAAGTATAAAGCTTAATTTGTTATGGGTAGTAACCGCCGCAATAAGCAAGCTACTCCCCCGCTTATTTGTTTACCAAGACTGTGCTACCTTGTTGGCTGTTGCCTGAATGCAAATCCTCTTTTCCACATTTCCTCTTGCCATTGAAGCATAGAGCAATGTTGGAGTCGCATTAACCATGTGTATGTTTATTGAATAAAGGTATTAATCACCAGGTTGTAGCCATCATTCCTGCAAGCTACCCCCTTGATGAGAGCGTGAATAAGAATGCTGGTAGTACGTTAAGAAAGGAAGGGACAGATTTTGGTGATGTTATACAGAAGGAAATGGCACATTTTAGCAGTATTTTGGATATGTGTAGATAAGGAGAGAGAAGAGTCAAAGATGACACAAAGGTTATGGGCTGAGGGAATTGGGAGGATGACCCTGTTAACAGAAATAAAGAAAGGAAGAAGGAGGGAAGTGGGCTTGAGGAGAAAGATAAGGAGCTCTGTGTTGGCCATGTTGAGGTTTTTTTTAATTTTTTATTTCTGCAAATTAAAAAAAAATATACAAGAATAATCTTGACATATCATGGGTATTATAAGAGCCAAATGAAAATACAACAAAAGGAAAACAAGATTACCCAGAAACATATTTATCTCCATCTGTCTTGATACATCTGGGAAGACTCTAACATTCATATTTAGAAAAGTGTCAGAACGATGCCTGAAAAACAATCCGAGAATCCAAATCGCGGTCTGGTTCCAAAACAAGAGTCACAATCATTTTGCAGGTTTGACCAAATCAGTCTGAGGTCTCTAACACTTTACAATATCCAGCCTAGATGGTTCCAATACTTCCAAGCCTTGATGTCTAGTTGGGATCTCTGCACCCTTCTTAAATGGGGGGTAAGTACAATGTCTTAGACCGTAGCGGGACCGCTTGTTCTGAAACTTTAAGAACCTCAACTAAATATCTTTTAAACATATCTTTAGCAGATATATAAGGCACTAGCCCTGGAGGATGCATCCTCTGTACAAGAGGACAATGCACCACCTGGAGAGCAGGTCCTTGCTACAGGATCCTTTCCTGCTGCATGAGACTTTCCTCCTCCAAGGCAGCACCAGGGCTGCCAGTCTGAAGTTGGGACTTGGCTACTATGTCCTTGAAGTTCTTTTTCACTCAACGCACAATTAAACTCTGGAATTTGTTGCCAGAGGATGTGGTTAGTGCAGTTAGTATAGCTGTGTTTAAAAAAGGATTGGATAAGTTCTTGGAGGAGAAGTCCATTACCTGCTATTAAGTTCACTTAGAGAATAGCCACTGCCATTAGCAATGGTTACATGGAATAGACTTAGTTTTTGGGTACTTGCCAGGTTCTTATGGACTGGATTGGCCACTGTTGGAAACAGGATGCTGGGCTTGATGGACCCTTGGTCTGACCCAGTATGGCATGTTCTTATGTTATCATCTCTCTGTCTGCCTCAGCTCCTCCAGCTCTGCCACTCTAGCCTCTAGAGATCGGACTCGTTCTCTGAGAGCCAGGAGCTCTTTGCATCGCATGCACATGTACAACTTCTCACCAGTGGGTAAAAAATCATAAATGTGACACTCGATGCAAAAGACTGGGAGGCCACCCTCTTGATGCTGGGCTGCTGCCTTCATCTCAATTTTGTTCAGTTCCTACTTAAGTTTTAGGTTGCTATGGGAGATGGAATATGTCTAATTAGGGTCCTTTAAATGTATTAGTGAATTCACTATATATCTGGTAGTGGCCTACAATGGACTGATCAAACTCTCAATAAGGTGTGGGGAATTCGTGAAGTGAAGTTATAGGGCTGATTTTTTTTTTTTTTTTTTTTTTTTAATGAAAGTGGCACCTGCCTATAAATTAAAGGATGAGCTGTGGATGGAAGGGTTGGGAAAACAAACACACTAACTTGTTCATTAGCTGCTTTACCATTTAAAAAACAAAACAAAAACAAACACACACTGTTTAAAAACACTTCAGTTTATAAAAGTTATATACAAACACTAGCTTCAGTTTATAAGCTGTCTTGCTGACTATTTAAAAAACAAACACACTAATTAATATACCCCAATAGTTTACTTCTCCCCAATACTTTTAAGAAATTTCCCAAGCAGAACTTACTGATTCCTTTCAGCTACCAGCAAAGTGATCCTCTCCTCAGTGCTCCCACTGGATTGTGTCTGGTTTTTTTTTGTTTTTTTAAATTACAGGATTTCAGCCCTTACTGGCTCAGTACAGAGACTGTCTTCGGCTGCAGGGGGAGAGGTCATCTGTTGTCACTGCCACGCTTGGCTGCCTGCACCTGCTGCCTTTATGCTGTACAATCAGCAAAGTCCACGACAGCGAACCAGCTACCGGAGTAAGGCACACTGCTGAGGGGCCACGGAAATCACCTCAGGAATTCTCAACTGGGGGAGGGACCATTTGGTATCACCACAAGACAGCATGGCAAATTTATTTTCCTAAATTCTCCTTTTCGAAACAAAGCAATCCCCAGTAGGGAGATGCTTTCGAATAATAGAAGGACTAGGGGGCATTCCATGAAGTTAGCAAGTAGCACATTTAAGACTAATCGGAGAAAATTCTTTTTCACTCAACGCACAATAAAGCTCTGGAATTTGTTGCCAGAGGAGGTGGTTAGTGCAGTTAGTGTAGCTGGGTTCAAAAAAGGTTTGGATAAGTTCTTGGAGGAGAAGTCCATTAATGGCTATTAATCAATTATACTTAGGGAATAGCCACTGCTATTAATTGCATCAGTAGCATGGGTTCTTCTTAGTGTTTGGGTAATTGCCAGGTTCTTGTGGCCTGGTTTTTGGCCTCTGTTGGAAACAGGATGTTGGGCTTGATGGACCTTTGGTCTGACCCAGCATGGCAATTTCTTATTTTCTTATGTTCTTATGTACGTCCACCATCTGCTGGAGACGGAGAATACAGGCAGGCTGAGGTCACTGCAGGGGTGTGTGTATATGTATATATATATATACTGTGATGCCAGCTTATGCCATCTCCATCTGCTGGCAGGGGAGCATAACCCACTGGTCCTGAGTCCATCTGTCTACATGCTAGGAAATAGCTACTCATCGTTTTGGATATGCCAATCCCCTTATTGCATGAGGGGTTTTGGACGCGCATCCAAGCGGGTAAAGCCGTGTGCTTGGCTGAGTGTGCTATATCGCATCGGCCTGAAACTGCAGAAGTGGTGTTTATAATCAGTCACTCTCTTTTGCACCTCCACTAAACCTGCAGAAGTGCAGTTTGAGGCTTCTAATGGGTGCAGACGCCCCTCTCTGTTCTCCTTCTTCCTGGTCTGCAGCAGTGTGGGGTGAAATTTTTGGGGCCATAATAGGTCTCACTCTCACGCTCCTGGCCTGTGGTAGCAATCTCTGCTAATCACAGATAACAGCAGTTTGCTCATTTTCTCCATAAACTTTCACCCCTTCTGAGGCCCCCCCCCCCCCTAAGATGGTCTCACAGAACCCAGGTGGGGAACCATTGTTGTACAGCACTGAAACCCAAGGCGCATAGGAGAGGCAATAAGAGGGAGAAGGTTGCCACTTGGCAGGGGTAAAGAGGGAAGCCAAAGCAGGGGCTGATGCTGTGTAAGAAATTGGGGGAGGGTAGAAAAAGGAGAGAGGGGGCTGCTGCTGTGCAGAGTGGTGGAGAGGGGACTCCTGCTGCTGGGCAGGAGAGAAAGGACTCCCACTGCTGGGCAAGGGTGAAAGGGGGATACAAGTAGTGGGGAGGGGAAAGAAAGAGTAAGATCTAGGGCAAGGCTGAGGGGAGAACGAGGGGGGGGGGGGCAGGCAGAGTGGATTGGAGGGACACAGAGGAAGGAGTTGGGGGGGAAACAGTTACATCCAGGACAGAGGGGAGCGGGGAGAGGGGGGATACAGGGGACGAGAAAAGGAGTCCTGGGGATGAGCTGGGGGATGCTGGGTAGGAGGGGAGAGTGAGGGGCGCTTTGCGGAAGGTGCCACCACTATAAGGCAGTTGTGCCTTTGCTGTTAAAGGAGAAAACACTATGTCAACGCAGACACGGATAAGTAAAAGGCGGGAGAGCGGAGTGGTCTGCCCCAGGCGCAGGAAAAGCGGCTCCCAGCTCTGTATAGCGTCCGTGCGCCGTTTTCCAGGCGTCTTAATTCCGCTGGGTCAGAAGCCTTGTCTGGATGATTTAAAAAAAGGTAATGCGGCCATTCCTTCTCCAAGCTCCTGAACGTCCCACTGCCTTCCCTCGCTGGCAAAGAACCAGGGGAAGAGAAACCCTGTGGAGTGTCCCGACGGCAGAGGATTAGCAAGGGGAGCACAAGTCCTTCGGCCAGCGCCTGCTTCACCAGCGTCACTCGTTTCACCACGGCAGCCGGCGAGGCAGTGAGCGTTTCCAGTCGATAGCCCTGCTGTCATGGGACTGTCCGTCAGGCTCGGGAGGCGGAGCTTCTTGCTCTGAGGCTGCGCGTGGGTTCCCGCGCTGGATTAACGACTCTCCTCAGTCGCTTTCAGTGACGCACGCGAGAGCGGCCGAGAAATGACGAAACGATACCGGCAGAAGAGCAGGAGCCTCCACGACTCATCGCTCCCGAGTCTTACCCAGAGGCGGCTGCGCCTGCGCACCACGAAGCTAGCGTCATATCCCTACGTCAGAATCATTCAGAGACATGCGCAGCTGCCCGTCACTAGTTTGTCCTCTGCCAGCCACCGTCTCTCGGTAGTGTTCAGTGGGTAGAAGGGACGTGTATTAACTGTCAGGGGACTCGGAGGTGCTGCGTTGCTGTGAGAAGCGGCCGAAGGATGATGGAAGAGCAGGAGCTGAGGGCAGCAGGCGACGGCAGTGCTGTAGCCGACATGTTACAAGGTCCATGGGGTAAGTGACTGAGAGGAGAGGGAGTGAGGGAAGAGAAACTCAGGTGAATAGGACGGAGGCTGGCCAAACCGGAAATAGAAACACAGGTCGGCATCCCTGTCAACTCTGGCTTTGAACTCTCCGGGTGCCGGCCCCTTCTGCTCCCCACAGACTCTCTGGGAGTTGGGAAAGGAAGGATTGGGAGTAGAGTGCTCTGCCTGCCTCAGCTCCTGTGTTCCTTGTTCCTGCCTTGCTCCTGTGCTCTCGTGTCCTTCCTGTGTCCCAGCGTCTCTTCCTGAGCCCTGTTCCCTGCATGGTGCCTGAAAGGGAAGGGGGTGGAGCAGGATGGCTCGTAAGCTTTGTGTACTGATACCTGGTTAATGGAAGAGCCCTGAGATGGGGTGGGGAGGAAGGAGAAAGTGCTGTTCAGGCGTTGATATAGAGGGGAGAGTACTGGAATCATCCCTGAAGATGTGATGAGGAGAGAGATTGGGCTGATCAATATTTGTGCGTCCAAAACGGCCACTAATGGGGCCAATGCAATACTGTGTGCTGAGGCTTTAACTTATAATTGGACATGTGTTTTGGATGTACGTCCATAATCCCCGATGCCATACGAGAATCAGTGCGTCCACGTAGCTAATAGTGCTCATCACATGTAAATTCCGTGTAGATGAGGCTATTAGCTAATACCTGCAATACACGGTCCATTTATATTGGGCACCCAGAATTTTTTTTTATCCAAGACTTTTATTTTTTTTTACCGGAATCTGCTTTCTGTGGTTCCTCCTTATACTAATAAGAGAAATCACAGAAAGCAAGTTTTTAAAATCAATGAGCCCTTGAGTGCTGCATACCTTTATGTGAGCCCCGGGAAAGTTTTTGCATCATGGATATTAGCTAATAGCCTCATCTATATGGAAGTTACATGGGATGAGTGCTATTAGCTACGCAACAGTTTGGACATGTGAATCCACATATTGCATCTGGGTTTGGATGCACATCAAGCCATGTGTTAGTCGCAGAGCTCGGTATTGCTTCGGCCCTAATGTGGTGCATGAGGTGGTTGGGGGTGTAGGGAGAAGAGAGAGAGAGACATCACTTCTTTTCCCTCACCCCTACCAAATTTCAGGATGACTAGAACTCATAAATTTCCAAGTATGTTGATCCTGTAAAGTTAATAGTATTTGATTTATATTGGAGAACCAAGGCTGAAGATCAAGAACTTCCATAATTATTAATAAAACTTTGGGTTGGTATTTGGCCTTCTATCCTGTGTTACTTACTGTATATGGGCTGTTTTATTGAGGTTGACCCATATTATAGCACACTTGGATACCTTTCCCACAGACTGTTGTTTAATTTTGAAGACATTTTTATTAGGGGTTAGGTTTAGATCCAAGATTTTGAAACTGTATTCTTGTAGGGACAGATGCTTTGTTTGGAAGAGTGATACAGAGATGAAATACATGTGCATATATTGGCAGTTCACAGCATATCCCTGTGGCCTGTTGAGCAGTTTTTGTGGACATATGAAGGCTAGCAAAGATGGTTTGTAACCTATCATTAAAATCATCCATTGTACCTGAAGACTGGAGGGTGGCCAATGTAACCCCAATATTTAAGAAAGGCTCCAGGGGCGATCCGGGTAACTATAGACCAGTGAGCCTGACTTCAGTGCCGGGAAAAATAGTGGAAACTATTCTCAAGATCAAAATCGTAGAGCATATAGAAAGACATGGTTTAATGGGACACAGTCAACATGGATTTACCCAAGGGAAGTCTTGCCTAACAAATCTGCTTCATTTTTTTGAAGGGGTTAATAAACATGTGGATAAAGGTGAACCAGTAGATGTAGTGTATTTGAATTTTCAGAAGGCGTTTGACAAAGTCCCTCATGAGAGGCTTCTATGAAAACTAAAAAGTCATGGGATAGGAGGCGATGTCCTTTCGTGGATTACAAACTGGTTAAAAGACAGGAAACAGAGAGTAGGATTAAATGGTCAATTTTCTCAATGGAAAAGGGTAAACAGTGGAGTGCCTCAAGGATCTGTACTTGGACCGGTGCTTTTCAATATATATATATATATATATATATATATATATATATATATATATATATATATATATAAATGATCCGGAAAGGAATACGACGAGTGAGGTTATCAAATTTGCGGATGATACAAAATTATTCAGAGTAGTTAAATCACAAGCAGACTGTGATACGTTACAGGAGGACCTTGCAAGACTGGAAGATTGGGCATCCAAATGGCGGATGAAATTTAATGTGGACAAGTGCAAGGTGTTGCATATAGGGAAAATTAACCCTTGCTATAGTTACACGATGTTAGGTTCCATATTAGGAGCTACCGCCCAGGAAAAAGATCTGGGCATCATAGTGGATAATACTTTAAAATCGTTGGCTCAGTGTGCTGCAGCAGTCAAAAAAGCAAATAGAATGTTAGGAATTATTAGGAAGGGAATGGTTAATAGAACGGAAAATGTCATAATGCCTCTGTATCGCTCCATGGTGAGACCGCACCTTGAATACTGTGTACAGTTCTGGTCGCCGCATCTCAAAAAAGATATAGTTGCAATGGAGAATGTACAGAGAAGGGCAACCAAAATGATAAAGGGGATGGAACAGCTCCCCTATGAGGAAAGGCTGAAGAGGTTAGGGCTATTCAGCTTGGAGAAGAGACGGCTGAGGGGGGATATGATAGAGGTGTTTAAGATCATGAGAGGTCTTGAACGAGTAGATGTGACTCGGTTATTTGCACTTTCGAATAATAGAAGGACTAGGGGGCATTCCATGAAGTTAGCAAGTAACACATTTAAGACTAATCGGAGAAAATTCTTTTTCACTCAACGCACAATAAAGCTCTGGAATTTGTTGCCAGAGGATGTGGTTAGTGCAGTTAGTGTAGCTGGGTTCAAAAAAGGTTTGGATAAGTTTTTGGAGGAGAAGTCCATTAATGGCTATTAATCAAGTTTACTTAGGGAATAGCCACTGCTATTAATTGCATCAGTAGCATGGGTTCTTCTTAGTGTTTGGGTAATTGCCAGGTTCTTGTGGCCTGGTTTTTGGCCTCTGTTGGAAACAGGATGCTGGGCTTGATGGACCCTTGGTCTGACCCAGCATGGCAATTTCTTATGTTCTTAATGAGGCAGATGCTTTTACTGTGTGTTGGTGTCACTGAGTTTGGTAAATTTTAGTACTGTGTTACAATGGGATGCTAATCATTTTCTCCTTCATTGTATTTTCCAGAACACATATGTTGCATGTGCTTTATTCTGATTAAAAAAAAATTCTTTCTTATAAAGATCCAACCCTAGTATTAGTCTTAATTAGCAGGTGAAAGTAACTGAGTCACACCTACAGTATCTAAATTTTTAAAAAGTTTTTTAAAAGTTTTAAAAAAAGTTTTAAAAAGGATAAGACCACTCTTCCATGCCAAAGACTTCAGAACCATTCTCCAAGCCCTCATTTTCTCAAAATTGGACTACTGCTGCTCCACTTTACTTGGCCTCCCCTCCTCATACACAAAACCGCTCCAAATGGTCCAAAACGCAGCAGCCCGTCTACTGACAAACACTAAGAAAAGAGACCATATCTCCCCAGTGCTACAAGACCTCCACTGGTTACCAATTCATTTCAGAGTCATTTATAAATCCATCACCTTGATATACAAAATCATTCACCAACATACCACAATCGATCTACAAATTCCTCCCCGCTTCCACAAATCCACAAGACCGACCAGGGAAGCCTACAGAGGATGCCTCATTGTTCCACCCACGAAAACCACTAATCACAGCACCTTAAGAGACCGAGCCCTTTCCACCGCAGGCCCACAGTTATGGAACTCCATCCCTCCAGAACTCAGAAACAAACCATGTCTCCTAACCTTTAGGAAAAGACTCAAGACATGGCTTTTCAGGCAAGCCCTTCTCGAACTCTACCTAATATGCACCATAAACAAACTCTCTACTCAGAGACTGTACATATGAGACACCATATTTATATTGAACTTTTGTATATAATTATTCTCCTCTATCTCTTTCTATTTCTTACATTCCCAGTTCATTAGCCCTTGTTAATTGTAACTGCTTCTCTTCATCACGTTATTTATGTTTTTTGGTTGTATTATCCGCACCCCTGTTTTCTGTAAACCGACATGATGTGAACGAGTTCATGAATGCCGGTATAAAAAAACCCATAAATAAATAAATAAATAAATAAATGTTATCCACTTTGAAGTGATGAAAAGCGGAAAATAATAAATAAATACAATGTAAAACCCAAAAGTCAGTGTTGCATCTTCATCTTTGCATATCTGTTGGGTTTCCTTTGTAGTAGTTCTGAGTTGTGAATCTTTGTGTTTGATGGTGAATGGGATTCTATTCTTCTTTGTGTACTTGTTTTTCATCCAGGATGGGGAAGAAGGTGAGTGTTAGACTGGCAGTTCCTCTTGCCTTTTAGATCTTCAGTTCAATTAGGTACAGTGCCATGACCATTCACAACGGCTTGAATTTTCCTTCCTATTTTAAATCCTCTCCCCACAGGACTAGAAAATACCCAGGCACCTAATATGCCCATAGATTCATCAAAATGCGTTAGTAACACATTGATAACGCCCGCGATAAGAAAAAAGGGGCGTGTTTAGGGAAATTTTAGAATTGCCTCACAACTTAGTATCTCATGGTGTGGTAAACTTATTGTGCCCCGTGAATAACTCCTATTTTCACATCTTGTGCAGAGAGAGAGAGAATCAGACTATCTATCTATCATATTTGTCAAATATTATATCTCAATAGGAGGGCCATCTTATAGCTCGAAGTGAGGTGTTGGTGTGGTTAAGAACCAATTTCCTCATGTAGAGTGAGACGTACGAACCAGCACAGTGCACCCTGGTGAAGATTTGACATAATTTGGAGGTGAGGAAAGTTTCACAAAGATGACAAATTTTGTTCTATGTTATCTTGCCCTAGCTTGATGGTACCCCTGTTTATAGAGTCCATCAAGCTAGAGTGAGAGAACATAGTAGACAATGGTATCTTTGTGAGACCTTTCCTCATTCCAAATTATTGTCAAATCTTCACCAAGGTGTACTGTGCTGTTCGTACGTCTCACTCTACATGAGATACGGGCTCCTAAACCCCCACCAGCATCTCACCTCAAGCTATGAGATGCAGGGCTGGTGCAAGGGAATTAGGCACCCTAGGCAAACCTTACAGTCTAGCGCCCCCTCCCCATACACAATTTTAAATTATGCATTTATAACATTTTACATGAAAAATGACATTCTGACATAAAATTCATATACAAGTTGTTGTGATAATTTCATGCACTGTTGTGATGCCAACAAGAAAACTTTGCATCATACCTATTGTGATATATTTCGGCATGGTCCTCCCGTATCAACACAGTACTATTTGCCAACACTCAACGAATAACAACCCCACCTATGAAAAAGAATACCACAAATATTACACCAGAATCTAAAATATCAATACACCTCCTATCAGGAAAACAGAACAGGCCAAGCTACTACAGATCCCTACAGAGAAACCACATGCTAAAAGAATGCTTCATCTCAGTCTTTGCATGCAGAACACAAACCCTCACCAAATACAGAATAAAGCCACATAAAGTATAAATAGAAATGTGCAGACAAAAACTGAACTGTAAAACGCATCACGCCAGACTCTATACAGTGCAACAATAGAAAAACAAAAATGTCACCATTCCTCATGAATCATAATTATAAAGTCATACTAATAAAATAATTTCAAAACAGCTGATGAATAGAATATCCAATAATTAAAGACTCAAGCACATTTTGAAACCTTTACCAAACACCAATAAAATATTTCAAACAGCAGACACATCACATACTACCCAATAATTAAAATGGTAGTCAATCAAGAAAAATGAACTTAAAAAGCCACCTTTACTTACCCTCTCCAGCAGTTCTCCTATTCCTTTCCCTTGCAGGCCACACCAGAAGCAGCAGTAGCTGCTGAAGCTGCCTCACAGTCCTCTTCCTGAGGGACCACAACCAGTCTCTTCTCTCTCTCACACACCCTCAGGACCAGTTTCTGTCTCTCACACACCAATCATCTCCCCAACCAGTCAGTCTCTCTCTCTCTCTCTCTCTCATACCAGTCATCTCCCTGATCGTGCTCTCTCTATCTCAATCACACACATGCTCTATATCACTTACAAACAGGCTCAATCACACACATGCCTTCTCTCACGGCCACAAGCCAGCCAAAAACATGCTCCATCTCTCTCGCGCACACACACAAGCACTCTCCCTGTCTCACATACACTTTACACTCTCACAGAGGCACCTTGCTTTCAGACTTGCAGCCTGATTTTTCACTTTTACTAAAAGTGAAAGTGATGATCCCAACCATTAAATAAGAAAACCACATTCCTATCAGAAGGTGAAATGAACCCTTCCTTCAGGTTCTGTCCTCCCAAGGGACAGCCACCCACACAGTACAGCTTCTCTTGTTTTACACTTTCAGGCAATAAAGCAAATGCTTTCTTCAAACTATCAGTCGTATGATTATTCATGTGGGAGATATGGAACCGAAAGACATCCTTAGTCAGCTTCCCTTTTAAATGGGAAGCTTCCAGTCTTAGTCATTTAAAAATATACATTTTCTAAAGGCTTAAAAAAAAAAAAGCAAAACCGTTTCAGATTGGAACTATTCTAGTCTTCCTGCTTACATTATGCTTCAAAAAAAACCCCAAACCCTACCTGGCATCAGTATCTTAAATTTGTGATTTTGCTGAGATGAACATTTTAAATACTTTAATTTTTTTTGCTTTAGTATTTGTCTCTACTCACTTTGTTAAATTTAATCTTCCAGAAGAGGGATGCTTACAATTCAGTAATTTCATCTTTCATCCAACTTTTCAAAAGTTGCGCTACCAGCACAGAAGTTGAGGTATATGTACTATCACATTTCATTTCTTTAAACTGGCAGAATCCCAACATAAAGGTTGTTAATACCTGTAACACACACCTAGATATTAAAAGAAAAAGTGTGTTCAAATAGGCTGCATGACCAAGTTTGTTAAAAAGTATGTCTTCCTACTAGAAGGGATATGTACCTCGTTTTCCCCCACTATATTACCCTTTTTTTTTTTTTTTTAGATCCCATCTAGGATAAAATTTCATATTTTTTATTCCCATAGTCATCGGTCAAAACACCCTGCTGCGTAAGGATGGTGTGCGCTTAAAATAACTACTCGCCATAGGTCATGGACACGCAGTGTCTGGTCTCTGTTTCTATGGTGGCCTGCATGGCACAGGGCTCTGGATAGGAAGACTCCGTGCCACAGGCTGGATAGGGCCCTGTCTCACACACGGAAGCACCATTCCTTTCTCACATACACACACACAGAAAGAAGATCGGCGCAGCCAGTCTCGCTGATCATGTGGCTGAAGAAAGGAAGATCGGTGCAGCCGGCGACCAAGCGTCGAGAACTTAGGGGGCGCCGTGGAAGGCAATCCAGCCCCTGACTCGCCCTGCCTTCCCCCTCCCAGTGCCCACCCTCCCGACGCCCCCCCCCTGGTGGACTAGCGATGGGCCCTGGGAGCGATCTGCCGCTCCCGGGGCCTCGGCTGCCACTAAGCAAAATGGCGCCGGTGACCTTCAGCCCCTAACGTGATAGGGGCCAACCAATGGCACTGGTAGCCCCTGTCACATGGTAGGGGCTGAAGGCCACCGGCACCATTTTGGTTAGTGGCAGCCGAGACCCCAGGAGCGGCAGATCGCTCCCGGGCCCTCTTGCTGGACCACCGGGGGGGTTGTCGGGAGGGTGGCAGGGCGAGTCGGGGCTGGCAGAATTTTGAAAGGGCACTTTTTGCCCTTTCAAAATTCTGCTGCCTGCCATGGTACCCCCTAAGTCTCGGTGCCCTAGGCACAGGCCTAGCTCGCCTAGTGGTTCCTCCGGCCCTGATTAGATGGCCCTCCTATAGAAAGAAAAATAGTGGCACAATGTGTGACAACCTAACACCTGAAAAAAAGGTGTAGTTCTTTCCAGAGTTAAAAACCATGCGATAGCATGCATTATGCCAATCACACAGTGTGATATTGCCCTTCTTTTTCCTAAATTACACCCAAACTCCTCCCGGATCCCACCCCTTCCAAAAATTTGCATCCGCGCCTTGCGTTATTGCTATTATCTTGATGAATGACCTGGATGGGCAGAAGAGCACTAGTGCTGCTGGACTTGGGGGTGAGGGGTGGATAAACTACAGTGAGAAAAAGGAAAACCATCCTGACAAAAGGTGCAGTGAAAAGTAGGAAAAATGCCAGATAAAATGCAAAACAAAAATTTCACTGTTTTATTATGAGATTATATTTGTTTTATTGTAAACTGTTTTGAGCAAATTCGAGAAGGCAGACATAAAACTGAATAAATATAAAATTAGGCAAAAATACAGAAAAAAGTAACAAACAATTTCCTGCCTCCCCAAAATTCTTGGCAGATAGCCAAGTTTGCTAAATAGCTTTCTTCCCCTACTTTCCAACTCATTCAGCCCAGCCAAAGGTTTTTCTTTCTAATTTTCTACTGCTGGTGCGTGTTACATCTGCTTAAATCCAGATCTGGGAGCAGACCGCATTTCTGCCAATTGTGGGACCTGAATAGCAGGAGGCTGAAAAATGTGAACTGAGCTACAGGCATCAAAGAGAAAGCAAAGGGCAAAACTAAAATCAGAGCAGAAACCGATAACTCTAATCCTTTTTACCCACCTCCGCTACTCTTCTTTCTTCATTTCATTTTGCCTCCTCTCTTTCTCTTTTCCTGTCATACTTACCAGTATTACCCAGCAAAGTATTTCCTAGCATGTAGCAGATGGCTCAGGACCAATGGCTATAGTGTGCTCCTGACGTCAGCACTACATATACCCCTGCAGGAAGCTCTGCTCTTCAGTATTTCTCCGTCTCCTTAGCAGTTTGGGACTCTACACATGCTTGCTCAGCGTTAGGAAATCCAAACCAAAGAAGAAAGAAAATTCCAAAATCTTACCTCTACAAGACTAGCCCCGCTCTCCTGCGATGATACCTAATGGTCCCTCCCCCAGTCGAGAATTCCTGAGGTGATTTCCGAGATCCCTCAGAGGTAAGACTCTGTCCAGCAGCCGGTTCCCGGCATGGACGTAGTCCCCAGGAGGGAGCAGCTGAGAGGCAGCGGGTGCAAGGCATTTTCCTCTCCCCCCCGCAGCCGGAGACCGCCCAGCACGAGACTGGGAAGCGCCGAGACAAGGTAAGGTAGAAAACTTTTCTCAAAGTCTCCGGTCTCCGAGGCTCGGATAGCGGCACAGATCGCCAGTCGGCGTCTGTCCCATTGGGTTGAGCAGCCACGTCCAGGCTAGACCCCCGATTCAGTACAAGGGTCCCTCCCTCGTGAAGACCCTCTGGGGGGGGGGTCGCCATCTTGCCTGGGTGGTCGCTGGCGCCATCTCCTCCCCCCCCCCCCCCTTGATCACCGTATTGTCCGCACAAGTGAGCCGGGCGCATAAACTACTTGTGCACATAGTGGCGCGCACACCTGTGCCCATGCGCACAGTGGCACGCACAAAGGGTGCTGGGCACAAAGCGGCACTCCAAAGGTGCCAGGTGCAGAAATCAAGCCGGTGCACACAGCGGCGTGCGCATCTCGCCCTAGGCGCACATAGCGGCCTGCACACACATTTTCCGCAGCTTGCACGCACATCTTCGCACCCGGAGAGCATATCTTAAGCCTCCCGACATGCGCACATAGGCGCACAGATGAGTTTTGAATGACTCCCACGCGCCCAAATCATGGCACCACCGGCCAAGAAAGCCAAGGGACAAGCTCTCTGCCCAGCCTGCCAACCTGAGAGCGGCACAACAGGAAGTTGCTTCGGCACTGTGCCTGCAGTGCGAAGAGGCCCTGTGGACCAGGGCAAGGCCCCCCCAGGCCAGTAGAGGAATCCGGCTCCACCAACGACAGTACCCCCGGACCTCTCGGTCCCTACTCAATTTGGGCACTTCTGGGAACGCCTCTGGCTTCAATATGGATGCCCAGGACAGACGTCAGGAATCCATCCTTAACAGTCATTGATGCAGCAGCCATGACACTACAGATTGCAGCCTGCTGTGCCGTGGTGACACGGGCCTGCTTATCACTTTCCAGGAATGCTACCACACCCATCGAAACACTAGAATCAGTGATATCCTTCCTCACTGGATGCACGTCCGACTTGGTGTACAACCTCAGCCAGGGGCGTCTCATCCATTGTGGCAGCCAGAAGACACTCTGGCTCCAAAGCTGGTCAGCCGACGCAACCTCCAAGATGAAACTCACGAGAATTGCCCTTTAAAGGAGCCCTCCTGTTTGGAAGCGAACTGGAGAAGTTAGCCGACAATGAAGGCGAATCCTCAGTACCTCGGCTACTGGAGGACAAGAACAAAGAAGCCATCGCCCCTCTCCCAAACATCCAAGGGCAGAGGATCACAGCGCTTCAGACCATACAAGATACATACCAAGCACCTCGCCCTGCAGGCAGGGCCAGTCCTTTCGGAACAATCACAAGAAGGGAGCTGGCTCAGTTCCAGGCTCCAGCTGCACCCCCACAATGAGAATCAACAGATCCCATCCACAGGAAGAAGCCATAGGGGGCAGGCTTGCCCTATTCTACCAAAGATGGGTCGAGATAACGTCAGACAAATTGGTCCTAACCATCAGTTGGGAGGAATACTATCTGGACGTCCACAGCATCCCCCCCCAGACAAATTTGTGAAATCCCTTGCCACTCCCCCTCCAAGAGGACGGCAGTGGAAAACCACAAAATTGCTCTCCCTAGAGGCTATAACACTGGTGCCTACGCACCAATGAAATACTGGGCACTATTCCATCTATTTTATATCGTCCCCAAGAAGAGGGAACGTTCCGGCCCATCCTGGACCTCAAGTCTGTCCAGCCACTACCTGAGGGTACCACACGTCCGCATGGAAATCCTACGTTCGGTTCATAAGGGCAGTACAGCCAGGAGAATTTCCTGACCTCCCTGGACCTGTCAGAAGCCCATCTGCACATACTGGTCCATCATGACCACCAGCGCTTTCCTACGCTTCGTGATCATGTACCACCGCTACCAATTCCGGGCACTACCCTTTCGGACTAGCTACTGCCCCTCGAACGTTCACCAAAATCATGGTGGTAGTGGCAGCGACACTGAGGAAAGAAGGAATCCTCGTACAACCCATACCTAGACAATTGGCTGATCAGAGCAAAATTTCCAGAAGAGTCCATCAAGCGACCACCAGAGTTAAGAATCTACTACAGAATCTCGGGTGGGTTGTCAACACAACCAAGAGCTGCCTGCAACCCTCCCAAACACCAGAATACCTGGGAAACTGTTTTGACAACCAACAAGACGAGGTTGTCCTTCCCCTTTCAGGGAGAAGGAAATTGATGGATCAGTTGAGAAACTGATGAACGGCGCTCGCCCCCACAGTATGGGACTACCTCCAAGTCCTCTGCCTCTTGACATCGACCCTAGAAGGTCGTCCCATGGGCAAGGGCCACATGTGGACCACTACAACGTTCCCTACTGTCACGATGGAACCAGATGTCCCAGGACTACAACAACGTGCACCTCCAGCTACCGGCGGATGTACGGATCCAGTTCCTATGGTGGCTACAAGAAGACCATCTGAGCAAGGGAGTAAGGCTATCCCCACCGACCTGGGTCTTGCTCACCACGGATGCGAGCCTACAAGGGTGGGGAAGCCCACTGCCAGGAACTGATGGCCCAGGGGCAATGGGACAAGGAAGAGTCTGGATGGAACATCAACCGACTGGAAGCCCGAGCAGTCAGACTAGCCTGCCTGCGATTCACCTGTAAACTCCGGGGAGAATCGGTCAGAGTCATGTCGGACAACGCCACAACGGTGGCCCACATCAACCGCCAGGGAGGAACCAGAAACCAACAGGTGTCCCTGGAAATAGACCCCCTAATGGCGTGAGCGGAAGCAAACCTGCAAGGGATCTCAGCCACCCCACATCGTGGGAAAAAGACAACGTCACTACTGCGGATTACCTCATCAGAGAAAGTCTAGACCCAGGGGAATGGATGCTGACGACCACAGCCTTCCAGTTGATAAGAACATAAGAACATAAGAAAATGCCATACTGGGTCAGACCAAGAGTCCATCAAGCCCAGCATCCTGTTTCCAACAGTGGCCAATCCAGGCCATAAGAACCTGGCAAGTACCCAAAAACTAAGTCTATTCCATGTAACCATTGCTAAATGGCAGTGGCTATTCTCTAAGTGAACTTAATAGCAGGTAATGGACTTCTCCTCCAAGAACTTATCCAATCCTTTTTTTAAACACAGCTATACTAACTGCACGAACCACATTTCTCTGGCAACAAATTCCAGAGTTAATTGTGCGTTGAGTAAAAAAGAACTTTCTCTCCGATTAGTTTTAAATGTGCCCATGCTAACTTCATGGAGTGTCCCCCTAGTCCTTCTACTATCCGAAAGAGTAATAACCGATTCACATCTAACCCGTTCTAGACCTCTCATGATTTTAAACACCTCTATCATATCCCCCCTCAGTCGTCTCTTCTCTCAAGCTGGAAAAGTCCTAACCTCTTTAGTCTTTCCTCATAGGGGAGTTGTTCCATTCCCCTTATCATTTGGTAGCCCTTCTCTGTACCTTCTCCATCGCAATTATATCTTTTTTGAGATGCGGCGACCAGAATTGTACACAGTATTCAAGGTGCGGTCTCACCATGGAGCGATACAGAGGCATTATGACATTTTCCGTTTTATTCATCATTCCTTTTCTAATAATTCCCAACATTCTGTTTGCTTTTTTGACTGCCGCAGCACACTGAACCGACGATTTCAATGTGTTATCCACTATGACACCTAGATCTCTTTCTTGGGTTGTAGCACCTAATATGGAACCCAACATCGTGTAATTATAGCATGGGTTATTTTTCCCTACATGCATCACCTTGCACTTATCCACATTAAATTTCATCTGCCATTTGGATGCCCAATTTTCCAGTCTCACAAGGTCTTCTTGCAATTTATCACAATCTGCTTGTGATTTAACTACTCTGCACAATTTTGTGTCATCTGCAAATTTGATTATCTCACTCGTCGTATTTCTTTCCAGATCATTTATAAATATATTGAACAGTAAGGGTCTAGACCCAGGGGAATGGATGCTGACGACCACAGCCTTCCAGTTGATAGTAAACTGCTGGGGAACACCAGCCATGAGTCTTCTGGCAACCCGTCCAACGCCCAAGTTCCCAAGTTCTTCAGCCTCAGACGAGAAACACAGTCCCAGGGGATCGACACCCTCGTCCAGACCTGGACAGAGGAAGACCTGCTGTACGCCTTTTCTCCATGGCCACTACTGGGCAGGATCATCCACAAGATAGAACACCACAGGGGGCTAGTACTTCTAGTGGCCTCGGACTGGCCAAGAAGGCCGTGGTATGCAGACATGCGAAGACTTCTGGCGGGGAACCCTCTGTGTCTACCTCCACACAGGGACCTGCTCCAACAAGTACCGATCCTCCATGAAGACCCAACTCGATTCTCGCTTATGGTCTGGCTATTGAGAGGACTCGCCTGAAGAAGAGCAGATACTCGGGAGCAGTGATTGACACTTTGCTCCGAGCATGCAAGTTTTCCACATCTTTAACTTACATACGAATATGGAGAATATTCGAAGCCTGGTGTGAAGACCACGAATTCCTTCCATGGACAGTCAAAATTCCCATGATCCTGGAATTTCTGCAGGATGGCTTGAAGAAGGGGTTGTCTCTCAACTCCATCAAAGTTCAACTGGCCGCGCTGACCTGCTTCAAAGCCAAAGTGGACGGCATCAGTTTATATTCCCATCCAGACGTCTCCTGCTTCCGCTTCCTGAGAAGGGTCAAGCAAATCCGACCACCACTAAAGTGGCCAGTACCCCTATGGAATCTCAATCTAGTACTCGACTTCCTAGTGGGAGCTTCCTTCAGACCTTCTCGTGGTCTGTCCCTATGACTTCTGACCTTGAAGACTGCTTTCCTAGTGGCAATATGTTCAGCCCGTCGCATCTCCGAACTTCAAGCACTATTCTGTCGGGAACCGTTCCTCAGGTTCACACTGGGATCCGTACAGCTAAGCACTGTCCCCTCCTTCCTTCCAAAGGTGGTTTCTCATTTCCATTTAAACCAAACCATCTAGCTGCCATCTCCAGTCGAACATAAGGACTCAAGACTCATCCATACTTGCTTTTCAAGGAGAATACTGAAGAGCAGAGCTTCCTGCAGAGATATATGTAGTGCTGACATCAGATTGAAATCTGACTCCATCTCCAACTGCTAACAAGAGCACACTATACCCATTGGTCCTGAGTCCATCTATCTACACTAAGGAAAACGAAATTATCAGGAAAGTAATTTCTCTAATACTCACTGATCCTCTTCAACCACCAGCAAAATCTTCTTCAAGAATGAAGGTTACTGTGCTCATCCCCTGCAATATATATTGTGCTTCAAAGACAAATTTCTTTTAACAAACCTCTTTGATGATAACACATTTCAATCTGGTTTTCCAGAATGGCCCTCAGTTATTGTTCCATTTCACAGCTTTGACACCTATTCAAATACCACCAACATTAGCATTTTTGTGCCCAATTCATGCTCAGTTTTTCAGTTTTGAAATTTATAGCCTTCCTTTTGAAACATGGTTCTTAAGACCTATGTAGCTTAGAAACCCAAGTACCTTTTAAGTGATATTTAGATTGACCCTAATTGGAATTGCATAATATGTTGTTAGCATTGTTACTCTATCCCAGGGGCTGATGCAATATCAAGCGCAAAAAAACATGCGTATAAACTGGATGCATGTTTTTCAACATGCACACATACCCTCTCTCCTGGGCGCCTGATGCAAAATGCAGAGTGTCCGTTTTTTCCCGCGGCAGCTAATTTACCGGCACAATACGCACACACAATATACACGGCTGGAGTGTGTATATTGTGCACGCCCCGATTTTATATATATATATATATATATATATATATATATATAAAATTTATTTATTTATTTTTTTTGCACGGTGCTGCTTTCTGTGGTTCTTTCTGCTTAGTAATACGACAATACTAAGTAGGAGGAACCATAGAAAAGAAAGTTATTTTTTGTTTGTTTTTAAGTTGAACCCTTGACGCGTGGGAAGACTTTACATCTGCTCCAGGGCATTTTTTGCATTGCGGGGTAATAGCTAATAGCCTCATTCACTTGGCATTTACATGTGGTGAGCGCTATTAGCTACGCCTTTGTTTGGATGCAAGTTTTGGACTCGTGATTCCCTTATTGCATCAAGGATTAAGGACTGTGCTAAGCTGGGCACACTTTATTGCATTCCCAAACTGTCCTGGAGGTTTCCCAGCCAGTCAGGTTTTCAGGATTTCCACAATGAAGATGCATGAGATAAATCTGCATGCACTGCCTCCATAACCTGCAAATTTTATCTCAAGCATCTTTAGTGTGGATATCCTGATACTCTGACTGGCAATAACCTTCCTTCCCCATGCAGTCTTACCTAATAACCCCTTTGGTCTGGGACCATGCTGAAAACAGCCCTAGAAATGTGAGTTAACTTTTCTCCACCTCTTAACCAAGGAGTTAAATTGCCAAACCTAAACCCGCCCTCCCGGGTTTAGGTTTGGCTGTAGTGTCCATAGTGTACAGCGATGCACAGGCACCACCAATTGCGTGCACACCAGAAGAGCAGTGATGCCAAGAGGAAGAGGCTTGTGAGGCCGCCAGCGAACTCGCCAGTGGCAAAAAGCAGTAGGCCCCATCCAGCCTGTCCATCTGCCTGACCTAATGATCCCAGGCACTGGTCTCACCGAGAGGGGGAGGTCCCAGCCTTCCTTGGATTACTCCTGAGCTGCAGCCCTTCCTCTCTTCACTCCAAAACAGAAGGAATGGCAAAGAACCACGCCCTGCACAGCTGTAAAGTTCAGAAAAGTTACCCAAACTGCAGAAGGAACACTAGAGAGGCAGAGGGTCAGGATGGATAAAGAGCGGCAACGGTTCTCGTGAGGAAGGGGGAAACAATAATTTCTAAGAGGCTCTCAGCGAAAACAATCACAAGAAAACTCCCCAAGTGCAGGACACGGGAACTGGCATCTTCCACCCTGGCTCTCAGGAGGAGTGAGTCCTGGCCATCCCTCTCCGCCGGGAAGCCTCCTTGGCAGGCTGGATGGGGCCTACTGCTTTTTGCCACTGGCGAGTTCGCTGGCGGCCTCACAAGCCTCTTCCTCTTGGCACCACTGCTCTTCTGGTCTGCACGCAATTGGTGGTGCCTGTGCATCGCTGTACACTATGGACACTACAGCTGTGCGCATGAGCCCGGCTGCGTGCTGAGTTTGCGCCAGCCTTTCTGGGATTGGTGTAGGGGCGCACGGCAGGCCAAGTGGCTCCTGTACCTGCTGCTGGACTCTGTGGGTGAGTAAGGTGCAAAGGGGGTGGAAAGAAAAGTCCCAAAAGTGGCCAGGATGGCAGGAGGAGAAACGGCCCAAACTTGGCTGGGGAGGAGGGATGGAAGGGGCCGACGGTGCCTGTGAGCTGCTCTCGGAGTTTCCCTCACTTTAGGTCTGGAAGCAAGGACGAGCGCCTTTTCCCCAGCCCCAAAGCCTTTACTACAAGTCAGAGCCCGGCAGATCGGAGTTTCCTTAGCTTTGCAGTTTTCCCTAAAGCAGCAATACATTGCAAAAATGTGTTGTGAATGGGAGCCTGCCTGAGCGTGTGGGTGTGAGAGCCTATGTATGGGTGTAAAGGAGTGTATGAGTGTGTGGGAGACTGCATATGTGAGAGAACATGTGAGAGCTTATGTTTGTGTGGCAATATGAAGCTGTGTGAGAGAGAATGAGTGTCCCCTATGGAGGGGAATGGGAGCCTGCATGTGAGAGAGCCTGTGATGTGAGAGTTGAGAGCCTGTATATGTATGTATGGGAGTGGGAGCCTGCGTGTGAGAGTGAGTGCCTGTGTACGTGTTTGTGAGAATGGAATGTGTGTAAGAGCATGTGAGTATGTGAGCCTGTATGTGTGGGAGCCTGTGTGTGAATGAAAGCATGTGTGTGTGGGAATGGGAACTTGAGTGTCAGAGAGCATGTGAGAGCGAGAGCCTTCATGTGAGAGAGCATATGAGAGTGGGAGACTGTGTACGTGAGAGAGTGCATGCAAGAATGGGATTCTGTGTGAGAGAAAGCATGTGAGAGAGCCTGTGTGTGTGTGTATGGAGGAAGGAAAGAAGACAGGAGGAGAGAAGAAACAGAATAAAAGAGACCCTGAAAAAAGAATAAGAAAAAGACAGACAAGGGGAAAAAAGAGACTGAGACCAACCGATTAGAAAAATGAAATCGGACGACAAAGGTAAAAAAACCCCCACATTTTGCCTTAAAGCAGTTGGAAATATGCCATCTTTGGGAATATACATTTCTTATGTATTTGTATTTTGCTTTTCCTTCAGTATTTGAGTTCACAAGAGTCTGGTTTTGTCTGCATATTTCTGTTTCTAATTTGTAGTCTCTTATTCTGTATTAGATAATGTGTGTCTGTGATGTGCACGTGTGGCAGATGTACAGTATTTTGACTAGCGTGTAGTTTCTCTGTAGGGATTTTTTCGAAGTCTGGCTTGTTCTGTTTACTCAGTAGGTGGGTGTATTAGTGTTCTGGGCTGGTGTGTCACACACAGGCAAAACTGAAGAAGCTGGCATGTATATGAGAGAGGGAATGTGTGAAAGAATGAATGTTAGTGTTGTGTGTGTGAATGAGAGAGAAAAGAGTGAATTTATGTGGCCCTACCACCCTAATCTATGATGATCTCAGGGTGAGGGAAATCAAAAGGTCCCAGGTATGGAGAGCAGGAGATGTTTTAATCGTTATTTTTAATTATTGGGTGTAATTGATGAGTCTATTGTTTTGTTTGAAAATTTTTACTGGTTTTTTTGGGGGGGGGAGGGGGGAATAGAACATTTTTTCAATTTTTTGGATGTTTTATTCATCAGATGATTTGAAATATTTTATTGATGTTTCAGAAATAGAATAAATTGATGCAAGTTTTAAAAAAAATGATTGGAGTTCGTCAGCTGTGTGAACGTTATTCTTTTTATTATCATGGCTTTAAAGATTATGAATATTTTATAGATCTTGATGTTGTGTGAGGAATAATAATACAGTTGGCTTCTCTGTTTCCAGAACAGATTTTGCTGGCAACGTTTTTATTTGGTGAGGGTTTAACTTGAATTTTTGCGGTGAAAATTTGGCACTTATCACTGGCTTTATGGCATTATGGTCCTCTCATTGCTATTTTAAAACCGAAGTTGCTTTTTATTAATTTCATTTGCATGCAGAAAAATGGTTTTGAATGTTCTTGCAGAAAATAATTTTTCATTCACATATTTTATTGTAACTGATGTTAGTAGATTAGGCGATTTGCTAAAGTCATCTAAGGATGGGTTGCTGTGAGTATAAAATTGATCAGGCGTTTTGCCTCAAAGAAAGTAATGCTCACAAGATGATGTAGGAGTGTGGACTGTGTTGTAGTGCGCCTGACAGCAGCAAATTTTATGGAGCTCCAGCAGCTTTAGCCCCTGCTTGATCAGGACAGCCATGTTTGGTGAGTGGCATTGATAAATCTGCGTTTTTTCTTCTCTCTTCTCTAGATTCTGGTCTTTTCCATGAACTGAGCGACTTGATAGATGTTGGCGAGTTTTATTGTGAGTATCTTCTTAGATTTGCTAGTAAAGCCGGAATACAAATGTCTGACTGGAAGAGTTCAGTTCAGGGAACGGTCGATTCCAGTCCATTCTCTTTGCACCAGCCTGGACATTTAGGTATTGTAAGTTGTCACTGCACAAAACAGAACAATTGGGTTTATTTCACAATATCTAACTCCACCTCCCTTTTGGTTTATGGTCTACTCTTTCTCCAGGATTATAAACAGGTTTTTTTTCCCCCTGCTATTCTTTTGTGGGAATTGCATATTTCTCAAATCCAAGACTTTCTGTAAAATAATGAGCAAGCAAAACTTTCCAGTCCTGGAGAAAGAGGAGAAACAGCAGCTATAGCAGTAAAGTATATTATCCTGCTACCCCCCCGGCCAGTAATGAAATCTAAGCAAGAACAACATGGACCAGCACCAAAATCTGGGATGTGTCTCTAATACTCTACTACCTTCCATAACCTGTAACTTTTTTACTTTACTTTGCCAATATGTATAAAATTGTCGTGCTAATAAAATACCCAAATCTGATTTTTCTCTGTCAGCTTGGGAAATTTGCTTGTCTGCTATCTTTGTAAATTTTTGTCAGCACAGGAGGAAATGCTTTTCTGTTTTCCTGTTTGTTTAATGTTGCCATTGCATACAGAGTTTGTCTAGGGTTCCAGTTCGGCTTTTTGTCTGTAACTTTCTATGTCTAATTTGTGATCAATTATTCTGTATTTAATGAGGGTCTATCTGTTTTCTTTGCATTTGAGATCGAGCGAGGTATTCTGCTAGAGTGTATTTTCTGTAGGGATCTATAGAAGTCCTGCTTCTTTCTCAGTTTCGCAATTTGAATCTCTCCAATAAAGGAATATTGGTGTTCCCTGTACGTACCCGATCAGTCCAGACAGTGGGGTTGAGCCTCCTGTCCAGCAGAGGGAGACAGAGAAAAACTGAAAAGGTATCCTATATCAGGACAGTGCTCACCCTGTGTCCCTTCAGTATTTCTCTGTCTCCCAGCAGAGGCAGGCAGTTGAATCTGTGGTTCCCTAATTTTCTCTGTTTTCCACACTATGGTGATTTTTCTTTCTCCTTCTGATTGTTTCCAGGATCAAGCAAGTATTGATTAATTTCTATGTTATAAAGAATTTGAGGGAAATCAAACTTCTTGCCAATGTCAGACAGCTCTGTCTCACAGCTCTTACAAGGTCCCAGGGGGGATTTTCCCCTTGAGTACTCAGCCTGGGACCCCTCTTCCTGGTGACCACTTGCCTGGCTTAGAGGGGTGATACTGGTGGTCCAGTCACTCCCCCTTTTCGTGCCTGCCTCAGGTCTTTTAGCAGAGAGGCTCCCATTCCTCTGCTCGTTTCTTTGGAAAAAAAAAAAAAAGACCATGGGAGGCAGAGCATACCCGCGCTTTTCATTGCGGGCTCTAGCAAGGTAAGCAGCCGGGGAAGTGATTACTGGTGGTCCAGTCCCTCTCTTCACCTGTTTGTTTCTGAGCACTGTGTAAAATCCAGGACCCCTGCCCACCTGAATCGCCGCGTTTTTGGCCGATTTCTTCGTGTTTTTTGCGCCGTTTCCCCCCCACCATGCCGCGGCCATCCTGGTGTACAATGTGTGAGGAATCTGCCGCGTGGCTTTCTAGGACTGGGATTTGCTCAAGGGGCCTTCCGGGGGGGAGGGCAGCTCTTTTTCAGGGTCTGCAGCAACAGCCAAGCCTCGTGGGGCTCAATAACGTCAGGCTCCACAGGAGCTCAGAGCTGATCCTTTCTCCCTCAGTGCAGGGATGGCAGCCATCTTAAGCTCATGTGCTGCAGCTCAGGTAAGGGCTGTGGGGGAGGGGGAGCTCCCTGCAGCTCCTGATGAGAATGCAGATCAGGATCAGGCTTTTTTTACAGGAGGACCCTGCTTTTCCAGGAGATGAGGATGTCTATTCTGATTCCTTTTCTTTAGATTTTGTCCTCCTTATGCATAAAGTCTTTTGGCTTCCAGGTCTCTGCAAGGTGGTGCCTTGCCAGTCAGACTTATGCAGGGACCACCCCCCAAGGTAGCCAAGCGTGTCGAATTTCCCGCGTCTCTAAGGGTCGCGAAGTTAAAAGGCACGGTGGTTTCAGGAGAGTCTGCCGGGCAGTGTGGCTGCAGGTGCAGGAGCTTCTCTGGGTTCGATCTCCTCAGTCTGTAGCAGTCTCATGCAGCAGGCAAGCCTCAAGTGGGTTCAAGCACCCAGGATCTCCCGTCTGCAGAGGCAGAACAGGCAGAAAAGGCTGGAAGGCGCAATTGCATATGGGGCTGATGCTCTCTCTGATCTCCTCAGGGTGCAAACCAGAGCTATGGTCTCAGTGGTGTCAGCCAGGCAATTGGGCTGCAGACTTCTCTTCTAAATTGCAGTTGGGCACGCTACCATTCAAGGGTAAGTTACTTTTTGGGGGAGGATCTGGACCAGCTTATCAAATCCTTGGGTGACAACAAGGTTCATAAGCGTCCGGAGGACCACCCCAAGCAGTCCAGATCCTTTTTTTCCGTCGCGCTCCTCATTTCCGGGGGCAGTGCAGGTACAAACAAGCTGTGTGGAGCTTTTCAACGAAACACCTCCACTAGGTCTCCAGCATGGTCTCACTCCTTTCGGGGCAGACGGCCCTGCCGAGACGGTACCCATCAAGGCACTGCCACAAAGTCCTCACAGTGAGATATGGCTGGCCCATCCTCCGTTCCAGATTTAGGTGGTCGGCTGTCCCTATTTCTTGAGGAATGAGCCAAAATTACTTTGGATCAGTGGGTCCTCGAAGTAATCGAAAGAGGCTACGCGTTAGAGTTTGCTCAGGATCTCTCGGACCTCTACTTGATCTCTCTCCCTGCGGAACTCGGAAGCGCCCAGCGGTGTGCCAGACTCTCGACAGGCTTCAAGTACTCAGTGCCAGAGTCCAGGTCCCCCCTCCAGGAACAGGGATCCAGCCAGTATTCCATCTACTTCGTCGTCCCCAAAAAGGACGGCTCCTGTTGACCGATCCTGGACCTCAAGAGTCGTCAAGGCCCTCAAGTTTCCCCATTTTTGGATGGAGACCCTGAGGGCTGTTATAGTGACGGTTCATACGGGGAGGTCCTTGTCTCTCTCGACCTGAAGGAGGCCTACCTTCACATCCTGATCTGCCAGGAACACCAGAGATTTCCTTCGTCTCAACATCTGGGACGACATTTTCAGTTTCGAGCACTCCCATTTGGTCTCGCCACCACGCCATGCACATTTACCAAGATCATGGTGGTAGTGGCTGCCTTCCTCCGGTGGGAGGGAGTCCTAGTTCCACCCTTATCTGGACGACTGGCTCATTCGGGCAAAGTTGGAGGACCGTGCATGATAGCAGTCACCCGGGTCTTGTGGTTCTCACCTCCCTCGGGTGGATAGCCAGTTTCTCAAAGAGCAACTTCAAGCCCTCTCAGGTCCTCGAATTCTTAGGAGCACACTTCGACACTCGTGTGGGCAAAGTTCTGTTACCCGAGGCCCGTGCACTCAAGCTCGTGGGTCAAGTACCAACATCTATATCTCTCATTTATTTATTATTTATTTATTTTTTTTTCTATACCGACATTCCTGTAAAATATACAAATCATATCGGTTTACAGTGTAACATCAACAATCTCTCGGTGGCGGTACAAGGAACATTGGTTCCTTTTACCTCTCATGATCCCCACGGCCTGGGATTATCTCCAGGTTCTGGGTACTATGGCTTCAACTATAGATTTGGTTCCCTGGGCCTTTGCGTATATGCATCCTTTGCAGAAAAGCTTGCTATCTCGCTGGAAGCCGATCTCTGAGGAGTTTCAGACACCCTTACCACTTTCCGATGTTACCATCGACAGCATGCAGTGGTGGCTCTCTCTCGCCCACCTGTTGAAGGGGATGCCCTTGCAGACATCTCAGTGGATTGTTGTGATAACGGATGCCAGTCTCTCTGGCTGGGGATCGGTGTGTCAGAATCAGCCTACCCAGGGACGATGGACCCCAATCCAGTCTGTGTCACATCAGTTGTCTGGCGACCCGAGCGGTCCTTCTGGCTCTCAAGACTTTTCTGCCCTTGATCCATCGCAAAGCTGTGCGAGTCCTCTCCGACAATTCCACCACGGTAGCTTACATCAATCACCAGGGGGACACCAGGAGTCGTCCGGTTGCCCTAGAAGCCAGCAAGCTGCTAGCCTGGGCGAAGCGCCATCTGGAACGGCTAGCGGGGAAGGAAAACACTCAAGCCGACTTCCTGAGTCGTCAGCATCTAGACCCCGGAGAGTGGGAGTGGTCTGGAGAGGCGATGGATTTGATCGTGCACAAATGAGAGGTCCCTCACTTAGACCTGATGACACTCAACGCACAATAAAGCTCTGGAATTTGTTGCCAGAGGATGTGGTTAGTGTAGTTAGTGTAGCTGGGTTCAAAAAAGGTTTGGATAAGTTCTTGGAGGAGAAGTCCATTAGCGGCTATTAATCAGTTTAATTAGGGAATAGCCACTGTCTATTAATTGCAATCAGTAGCATGGGATCTTCTTAGTGTTTGGATAATTGCCAGGTTCTTGTGGCCTGGTTTGGCCTCTGTTGGAAACAGGATGCTGGGTTTGATGGACCCTTGGTCTGACCCAGCATGGCAATTTCTTATGTTCTAATGCAAAGGCCCCAGATTCTTCAGCCACAGAAGGGAGCACTGCTCAGAAGGAGTGAATGCACTGGTCCTACCCTGGCCTCACGATGTCCTCCTTTACGTGTTCCCACCTTGGCCTCTGGTGGGAAAGGTACTCAGAAGAATAGAACTCCACAGGGAGCCGGTTGTCCTCATGGTGCTGGAGTGGCATCTGAGACCGTGGTTCGCGGATCTGGTGAACCTCGCTACGGACGGTCCTCTCCACCTCAGCCATCTGCCAAACCTGCTCTGACAGGGTCCAGTATTTTTCGATCAGGCAGATCGCTTTTGTCTAGCGGCCTGGCTTTTGAGTGGCGGCAACTAAGGAAGAAGGGTTATAAGGAGGAGGTTATCTCCACTCTGTTGTGGGCCCGTAAGACTTCTACCTCTCTGGCTTATATTCAGGTCTGGAGAATGTTTGAGACTGTGCGCTGAGTCCTGGAGTTCTGGCGCGTAAGGCTTCGGTGTCCTAGGTTCTCTCCTTCCTGCAGAATGGTCTCTCCAAAGGTTTGTCTTTCAATTCCTTGCGGGTACAGGTTTTGGTGCTCAGTTCCCTCCTTGGGCGGGTTGATGGTTACGCGTTGGCGACCCATCCGGATGTCATTTGGTTCCTCGGGGGGGCTAAGCACTTGAACTCGCCTGTCCGGGCTACTTGTCCATCGTGTAGCCTTAACTTGGTTCTCCGCGTTTTTTGCGAGGCGCCCTTCGAACCCCTTCGGCGAGCCACACTTAAGAATCTGACCCTTAAGACTGTCTTTCTGGTCTCTATTTCCTCAGCCAGGAGAGTGTCCGAGCTCTAAGTCCTGTCTTGTAGGGAGCCTTTCCTTCGCTTTTCTGATTCAGGTGTTTCCCTCAAAACAGTCCCATCCTCTCTGCCAAAGGTTGTGTCCTCCTTTCATGTAAATCAGACGGTGGAGCTCCCTGCTTTTTCTCCAGAGGACATTGTGAACTCGCCTGGCACGGATCTACGGCGCCTTGATGTGAAGAGGGTCCTACTACAATATTTGCAGGTGACGAATGATTTTCGAGTCTCTGATCATCTTTGTCTTATGAAGCAGGCCAAGTAAGGGGAATAAGGCTTCTAAAGCTACTTTCGCTCGCTGGCTAAAAGCGGCGATTGCGTTGGCATAATTTGTCGGGTCCAGTCTGTTCCAGAGGGCTTAAAAGCTCACCTGTTATGGTCTCAGGCTACCTCTTGGGTGGAGAGTCAGTCAGTCTCGCCGCAAGAAATCTGCAGAACAGCTACTTGGGAAATCCCTACATACCTTTGCGTGTCATCACCTCGATGTTCAGGTGCCAGTCTTTGGCTCTTTTGGCAGACAGGTGCTTCGAGCGGGTCTGTCTCGGACCCACCCTGTTTAGGGAAGCTTTGGTACATCCCACTGTCTGGACTGATCCGGGTACGTAGAGGGAAAGGAAAATTGGTTCTTACCTGCTAATTTTCGTTCCTGTAGTACCACAGATCAGTCCAGACTCCCGCCCTGATTACATCTACATTGAAACATAGAGGTAACGGCAGAAGAAGACCAAACGGCCCATCCAGTCTTCCCAGCAAGCTTTCGCACTTATTTTTTTCATACTTAGCTGTTACTCTTGGTCCTTATATATACTTTTTGGTTCTATTTCCTTCACCCCCCGCCATCAATATAGATAGCAGTGCTGGTGCTGCATCTAAGTGAAGTATCTTGCTAATTGTTGAGGGGTAGTAACCGCCGTAATAAGCAAGCTACTCCACGCTTGTTTACCCAGCCTGTGTGATTCAGTCCTTATTGGTTGTTGTCTGAATATAAATCCCTCTTTTCTTCATTCCCCCCTGCTGTTGAAGCAGTGAGCTGCGCTGGATATGCATTCCAAGTGACGTATCAGGCTTAATTGATCCTGGGTAGTAACCGCGGTAACAAGCTACTCCCCTGCTTTTTTATGGATGCATATCCTTTTTTCCACATTTTCTCTTGCCGTTGAAGCATAGACCAATGTTGGTGTTTATGTTTATTGAATAAGGATATTTATCTCCAGGTAATAGCCATCATTCCTGCAAGCCACCCACCCCATGTCTCTTCTCTTCATTCACATCTTCTAGACTTTATGGATCCACAGTGTTTATCCCACGCCCCTTTGAAATCCTTCACAGTTTTGGTCTTCACCACTTCCTCCGGAAAGGCGTTCCAGGCATCCACCACCCTCTCCGTGAAGAAATACTTCCTGACATTGGTTCTGAGTCTTCCTCCTTGGAGCTTCAAATCGTGACCCCCTGGTTCTGCTGATTTGTTTCCGTTGGAAAAGGTTTGTCGTTGTCTTTGGATCATTAAAACCTTTCAAGTATCTGAAAGTCTGTATCATATCACCTCTGCTCCTCCTTTCCTCCAGGGTGTACATATTTAGATTCTTCAATCTCTCCCTACATCCGTTCGGAGTTTTTCTTTCACAGGTTTTTTGGGATTCTCTATTTCCTATTTGAGCTTTAAGACACTGGAAGTTCATCTGAATTATAAGGCACCGGTGTATATATATATATATTGATAGCTGTGTAAGAGCATTTTTCATACGTTTGAATTTCTTGTTTCATTTTGATAATTACAGTTGTTTACTTGCTTGATCTTATCCTGGTTCTCTGTTATTTTGGCTGCTTTGATATCGATTATACTGAAGGGACGCAGGGTGAGCACTGTCCTGATATAGTGTACCTTTTCAGTTTTTCTCTGTCTCCCTCTGCTGGATAGGAGGCTCAACCTGGACTGATCCGTGGTACTACAGGAATGAAAATTAGCAGGTAAGAACCAATTTTCCTTTCTAGGCCATTTTGTAATATTTGCATTGCCATTTTAATGTAAACTAAAGAAAACTAAAAAGTCATAGGATAGGAGGCAATATCCTTTTGTGGATTGCAAGTTGGTTAAAAGATAGAAACAGAGAGTAGGATTAATGGTCTGTTTTCACAGTGGAAAAAGGTAAACAGTGAAGTTCCTCAGAGATCTGTACTTGGACTGGTGCTTTTCAATATATATATAAATGATCTGGAAAGGAATAAGACGAGTGAGGTTATCATATTTGCGGATGACACAAAATTATTCAGAGTAGTTAAATCATAAGCAGATTGTGATACATTACAGGAGGACCTTGCAAGACTGGAAGATTGGGCATCCTAATGGCAGATGCAATGTAATGTGGATAAGTGCAAGGTGTTGCATATAGGGAAAAATAACCCTTGCTGTAGTTACACAATGTTAGGTTCTATCTTAGGAGCTACCACCCAGGAAAGAGATCTAGGTGTTATAGTGGATAAGACATTGACATCTTTGGCCTAGTGTGTTCTGGTGATCAAAAAAGCAAACAGAATATTAGGATTTATTAGGAAGGGAATGGAGAATAAAACAGAGGATGTCATAATGCCTCTGAATCGCTCCATGATGAGACCGCACCTTGAATACTGTGTGCAGTTCTGGTCACAGCATCTCAAAAAGGATATAGCTGCACTGGAGAAAGTGCAGAGAAGGGTTACCAAAATGATAAAGGGGCATGGAGCGGCTGCCCTATGAGGAAAGCCTAAAGAAGTTAGGGCTGTTCAGCTTGGAGAAGAGACGACTGAGGGAGGATATGATAGAAGTCAACAAAATCATGAAAGGACTTGAACAAGTTATTGTAAATCAGCTATTTACTCTCTCAGATAATAGAAGGACCAGGGGCACTCCATGAAGTTAGCAAGTAGCTCATTTAAAACAAATCGAAGAAAATTCTTTTTCACTTAGTGCATAGTCAAGCTCTGGAATTCATTGCCAGAGGATGTGGTTACAGCAGTTAGTGCTATGATGGCAATTAATAAGCAATAGTAGCTTGTGATTTGTCTAATGTTTGGGTTCTTGTCAGGTACTTGTGACTTGGATTGGCCATTGTTGGACACAGGATACTGGGCTGATGGGCCCTTGGTCTGACAGAGTATGGCATATCTTATGTAAATATTTAAATAAAGGAAATGTAGCTGATTCCCAAGACGTAATGAAACAGGAATTTTACATTATCTCTGTTGTTCCTTTTACCATTAATCTCCACATCAGACTGCATCAACCTAAGCTCTCTGAAATAATCTTTTCTCCTATCTCCAGTTCTTTCTCCAAGTCTCAGCCAGTTCTGTATTCTTGAAGGGGTCATTGACTGATAATTTTGTATGTGGAAAGTTCTTATTAGTGGTAAGCTATGCGTAACCTCATCCGAGAGTCTAAGGGAGCAGATATTTCTATATACAGAGAAGTGGAGGAGTTGGAAGTCACTGACTGGTCTATCTAAAGGATTATACAATTTGAAGAGAGACTAGTGACTGCTACACCTAGAAGTCCAGATTGGTGTGGACAACTAATGGGATTGCTGGAGTTAACCCAACATCTCTTATTAGAACAACAGCTTGTATGTACTGGAAATGTTTTCAAGGAGGTCAGATACTCCTTCCTACAAACACTGTAAAAAAAAAAAATGTTAAAAAGCTAGTCATAGCCTGAATGATATGGATGATGGAAGGGTCCCTTGATGTTAGCCTATGAACCCTGATTCAGAAATATTGCCCCCTCCCCCAGATCAGCTCATATTGGGGGTGCACATTTGTGCAACTTGCGTGCGCCGAGCCCTGCGTGCGCTGCCCGTTTCCTCCAAGGCCGCTCCGAAATCTGAGCGGCCTCGGAGGGAACTTTCTTTCTACCCCCCCCCCCCCCCCGCACCTTCCCTTTCCCTACCTAACCCACCCCACCGGCCCTATCTAGACCCCACCCTACCTTTATCGGAAAAGTTACTACTGCCTCCGGGCAGTAGTAACTTACGCGCGCCGGTGCGGCAGGCCCCAACACAGGCCGCTGTGTCGGGGCACTCGGCCACGCCCCTGGCCGCCCCTTTTTGCAAGCCCCGGGACTTACATGCGTCCCAGGGCTTGCGCGCGTCACCGAGCCTATGCAAAATAGGCTCGGCGACGCGCGCAGGGGGGGTTTGGGGTAGGTTTTGGGGGGTACGCGCATATCTTATGCGCATACCCCTTTGAAAATCTACCCCATTGTGTGTTAGTAGACATGTACTTCCAGAGGAGAGTTGAATGCTGGCTTGCATTGAGTTACCTGGTTTGCAATGTTAATTTTACAAGTTTATCCTGTGCATAGTTTAGAGTGAGGACTTCAGAACTCAGTCTTGAATACTGCAGTGGTTTATTTTAACAGTTGATCAATTCATTTTATAAAAAAATTCTTAGAAGCCACAATTCCTTATTTGTTCAGTGCAGGTAGCATTCATTTCCATACAGTTATGATACAGTATTTCCTGGTTTACATTGCATGAATCTTCTGTTTATGTTTTTCAATTCCTAGCAAACAAATTTTGATGATCTTGATTTGGATTTGATGTCCTGGAACTCCTGCCCCTGGGATAATATAGACCAGTACTGCTCAGGTAGGAAATGGACTGTGTCTCTATGCTGCCTTGTTAAGTATAATGAGGGAGGAAGGGCAGTATTAATGATGCCTGTACTGTGCTGCTCTCATGTGTACTGATTCAGTTGCTAAATCCCTTTTTGGGCTTGTTGCAGATCACAGTTTTAAACCGGAGCCTCCGTCTCCTGCACATTCTGACCTCTCCATTCCATCTCCTTTATCCGTGGACTCCACCTCCTCTTCCTTAACCCAGCATGTCCCGGTAAGGCATGAACCTGGAAGCTTTCCATTGCTTTTTGTACCTTCCTGAGATGGTGTGACACACATTCAGTGAACAGTGGCAACCACACAAGAGAAAATGTGACCACTAATGATTTCTGTTGTTGTTGCCTAAGAGTATCAAAGGTGAAAAGGATTTCTGGTGCTCTGACAGAAGAGCTAGAGAAGTGGATCAGAGAGGTTGCTTGTTTTGGGAAGATTTCAGAGTCCTGTCATCTTTGTTCCAAGCTTATTGAGCAAGCCCTGATCTCTCAGCAAGTTGTAGAACCATTTTCATGGTTCCGCTAACCGTTCCAAAGTGAGCTTCCTTTGCTTCTTTAATGCATTAATGTTTCTTATTTGGTTTGGAACAGGAAGAGCTTGATCTCTGCAGGAATGCTCAGCTGTCTCCAGTCTCGCTGTACAGTGAAGGCACCAAAAGCCCCCCCTCCTCAGAAGAGAAGAACAAACCGGCACGTAGGACGGCGCCACATGCAGGTAGAGAGCATGTGCCAAGGGAATCAGCTTGACTCATGGGGCTGATAACTGTGCCATTGGGAAGTGGGGGGTGCAGAAGGGCTTGGCATTGGGAAAAGAACCAGAATTGCATTGGCATGGAGGAAATGGAGCAAGAAGGCTGGTGAGACCTAGTGCTACTGCATAGGCAGTAGTGATGCTGGAGGAGAATAGGCAGCATTGAATGTTACCACATTGTAAGATTGATGTGATGAGAGCAGGGTGACAGGGTGATAGGCTTATGTCTGCGAGGGTCAAGGCTTAAACTGCCGGAAGCTCTCATGTTGAATGAGAATTGGCTACTTGAGCTAATCGTGGTAGGAGGTACATTGAGCTTATATGCAGGAGCAACTCTGGGAATTCCTGCACAGGACAGAGAAGATTACATAAGTTTTACTTCTCCCTCTTTTTTTTTTAAACAGCAAATTCTTCTGGGATGTCAAAGAGGAAACTTCCTCTTGTAATACCGAAACAATCAATACAGCCAAAGCCCATCCTGTTTCCTGCAACATTAGAGGTTCAGGGCAGTGCAAATATTGCACGCAAAACCATCATCATCCAGCCTTTGGCAACTCTGCTGCCCAAGCAGCAGCAACAGTGCATCAGCATCCAGCCCGCAGCAGCCCAAGGTATTGTATATGTGTAGCACGGATTTGTGTGTGTGCATCTTAGCTATGCTTCTGTGCATATGTGGAGTGTTCTGTGTCACCATGGACCACTTACAGGACACGATAATGAGGCCTAGGCTGCTTCTCCATAAGAGCTTGAGACTCTTCCACCTGTTGACTTGAGTACAGCTGCCCAGTAATGTGGCTATTTAGACTTTCTGTCCAGTTTTACTTTGCTATCCATGCTGGTGAGACAATGCTCCCTCACAGAATAAAAAAATAATTATGGGAACAGAGGCCCGTGAAGCCCATATGAAAGACTTTAGTGGCTCCTAAGAAAGGTTGGCAAGTATCTGATAGAAGGAAACAAGTGTATTTAATTAAAAAAAAAAAAAAAAAAAAGAGAGCTTTTGTAAGCAGCACCATCTGAAAGCCCTTCCAATGGACAGAGAAAAAAAAACCCATTATGTGCTGCTGTTGGTCTTCTGAGGCTATGGTGTCCCCCAAGAAAACAGTCTTGGCTTTAGCCTGAAAGACTCTTATCCTGAGCAGTCTGAATTACAGGGCCATCTCAGTAACTTTCTCCAGAGATTCTGCTGTAAGTAAAATATCTGTTGTGAATCAGAGAAGATCAGAGAAACATCTATTTCTAATTAAAAAAAACCAAAAGAATGCAGAGACATTTTGTTTCTAGAGTTTGATAGTTCATCTAGAGCAGGTATGTGCTGCTGGCATCTTTTCAGATTCCGATATACAAAATCAAGTCTTATACACAAGCTTCTTCATGATTCTGATAATTTTCTGATCAAATTGCAGTGACATTATAACCTCTGTTGCATGACTATGTTTTCTTATGTTTTTACATTTTTGTAATTAACTTTGTGCACATTTTCTTAGGTCTATTTCCCATTTTTTTTTTAAATTATCCTTTTATTATTTTATTTATTTAATGCTTTTTTTATACCGGTATTAGTAGTTATATCATACCGGTTTACATTGGAACTGAAGGTGGAAATTACATCAAACAGGTACAAGGGATGGGACTACAGAAACAAAAGGGGAAGTAGCCGAAACTGGCAAGCAAGAGCAACCCTATGTAAAACTAACAAGTAAAAGATGGAGCATAACTTTATACATGGGTTCAGATCAAGGGCTGATGCAACAAAGGGTTGAAAGCAGGGGATCTATTCTGGGAAAGCCTGTTTGAAGAGCCAAGTTTTTAATTTATTTTTTAATTTGATGGTACAAGGCTCAAGTCAGAGGTTTGTGGGTAGTGAGTTCCATCGGATGGGACCAGCAATGGAGAGGGCTCAATCCCTCGTGGAGGTGAGGTGTGCCTCCTTGAGGGATGGCACGTGAAGTGTTCCTTTATTGGTTGCTCTGGTGGGGCGGTTAGAGAGTGTGAGGCAGAATAACTCATCAAGCCAGTTGGAGTTGTGTCTGTAGATGGATTTGTGAATAATAGTAAGGGTTTTATAGAGGATGCGTGAAGGGATCGGGAACCAATGAAAGTCTTTAAGGATGGGGGTGATGTGGTCATATTTACGAGCATTTGTGATGGTCCTCGCTATCGCATTCTGGAGCATTTGAAGCGGTTTTATGGTGGAATAGGGGAACCCTAGGAGAAGGGAGTTGCAGTAGTACATTTTCGATGAGAGGGTGGCCTGAATGACGGTAAGGAAATCATGGGTATGGAGTAGGGGTTTTAGTTTTTTCATAACATTGAGCTTAAAGAAACCTTCCTTGATGATTGTGTTGATGTATTTTTTAAGGTTCAATTGCTGGTCAATCAGGACACCGAGGTCTCGTACAAAGTGCTGGGTGGAGATGGAACTATAGGCCGGGTCATTTGCAAGGGAAGGTTTGGGGAGTTGGTGTTGGGATATGAAGAGCACTTCCGTTTTGGTGGTGTTTAAGGCGAGGTGGAGATTTGTGAGAAGAGTGTTGATGGATGCAAGGCATTTCTCCCAGAGTTTTAGAGATTCGGAGATAGTCATGAATTGGTATAATGATCTGGACATCATCTGCATATAGGTAGAATTTGAGGTCAGATAGGAGCTGGCAGAGAGATGTGAGGTAAATATTGAATAGGGTGGATGAGAGTGAGGAACCTTGAGGAACTCCTTGGGAGAGGGTGTAATGAGTGGATTCAGCGTTGCCTATTTTGACTGAGAATTGTCTATTAGACAGGTAGGATTTATTTTTTTTTTAATTCTTTATTGATTTTAAGACATAAACAAAAAACATTTTTGCTTATAATGAAACACCGTGGATACTTTCATATCACAAAACAAAAAACAAAATTCTTTTGCCAACATCCTTATTAAATAAAGGTAACCCGAGTTATTATCCAACCATTTAAATTTACATATAACCTTGATGTGCAAAATATTTCATAATTCTTTAACCATTATTCATTGTATTCCAGTCCCACTCCCAGCAGAATAACAATAGTGGATCCAGAAATCATTTAAGGAACAAAATAGGATAATAATACCTTACATTTAACTGGCTACACGTAACTGCAGTTCTAAATCTATTACTGAATTAAGATGTTGATTTTTCTGGCTTCAATAAACTCTCTTAATTGTTCAGGTATAAAGAAAACATAGCGTTCATTTTCTTTCATGAGGAAGCATTTACAAGGAAACTGAATTTTAACATTATATCCCAGCCTTATAGCCTCTTGTCTAAGGGATAAAAATCCCCGATGCCTGGCTTGAGTGGCTGGGGCTAAGTCAGGAAATATTTTTACTGCTGCCTCATGAAAATTTAGCGGATATTTCCTAAAATATGCCTTCATAACTAGACGGATGTCCTTAACTGTTATAAATGACACCAAGAGTGTACCCCTGCTTATAACGTCCAATGTAGAGTCCTGTAAAAATCCTGTCAAGTTTCCAGCAAAGGGAACATTTTCAGGGTTCCCTGAGCGAGTCGACATAGGAAGGAAAAAGCAGGAGTTAATGAATGGCATGTTAGACTCAGTCAACTCCAAACTTTCAAGAAAGAATCTCTTCAAAGTGGTATAGGGGATTTCTCCCACCACCTTGGGAAAGTTAATAATCCGAAGATTCAGATGTCTAGATTTATTTTCAATAAACTCCATACGTCTGGAAAGAGATTGACTGTCTTTAATCGCTGCGATTTTATATTGCTGAAATTGCTTGTTTTCCTCTTCCAATCCATTCACTTTCTCTTTTAAGCCGTCTAGCTGTGTTTGCGCAACAACAGATTTTTGAACGCTTTGTATACTAATATTTTCCATTTTTTCATTCATAGTGTTTATTGCCGAAGCCATGCCGGCCATGAACTCCCATAGGGAGTCTAGGGTCACCTCTGCAGGCCTCGAAGGGATAATAATTAGATTTTTTCTCATACTACTTTCTGGGGACATACCTTCTTCCAGGTTTTCACTGGCTTCAGTTAGCCCCCCAGTTCTTTGATATTCCACCGGGCTTGAAGTATGAGGTCCCGAATATATCCCTTCGATAGTCAGTGGGGTAATATCTGGAATCGGGTCGGCTGCACATGCCTCCAAACCTCCATTCCTCACCTCCTCTGCTAGGCTCTGCGTAGGTGGCTCTCTCTGCTCCGGACTTAGAGACACCTCCCCTGTCGGCACGAACGGCTGTTCCACGCTGTCCTGCACATCAGTTTCCTCGGTTCTCTGTTGAACTACAGGACTCACAAAGCGGGTGATTTCTGTCTGGATAGTCATGGTAGGGTTCAGTTCGGTCGGGTAGGTCCGAACTTTTCCCTTCCTCTTAGCAGGCATTATTTCAGCAGACGAAAACAGCAAAAACGTTGGAGCCCTCTGCTCAGGTCTCAATGCGTGCGGCCATCTTGGATTCCAGACAGGTAGGATTTAAACCATAGGAGGGCTGAACCTGAGATACCTATGTCAGATAGGCGGAAGAGGAGGTGGTTGTGGCTTATTGTATCAAACGCAGAGGAAATGTCAAGAAGGGCAAGAATGTAGCAGTGACCATGGTCCATGCCTCTGATGAGGTGATCAGAGAGGGTGAGCAAAAGGGTTTCAGTGTTGAAGTGCTTGCGAAAACCAAATTGTGAGGGGTGAAGGATATTGTTGTTTTCGAGGTAGTCCATGAGCTGGAAGTTGACTACCTTTTCCAAAATTTTAGAAATAAATGGGAGGTTTGAGATAGGATGGAAATTGGAAGGGTCATTGGGGTTTAACGATGGTTTTTTAAGCAGGGGTTGACCACTGCATGCTTGAGTGTGTTTGGGACTATGCCAGAGGAGAGGGAGCAGTTGATGTCTGCAAGAGGTTTGGCGATGGTGTTAGGAATGATTAGGAGAGCTTTAGTAGGGATGGTGTCAGTGGGGTGAGATGCCGGTTTAATCTTTTTAAGAATTGCTTCAATTTCCTTGGAGGAGGTGAGGTCAAGGGAGTCAAGGATGGCAGTAGTTTGGCTTGGGCCAGGGTGTAAGGTGAGGGGGAATCTGAGGAGGATGTTTGCTATTTTTTTATGGAAGTAGAGTGCTAGTTCTTCACATTTGCTACTAGCTTCATTGTCAGGGATTGGGGGAGGGACGGACATGGTGAGATCCGAAATGTAGGAGAATAGGGCTTTGGGGTTGTACATGTATTTTTGAAGCGTAAAAGTCACGTTTGGACTTAAGAGTGGAGAGTCTGTAGCATTGAAGAGCAGATTTGTAGTTGGAAGCATGTTGAGGTGAGGGGGTCTTTACGCCAAATTCTCTCTCTCCGTTTGAGTTTATTTTTCATTATTTTTAACTCAGCGGTATAACATGGTTTTAGATTTTTTGAAGATGGATGCAGGTCATGCCTGGTGATAGGGCATAGATTATTTGCAATGTCATAGGTGAGGTTGCTCCAAGAGGTAAGTGCAGCTTCAGGATTGGTGCAGTCGAGTTTGGACAGAGAGCTGGAAAAAGCTGAGATTAGGTCCTCGCTGGAGCAGGATTTTCTGAAAACAATGGTAGTACTTTGAGCAGGGTTGCAAACAGTCGGAGCATTTATAGAGAGGAGGGTCTCAATGAGGGAATGGTCAGACCAAGGAACAGGGGTGCATGAGGGTGTATTGGGAGAGTGGATACAGGAGTTAATGAACATAAGATCCAGGGTGTACCCAGCTTTGAGTTGAGGAAGGTTTCACAGGACGATGAGAGAGGGCAGGAGTCTACATGGAGATTGAAGTCTCCTAGTATAATGGCTGGGATTTCTATATTTATGTTGTCAGAGATGAATTCAATAAGAGGGAAAAGGGTTGAGTTCTAGAAGGCCAGGGGGGGGAGTAGACAAGGCAGATTTGTAGTTCTGGGGATTTGAACAGACCAATCTCAAATCTGGGAGGGGTGTCAATGTTCACAGGTTTGAGTTTTATATGCTTTTTAACTGCTAAAAGGAGGCCTCCGTCTCTTTTCTTAGGTCTCGGGATGGTGAATATATCATAGGAATGCGTGGGGAGCTAATTGAGGAGGACAATGTCAGAATCCTTGAGCTAGGTTTCTGTAATAGTGCAGATTTCGGTTGTAGTCGATTAGTAGATCGTTAAGGATTGTGGGTTTTTTTCGAGAGAGATTGAGCATTGAAAAGGACTATGGATAGGGTTGTGAGTCCTAGTAGCTGTGTCAGGGGGGAGATGAGTATGGGGAGGAGGGACTTGCGATGGGCAGTTGAGTTGTAATGGGGGAGGAGTGGGGGTCTGTGGAATGGGTAGTGAATGCGGGGGATAGGGTAGGTTGCAATTATAAGGCAAGGGGGGGGGGGGGAGAAGGGAGACAACTGAGAGTGATAATAGCAGTGATGGACAGCCAAAAAGGGGGGGGCGGGGAAGGAGGAAAATAAGGGTTAGTGGGTCCAGTTAACAGGGGATAACTTGGTTTACTACTAGCAGTAGCAGTGGCCTATTTAAAGGCATCGATGGACCCAAAATGCTTATGTAGTGGTTATTTGCGAATAGGAATACACAGCTTTTTGATGACGGTCTGCAGCCCTGCCCATAGAGTGGACCATAGGAAGTAGTAATGCTTTGAGCCTAAGAATGATGCTTGGGGGACTATCGTCAAAGTTGTATCAGCAGGCTCTGTGAGACGGTTAGAAGAGAAGCAGCCCGTGTCTGTATTCAGCCAGAGCAAGTGGATGAGTCAGGAATCATGGGGTTGGAAGTGGTCTGTCTTAAGGCTTAGCTGAGCTGGGGGAAGATGACGGGCTGAAAATGCGCATGGGGAACGCACTAAGGGGCAGGCCCCTTAGTCATGCTCCTTCGGCGCGCGGCACCTTAGGTCAGCAAGAGGTTTTAAAGGGCCTGTTGCTGTCCTTCACCTCCTGTAACATGGAGGGCGGAGCATCGTTGATGGGCAGCGATTGGGGCCTGGAAAGGCCTAGCTGGAGGTGGGCTCTTAACCAGACGGGTGCGCGCGAGCCGCTAGCTTCTCATCCGGGGGGTCGGGTCCGGCGTTGGGTGCAGGCCTCGGATCGGGTCCGGCGTCGGGTTCAGGCTTCAGGCAGGGTCCTTCACGGCAGGCCGAGGCTCGGAGTCAGAAACGCAGGCCGATGCCCGGGTCCGCGATGGTAGGCCGCAGGTCGGAGGGGCGCCCGGAGGTGAGCTGTGGGTCTGGTCGTGGCGGTCGCGAGGAAAGAGGGGATCGCCTTAGGTCAGCAGGAGGCTTTAAAGGGCCTGTTGCTGTCCTCCGCCTCCTACCGTATAACGTGGAGGGGCGGAGCGTCGTTGATGGGCGGCGATTGGGGTCTGGTAAGGCATACAATTAAAAATTAAAGTCAAGAACAGGAGACCGGATACTTTGTGCGCAAACTGGAAACATTTTGCAATTACCACACGTGGCCTTGTAGCCCCCAGGCCACAGGTTCCCAGGGAATGAGCGCGTTCCATGTGGCAACGCTCCTGCAGCTGTTCTAGGCTGACCTCTGTTACCAACCAGCCCTGCAGCAGAGCATGGACTTCCCGGACAGAGCAGAATTCAGGGAAGCCCACAAAGCCAAGATTATTTGGCACCTGTTTTCCAGATCATCCACTTTATATTCCAAGTCCCCAGCTTGCTTTTCCAGGGTTCCCTGTCTTACCTGCAAGGCTTGTGCCTCCAATTCGACTCCCGCCACTCTTTTTTGGGTGCCTCCACCTCCTGTTTTAATCACGTGGAGTGTTTCATTTCCTGATGCTAATTGCTGGGAAAGTTCTATAAATCGCCCATCCAGGGCCTGAAACATGGACTCGGTCCCCTCCACCAGGGAGCCATTGCTAGCCGCTAACTGTGGGCGTGGGGAGCCGTTGATCATTTTATTTTCGGCTGGCTTACCAAGGGTTATTTTCCCTCGCTGCGGTTTGCTGGCTATATCCCTGCTGCTTCGAAACAGAAAGTCTTCCATGGATGTCTGTGAAGCCACGGGTAAGCTGAATAGCGTCTCGTGCAGAGAAAAAGATGTAAGAAAAGGTCATCTTTAGAGGGAGCACTGGGAGCGAGCTGGTCACACGTCTCACTCGCTCTTTGGGTCACGTGGTCTCCCACTTTCCCATTTTAAAAATATTTTTGTCTCATTTTGGGGTTCTTTCTGTATTAGGGTCTGATCAGGACTAATACAGCAGCTCCCAGGTTTAATGAGAATCATAATGAGAACATAAGATATTGTTATACTGGGTCAGACCAAGGGTCCATCAAGCTCAGCGTCCTGTTTCCAATAGTGGCCAAACCAGGCTACACTAAGTAGATCTCATGCTTCTAATTCCAGTAATAGCAGTGACAGGAGGAGCATTCAGAACTTTATAAAAGCTGCCTTGGCAATAAAATAAAAATTATGCATGAAAAAAGAGGGATCTTAATGGTTTTGTTTAACTATGGAGAATTATTTAAATTACCAGCACTTATGCTTTTAAGACCAGATTTGCTGCTATGTAGCTGAGAGAAAATAAAGTTGTGGCATTGTTGTAGGTGCTTTACGCAAAGTTAATGTTTCTTCCCTGGGAAAACCTTACTTATACTGGGAGTGTATTCTCTAGCAAGTTATTTTTCTTATGGTCCTCTAACTTAAACTTGTACAATTCAGAGCATATCCCGACACGTGCAGTAATCTGACTGAACATTTCATGCCTTTGTATATAACTTAATTCAGTGTCTGTGTGTGTGTGTGTGTGTATATGTATGTGTGTATATATATATATATATATATATATATATAATCTTGTACAATATTTACTGAATGCACATGTAATACTAAATTAATATAATTTGAAAATACATAAAGGTACTTCGGTCTTCCAGGGGGTCTAGAAAGCTACAGTAGAAGAAATTGCTGGTATAGTGCTGTAGTTGTGCATTTTGGCCAGTAGATGTCGACATGTACTTGGAATTAAGGTGCCATTTAACAAAAGTGGTTGATTTTTGGAAGTGAACGCTAAGGGGGGACATAAGTAAAAAGCTCTGTGAAGAATTTTGTCAGTTTAGCTAATTAAAATGTAGGATCCCCATCCTAATATGCTGGTAGTCCAAATCAAGTAAATTATTATAATCAAGAAAAATCTTTAACTTTTTTATAGTTGTGTATTTACTTGAGAAATTGTGCCTTGTATTTGTATCTCATTCTGGAATTTGAACATAAGAACATGCCATACTGGGTCAGACCAAGGGTCCATCAAGCCCAGCATCCTGTTTCCAACAGTGGCTAATCCAGGCCATAAGAACCTGGCAAGTACCCAAAAACTAAGTCTATTCCATGTAACCATTGCTAGTAATAGCAGTGGCTGTTTTCTAAGTCAATTAATAGCAGGTAATGGACTTCTCCTCCAAGAACTTATCCAATCCTTTTTTAAACCCAGCTACACTAACTGCACTAACCACATCTTCTGGCAACAAATTCCAGAGTTTAATTGTGCGTTGAGTGAAGAAGAACTTTCTCCGATTAGTTTTAAATGTGCCACATGTTAACTTCATGGAGTGCCCCCTAGTCTTTCTATTATCCAAAAGAGTAAATAACCGAATCACATCTATCTGTTCTAGACCTCTCATGATTTTAAACACCTCTTTCATATTCCCCCCTCAGCCGTCTCTTCTCCAAGCTGAAAAGTCCTAACCTCTTTAGTCTTTCCTCATAGGGGAGCTGTTCCATTCCCCTTATCATTTTGGTTTCCCTTCTCTGTACCTTCTCCATTGCAACTATATCTTTTTTGAGATGTGGCGACTAGAATTTTACACAGTATTCAAGGTGGGGTCTCACCATGGAGCGATACAGAGGCATTATGACATTTTCCGTTTTATTCACCATTCCTTTTCTAATAATTCCCAACATTCTGTTTGCTTTTTTGACTGCCACAGCACACTGAGCCGACGATTTCAATGTGTTATCCACTATGACGCCTAGATCTCTTTCTTGGGTGGTAGCTCCTAATATGGAACCTAACATTGTGTAACTATAGCATGGATTATTTTTCCCTATATGCATCACCTTGCACTTATCCACATTAAATTCATCTGCCATTTCAATGCCCAATTTTTCAGTCTCACAAGGTCTTCCTGCAATTTATCACAATCTGCTTGTGATTTAACTTCTCCGAACAATTTTGTATCATCTGCAAATTTGATTACCTCACTCGACGTATTTCTTTCCAGATTATTTATAAATATATTGAAAAGTAAGGGTTCCAACATTGATCCCTGAGGCACTCCACTGTCCACTCCCTTCCAATGAGAAAATTGTCCATTTAATCCTTCTCTCTGTTTCCTGTCTTTTAACCAGTTTGTAATCCACGAAAGGACATCGCCACCTATCCCATGACTTTTTTTTATTTTTCTTAGAAGCCTCTCATGAGGAACTTTGTCAAACGCCTTCTGAAAATCCAAGTATACTATATCTACCGGTTCACCTTTATCCACATGTTTATTAACTCCTTCAAAAAAAGTGAAGCAGATTTGTGAGGCAAGACTTGCCTTGGGTAAAGCCATGCTGACTTTGTTCCATTAAACCATGTCTTTCTATGTGCTCTACGATTTTGATGTTTAGAACACTTTCCACTATTTTTCCTGGCACTGAAGTCAGGCTAACCGGTCTGTAGTTTCCCGGATCGCCCCTGGAGACCTTTTTAAATATTGGGGTTACATTAGCCACCCTCCGGTCTTCAGGTACAATGGATGAAAACAGGAAAACAGATGCCACATATCTCGTCCAACATGCTCCAGGCTTCCAAAAACCACAACTGCCTCATCATTCAGTTGTGTTTGAATCAGTACAGAAAAAGGCAAAGCGATTGCAGCCTCATTCCTCAGCCCCTCCAGGAAAAGAGCAAAAATTCTTAGATGGTCTAGGTAGGAAGATATTCCAAAGCTCCATGTTGGTGTCTTGTATTGCCACTTACCAGCTCTACATGACCTAATACCAGAGAAACCTGTGGAAGCAGGTTCAGGATCTTGCAGACTCATAGACTCTCTTGATATTGTTGAGGCAAACTGCTATTCTCCACAAGGGCCTTGAGGCAGGAAAGCATGAAGTTCGGGCAGCATATGATTCCCTTTGAGACTGCTTCCTGCTTATCAGCAACGGGAATCAGTGCCAGACGATGGGCTTGGCTGAAGGCTTCTGATTTATGACCTGAGGTCCAGGACAAGCTCACTGACCTCCCATGCACTGGAGATAATCTCTTCGGGAATAAAATTCAAGACGCAGTGACTCAGCTAAAAGACCACCACGAGACACTGCACCAATTGTCTACAGTAACCACTGATGCTCCCTCCTCGTTTCACAGAAGCATGAGAAGGGACCCTAAGAAACTGTTCTACCGATCTCGCAAGTACTTCCCTCGTGCATCTAGAGCGAAGACTACTAAAGCCCCTCACAGAGGATATTCACGCCAGCCCAAAGCACCCAGAGCTCAATCAGCCCCACAGTCTGGTCCAGCATCTGGATTTTGGTATGTTTCCAGAGAACAGTTGCCAATCTTCAATAAATCCAAATCCAGAGATACCTGTCGGAGGCCAATTGCTCCACTTCCAACATCAGTGGTGCCTCATAACAACAGACCAATGGATAATTTCAATCATAACCAAGGGATACCATCTAAACTTCCTCTTGATACCCCCAGATTCTCCACCAAATCTACTGTGGGCCCGGAAAGACCACAAACTGATGCTGGAGTCAGAACTCTCTATCCTTCTCCAAGCCAGGGCTGTAGAACCCATTCCTCTCGACACAAACCAGCAGAGGATCTACTCCCGCTATTTTCTAATTCAAAAAAATCAGGAGGTCTCCGCCCCTTCTTAGACCTTCGCAATCTCAACAGATTTCTCAAAAAAGAAAAGTTCAGAATGGTGTCTCTTGGAACCTTCCCCTTCTACAACAAGGAAATTGGTTCTGTTCTCTGGATCTTCAGGACACGTACACAAACCCCCATCAACCAACCCCATTGGTTATCTATTCTATTTGTTCCATCATTATTGTTATTGTTCTATTGTTACCTGTTTTATTGTTCTATGTAAAGCCCCCTACTCTTTTTGGGCATTTAAAAGTTGTATGTAAACCGGATTGATCTGTAGTTCCTACAAGAACTTCGGTCTATAAAAATGAAAAATAAATAAATAAATAAATAAATAAATAAATGATTTTAATGATAGGTTACAAACTTTTACTAATAGGTCTGAAATTTTATTTTTTAGTTCCTTTAGAACGCTGGTGTGTATACCATCTGTTCCAGGTGATTTACTACTCTTCAGTTTATCAATCAGGCCTACCACATCTTCTAGGTTCTCCGTGATTTGGTTCAGTCCATCTGAATCATTACCCATGAAAACCTTCTCCGGTACGGGTACCTTCCCAACATCCTCTTCAGTAAACACCGAAGCAAAGAAATCATTTAATCTTTCCGCGATGGCCTTATCTTCTCTAAGTGCCCCTTTAACCCCTCGATCATCTAACGGTCCTACTGACTTCCTCACAGGCTTTCTGCTTCGGATATATTTTAAAAAGTTTTTACTGTGAGTTTTTGCCTCTACGGCCAACTTCTTTTCAAATTCTCTCCTTAGCCTGTCTTATCAATGTCTTACATTTAAATTGCCAACGCTTATGCATATCCTATTTTCTTCTGTTTGGATCCTTCTTCCAATTTTTGAATGAAGATCTTTTGGCTAAAAAAGCTTCTTTCACCTCCCCTTTTAACCATGCCGGTAATCGTTTTGCCTTCTTTCCACCTTTCTTAATGTGTGGAATACATCTGGACTGTGCTTCTAGGATAGTATTTCTTTACAATGACCTCGGCCTCTTGCACACTTTTTACTTTTGTAGCTGCTCCTTTCAGTTTTTTTCTTACAATCTTTCTAATTTTATCAAAGTTTCCCTTTAGAAAGTTTTAGCACGAGAGCTGTGGATTTGCTACTCTCCCCCTTCAGTCATTAATTCAAATTTGATCATATTATGATCACTATTGCCAAGCGGCCCCACCACTGTTACCTCTCTCACCAAGTCCTGTGCTTCACTGAGAATTAGATCTAAAATTGCACCCTTTCTTGTCTGTTCCTGAACCAATTGCTCCATAAAAATGTAATTTATTCCAAACAGGAACTTTATATCTCTAGCATTTCTCGATGATACATTTACCCAGTCATATTGGGGTAATTGAAGTCTCCTATTATTACTGCACTACCAATTTGGTTAGCTTCCTAATTTCTCTTAGCATTTCACTGTCAGTCTCACCATCTTGACCAGGTGGACGGTAGTATACCCCTATCACTATAGTCTTCCCCGACACACAAGGGATTTCTACCCATAAAGATTCGATTGTGCTTTTAGTCTCATGCAGGATGTTTATCCTGTGGACTCTATGCCATCCCGGGACATAAAGCGCCACCACCTCCTCCCGACTGCTCCTCTCTGTCATTGCGATATAATTTGTACCCCGGTATAGCACTGTCCCATTGGTTATCCTCCTTCCACCATGTCTCTGAGATGCCAATTAAGTCTATGTCATCATTTACTGCTATACATTCTAATTCTCCCATCTTACTTCTTAGACTTCTGGCATTAGCATACAGACATTGCAAAGTTTGTTTTTTGTTTGTATTTTTATTCTGCTTTTTAATTGATGGGGATAAGTTTAGAATTTTTTAGCTCAGGTGAGTTTTTAGTTACAGGCATTTGGACTACTTTTCTAATTATTGGAACCTCACTGTCGGGATGCCCTAATTCTAATGCATCATTAGTATCCTTTAAAGATACATCTCTCCGAACCATGCGCTGCTGAGCGACTGTCGGCTTTTCCCTTTGTTCTAGTTTAAAAGCTGCTCTATCTCCTTTTTAAAGGTTAGTGCCAGCAGTCTGGTTCCATCCTGGTTAAGGTGGAGCCCATCCCTTCGGAAGAGACTCCCTCTTCCCCAAAAGGTTCCCCAGTTCCTAACAAAACTGAGTCCCTCTTCCTTGCACCATCGTCTCATCCACGCATTGAGACTCCGGAGCTCTGCCTGCCTCTGGTGACCTGCGCGTGGAACAGGGAGCATTTCAAAGAATGCTACCCTGGAGGTTCTGGATTTAAGCTTTCTACCTAAGAGCCTAAACTTGGCTTCCAGAACCTGTAGAACTTTCAGACATGCCCTACTGAGCATGTGCAGCTGTAGTCATCGTCCTAGGCAGAGTCCCTCAGTCTCTCTTTTTTTTTTTTTTTTCTCTCGTGTTTCTTTCCCCTTAAGATTTGTTTTTACAATCTGGGATTGAATGACATAAGAATTTGAAGGCAGGGCACTGAGATTCTCAACTCTTGGACTGGGTGGTTTAAGGCATTTGCACGGAGATGTGTTTAAGTGTGAGTGGATTGACACTTCAATATATTTGAGCTTTTTCACCTGTAGGTCACCAGTTCAACTTTGGCTTGTCTTGGTAATAGCTTTCAAAAGGTAAGGATTAAAATTGTTTGACTGGTGCAAAATGAATTGAACTTTGGGGCTTTTCTCCAGTGACATCACTATAAAGAAGAACATTGGCAATCATTGACACCCTTATCTATACATGGGTCTTCTCTTAGGCCTGATATGCAGCATCACTTAGCCAGATAAATTTTGGATTATCCAGTTAAGTGGACAGCATAAAATATTCAGCTGTGTTTAGCAGCCACCATAACTATTTATCTGGCCAAATAGTTCTCAAAGGACAAGCAGGATGTTAGTCCTCACACATGGGTGACATCATTGGATGGAGCCCTGATCTGGAACTTTATTCTCAGATTCTAGAACTTTCAAACAAGCCCTACTGAGCACGTGCAGCTGTAGCCATCGACACCTTCTCCCCTAGGCAGAGTCCCTCAGTCTCTTTTTTTTTTTTTTTTCCTTTCTCCCGTGGAACCGTGTGTCACAGTATTCAGCTTTGCTGTCTCCTCACAGTTTTTGTAAATGATTTTTTTTAGAGCTGCAGCTGTTTTTCTTTCCTTTCCCTTATAGTAGTTTTATTTTCTTTTCCTTTTTCCTCTTCTTTCCACTGTCTGCTAGCCACATGGTGTGCCTAAGTCACTGTGCGGTCTGGCAGAGTCTATTACTATCCCTTATTAAATAAATACTGCACCTGCAGTTTAGTTTCTGCTCTCTCCTTGCTCTGTCTGTTTTTGTACCTTTTGTTAGGTGATGGCAGGACTGACTGAGTGCAGTCCGTGGGTGATCCATGTAGGCCGCTGAGCCTGGGGACTCGCCTGAGTTCTACAAGGGCAGGAGTTCCATGTTTCACTGATCGATCAGCATTGACAGAGGTTCAGACAGTGAAGAGATTGATGACCACATCTTTCCTGCGGGGCTGAGAGTTCTTCCTCCCCACATTCATAGGAATTAGTTTCCTCTGGCTGGAGCTCTGGAAAACGTAGCCTCCCCTCCTGCTTGATTGTGAGAGAGAGGGTGAGTAGGAGCCTGGGCAAGCAGTTTGCTGCTACATCTTCGGTGCCATGCCCAGTAATGTTTGCCTCTGCTCATCTGTGACCAGCGCACTGTTGATCTGATGCCTTGGTTCAGGATTGCGTCAGAGACCAGGACTACCATTGAGCACCCTGGACGCTGTCGACGTGCCGGGTCGCCCTCGATGCTGTCAATATGCATGACTGCCCTTGATGCCGTAAAGTTCACCGATGCACTGACATCGAGTGCCTTGGACCTCAATTGGCGGAGTACCAGCACCGACCACCTAGTATCAGGGACCAGGACTGCCATCAAGTGCCATGGTTCCCCTTGATGCTCCCAGGGCCTTCAATGCCATCAAGGCCCTCAATGCCATCGACAGCCTTTGATCCCCATTGAGGTACATGTGTGGCCACCCTCGATACCATCGAGGTGCATGGTCTCTATGCCATGGCTGCCCTCGAGGCCATCACGATGTGTGGCCTCGATTCCATTATGGTGCAGAGCTGCCTTGATGCCCTCATGATACAAGGCTGCAATGGAGGCCATCGGTCCTGTTGGCCACCGATGCCATTCGTTGCAGATCTTGACGAGGTCGAGCACCATTAATGAGGCACTAGGATCACCATTGAGTGCCCTAGTCGTCCTCGAGGCCATTGACCGCTGGGGCTTTTGAGAGCGCTCGAGTGCCACTGAAGTTCTCAGGTGACGGGTTTCAGCCTTGGATATGTCAAGTGCCAAGGTCGCCATCCACACAAGGCACCCCAGGCACCCCAGGACCACGAGGAAACCAGGCACAGTAGTCCGGTGCCCTCCAGGCTCCTTGCGGTGTCCTGATCAGGGACTGAGGGGCATTCTGCTGTCCTATTTCTGGCCTACGGCTATCGGGCACCATGGATACCAATGATTTCAGGGGCCTGAGCTGCTGGGATCGGAGGCCCTGTCTGGATTTGTGCACCATCAGTGCTAGTGAGCGCTAGTGAGGCTATTGGTCAGTCTTAACCACTGACGAGGGGATGCCATCAAGCTCATAGCATCAACGCTGTCAGTCAATGGCACTGGCAGTCATTGGTTCATTTTGGCATTGATGATAGGTGTCGGAGGTGTGTTGGGCCTGCAGAGCCTCTGCATGCAGGCGCCCCTGGCAACCTTGGTTGCCGCCAACTCCATCAATGCATTTGGGCACCAGGGTCTCTATCGGTGCTACCGGGCTGTCAATGTTTGTGGGTGCCTGTGGCACTAGGGATGGTGCTGTATACTGTAGAATTGATCAACATGGTCAAGCACTGTCGAAGCCTGGGGAGCAGCGTCATTTGGTGCCCTTGATGTGATCCATCATTGGTGAGTATGAGAGTGCTGTTGGCCCTACAGCGCTGTCACCTCAGTGGCCACCAGTGGACATAGGACATGATCGCAGAGCACCATGGGCACTATTGGTCACCATGGACTTTGCTGCTGCTGTTCCATGAGGAAAACAGTAATGAGTCATTCCCGACGCAATTTCAAGGACTGTGTCCAGCCTCTTGGAACGTTAACAGGTACTGGATGCCATAGAACGCCACCCACCACAATGCCATAGCAAAGAGCCCCAGTGGTACTGGTGACACCATGGTCACACTGTTCCCGTTCACTCCACTGAGAGTTAGTGTGACAGTGGAGCGCAGCATGCGTGGTCTGGTATGGCAAGGCATCTGCTCCAAGTGCCTTGGGCGATGGCAGAGTGGACATAGTGAGTGGGTCTGTAGGTGGGCTGGCCATCTGTAAGATGGGATACCACTGTATGAGTACTAGTCAGCATGCTTTTACAGTGGAGGGCTCTATTCTTCCAGTGTGTGTGTGTGTGTGTCCCTCGTAGCTATGAGGGACACACACACACACACACTGTTGTGCGTTGCAGTCAAGGGACTGGCTTAGGATTGCATTCCTGGTTGAACCCTTAGGGGAATAGACACTAGGACGGTAGTGACAGGAGTCTTCTCCTTCCTCAGACAAGAAATGTCTTTTGGTACAAATCTACTCTTTCTTCCCCTTTCATCCCTCCAAATCACATTACATCTTCACTGATGGTAACTGTGCTGTTCGTACGTACGACTGTGCATGTAAAATTGCCCCCCAGAACCCACCCCACCCCTCAAAACTCACAGTTAAAAAAAAAATCAGTGGGCCTCCTCCGAGGCTCGCTCTCTCCTCCCCTCTCCCCTCTGAAATGGCATTTGCAATAAATACACAGAGAGCGCGGAGTAAAGATAAACAGCAACAAAGTAATGTGCGGCAGTTAATTATACTGAACAATATTGTTTTAAAGAAATTTTAATGCTCAATGTGCACACAACAGTTGTGCACAACAGGTCAACTATAAGAGTAAAATAAGTCATCAAACAAGCCCCGACACGGCCATGTTTCCCGTCAGGGGGACCAATTCCAAGATTTCTTGATAACAGTGAAATCAACGGCTCCGTGGTAATGCAGCAATAAAGCCCAGACTTCAAATGCACATTGAGCATTAAAATTTCTTTAAAACAGTAGTGTTCAGTATAATTAATTGCCGCACATTACTTTGTTGCTATTTGCAATAAATCCCATTTCGGTCGTTATAGCTATCGCAGGCATAACTCCCAGTAAAAAGGTGTAGTTATGGCCGGCATCAAATCCCACGACAGTCCGAGTTACGTTATCGCACGCAACGTTAAGCAGCCCTCATTTCCATTTACTCCGCCCATGTGAATACAATTTTCAAATTTACATACGCATTTCACACTGCGGTGATTACCACGGGTGTTGGAGCCGTAATACGCGCGATAACGTCCTAATACATTTAGATAAATGACCCCCTTAGCTGGATAAGAGCTGATATTCACACTTTTCCATCTAAGTTAAACCTGCTATTAGCTCGCTTAGTAAATTTGGGGTAGAGTCTGCCTGTTGTGAAAGGTACAGGCATATTTTGTCCCACCTCACACAGTTACAAAATTACTCTCCCAGCAGTTTTCTGGTAGGACTGGACAGCACTAGCTTAAGAATCTGTCAGCTTGTGGTGATTTTCATAGACTCTGGGAAGCGAAGTGTTAAACACACATTTAAATAATTTCCATGATGTACAGTAGACTTGGGGCCTAATTTATAGCTTTTTTTTTTTTCCCCCCCCCAGAGACAGAGGTAGCAATGGTTAAATTAAACACAACAAGCTCATGTTTAAAGGGGAAAGCCCACCTTTGTGCAAATTACATGCAGAAAATATATGTAGGGCTTTCAAAAGGAAAGTCTTCTATGAACTTTCATAATCTTTTCTTTAAGTTTTGAGAGGGGAGAGGAGTATGTGCTGTGAGTAGCGTGAGTACTTATTGAGTGATAGCAGAGGTTTTTACTCAGGTAAAAAGCTATTGAAGATTTGTCCTGAAAATCGGGAACATCTGAGTAAATCAGGCCCTTAACATTAATCACACAACTCTCTTGCCATGTGCAGATCTGTTTTATAGATATTTAGCCTCTTAAAGCCTCTGAATGGTGGTGTGATGATCCCACTGAAACCTAAAACTGTGCTGCTGTGCAGGCAGCAAAAGTCTGTGACCTCTGTCCTGGCCTACTAGATAAATGTCCTGAAAACCAGATCAGCTTTGTTGGTTTACTTTAAAAAATATAATTAAGGCAGTAGAAAGTGTGTCATTCTAGAAAAATTGCAAACTTTGCCCTCACCAGCTTTGAAAAGTCTGATGATCTTTTTGCCTACCACCACACAAAGTTTGGTTTAACTAGCACCAGCCATCAGGAAACTGAAAGCACGGGACACTCATGGACATCCGATACCATTTCATAAGCCTCTGTACTTGCCAGGTACTTGTAACCTGGCTTGGCCACTGTTGGAGACTGGATACTGGGCTTGATGGACCCTTATGTTCTTACTTTTTCCATCCAAAACTCATGAAGATTTGAAAATATAATTTGTGTGGCGTTTCCCTTCCTGCCCTCCCTGGGGACCGCTCCCTTTTTATCCAGCTTAAAGCACTCGGGGTATTTGATCCATGTGCTGACTTTTAGCTGAGTAAGGGCTGGGCCAGTTTTCCTGTATAAATCACTTCCGAAATGACCTTCCCCACTGCTGCCCAAGCCTGTCCTGGAGGACCCCCAGCCTTTCGAGTTTTCGGGATATCCACAATGAATATGCATGAGATAAATCTGCAAACATGTTCATTGTGCATATCCTGAAAAGCCGACTGGCTGGGGCTTCCCCAGGCAGAGCTAGAGCCTTGTCTTTTTCTTCTATCTAGAGCCTGAGCAATTGGATGATCAAGTGCTCCAGCCTACAGACTCAACCTATGGCCCTTTCTAGGGATAATCTTCTCCAGTAGCAGCCTTTCATTGATTGATTATTTTTGTAAATGACAGATGGAAATCTGCTAATGCTTTCCCCAGCAGGAAAGAGAATTCTTTATGCCCACAGTGTCCCAGCTCTCAAATCTTCTTCTGATCATAACTTTAAAGGTTATGACTGCTTGTTCTACCTGTGTTTGGTGCATTGCTCTGCACATTTAGATAACTAATATTTTTTTAATGTTAAAAAATGAAAATATGACTAGGCCTAACTAGCTAGGATTGCTGCCAATTGTAAAATATTTTAATTGCAAAGCCAGAACCTTTTAATGGAGATCGCAGGCTTTAAGATTGTGGGAGGCTGGATATAGCACTAGAGTAGAAAGCAAAATATCCCACAACATTTAAGTGATTCTTCACCATTGACTGTATAAGTTTCTTTGGATCACAAATGTTTCTCTCTAGTTTTCATTTTTCTCCCATAGGGGCAGATTTTCAAAGGGTTACGCGCGCGTAACCCCCCGAAAAGCTGCCCCTGCGTGCGCCGAGCCAGCCCCAGGATGCACATATGTCCTGGGGCTTTCAAAAATGGGCGGGGCCGGGGGCGTGAGGGCAGTTCAGGGGGCGGGGCCGGGGGCGTGAGGGCAGTTCAGGGGGTGGGGCCTGTGCCGGGGGATGGCGAGCCGGCGTGCGCAAGTTACACCTGCCTCGGGCAGGCGTAACCTTTTCAACAAGGGTGGGGGGGATTTAGTTAGGGCTGGGGGGTGGGTTAGATAGGGGAAGGTGGGGGAGGGGTTGGAGAAAAAGTTCCCTCCAAGGCCGCTCTGATTATAATTTTGATAAAATTGGACGTAGATTTGTTCTCCGGCGCATAAGTTTAAAAATCTGGCATTTTGTATAACACTGCTAAATAAATTGCATTGACCTTCCCAGTGCTTGAATTTGACTTTTCTTTCTTGAAGATATTGACTTAGGTTCCTTTCTGACTAGATGTTGCCCCTGTCTTCCAGCAGAGCTTTGACTTTAAACACAACTTCCTTATCGTTCCATCAGACCAGTCCAGGTACATGGGTTTTGCTCCCCTACCAGCAAATGAAGACAGGGAAAAAGCCTTTGCGATGTCCGTCCATAGAAGGGACTATTCCACTTGCAGCCCTTCAGTATCTCTGTATCAAAGCAAATATTAAACTGTGCTGTGCTATTGCTATGGGTTAATGATTGTGCTATTCTGTGATGCGTAATGCTTTAATTTGAAGCACATTAAGAATAAGACGTGTTTTGTCTGCTCACTCATGTTTTCTTAAAATGCTACACGTCGTACAAATTCTGCCAAGCTTATGTAAATTGAAGAGCATAACTGTAAATTGTAATTTTCTTTTGTTCCTCTTTCGTGCAGGTCAGCCCATGGTAATGTCTCCCTCCACTGTGGTGCGACTTCAGACACCCGGAGTTACTGCCTCGCAGCCCATTCTTGCAGTCGCTGCTGGGGCCCCTCAGCTGCAGAGCCACACAGTGAATGTACTTGCACCTGCTGCAGGAAATGGGAAAGTGCCAGTCCCCGAGGTCTTAAATGCTGTGCCATCAGGAAATCTTACCCCCAACGCAGATGTAAGTTCTGTTTGTGTGATCTGTACACCAAACTGTGAATTTTCCTTTTATCTGTGCTGTTTCCCTAAAAGTGAAGCAGGATGAGCCATACGCTCAGAGGCATGATTAAAGCATGGATAGCGTATGGATTAGTGGTAATAGGCTTATACTGCATATAAATACCACAGCATATTAGGCTGCATTTAATTACAAGTTCAAACAACCTGATCGACCTTTGACAAGTAAAATAAATGTTCTGAATAATTTAAGCAAAGCAAACATTTGCTGTTAATGCTAGCTAATTATAGTAAGAGTTATATAGAGAGAGGGAGATAAAGCATGATGGTAATTTATGCACTCGGGTTACTATTATCACAACTATTACCTGAAGCTTTTGGCTTCAGTTTTATAAGTTTAGATTTCAGTGGATCACAGCTTTAAAAACCAGAGTAAACAAACACATTTCACCAATATTTTTAATCAGGGATGCTGTGCTAAGGTACCCTTCTTTTGAAATATACACAAATTAAACTTGGATAAAACAAAACAAAAAAAATTGGGGGCTCAAATCATCCAAAAATATCCTCAAAAATGCAACGACTATGTAAACACTATTATAAACACATTGTACAAAAAATGCTTTCCAATTTTATGTGTGTTTTTTAAAATATATTGTTATTTTAATATAACTTGTTAGGGACCGTCATACCACCCATAGGCTACACGCATTAAATGCTTGTGTTTTCAGCCGCTTTTGGGTCTTATTTAATCATTGGTCCAACATATTTTAAAACATTCTTATAAATTCTTATGGGTAGATTTTCAAATAGCGCGATTTGGCGTACTTTTGTTGGCGCTCCAGGCGCCAACAAAAGTACGCCAAATTGCGCTGGATTTTAGTAGATACGCCAACGCTGGATTTTAGTAGATACGCGCGTAGCCGCTAAAATCCGGGATCGGCGCGCGCAAGGCTATCGATTCTGTATAGCCGGCGCGCGCCGAGCCGCCAGCCTAACCCCCGTTCCCTCCGAGGCCGCTCCGAAATCGGAGCGGCCTCGGAGGGAACTTTCTTTTGCCCTCCCCTCACCTTCCCCTCCCTTCCCCTACCTAACCCACCCGCCCGGCCCTGTCTAAACCCCCCACTTACCTTTGTCGGGGGATTTACGCCTCCCGGAGGGAGAAGTAAATCCCCGCGCGCCAGCGGGCCGCTAGCGCACCGGGACGCAACCTGGGGGCGGGGTACGGAGGGCGTGACCACGCCCCCGGACCGTAACCACACCCCCGGCCCGCCCCCAAAACGCTGCCGACACACCCCAAAACGCAGCGCCGACCGGGCCCGCCCCCGACACGCCCCCTCGCCAAACCCCGGGACTTACGCGAGTCCTGGGGTCTGCGTGCGCCGGTGCTCCTATTGAACATAGGCGCACCGGCGCGCAGGGCCCTGCTCGCCTAAATCTGCCCGGATTTAGGCGAGCAGGGCTCTGAAAATCCGCCCCTTAGTGTTCGTTTTTTGTTTTTTTCGTTTTTTTTCAATATTTTAGAAGTATGTGGAAAAGTACTTCCCTTAATGAAGCGGAGTCTCGTTGTTATCGCTGTTATAGATCCAATATCTTCTACCCCCACGTCTTGGCGAGTAGGTTGCCTGCTTCTTCGGCGTTTTATTTTTACTGCACTGTGTCTAGTGCCGCCGCACTGTCACGCCGCCGCACAGGTCTATGGTTCGGTGCTGCCGCGTTGATGACGGATGGTCCTCTTTCTGCCGCACGGGTCTGTCCCGTTTGTTGTTTGGCAGTGCCGCCGCCGCCGCACTACGGCATTCGCTTGCGCCACCGCGCTAGACGAATGCCCAATATTTTGGGCTCTCCACTAAATAGCTTGTGCGTTAGGAATTATTGCCTTAAGAAAAGAACATCTGGTGGTTAATATGTTCCAGAAAACAAATTGTATCAACCAAGATTGGAAAAACCTACATGAGGAACCCTTCCAAGATGTTGTGGTTTGTACCCCTGGCAGCGCACATATCTATCATGGGGATCCGTGATAATGCATCAAGAGCATTTGTTGAAGCCATTGGCCCTCTTATCTTTTTGGGACATTGGCAAATCAAATATCTCACATGGCAAGTCAACTAAATATTTAAGGAAACTTGAACACAATTGAAAAATTTACTTCGTGAACCTCAAAATGGTGAGGTAAGGCAAACCGAAAGGCACCAGGATGAAAACACACAAAAAGAAAGGAAAAATGTTCTCTCAGAGAATAATGTGCAACCATTGGGCTCCACAGAAAAACTAAACCGGAAGGAGGCCCTGCGCAACATCTGTAAGAGAGAAAAGCCTGCAGACGTTCCTCAGAAGCAATGAAGAAATGCTCGGGTGACAGCATCCACCTGTGAGGAATTACATCCAGCTGTTACCTCTCTTTAATGCTGTAAAGGAGTGTATAGCAGATCCTCCTTTAAAGCCCAGGACCAGGCATTTAGCCTTTTCCTTCTTAAGACCAGGGAATCCTGGTTGCACAAGATTTCCACTGGGAAAAGGGATAGGAGGCCCCGAATGTGAGGAGGAGGAGGAGATTTCCGACAGCCATTAGCCTGAAGAATGCTGCGTTTGTTACCAGCACTGCTGAGGAAAGCAGGCTCTTGATTGGTTTTCTTGTAATTAAAAAAAGTCCGTAGAAGAACATTTGAAATCCAATCTAGACTGTCCTCCAGCAAGCCAAAGACCACTCACGCTGTTACACATGGTGTCATTCAGTGGGGGATATTCCTTCTGGAAGCACCCGCACAGTCAGGGACCCACACTAGCAGTATGAAAAAGAAGGGAAATTATTATTTTTTAATCTGCTCTAATTGTTTGCACAGGGCAAGGACCTGTGCTGAAAGAGTTCTGTTCTAAAGCAGCAACATCGAGCAATAAACAGTGTTAAAATTTTCTGGGGCCTAGGTACAGCTGCAGTTGCAAGCCTAAATACAGTAGGCCAAGGAGGGTAGCCCCACTTGGGCAGACAACAAAAAAAAAAAAGTCAGTCAGAGTTGGACAGGCTAGGATTTTGAAAGGAACTGTTGCAAGAAAGGCCTCTCTAATGCCAAGGTTTATTAACTAACATGGAGCGATTAGTGCAGATCCTTGCTGAAGGGCAGAGTGGTTCAAGTCCTACAAGAATAGTTGAACTAGCTAGCCCAGTCAGTGCAAGCCACCACAACCCAGACAACCCCATTGCCTTCCGTGTTTCTTTAAAATGAAGTTGGGAGAAGGTCTGGATGTCTTCTTAAGGAACTTTGAGAGACACCCCCCCTGCATGGCTGGCCAGTCAAAAGCCACCTGGACCACTTGCCCAACAAATCTGCTTCTAGGCAGAAGCCAAGTAGCTTTTCAGGCTGTCAACCCACATGAGAGAGCCAGCTATTCGAAAGTTAAAACTGCCATCCTAGAAAGGGCAGGTTACAATATAGAAAAATACTGGCAACAATCCCGTTGTGGTACAGAGCTTTTCTCATCAGCTAAAGGATACTGGATGGAAGTGGCTACAGCCAGAGGTGAAAACAAGCCTCAAAGTAGCCAGCTAGGTCCTCCTGCCGCAGTTCTTGGATGGGCTGGACCGACCCATGTGGAATTGGGTGTTCTAGCATGCAGGGCTTACACTTGAAATGACAGATACCTACCATCAGTCTCAGTGGATGCCAGAACTAATATGGAAACTAGAAAGGCAACCTGCACAGGGTCCCCGATGTGGTAGCGAGAGCACAAGACTCCAGAAATTGTCCGCAGAACAGGGCAACCTTGGCTCCGTGCTACAGTCACACACCCCAGGTCTGTCAGCTTGTTTTAACTGTGGGCAGAGAGATCATTTGGCCAAAGACTGTTGCTACAAAGGGAGCAAGCCTATGAATATCAACCTGACGACACAGCCAACACCAAAGGTTAAAATTTGCATGTGCAAGGGAAAATCTACGGGGAGGGGGAAGGTGACTGCAAGTTCAGAGGGGAAAAGGAGTCCCTGAGGTACTTTCACAAATAAGTGATATATGTGTCTCATGCCCAGATACTAAGCATAACAATCTGGAATGTAGCACCGGCCAAAGGATGTCCCCCTAGGGTTTTTAAGATGTGGAAAGAGTGAACGGAGAAGCTCTTTTCCTCACAGAAGTCTGATTCACCTGCGCCGGCATCAGTCATCAACATCGAGGTACTCAAGAGTTGTACCAGATGCATCAGCGAGATATTGGTCGTCTATATGATTGAGCATCGATAGAGGCCAAGGGAGTGAAGACTGTTTGTTTTTTTTTGCTTCCCCCCCCCCCCACCTGATGAAGGTGAAGGTGTAAAGGTCAAGAAGCATTGGTCCCCATTAGTGTACACTGTCGAGAGCAGGGAGTTATTAGCAGCTGCTATATGTCTTTCCAAGTATCCCTGTAGAAAAGGCCGCTCACCTTTCAGGGAATCTGGAGGATTGCAACATTGTCCAGGTCACTAGCACCAATGGTATTTGTGACCCAAGAGGATGTTGTTTCTTCTGCTTTTCATGCAACTTTGGCATCAGCAATTTTCAAGGAAGAGTTTCCTGAGCTTCCCAATGAAGGTTTGCTGACCCACCTTCCGGAACAGGAAATAGGGGGACGTCTTTCTCTCTTTTATTGGAGGTGGGTCGAGATCACGTCGGCTCAGTGGATCCTGGAGGTGATACGTGAAGGGTATGCACTGGAAATTTGCAGTATTCCTCGGGACGTGTTCATGGTGTCCTCTTGCCACTCCCTGCAGAAGAAGCAGGCAGTGGAGTTCACGCTTCAAAGGCTACTCAGACTGAGGGCTGTAGTTCCAGTGTCCACATCTCAAGAAAGTATGGAGTGATATTCCATTTATTTTGTTGTACCCAAGAAGGAGGGCTCCTTTTGTCCCATCTTGGATCTCAGGAGAGTCAACCATCACTTGAAGGTGACTCATTTTTGAATGGAAACCTTATGTTCGGTAATAATGGCGGTGCAGTCGGGGGAATTTCTGACCTCCTTAGATCTGTCAGAGACTTACCTCCATATTCCCATCCGATTGGAACACCAAAGCTTTCTACGCTTTGCGGTGTTGAGGTGTCATCATCATCTGCTCCCAGAACATTTTCCAAGATTATGGTGGTGGTAGCAGCAGCCTTGCAAAAAGAAGGAATCCTGGTGCACCCGTATTTGGATGACTGGCTGATTCGAGCCAAGTCTCAGGAAGAGAGCTGCCTGGTGATATACAGGGTGATCTCCTTACTGCAAGAGCTTGATCAGGTGGTGAACCTGACCACCAGCAATCTTCAACCATCCCAGCTGCTGGAGTATCTGGGGGTCCGGTTCGACATGGGGAAGGACAGAGTTTACCTACCGGGCATTATAAGTATCCGTTTCCCTGCTGTCTTCTATATCATAAACAAAGGGGGACTACAATACAATATTATAGCCTTTAACTATAGAGGTTCAAATACGTCTGGGCCATGTATTGTCACAGGTGCTACAATTGAAACACCTAGGATTGGACACTGACCTATAGGGAGAGAATGACCCCCACTTTTTCATTAATCCTCTATATAGCATAGAAGACATGGTGTAAGAATTGAAAATGTTTTTGGGAAAAATTACCCAAACTAGAAGAGGTGATGCCTGCAAGCTGATATATTAATTTGACCTACAAGAGTCAGAAATGGAGGCTCCACAGTGAGCAGAGCAGAAAAATGCTGGATTTCAAAATGGCTGTTCCTGCTGAAATGGTCGCATGAGCTGAGGTAAATTCAGGAAAATTGTCCTAGCGCTCACCAACAGAAACATCAGTGCTGGCCAAAATGTTTTGGTTTTTTTTGTTTGTTTGTTTTTAAGGTATCCCCATGGAAGATTTAGCCTTCTCACAAATTGAAAAGGAAAGGCTGGCGGTGCCACTAGAGCTCCAACTCACACAAATTGCACAGCGACTACTGCGTTCACTGGACATTGCTTGTGGTTGTTTAAAACACGCACAGAATTACAAAGGCTGGAGAAGATTTCAGACAGATTGAAATTGCTCCCCAACCCTCTCCCCCACATAACACTCCTCTTTTTCAGTAGGTTAACAGCAGTTGCCAAGGAAAACTGCCCAGCACACTATTAAACTTTTTGAAAAATACAATACAAACTTTTAGAGAGGCAAAAAACTGAGAGGCAGTGAGGATGAAGGAGAAAGAGAGGGAGAAAATAAATTTCTTCCCATAGAATCCTTTAAAGGTATAAAAAGATCAAAGCCCTTCTGGGGCTGGGAGTTTCCTGGAAGGACTCTCTCTGAAATGGTAACAAAAGCCAGCAGCCTAGCATACAGTGGTAAAAAGGGCTGTACGAGAATAAGCCCAAACCTAGGAGACAAAGGCCCTGCATTACAGTATTCTGTCTCCATCTGCTGGAGACGGAGAATACTGGCTTTTGCCTGACCTGCACCCTAGTAACAGCCAGTGATGATGTCACAGAAGAAGGCGTGTCTTCTGTCTTCATCTGCTGCTAGGGGAAATAAACCCACTCATTGGACTGCTGTAGCAAGAAATGATCAGCTCACTTACTTTTGAAACAGGTGAAGAATATATATTTTATTGAACTTTTTACCTCCTAATTTTAAGTAACGTGATCTGCTCCTTTTCAGAAAAATTAGCGATTATTTGGACTTACATCTGGGGATAGCTTCTGGAACCATCTAAGAGTATGGGGGGGGGGAGGAGGGAGTTTGACATTATGGTTGGCTTAAATCAGTAGAGATTGTTGATGGTGGTGGTGCTGATATTGATGCCCTGGGTAGGGGAAGGAGGCGTCCCATGGGCCACCAGGTTTTCTCTTTCCTCGCAGGGCACTGGGGCGAGAGAGATTTATTTTGAGCTTGTGGCCCCTTTAAGAAGCTGGTCCCTGAAGCATCACTAAGCATCTCCTGCTGATTCTCCCAGGGTAAAGTTAACGGTCTCTCTTTTGATGTGTAGCTACCTTTCCTGAAATAATGCAGCTCGCAAAGTTTAGAGCAAGCCGGGTTTAGTAATGAGCTACTTCGTATACATTTGCACGCGACACAGCTCATTACACTTTTACTTGCATTGTGTCCGATTCTTTGCACCACTAAGCTGCGAAATTAGCAAAGAACATAGGTGAATGAAGTATGTAGAAGTTTTGCAACTTAGTGATTAGATCCCTAAATTAACAATGGTGAAATATATTTTGCATACAAACTCTAACAAACCAAAAAGTCCTTACTTTTCCCATAAATAAAACACCAATGGTGGCTTTCAGTATCAAACTGGAGCTGGTATTAAATTACTTGTGTTTTCCTCTGCGATATGGCTTTCTCAGTTTAGTGAATAGTAAATGTCATAGTTTTCCCATGCTATTTACTTTTCATGTGATGTTTTGATTATTTAATAAAGAGAAAATTGCACACAATCTATTTGTATGCTTGCTGCAATATTGCCTTTTTTTTTTTTTAAGTATTGTAAACTTATTGCTGTGGTTTGTCAGTTTGAGTGTGCTAATTTTTTCCGTTCAGGCCTTATTGACTGCACTGGTTAAATCATTTCATCAGTATTTATTCAATAGATCACATATAGTGTCCTAAATGCTCTCGAATCGTATCTATGGGATACACACACAGATTCATTTTAACTGGCAGCACTTTCAGGTTCAGTGTCCTTGTCCTCAGGCCCTCTGGGCTGAGGGAGGGTGTTGTGGATGCAGTGTTCAGTCTCTTGCAGAGGGTCCTAGCCATCGCTGAAGGCCAGCACTTTCCGTAGGGAATATGGTCTGTGCTTCTCAGCCAGAAGACTTTCGTTGAACTGTCTATGCTAGATGGGAGAAAGGAGGAGAGAGAATAAAATAGGGAAATAGCACAGACAGACCCTCGACAAATACAGAATAAGTGACCACAAATTAAAAATAGAAATAAGTGGACAAAAAAAGAAATGGAAATGCCAAAAAAAGTCAGACACTGCAGTTGTAAAACTGGAGGATTAGAAAAAATGAGCAGGAAAAACTCCTTATCCTAGAGGAAACTTGAGAAAGAACAGCTGGAGCAGCAAAATATAAGGCCAGAAACGTAGTCTGGACAGAGAGAAAAGTGACCAGCGCCAGAATCGTGGGGTTTGGCCTTGTTGCTGTCTCTTCTGTACTTGGTAATTTTATTTACCTACAATTACTATTACTCTTTGTTTTTAATCACTCCGTACAAATCGCCATGCCATTAAAGTTTCCTGAAATAGCTCTCAAGAGCTGAAATGAAGGTTCACGGCATTGCAGCCACAGTTGGGGCAAGTTCCAGTTGAGCTAATGGAAACTGCTGGGCACAAAAGAGTAATTTAAATGTTTTTGTAGTTATTGGCAAGAGAGAAAGTCTGAAGGAGGGGGATAGTATTTCTAAGACGAAGAGATACTGGTAGTCAGAGAAAGATCTGTCAGCAGTGGTGGCAAGGTTATGTGCCTTAAAACAGCTGAGGAAATGAAGACTGGGATGAACAGGGCAGGAGCAAATTCTTCATATTTTTCCCTCTCGCTTTCCTGCCCGGGCGACCTGACTGTCTGAAAGAGACCAGGCCTGATGTGGCAATGGTTTTGAATGTCTGTGAAGGCATTCAGACTTGCTCTAGGTGCTCAAAGCCCACCTGCATGTGGTTGGCAAAGGGTTCACATTCTTACGTGCACGTTAATGAGAGAACCAGTTAATCTTCACTTCCTCTGCCGCTGTGACTGCGGTTTGCAAAAGAGATCTGGTAAGTTTCTGGCACTGGACTGGATGGAAAAAGTGATGGCTGTCTCACTCCAGTTCTGAAGTTTCTCATCAGGGAGAACGGCTGCCACAGTGTCACAGGGAGAGGGGACTTGCACATGAAGAAAATCCCGAAGCAGTCGGAATGCACCCCTTTCTGCAATTCAGATGAGCACGTGTGACCTGGAAGATCTTGGAGCAGTCATACACAAGTTCAGTCTGTAGCCCCATATTTCACAAGGGGAGTTTTATCTCCAGGGATAATGCAGTGGGTAGAGAGGGAGTAATTTAACAGATGCTGGTTGTTTCTCAGTGTCTCTCTTGCTATCTTCATACAGCTGGGATTTAAAAAGGCGGTAATAATCCAACAAGTGAAACTGTGTGCTTGGCAGAGGTGTGACTGACCAGTTTCATATGCTTTCACAGTAGGCAGTGGGACAAGGCTGCATGCTGGAAGGGGCAGGAGATGTAGAGACCTGGGAAGGCCAGAACGCAGCAAATCTGTTAAGTATCTTGGATGCCATTTCCAAGGTCCTTACCAGCTTATGCCTTTCCTGTATGAACAAATCTGTAGCTGTCTTAGCATAAGTAAATAGTGTGGGGTAGAGAGAGAGAGAGGGTCCTGGAGGTCTTCCATGCGACAGGCTACTGCCATGCAGCGTGTGACAGAGGCTTCTGCTGAATTATTAAGCAGGTTGGGACTGAGTTTATTTAAAATAAGTCAGAATATTGAAGAAGCCAGATTCTTATGTTCTTGTCAGGACTCTGGCAGGTACCTTGCTCTAAAGACCACCTGCTCAGAGAGAGAGACATTTTCAAATCTATTTTTACAGGTGAAATAGTATTTTACCTGTGGCACAGGAATTTTTGAAGATTCTTCACCCTGGAAGTGGCTAAAAGTATGCAGCATGCTCCACAACACTTTCACCCACATTGTAGTGGAAGTGTTTCTAGGTTAGGTTTAGGTTGGCGGTGGAGGGAAAGGGGGAGTAAACAACGTGCATAGTTCTGGTAGCTTTGGTCAGGAAAACTGTCCATGGAAAAAGAAGTGACACTCATGTTCAAAAAGGCGGGTAATAAATCCAAATAAATAAATAAGCAATCTCTGCAGGTAATTGTTCCTTGGGAATTTTCAAAGTCGAACCCATCGCGGCCGGAGAGAAGGCCCATCACCTACCGTGCCAGTCTGCCTGCCGCGACCGGAAGACAAGGCCCACGCCGACACCAACGAGGACCGCCCCCACCTGACGTCAGAGGAGGCGCCGAGTGAGTAGCTTAAATCCACACTCACTCCAGGTGCCTTCCTCTTTTGCCCGGAAGGACCGCCGTGAGCTCACCGCTCCTGCCCCGCCGCCGAGACCCATTGGGGCCAGCCATCGAGGCCCGATTCTCCCCTCCCCGACTCCAGTCCGGGGGAAGCTGCGGCCGGAAGAAGGGGCCCATCTTCGCTTGTGCTGCCGAGACCCTCGAGGCCCTTGCTGAAGCCCGACTCACTCCCTCTCCGAAGCCCAAGCCCGGAGGAAGCCACGACCCATCTCGGCCGGAGGGAAGGCCCATCACCTACTGCGCCAGTCTGCCCACCGCGACCGGAAGACAAGGCCCACACCGACACCGAGGACCGCCCCCACCTGACATCAGAGGAGGCGCCGAGTGAGTAGCTTAAATCCACACTCACTCCAGGCGCCGTGCGTTGCACGCCCGAAGGAGCACAACCTAAGGGGCCTGCCCCTTAATGCGCCCCTTTGTGCTCCCCTTCTCACCCTTCCCTACTCTCCCCCCCCCCCCCGGTCCGTACTCTCCTTACACCCTCTCCTCCACCTCTCTATAAAAAATAAAATAAAAAATTCTCTTCTCCATTACGCTCTAAGCCACCCAGCCCCCCCCTTGCTGAACCAGCTTCCACTATCTATCACTATCCACGCCACCTCCCAAACCCTTCAAACCATCCCAATTTCTACCGGCAATGGATTCCTACCCCATCCCTTGTATCCGCCACCTTCCCCCAAAACCCCTCCTACCCCGCCTCTACCACTCCACACCCCCACGTAAATCCCTAATCTCAATCCTCATTTCCCCTCTGACACAACTCCTGGGCCTCACCACCCTCACATTAATCCTTTTCAATGCTCAGTCACTATCAAAGAAATCTCCCATCCTCAATGACCTTCTGATTGATTGCAAGCCAAACAATATGTGCCATCACCGAGACCTGGCTTAAAGACTCAGACATAGTACTTCTCAACCAACTCCCCACCTCATCCTATGACATCTTCTCCATCCCCAGGCCAAGCAAAAGAGGAGGCAGCCTTCTCCTTGCTGCCAGGAAACCCCTAAACCTTAAACATATCCACACCGTTACACAATCCAAACTTGAAATTGGACTCTTCAGATCATCCAAATTACAAGTATGCTTAGTTTACTCCCCACCCACATTTCTGGAATCCAACCCATCACCTATCATCAAATTTATCACTGACAACATTAACTCCAACATCCCGACTGTAATCTTAGGAGTTTTTAACTTCCATGTTGACTCCACTCCTCTCTCAACTTCATGTGAAACCCTCCTGACCTCCCTCCAGGCAATAGGATTCAAGCAAATCATTGCATCCCCCTCCCACAAAGCTGGTCATACATTAGACCTGATCTTCACCAATGCAGACCTTCATCGTACTACACCTCCCTCATGCTCCCCAGTCCCATGGTCTGATCACTTTCTCATTGAAGCCCGCCTCTCCATTAAAACCTCTTCACTGAACCACACCGCACACAGCTCCGTCATAATCTCCCGAAAGTCCTGCAACACTGACTACCTTACCACAGCACTCACAACCTCGTTACCTAATCTTGAATGCTCCAACCCGGACTCGGCCATGTCTTCATGGCACAAACTCACTCTGGAGATTGCCAACAAAATCTGCCCAATCTCCAAACGCATCATAAACATGGAGTCCAAACACTCTAACCCGTGGTACACACTAGAGCTAAAAACATTGAAAAGCAATCTAAGACGACAGGAACGAATATGGCGCAAGGATCCCACCCCACAAAATGCATCCAGATTCAAATCAGCCCTACATAGCTATAGAAGCACCACACTTAGACACAAAAGGGACTTCTACGCCTCAAAAATCCATCAATACATGTACAACCCCAAAGCGCTTTTCTCTTACGTCTCAAGCCTCACTAAATCTAACCCCCACACGATCCCTGACTCCGAAGCCCAAGCCAAATGTGATGAACTAGCGCAATTCTTCAATGATAAAATAACAAACCTCTTTTCCAGATTCACCAACCCTCCCCACCCCACAACGTCAAGACCCATTCCCCCTACCTTATCTTTAAACTCCCTGGACCTCACAACCACCAAAGAAATCGAGACCATCCTAAAAAAGCTCAGGCCATCCTCCCACCCCAGTGACACCATCCCCAGCAAAGCACTGCTATCTGTCCCATCTGCCATCGCTAAACCCATAGCTGACATTATCAATTCCTCCCTCTCCACAGGCACAGTCCCCAATACACTCAAACAAGCAGTAGTCAAGCCTCTTCTAAAGAAACCCTCCCTAGACCCAAAGGACCCCGCCAACTATCGACCCATCTCTAACCTCCCATTTATAGCCAAAATAATGGAAAGAGTTGTTAACACACAACTGACTGACTACCTTGAAAACCACAATATCCTTCACCCTGCTCAATTTGGCTTCCGTAAACACTTTAACACGGAATCCCTCCTCTCCCTCTCCGATTACCTCCTCAGGGGCATGGACCAAGGGAACAGCTACATCCTTGCCCTTCTCGATATCTCAGCAGCATTTGACACCATATGCCACAACCACCTCATCGCCCGACTAAAAGACATCGGCATCTCAGACTTAGCCCTCCTCTGGTTCTCTTCCTACCTCTCCAATAGAAAATTCCTTGTAAAAATAGGTAATGCCTTATCAACCCCCCATCCCCGCCTCCATGGAGTCCCGCAGGGCTCATCCCTTTCCGCCACCCTTTTCAACATCTACCTCACCCCACTATGTCATCTTCTCTCGGATCTCAAACAAAAATTTTTTCTATATGCAGACGATGTTCAAATCGTCATACCTATACACACCTCCATATCCGATGCCTTAACCCACTGGGAAACCTGCCTCAAAGCAATCAAGTCCCTTCTCACCAATCTCCACCTTGCACTAAACACTAATAAAACCAAGCTACTACTCATCTCTCACCATTCCACCCCTAAGCCTTCATTAACCTCTGACCCAGCTTTCAATCTCATCTCCGCACAACCTTCTGTCAGAGACCTGGGAGTTCTTATTGACCAACAGCTAAACATGAAGAAACATGTCAGCTCCACCCTTAAAGATGGATTCTTCAAACTTATGGTGCTAAAGAAACTCAAACCCTTACTACACGCCCATGACTTTCGAACTGTAATCCAAACCACCCTATCATCAAAACTGGATTACTGCAATTCACTATTCCTAGGACTCCTCTCCTCTACCATAAAACCACTACAAATGCTCCAAAACGCCATGGCAAGAATCATATCAAACGTCCGCAAAACCAACCATATAACCCCCATTCTTAAAGACCTGCATTGGCTCCCCATCCACTCTCGCATTCTATACAAAACGCTCACAATTATCCACAAAGCCATTCACTCCCACCACTCTAACTGGCTTGACCACCCTTTCACCTCTACACAGTCAAATCGCCCCACCAGGTCAATCAACAAGGGATCTCTTCATGTACCCTCTCTAAAAACAGCACACCTTTCCACTACAAGAGAACGTGCCATCTCAATTGCAGGCCCCTCACATTGGAACACCCTGCCATCAACACTACGTCTCAAATCCTGCCATTTCAAATTTAGAAAGAAACTAAAAACATGGCTATTCACACAAGCATTCCCCGACTAGCTACTTCCGTCCTCCCCTTAGCTTACTACCCCCATCCTTAATACCATGCAAATCTGTACATCTATGCATTCCTGTACATATTGTATATAATTAACATATGTTTATTGTTATCTACCTCGTTATACATTAATATTTGCAACATGTTAGGAATCGGCACTCTGAGCCTCATCTTCTTAGGTTCTGAACCTTCTGCCAGTTACTCTATATTTCTATGCCTCTCTATGCGTTCACATGGCCCATGCCTTATTACTTCCCTGTTTAATGTACTTCCCTGTTTAATGTATTTTCCAAGCTACTGTTATAATGTAAACCGATGTGATGTACACACTATCACCGGTATATAAAAAAAATCTTAAATAAAATAAATAAATAAAAGTGTAGTTTTGTTTTGAAAATTGGGGGAAGTACTCATGGACTTTGCAGCTTTGCAGAGAACTATGAACATTGCCCCCAAAGAATATCTGGTTTGACAGCCCATTGTGACAGAATATTGGGGTAGATTTTAAAAGGTGCGCGCGGGCGTAGATTTTTTCGTGCAACCCGGCGCAAACAAATCTACGCCTGATTTTATAACATGCGCGCGCTGCCGTGCGCTGGTTATAAAATCCAGGGTCTGCGCTCGCAAGGGGGTGCACAATTGTGCACCTTGCTCGTTCTGAGTCGTGTAGCCTTCCTCTGTTCCCTCCGAGGCCGCTCCGAAATCAGAGCGGCCTTGGAGGGAACTTTCCTTCCGCCCCCCCCTTGCACCTTTCCCTCCCTTCCCCTATCTAACCCGACCCCCAGCCCTATCTAAAACCCCTCCTAACCTTTATTGTAGAAGTTACGCCTGCCGGCTCTCCAGCCCCTGGCACAGGCCGCTGTGCAGGAGGACTTGGGACCGCCCCCGGGACCATCCCCGGACCCGCCCCCCCTTCCCGCCCCTTTTTCGAATCTCTGGGACATATGCGCATCCTGGGGCTCGGCACGTGCAGGGGCAGCTTTTCGGGGTTACACGCGTATCCCTTTGAAAATCTGTCCCATTGTGTTCAGTGTTGTCATCTTGCTTTTAGTGGTGCTTTAAGCGTACAGCATCCCATATGCTTCTCTTGCCTCCTTCATTTGCTTCTGGCTTCTAATTGTGGTGAAGGCTGGGTGACTGGTTCCTAAATTCAAGCCAGGACTGCATTTCACAGAAGAGGCAGAATTTGGTGATTACTTAGAGCCCTCACTAGCTGCATGAACTCATTCCTAGCATTAGAGGCTTTGGAAAAATATTTGGTAGCAGTTGATTAATCAGGTGGAGGATTATGACTGGCTAAAGTTAGCATTTTGGATTGGTTGACTATTTTGATTCTGGCTCTCCCACCATATCCTGGGAAACAGCATAGATTTGTTTAAATGCTAAGAGCAAAACCAGAGTATGACTTAGTGCTGGTAGCTCATGGGTGGGTTTACGGGCTCACATGCAGCCCCTGTGCTGAAATGCTGCCTTGTTCTCTTTGTAGATAAATGTAATTAGGAGGCAACAGCGAATGATTAAGAATCGGGAGTCTGCCTTCCAGTCACGGAGAAAAAAGAAAGAATATATGCAGAGTCTGGAGGCTCGACTTAAAGCCACCTTGGTTGAGAACGAGAGACTCAAGAAAGAAAATGGGTCACTGCAGAAGTTGCTGGATGATGTGGTGTTGGAGGTAAGAGCTGTGGAAAAGGAGCAGGTCTGCATAGTATTAATGCCAGCCTCATAGTAAATAATGTTTCTGTCTACTGAGCTTTTAAGGGGGTGCTGATGTCACAGCATTATTATGAAGTGCATGATGACATTATTTCCTGTGATGGTATCTCCTATGCATTGATGGGGAGTTGAGAGATATGCTTATTCTGTCTTTTCTTGCTCTGATTTCTTCTCATAGCAGTAAAGTACATAATGGTAGATTAAAAAAAAAAAATTCCTAGCGCCCAGACATATGAATTCAGGACCAGTGGGTTATGCACCTCTACCAGCAGATGGAGATGGAGCAAAACTGATTTCACAGTATATATACTCCTGCATGACATCAGCCTGCCAGTATTCTCCGTCTCCAGCAGATGGTGTACATGCATCTCCCTACTGGGGATTGCTTCAAATTTTAGAAGGAGAAATAAAAGGAGATTTAATTCGCCCCGCTCTCCTGCAGTGATATCAAATGGTCCCTCCCCCGTTTGAGAATTCCTGAGGTGATTTCCGTGGTCCCTCAGATGATTGCCTTGGTCCGGTAACTGGTTTTCTCAGCTGCTGTAGACTTAGCTGTTAAGACAGCTGGAAGGCAGAGGGTGCAGGAAACAGCACTGCGGTGGTAGTATATGTCCTCTCCCCCAACAGCCAGAGACCATTTCTGTACTCAGCCAGGAGAGGCTTAGCTCAGGTAAGGTTTAAAAAAAAGCAAAAGACAGAGCAGAAAGGTTGTTTAAGGTTTCTTCCTTCCTCTGGTCTTCATGCTCTGCTCACTGTTTCAACATTCGATCCCACTCCTGAGGGAGATTAAGGGACTTAGGCAGCCTGGGTGGGCTAGGCCTCACTGTTAGGCTTTTCTCCATGTGCTGCGTGATAGACCATGGCAGCATTTTTGAGTGCTTTTCCTGCGTGTTAGGCTGCCCTCTTCAGGATCGTTGGTGCGGGCAAGCGCATCTGGCTGTGTATCCAAGTTGTCGCCCACTTTTTGGACACTTAATCGGACGCCTTCTTGCGTATCCAGGTGACAGCAGCTTCCATGTTAGGCGCACGCTTGACTGTGCACACAATTTGTCGCATTGGTTGTGCACTTAAGTTTGGAAGTGCTTCTAGTTTTGCGATGCCTAAATTTTGTGCTCATATTTTACAGTGTAAATTCAGCTGGATGCACACCTTCAGTTGCTTGTTAAGCTTACTAACAGACTGATGGCACCTGTGGCTAAGAAACCTAAGCGCCTTTCCCTCTGTGCTGCCTATCCTATTTGGGCATCTCAGCCTGGCGTGCCCTCTAACTTATGCCAGCACTGCTTAGGGGCTCAGGGAGAATTATCTGAATTTTACTAAGCCTGATTCTTCCCAGCCTAATAATATCAGGAGGAGCGCCTGACCCTGGAACTCCCTTAACTGGTTCGTCAGCGGGTGACAGCAGCTCATTGAGCACAGCACAGGTGCCTTCTGGTTTTGGCATGGATCCTTCTGCCTTTTCTTGGGTAAAATTATTTTCAAAGATTGCAGTCCACAGCCCCGTCCAATCCTGTCAGGTCAGAGTCTCACTCACCTGGCGTTACTATTAAGCACCGAAGTATACCTAGATTGGCAGCAGGACCTCCCGATAGGAATCCGGATGGCACGGATGATGACGTTGATCCAGACTCTCTGGAAGATGGGGAAATTCCTCCGGGACTGGAGCAATGTAGGATGATGTGGTGGTTCTTTCATAGAGATGAGCTATCTGCTCTACTTTCCCAGACGTTAAAGATACTGGGAGTACTTGGGGCTGATTCCATGTCTGAGCCATAGAAAAATCCCATTTTGATTTCTTTGCGTAAAGCCTCATGTTTTTTCCTTGTTATGGAAGCCATTCAAGAATCTATTGATCTTGAGTGGGACGCCCCGGAGGCTAATTTCAAAGGGGGTTTGGGCCTTCGTCTGTACCCCCTGGATCCAATGGTGAGAGAGCGTTGGCATTTTCTGAAAGTGGATGCGCTTGTCTGTGCTGTCTCCAAGCAGATGACTATCCCCGTGGAGGGAGGAGCGACCTTGAATAATGTGCACGATAGGAAGATTGAGGCCATCATTAAGCAAGCATTTGAAGCAATAGCAATGACCTTGCAGATAGCTTCTTCTGTTCCCCGGTGGCTCGCTCTTGTTTACTTTTCTCTCAGAATTGTGATAAATTGCAGGAGGATCTTGTGAGACTGGAAGATTGGGCATCCAAATGGCAGATGAAATTTAACATGGACAAATGCAAGGTGATACATATCGGGAAAAATAACCCTTGCTGTTGTTACACGATGTTAGGTTCCATATTAGGTGCTACCACCCAGGAAAAAGATCTAGGCATCATAGTGGATAAAACTTTAAAATTGTCGGTTCAGTGTGCTGCGGCAGTCAAAAGAGCAAACAGAATATTGGGAATTATTAGGAAGGGAATGGTGAATAAAATGGAAAATGTCATAATGCCTCTGTATCGCTCCATGGTGAGACCGCACCTTGAATACTGTGTACAATTCTGGTCGCCACATCTCAAAAAAGATATAGTTGCGATGGAGAAGATGCAAATGATAAATGGGATGGAACCGCTCCCCTATGAGGAAAGACTAAAAAGTTTAGGTCTGCTCAACTTGGAGAAGAGACGGCTGAGGGGGTTCAGATAGAGGTCTAAAACAGGTAAATATGAATTGGTTATTTACTCTTTCAGATAATAGAAGGACTAGGGGGCACTCCATGAAGTTAGCATGTGGCACATTTAAAACTAATCGGAGAAAGTTCTTTTTCACTCAACACACAATTAAACTCTGGAATTTGTTGCCAGGGGATGTGGTTATCTTAGAAAATAGCCACTGCTATTATTAACATCAGTAGCATGGGATATACTTAGCTTTTGGGTACTTGTAGCCTGGATTGGTCATTGTTGGAAACAGGATGCTGGGCTTGATGGACCCTTGGTCTGACCCAGTATGGCATGTTCTTATGAGTGAATTCCAGGTCAGTGGAGCCAGCAGTTGCCTTTTTGGAACAGGCAGGCTACGATTTGGTCTGCGTCTCAGCCAGAGGGGTGGCTTCGCTAATAGCGGCCAGGTGTCTGTTATGGCTGAGAAATTGGGTGGCTGTTGTGACCTCCAAGGCTATTCTTGCAAAATTGCCCCTTAAAGGCTTGCTCTTGTTTGGGAGCAAGTTGGAGAAACTGGCTAGTAAGTGGGGCGAATCTCTGGTTCCTTGGTTGCTGGAGGATAAGAAGCAGACACCATGCTCCTTTTGGCATGAGAGGTCATGCCAGGGGATCCAAGAGTTTTCAACCCTAGAGAGGAGCGACCTTTCAGAGGACTCGACCTTTCGGTAGGTCTCAGTCCTTTTGTCCCAGACAACCCAGACAGTGCGCGGGCTCGGGTAGCGGAACCTCTCAAGCCTCCCAATGAAGGTTTGCTGACCCACCCCCGGGAACAGGAGATAGGGGGTGCCTCTCTCTCTTATCAGAGGTGGGTCGAAATCACATCGGATCAATGGCTTCTAGAGGAGATACAAGAGAGATGCGCTGGAATTTCACAGTTTTCCTCGGGACATAGTCATGGTGTCTCCCTACCACTCCCCACAGAAGAAGCAGGCAGTGGAGTGTACATTGTCAAAGCTCCTCAGTCTGAGGGCTGTAGTCCTAGTGCCCATGTCTCAAGGAAATATGTGTCGCTATTCCATTTATTTCATTGTGCCCAAGAGGGGAGAGCTCCTTTCACCCCCATCCAGGATCTCAAAGGTGTTAACTGTCATTTGCGGGTGACTTATTTTCACATGGAAACATTGTGCTCAGTGATAATGGCTGTGCAGTCGTGATTTTCTGACCTTGGATCTGTCCAGGTATAGCTCCATATTCCCATTCGATTAGAGCACTAGCATTTTTTGCGATTCATGGTGTTGGGATGCCATTATCAGTTTCGGGCACTGCCTTTTGGTCTGGCCACCGCATTCAGAACTTTTTCCAAGGTTATGATGGTGGTGGTGGCAGCAGCAGAGTTGAGAGAGGATGGGATTCTGGTACACCTGTATTTAGATGACTGGATGATTCAAACCAAGTTTCTGGAAGAGAGCTGCCTGGTGACCCGCAACATGATCTCCCTGTTGCAGGAGCTTGGTTGGGTAGTAAACCTGGCTAAGAGCAGTCTCCAGCCATCTCAGTCATTAGAGAATATCGGTGTTCGGTTCAACACAAAGTAGGGCAGGGTTTTCCTGCCGGAAGCTCGTATTCAGAAGTTAATGGCGCAGGTGCGTCGTCTGAACCCTATACACCCGACAGTGTAGTCCTATCTGCAGGAACTCTATTTGATGGCAGTGACCCTGTGACCCTGTAAGTGGTGCCAATGGTGAGGGTGCATATGCATCCTCTTTAGCTCTCTCTGCTATCTCGTTGGAGCCCACAGACTCAGTACTATTCGATTCGGCTCCACCTGCCGATGGAGGTCTGCTTTCAACTATGATGGTAGTTACAAGCAGATCATCTAAGAAAGGAAGTTTCACTAAAATCACCAGACTGATTAGTACTTACAACTGATGCGAGCCTCCAGGATTTTGGAGCTCACTGTTAGGAACTGACAGCGCAAGAGTCTCTCTGGAGCATCAATTGGCTGGAAGCCCAGGTGGTCCTTTTGGCATGCTTGCAGTTTGGTGGTAGGTTGCAGGGTTGAGTGGTCCAGATAATGTTGGACAATGCAACAACAGTGGCTTACATCAATCTGCAGGGGGGGGAACCAAGTAGCCAGCAAGTGTCGCAGGAGATAGACCAACTTATGGAATGGGCGGAAGTGCATCTTCAGGAGATCTCGGCCTTGCACATTGCAGGAAAAGACAATATAAGAGCAGACTTTCTCAGCAGGGAGAGTCTTGGACCCAGGAAAATGGGTGTTGTCAGATGAGGTGGATCGCTGGGGCCTTCCGTTTCTTGACCTGCTGATGACTTATCACAATGCGAAGGTTCCTCAATTCTTCAGTCGCAGGAGATATTTAAAGTCTTTGGGTATCGATGCTCTCATGCAGGAATGGCCAGAGGACAAGCTGCTGTATGCTTTTCCCCCATGGTACATGTTGGGTGGAATGGTTCGGAGGGTCACAGAAGGAATGTGCTTTTGGTGGCACTAGATTGGCCCAGGAGACCATGGTATGTGGATCTGCGGCGGCTCCTGGTAGACTCCCTCCCACTGGTTTATGGTGAATAGGAATCTGTTGCAGCAGGGACCTGTTCTTCATGAAGATTTGACTTGATTTTCTCTTATGGTATGGCCCTTGAGAGAGTTATTGAAGCGTAGATATTCTTCTGCGGTGATTGCCACCTTGCTACAAGTGAGAAAATTCTTCTCTTCCTTAGCCTATATGCGGGTTTGGCAAGTGTTTGAGGCATGGTATAAAGATCGAGGTGTTCTTCCTTGTTCGGTTAAGATCCCGCTCATTGGAATTTTTGCAGGATGGATTGAATAAAGGGTTGGCCCTTAATTCCTTAAAGGTGCAAGTAGTGGCTCTTGTCTGTTTCAGGGGTCAGGTGAATGCTGAATCCTTATCGGCTCATCCAGACGTGGCTGTTTCTTGAAAAGGAGCAAAATGTCTTTTCCTCCCTTGCAGTTACTGATACCCTTGTGGCGTCTTAATCTGGTTTGGGATTTCTTGGTGGGTGCCTACGTTTCGACTGATGCATAGCCGTTCCTTGCGTTTACTAACCTTGAAAATGGTGTTTGTGATTTGTTCTATGTGTCAAATATCCAAGCTGCAGGCCTTGTCTTGCCGGGAGCCATTCCTTTGAGTGACTCCAGGAGCGATATATCTGCATATTGTTCCTTTCTTTTTGCCAAAAGTGGTCTCAGATTTTCACTTGAATCAGTCCATTTCCCTGCCATCTCTGGATAGGGAGAGAGATAAAGAAGAATATTGCCTGTTGCAACCCTTGGATGTCAAGAAACATATCACACACACACATATAACACATATAACACACATATATAACACACACATATAACACATATAACACACACATATAACACACATATAACACACACCACAAGTAAGAGATCTTGGTGTACTTCTGGACAACCAACTCAACTTCACCAAGTTCATAAACAATACTACCAAAGACTGCTTCTTCAAATTGCAAGTCTTAAAAAAAATTAAAACCTCTTCTACACTTCCAAGACTTCCGCTTGGTACTACAATCTATCATCCTCCCTAAACTGGACTATTGCAACTCACTCCTCCTGGGCCTGCCAGCCAACACCATCAAACCACTTCAGATGGTCCAGAACGCAACAGCCAGAATTCTCACTAACACCAAAAAATGGGATCACATCACCCCTATCCTCCAAAATCTTCACTGGCTGCCCATAAAATTTAGGATACAATTTAAATCCCTCATGATGATTCACAAGGCTCTTCACAACATCTCCCCCCTCAACCTATCCTTCCAACTACAGCAACACGTCTCCAATAGACCGATCAGAAGTGCATACCAGAACATGCTTCACACCCAGCCAACAAAAACCTCATTGAGGAAACGAGCTCTGTCCACTGCAGGTCCCCATCTTTGGAACCTGCTCCCACCGGACCTCCACCAAGAACCATGCCTTCCGACATTCAAAAAGAAGCTAAAGACTTGGCTATTCACTCAAGCTTTCCCTGAGAGCTAAAATCTGGTGAAGCGACAGACGATATACCTACCTCTGTACATATGTTCCTGATTTATGGTTCCTGATTTATGGTTCACAGTTACATTTAATTGAGTTTATGAAAGTTCTCTTTTAATAGTTTTCCTGTATACTTGTGTTAATGTATTCTGCCTTGAGGCGACTGTTTTAATGTACTCCCACCCTGGAGGCGACTGTTCAGTTCCTTGTAAACCGGTGCGATATGTATTCTTTACAGGAACATCGGTATATAAAAATTAAAAATAAATAAAATAAATAAATATCGTGATCTGGAGGTTTCTAAATCTTTCCGGAAGACGGATCGCCTGTTTGTCCTTCACGATGGAGTTAAACATGGCGAGTCGGCTTCATGGGCTACAATAGGTAGTCCGGCCGCATATGTGGATGCTGAAAAGCTACAATGAGGTAGTCAGGCCGCATATGTGGATGCTGAAAAGCCGTTACCTAGTCAGGTTAGGACTCATTCCACTAGGGCTCAGGCAGTGTCATGGGCGGAAGTTAGATTGTTGTCTCCTGTTGACAGGAGCTGCGATGTGGTTCTCCTTACACACCATTTTCAGATATTATCATCTGGATGTGCAGGCCTGGGGGGATTTATTTATTTATTTATTTTGAATTTTTCTATACCGGTGTTCATGTAGCAAATACATATCTCGTCGGTTTACATTAAAACAAGTTATATACGTTGCATAAGAGCATTACATGGAACAGGGGAAAAAGTAACTGGGGTGTTGGTGATGGGAGACGCACGGAAGCAGACACGTCAGGCAGAGATCTTGGGAAGGCACCCTGAACTAAAACGGGCGCACTTCTTTTATTATCCTGGGTTACATCTCATCAGAGTAAACATCATACCATTGGTTACAACACTGAGGATATACAGCTGCAAGGCTTATTATGCTATGCGCGTGATTAACTCATGTTATTATCTTTGTCAAAGTAAGCAAGCATTCTGTGTTTAGGGCAAAGGTTGTTTGTGAAGCTGAGATAAGAAAGTACAGAGAGCTGAGGAATGCTAAAGCAGACAAGCTCAGCATGGTATGCCAGCCCCGAGCAAAAGCCTTTTATTCCCCACATCTCATCCTTTCTTTTATATTTTACAGGAAATCTTTACGTTGTGTTTTAGGTATAAGTATGTTAGCCAGGTTGGGCAAGCATTGAATACAGCAGCAGCAACATATTAGAATGAAGATACAAAGTAATACAATGGGAATTATCTTTCTGAGATCTGCCATGTCGGGGAGCCAGGACCATAGCCAGTCCCAAGGGGACTGGGGTTCGTTATCGGATAGAGGGCGATCGGCTATTAGAGTCTCCATCTGCTCAATGGTGTGTGTGAGGTTAGCTTTATAATCAGATATGTATACACAGCAATGTAAACCAATCAATGCACATACGCCTCCCTTTGAGGCTAAGATCATGTCCAAAGCATAGCGATTCTGCAATACTACTTCTCTCATTTGTGAGACCTCTTCTGTGAGGAGTTTTATGGATTTAATCGTTCGGTTGAATAGGGCTGTGGTCCAGTTGGCAAGGGTGCGTAAATCTCGGTAGTTTAGTGCTGCCCCTAATGGGGGAAGCAGGCCCCTGTAGACCATCGTGCCTGTGCCTCGCTCAATTGGGTTTTGAACTGACTCTCTCCTGTTTCTGATTCTACCCTTGGGCAATTTGGTAGTAGTATAAAAGGATGGCATTATGTAGCCTAGAGTACATCTACCTGTCCATCTTGCAGGGAGTCTCTCATATATGCCCTGCGTCCACACAACATCCAGATGTTTCCCAACAAATTGGTGGATGTGTTTTGCTTGTTTTGGGTTTGTTTTACCATTTCTGCTATTGAGTTACACAGATCGAATCCTCCTGTGGCTGTGGAGGTGGGGCAACCCTGTCCAACTGGGCACCCTGTGAGCTGATAATTACACATATATTTTGTGAAATTGTGCATGTGTTCAGTAATGGTCTCATTAAGGAAGGGGTTTTTTCTAGACATGTTGTGTTGCAGGATGAATGTTTGATTGCAATATGGGTATTTCCCTACCCTGGGCCCTGTGCTACTGTCATTATTATATTCCCAACAAAAGGTAGCGTTCTCTTGTATTCTACTACCCAAATGCATCACCGTGTAATTAACCGGTGAGTTTATAAAGACCCCATTGTCCCACGGGTCTGTAGTCCATCCTGATAGGTTAAAGGGAACTGCATGCATCAATAGTCCTCCTCTGGTATGGGTTGGCATGTGCATACAAATCCAGCAATCTGTTTGGTTCAATAGTTGTGATAAGTTCTGTGCATCTGTAATGTACATATTGGTTTGCCATAGCCTTGTTCAGAGATCGTCATGGCGGGAGGGAGAATGCAAGATAAGAAGATGCACATCACAATTGTCAATGAATTGGCATTCAAGCAAGAAAATGCGGCAAGCAAAAAGTTCTCTGGAGTTTTTTCAAGTCCCTGCTGTTCCAGGAGCTGTGTGGATTGGCTGGATAATGCCTTAATTTGTCCCCCAAGTCATCTGATGGTGCTGGCGAGGAGCCCGATCCCGGTCCTTCTGAGGGTTGTGAAGACTCAGGGAGAAGTTTGGAATTGGATTTTTCAGGCCTTGGTGCCACGCCATCTCTCCACGGCTTAACACAAATACTCAGAACCCAGACTGGACCTGAGGGAGCAAGCACAGCAGCATATCCTCATCCCCATGTTAACAAGGGGACGGGGCCATGCCAAACAGGGTTAGGTAACATTCTATACAAAACTGATGGTTGTGGATTGCTAATCCTGTTCCCAAAATGATTGTCCACAGCTGTGGCCTGATTGGAATGTGATATATTTACATGATTTAAGGTAAACAGTACTTTGTTCAGCCATTCCTGTTTGGAGGGGAGTCCAGGGGCATTTCCTGCTTTTTGTTTGTGTTTATCAAGAGCTGTCTTAAGAGTGAGGTTGGCTCGCTCCACAATAGCCTGTCCAGTGGAGTTGTAAGGGATGCCAAATATGTGTTTGATGTTCCATTGTTGGCAAAAGTCAGCAAAGGAATGGCTGCTATAAGCAGGGCTATTATCAGTTTTTAAAACAGAAGGCATCCCCATGACCGAAAAGGTACTTATACAGTGATAACATGCTTGGTAGCTTCCCCTTTTTGGGGGGTGGCCCATAGAAAATGCGAAAAGGTGTCAATGGTTACATGTAAAAATTTCCAGGGGGCGAAAGGAGGATATTGAGTAACATCCATTTGCCAGATTTCGTTAGCACGTAAGCCATGTGGGTTCACGCCCATAGAAGGGGCAAATGCAACTTGGGAACACTGGGGGCATTGCTGCACAATGGCTCGGGCTTGGTCTAGTGGAATATTAAATTGTTTAGCGATGGACTTAGCATTCTGATGAAACATGGAGTGGCTATTCCAGGGAGTGACGCTGAGCACTGCCTTTTTAGTGGCTGCATCGGCGATAGCATTGCCTTCTGATATCCACCCAGGGAAAGGCTGGTGGCTTCTGATGTGGGCAATGTAAAACTGGTGTGTGCGACCTTGGAGGGCTGATTGTAGTGTCAGAAAGAGGGATAATAGGTTATCATCTAAAGAAGGGGTTACATAGGCTCCGGGAAGAATGGAGTAAGTTCCATAAATGTCGTAGTCAAGCTTTCAGTAAGGTGTATCAATTTTTCATTCATCGAGGTCTAATTGTGATATGTGTTCCTTATGGTTTCTGCTACCTAATATAGTAAAATAGCATAAATTCAAATTAATCATTTAAAGGAAAAGTCATTTGCAGTAGGCTGAACCACAAACACTACATTAATCATATGTTACACAAGACTGACACACATTCATCCATCCTACAAATATTCATTCATCGTCTTCTTGACATCAAGACAGACAACGGATAACACATAATTTGAGCTCAAAATTCGTATCAAAAAAGTATCAAAAATAAAATTAGATCAAAAATCAAAAGGTGTTTGAAAAATGTTTGAAAAATAAAAGTTCAGAATTCTGTGTAAAAATTAGAAAAAGAAAATAAAACTGAAGTTTCCTTAAGACAGGAGGGCCGTAGACCTGAAAGGTAAAAACTAGTATACAACAGAATTATTAAAATAACAAATATTGTACAACTGGTAGAATAGCATAGTGCCTCCTAGTGGATGCACTATCATCACTTTATAGATTTCAACCCAGAACAATAAATTCAGTCAATAATACTCTGAGCTTAAATTCAATGTGTAATACTAATACTAAATAATCAGAATAATTAGAACTTAAATATGCTCCATTTAAACAAAAGTAGCTCTTTTCTCCTTTTTTTTTTTCTTTTCCATTCGCCGCACAGCACTGACAGAAGTACTCCTCTGTAAGCAGTGCTCTGCCTTTTACCAGACGCTACGGCAACCCTTACTTCCCCTTTTTTCCTTCTAAGATACAGTTTAACTCTTTGGTTAAAATGTCCTTTCAGATTCAGATTTCAGTAGCTCAGGTTCTAAATTTTAACACTAGTAAATGTCCTTGTCAGTAACCTCAGTTCAGTATTAAAGAAATTTGAAAGTATTAATGTAATAAAAGTTCAGCATTGAAGGTTGAGGGTAAAAGAGGCTTGGATTGGGGGGGAGAACTGTCCCGTTCCCCCCCCCCCCCTTGACTCCTCTTTTACCACAGTAAAATCTGCAGATAATTCAGGAAGGAAAATTATAAAGTATGTGATGTAAGAAAGAGAGATCGCATGCGCTTGGTGATCATCTTAATAGGAATGTATCAGAGATATAACAGATATAGAAATTAGGGAGAGAAACTTAAAAGCGGTACCGTATAACATTAACTTACTTAAACTAAAAATCCTTATACTAAAAATGTACCAGCAAATCCTTGCCAGTCTTTTGGAAACAAGCTTACCTTGTCCTGAAACAATTATTGCAGTAAAAATGCAAATTCTGTGCACTGGCAATGCAAGCGATAGCTATAAAAATAAGGCTCAGAGTAACGAGGTCATCCTAAATGTCGTCCTATTTAACTTTGTCAAAGGGGACCATTTCACATTGAGTTTACACAGTGTCCTGTCCCAGTTTCACTACAGTTACAACGTAAGGCCCTATATACACTGGATCTTTCTCTGATGTGTGGGGGAACACTTCCTGTGGGGAAATGCGCTCTAAGTTTGCAGGCTTCCTGTAACGGAATATCAATGCCCATGATAAACATTCCTTCCAGGTTTGCTTTGTCTGCTCCATCACTTGGTTTAGTCTGGTTTGCAACAGGCCATTGTATTGTCTCATTAGATCATGTCTCTCACGTCGGCACTGTTTTTGTTTGTAATGCCACTGCGATATCAGGAGTGCGGCTACCTGGCCCAAGGTCATATATGCTAATTTCTTTGAAGACCCGGAGGCATGGTTACTGCTTATGGCACTCCGGGCGGTATTCAATTCAATTGCGGTTGGGGATCCCTCTAGAGGGCAGACTCTCATTTGCGGGCTGAAGGCAAGTGACCATCCATGAATTGAATCAACCCAAATGGTGACATAAAAAAATGAATGGTCTAATTTGGCAACTTTGGCTGCTGGAGGACCGGCGGCAGCAGAAGCTACAGTGACTACGTCAACTTCCTCACTACTCTCCGTGTCTTTCTCACTACTCTCAATCAAAATAGGCATGGATTGGAGGCAAGGGTTGCGTGACAGGTCAGGAGGTTCAGGAGTCAGTGACAATTCAGGAAGTTCAGGAGGCAGTGACAGCTCAGGATACAGGGAGTTTGTGGGTGGTGAAGGGATTTGAGGGTAAGCCGGAGGGAGGTTAGTTTCTTTGATTTCAGTTTCTTTGGTTTTCTGGGGTTCTTCCTCTGAGGTGGACTCGGAGGATGCCACGGGAGCCTTGGTTGGGGACGGTGCCTTGTGATTGTGTGTCCCCAGATTCTCTATCGTTTCCGTGCATTTTTGCCAAAGCATTAGATGTTTTATTGAGGCACGCGGGGGTGCGTGCAAGGCATTCCCTAAGTTGATCCAGTCCTGGATATTCAAAGTATCCGCCTCTGGATACCACGGGCACTGGCGTTCTATTTCTTTCAACATATTTTCTATATCTCCTAGTCAGACGTGAATTGCCTCTCCTTTTGTAATAAAGAAATGATTTCTTACTATTTTCTGCAACTCTTTTGCATGAACCTTCTGCTGAGCTGACAGTCCCCCCCCCCCCCACTCACGAATGTGGGAGCGAAGTTCGTTGTGGTGCACCTGGGCTCATCTGGCCGAATGAGTAGGGGGATTCACGTCTGGAGGGGTCACCAGATGTTGGTGATGGGAGACGCATGGAAGCAAACACGTCAGGCAGAGATCTTGGGAAGGCACCCTGAACTAAAACGGGCGCACTTTTTATTGTCCTGGTTACATCTCATCAGAGTAAACATCATACCATTGATTACAACACTGCAGGATATACAGCTGCAAGGCTTATTATGCTATGCGCGTGATTAACTCATGTTATTATCTTTGTCAAAGCAAGCAAGCATTCTGTGTTTAGGGCAAGGGTTGTTTGTGAAGCCGAGAAGCTGAGATAAGAAAGTACAGAGAGCTGAGGAATGCTAAAGCAGACAAGCTCAGCGTGGTATGCCAGCCCTGAGCAAAATCCTTTTATTCCCCACACTGGGGTCCATGAAGATAAATAACTGGGGTAAAGATAAACTAATATAACATTCAGGTGTAACGCCAACCTTTGCACAGGCGGTTTAGTTAGGACTGCGGGCAGCCTCCCACCCTATTTGGGAGTATCTTGGGTACATCCCACTGGTTCTGAATTCATCTGTCTGGGCTCTAGGAAATGAGAAATTACTACTTACTTGATAATTTCGTTTTCCTTAGACCAGACAAATGAATTCAGCTTACCACCCTTGGCTGCCAAATTGTATCATGGTTCTCCTGCGTGGCTGCGTGTTCTAGGGGTTACTGGTAAGTGTTAGTCTAGTCCCTAGACTAGTGTTAATGCTTTCTTTGAGCTCAGTGTTTCCTATTGGCTGAGTACTGAATTGGTTATCTGTTATTAACCAAGATTTTGCTAGTTTGTCAACAGTTGACTTTTGAAGAGAATACTGGCAGACTGATGTCACTGTAGGAGTATATATATACTGTGATGTCAGTTTTGCTCCATCTCCATCTGCTGGTAGAGGAGCATAATCCACTGCTTCTGAAGTCATCTATCTGATCTAAGGAAATTATGAGGTAAGTAGTAATTTCTCATTAGCGTATCCTGTCTGCCTAGTTATTCCACTCTATATTGCCAAGGATATGTAACTGGGTGGTCGCACAAAATGTTGAGAGGATCTGGCACCTGTGTAGGCCATGCCAGTTTCTCTGTTGTAGGGTTCAGCAATGTGCATCAAGTAGATGGTATAATGGATCTGGGCCTAGAGGCAGATACTCCGGAACAAGGAAAACCATCCATCTGAGTCTCCCATTTGTGAACCCTGTTCCCTCTATCCTTATAATGGATGCTGATAGTCAATCTGTACCCAAATAAGATTCACACCAAGCTGTTTTCCCAAAACAAATTACACTTTTTTTTTTTTTTTTTTTATTTCTGGGGAGACCAGCCTAAAACAATATTTACATGACAGTAGAGGATAATATAAGTTACCAAAATAATCAGAGTTCACAGGCTTTTGCAGCCAAGAGACGGTTCTAAGAATATTGTTTGAACAGTTGCCAATTGACACAGTTGTCAAGGTGCACTAAAACTCTCAAAGAATTATTTCAGGATTTCTCAATATTCTACATTACTTCTCCTTCTTCCAATAGAAACATTTCTGCATTATTTCACCAAAATCCCAACTGGACAACATCTCGTCCTCAAACCATAGGGTACCTCGACTCCTCTTACCCCCTTAGCATGAGTTTCTAATGGAATCAGGTACTCACATCATGGCATCAGGGTATCCCTCTGTTTAGGTCCTGTTCTCTCCCTACCCAGGAGCTGCAGTTAGCATTGATACTCTGCACTGTAAATAAGCCTTTTTTATCTGTCCTTTGAAATAGTAAAAGGTTGTTGCATTAAGAAGATTGGCGTTTCTTCCCTTTGTGAAATCATATTGTCTAGTGCCCTGTAATCTACTTGAGTTTGCTGCACAGTTTTTCTTTGGTATCTTTTCAAAATGTTTGCCTTCTAATGAGTCCGTAGTTGCCTGCTTCCTCTTTGTTCTTTGTAGCAGGACTATATCCCCTCTCCTCCATTCCCTCAGCCCCACCCTGCTCTTCATGAATGTGGTCAGCATATTCTTGAGCTCTTTTAGAATAGTGGGGTGTAGGCTATTGGTTTTAATGGTTTATCCACTCTCATTTATGTGATTATTTCACATGAGAAGAGATGGGGGTGGGGAGAAGAAGGAAGAGGAGCACCATGGGGAGAGATGTGAGAAGAAATGTGGGGAAAGAGGAATAGGGAATATGGGTGATAACCGGTAACATATAATTTCATTCTATTTGAATCATGTCCTATAATGTCCATTGAATACATGTCTCTAGTTAGCTTACATGTGATTCATTCTTGTACTTTCAGGTTAAATTTACTTTTATCAGTGAGAATTTAAAAATAGTTGCCAGTGGCGAGTGTAACTAGTCATTTGGTGCTGATTTGTAACGCCAGCTTTTCCTTACTTACTTTCTCTGATCTCTTTGTGAATATTTTTGAGAGATTTGCATACATTTGATTCAAGGTCCAGGTTTATTTACATAAATTGGCTATCCTGAAAGCTAGACTTACTTGCAGCACTCAAAGACCAAAGTTAGTCCTCTCTTCCTGGCTCCTAAAACTTACCAGCAGACACTTAGGGTTTTCTAATATTTTCCCAAAGCTAGACACATCCCCAGACCTCTTTCCATCATACTAGGCCAGTGATTGTGCCTATATTTAAGTCTGCTTCTGCCATGATGGCTTCCAGGTCTGTGATTTTGTTAACAATATATTTAGCATTTGCATGTATAACTTTCCACAATGATACTTCACAACCCACTTTCTTAATTTTCTTTTGTTCTTTTTTTTTTTTATTTTTTTCATTCAGTTCTTTAGCAGCTTGTTTGATATCTTTGAATGTCTTTGAAATTCTATGAAATTCAAAGATAATAAAAAGACAAAATATCAAGCAACACGAGAGCAAGTAAAAAATACCAATTTAAAAACTGTTTTGTAAATAAAAATGTATAGTGGGCAGAAGTGAGCAAATAAAAGATATGAAAGAAATCAAATGACAGAGGGAGAGGAAAGCAGAGTAGTGAGAGCAAAGGAGGCACTCAGCTTGAGTTGACGGTTTCACACTGAATATCTAGGATAAGTTATCCAGATAACATATCTGCTCAATGTCTTGCTGAAATAGTCCCCTTTATTTTTTACAGTCACCTAAGGATGGGAAGAGAGTCCTTAGCCAATTTTCAAGTCTAGCTTAAACCAGCATTTAAATTATGCAAACAGGAATGCACAAACTGTTTCCCCCAAATCCTAAAATATTGACTTCAACAAAGGTAAGCCCTGCCAGGATAAAAGAGCCAAATATAAACAGCAATAAAATACAGGCGGTAACAATCAAGAGCAGAGATTGCTGCTACAGAACTCTATTTCTCTAGTCGTTATGCCATCTGTTACTCTGAGAAGCACCATAGCTGGGCTCTGTTTTATTGAATTTGTATTATGACAGAGCCAAATGTACTCTGGGGAAATATCCAAAGTTAAGTAATTGTTAATTAATGATCAATGATTATTATGTTGTGGGCAGGATTAGAAAGAAGCCAAAGAAGCTATAATTGGCCCAATGCATGAGGATTCTCCAGTTCAGTTCTTAAAATTTTGAACGATTGTGGATAAGCTGCAATTTAAATGGTAGTGGGCAAGCAGTAACTTCAGTTGGACTATACTAAAGGCTTAGCCAATCAGCTTGCTCCATTTCTTAGTATATCACACTTTCTTGGCAAGCTGACTGGAGCATCCATGCATTGTGATGTCGTTACTGTATTTACCAGTATTCTCACTATAAGGAGAAACCACCATGAACATTAATAAAAGATTTGCATATGTGGTCGGAGAACCAGGTTAATTTTGCTTATTTTGGTGTCCTCCAAAAATATCATCTTAAGATCTGGTGTTTGAATATTAAGCATAAGACCATAACTTCTTCAGCCTTCCCTACAGTTTTCAAATAATTGGGAAATCCGAGTGCCTAATGCAAGATTTCTAAGCCTGATCTTTCTTCTCTCTGTAGAACCAGAAACTTAAGATTACAGCTCCTAAGCGCAGAGCTGTGTGTTTGATGATGATTGTAGCATTCCTCATGCTGAACTTCAGCCCACTGAGGTGAGTAACCATAATATATTTTTCTTTGGAGAAACAATTGTTTTGTGTAATAGGAGCATAGGTTTTCCATTCCTACAGGTTGAATTGGCCAATACATATTGGTGATGTCATCCAGTGGCACCGAACAGAGTCCTCTCTCCTAGCTAGCAGAGCTTTGAGGTCTACTGAGCATGTGCGGGATTTGCCTCATGAGCCACCTTAGACATATAGTTATTTATTTAACAAATTTATAGCCCACTATTTCACAGAGCTTAGTGGGTAGCAATATTACATGCATAAAAGTGAATTTTAAAAAGCCCGACATGCATCAAAACCAGGCGATATGTGAATATGTCAGGTTGGTGTGCGCCGAGCAGATTTTTAAAAGCCGCCAGAGTACGCCCGTTGCGCGCACAACTGAAAAGGTCATGGCATAGGCCGGGGTACGGACGTTCCTGGATTTCATCTTCAAATTATCACGCAAATACTTCCACAGGCACTCGCCGGGGTCCCGGAGGACGAGTAAGTAATAAAGATAAATAGATTGGCAGGGTTTTAAGGGTCAGGGGGGATAACAGGGGAGAAGGAGGGGGTTTGGAAGTTCTGTCCCCTGTCTGGGCAAACTGCGTCAATGCGCATATCATTAAAATTCCGCCACCTACGCGGTGTGTGCGCGTTCAAGCTGTTTTATAACACGCGTGCATATGTGTGCCCATGCGCCTGTTTAAAAGTTACTGTCATAATGTTAATAAAGATAAAACATATGTTAAAATAATTTTTATGCGTTGTGTTCTAAACTTTAACATTATCTTAACAACAAATTTTAACAATTAACACACAAAATGTGCTCACCCATGTGGCTGGTCCAAAGCATTGCAATAACATGGACCAAATTCCCTAAAAATGACTAAGTGGGAAAAGCTATAGAAAAATGATGTGTGTTAAACAATTTTCTGAAATGTAGCAGATCATATTCTGCTTCTAGTGGCTTTGGGTGTTTGTTCCACAGTGAGAAGCCAGCAATGGCAAAAATATGGGACATGATTTGGTTAATGAGATCTGCTTATAAGTGGGAATTAATAATAATCTATTGACTGCAGAACGCAATGTACATGTGGGGCAATAAAGATCAGGCCTTGGAAGAAACACCAGGAGTAACCAGTATAGAGGTAACCAATGAAGTTTGGCCAAGATAGGAGAGAGATGATCATTCAAAGGAGAATCTGAAAGCAGATGGACAGCTGAGTTCTGAATAAGTTGCAAAGCATGAACTGTGTTAAACCCAAGAAGAAAGAGTTACAATAAGCCAATGAATTCTTGAGTTACAAGTTATAGATCTGAGCATTTTAAGAATGGCCTGATTAAGTTCAACAAAGTTTGTGAAAGGATCCCCTGACCCAAGGAGTAAATGTGAGGATTTAAAGAAAATCTTGAATCAACCAGTATTCTTAAGTCTCTAGCTTCAGAATTGATTGGAATGATTACATCACTAAATGTCCAACTTTCTGGTGCATTGGCTGTCTTGGAGCAGGAGAACAACAAGATCTTGGTCTTGTTAAGATTCAGAACTAAATTATTTTCAGCTAGCCATGCACTTATTTTAGAAAAGTAGAGAGAGAGTTTGCGAAAGCTGAAGTAAAAGAAGTGATAGGAAAGAAAATAATTTTTTTGTCCCAGCACAGCACAGACATGTACTCACTTTCCTCATAATTGTTCTCTTAAAAATCCTTAAATCCTCTTAAATATGACCATTTTTCCTCAGTTTCTACTTTATTTAGTTACCTCAGTGGCTTCCACAACAGCGCTACCAAAAAATAGGTCTTAGCTCCTCAACATGCCAAGCCAGAAGAAAACATGTAGAGTGAAGGGATTCGAGCACTGCTAATGTCCCTTACTGTGTTATCAGTGCCTCAGGCTAGAGCATGATCAAAATAATTGCTACATCTGTGGACAGATGTCACCGCACTCCCAACATTCCAGGGCAGTTAGGATTGAGGAGCTGTGTAAATCTCTCCGGACTCATAGCAGATCCTCGTTTTGCACTGTAGCTTTAGCCAAGTTGAGCAGGGGCTCCTCAAAAAGTCCTCCATCAGCTTAGGCCCAAGCCATGGGGTTGGGTACTGTTAGCTGCCTTGCATCGAAGTAGGGGCATCAGTTATTGGGACTATCAGAGCCTGCGTCGAAGAAGCATGGGATCGGTGCTGTAGAAGTGACCAATCTCTGCGCCATACATCAGGACTCCAGATACACATCCCACCAAGACATTTGATGCACCAGTGTGGCTCATGCTCCATTGATACACCTTATGGCTTCCACGCCCTAGCCGGATGGTGCAGCCCATCCTTTGATGCATGACTTCACAATGCAATCAATGCCAGTGCATTTGATGCTTGCATCGATGCAACATCCTTGCTGTGCACCAGATTCCTCAATACAAATCCTTAAAGATCTGTTGAATCAATTGGTTACATTCCTCCAGAGCTTCCAAGCACACTACTCCATGGAAGCTATTGATGCAACAAGTCCAACAATCAGCTCTTCAGGCTACTCTACTAACACAACTATGTGCAGTCCATCATAGATCTGCAGTAGAAAGTCAGTTACCCCTGCTCCCTGTAATAACAAGAGCCTTCTTTCTGTCCTGGTTACTGGTGGAGGATCTTTGTTTGCAAACATAGGAACTTGTATGTTCTATAGTTCAACTTACCTCTAATAAACTTTCCATTCAGATGCAGAAACCTATCTTAGCCTCCAAAGAGGATGTACCACTGCCCACGCCAGGTCAAAAGACACATTAATCACTTGTCTAGACTGATGTGTCTTGAGAAGTTTCTTTACTAGTTTGATTAAGGACACGAAAGGAAATATCCAGAATCTCCTCTCCACTATTGCTGTGGCAATTCCTCAGATGAAGTCCTAATCTCGCCTACAGGGGCGAATACATCACCAGAACCCTTCCTTCGGGATTCTTCATCATCCCACTTGCTTGCAGTGGAGTCCAGTTGGGTCAGAGGTTGTGGACCAGGCAACCGGAAGAATTTCCTGTTCATCCTTTTGGGGAGTGTAGGAGTAGCCTAGTGATTAGGGCAGCAGGCTGAGAATCAGGAAACCAGGGTTCAAATCCCACTGCCAATCCTTGTGACTCTGGACAAATCACTTCACCCTCCATTGCCTGAGTTACAAACTTAGAATGTGAGCCCTCTTGGGACAGGTGAAATACCAATTGTACCTGAATGTAACTCACCTTGAGCTACAATGAAAAGGCATGCACTATAGAAATGAAACATAGAAACATAGAAATGACGGCAGAAAAAGACCAATCAGCCCATCCAGTCTGCCCAGCAAGCTCCCACACTTATTTTCCCATACTTATATGTTTCACCGATCACCAAGTTCAGGGCCCTTGTTGGTAACTGTTTGATTCAAATTTCCTGCCACCCCCTGCCATTGATGCAGAGAGTAATGTTGGAGTTGCATCAAAGGTGAGCATAAGGCTTAATGGTTATGGGTAGTAACCACCGTGTCAAGCAAGTTACTCCGATGCTTGGTTACCCAGGCTGCACAGATCCATGCCTTGTTGGATGTTGTCTGAATGTAAATCCTTTTTTCCACATTTCCCCCTTTTCCCCCTGCCGTAGAAGCAGAGAGCAACGCTGTATGTGCATTCAAAGTGATGTATCAGGCTTAATTGGTTTAGGGTAGTAACTGCCACAATAAGCAGCTACCCCCATGCTTATTTGTTTACCCAGACTGTGTAGTTGTTGTTTGAATGTAAATCCTCTTTTCCACATTTCCCCCTTGCTGTTGAAGCAGAGAGCAACTTTGGAGTTGCATTAACCGTGTGAAGGCTTATTGAGTAAGGGTTAACCGTGTGAAGGCTCATTGGATTCCTGGATAAGTGGGCCCATGCCATTAGGATCAGAAAATAAATTCTATGGGTATTACCCCCCCAGACCACACCACACTCCCAGTATTTTGAGTTTGTGGAAAAGAAGAGATTGAGGCTTAGTGTTCAGACCCATAAAGACAGAGACCCCTGCACAGGACTCCTTGGTCATCTTCTGCTCAGGGTGCAGGAGCAACAGCAGCCAAGAAAGCAAACAGAAAGCTAGGGATTATTAGGAAAGGGAGAATAGAACAGTGCTACATTCACATTTTGTATTCTGGAACCCAGAGTTTAAACATTTATACTGTTCTTCTAAAAATATACAAAATCTATTGGTTGTAATTTGATATTCTGCCCAATGGTAAATTGCAAAGCAAAATGCACAGTACATCAAATAAAATGCAATGAAAGAAGAAAACAATTTAAGATGGGGTAGAACCATAAACCAATATTAACCCTGTAATAATTAAACCCAGTTACACAAAAGCCCAAATAATAATAATGCCATTAGCCTTTGACTAAAGCAGCCGATACATTATCCGTTGTTACCGTACAGGAAAAGCTATAACATTGCACATCAAGCAGGCAGAGCTTGAGTTAGCAACCATGGAAGAAGCCTCCAATATATCAACCCAGATAAAGTCAAGATTGATTGAGGCATGAACAACAAGGTGGCCAAAGAGGGCTGAAAGAATCCATTTTACCTATTCAAGTCCAAAAACCTGGCAGACAATTAATTGTCCTACAGGGAAGCTGGCAAGTTGAGAATTGTCCTGTCGCATGGGATGACCTTGGTCGTATGCTCGTGAATTATGTATATATAATTTCCAGGTACTTGATTAATGCCCAGCTTAAGGAGGCTTAGACATTCATCATTTGCTGACTTCAGAAATTTTCTTTAGAATTTATAATTGTATTGGGTGCACTAAAGCCTGTTAAGGCTTCAGACCCTAACAACGTACATTCTGAGCAGCTCATTCATGCAGGTCCTCTGCTTCCAGACTGGCTGAGGTCATTTATGCCTTAACAAACTTCACTCACTCATGCAAGAAAGCGATTGTTATTGCCATTCTGAAACCACATAAACTAAATAGTGATCCAAAGAGCTATCGTTCCACCTCTCGCCTGTCTGTTGCTTTTAAACTCCTGGCCTGATTGATATTTAACAGGATAGAGCCAAAGGTCAAGCAGGACCTCCCTAAAGAGCAGCCTGGTTTTAGAAAGCAGAGGAACATAAATGATCAGGTCTTGGCTGCAACAGATTTACATCAAAGTAGCCTTTTGAGTCCCTTTAAAACTGTGATTCTGCCTTAATCAGCCTTTCCTCAGTTTATGATGCCGTCTGGCACAGTGGGCTGCTCCTAACACTGCATAATTGCCTCCAGGATTGCTATATGATGAAAGTAATCCAAAAAACCAATACCAATTGCTGCTTCTATATTTTATGTGAGTTATTAAATAAATTTATAACCTGTTAATCTGAAACACTTGATTTTAATGGCTTACAATCTTGCAGCATATATACATCTAACATATAAACACATTTAAACAAACAGAACAAATTCTGGGAATGGCATAGACAGAATAATGAGACATAGCTGGGCCAGGACTAAGAGCGTGTTCCACAAGTATCAGTCTTGGTCTTGCACGTCCACAAACCTGAAGTATGTATCTATCAGGGTATGGGTGTCTGGGGTTTTGATGAGGGTCTACACAATAGCATCTCTGTCCTTCCTGAAGTAGTTCATGGTAAGAATGCTTTATGCTGCTCTTCACTGCTGCACCCTATGTCTTACTCCATCTCTCTGCACGCTGCAATGCTGTGCAACCAACTCTGCCTTATAAAGAGACAACTCATGAATTTTAGATAGTGGTCACTGGTATTACTGTCCAAGAAGCAATCTGCTCCTGGAGAAAGATGGATCCATGAATCAGGAGCTGAGCTCTCTGCTGCCCACAAATGAGAATCAGGAGCCAACTTCTTATACAGCAAAGAGAGAAACTACACATTGCCAGAGATCTAGGGTTAAGAGAACACTTGGATGGAGTAATTGGAGTAAGTGTCTCACCAAGTCTGGCTTAGCACCCTGTTGTATAATATCTAGACTAAATCTCAGCTAGGCGACAGCTACTATTGAAATACGGAAGGAAGCAAAAAGAAAAATTCACATTGGCTGCATATCGCCCTGCTTATCCTTGGCTTAAGCCCTAGGGCTAATGATGGTGGTAAGAACCTTAGTGAAGCTATAGGTCATGTGAATCTGTTCAGTTCATGGACCCACTGTAGTAGTAGACAAACCTCAGAAGTTAATGAAAAAATTAAGAGTATTTCCCTCAGTTAACTAGACCACCGCTTCTAACCGTGTGTCGCGTGCTACCGGTCTCCCGCTGCTCTTCTCCCCTCTTCCTTCACTGAGCGAGAGGCAGGCTATCTTCCACTGCTGCCATTGCCGCCCGGGCTATCAGCATGTTCAATTCTGGATGGGAACGGCAGCAGTGTTAGTGGAGGCTGGCAACTGCGGCTGGGCCTTTTCTTCTTCCTGCACCTGCCCCCATCCTGGCCTGGAACAGGAAGTGATTTGCAGTGGGGTGCGCGGGAAGAAGAAAGAAAGAAAGAGCCATGCCGCATGAAAAAGTAGCATCAGCAGCGGTGGCTCCGAGCAAGGGCCAGCCATTAATTCAGATCAGACACTTCCTCCTCAGCCAATGTTTGTGGGGGTGAGACTGCTTTCTAGCTAAACTGCTTTTGGCAGCAGACTCAGTGTATTGCAGGGGGCATTCAAGTCCTCAGTTTGATTTGAACTGGAAGGAGACAGCCAGAAGCACAAACTCTTGGGGAGAGATAAGAAAAAAGCTTAAATTAGTTAGCCAAATCTGCGGGAGGGTCTGTTCAAAATCAATAGCAGAAAGTGTCCAGTGAACAGCCCTGGCCAACTGTTAACTGTTTAACTCCCTCCCACCCTGCCCCTCTACCCACCCACAGGTTTGTTTTTCTGATATAGTCTGCCTGAATACATAATTGGCAACTAGATAAAAAAAAAAATAGATTAAAAAGCAGGATGAAAATACAAACAAAAAACAAACTTTGAAATGTTTGTATGCTAATGCCAGAAGTCTAAGAAGTAAGATGGGAGAATTAGAATGTAAAGCAGTGAATGATGACATAGACTTAATTGGCATCTCAGAGACATGGTGGAAAGAGGATAACCAATGGGACAGTGCTATACCGCGGTACAAATTATATCGCAATGACAGAGAGGAACACACCCAGGAGGCGGTGTGGCGCTTTATATCCGGGATGGCATAGAGTCCAACAGGATAAACATCCTGCATGAGACTAAATTTATTTATTTATTTATTTAGGAGTTTTTATATACATACACTCTGAGTATCACATCGGTTTACATAAAACATGAACTTCGCATAGTAGCGCTTTACAGGGAACTGGTCATATAAACAAGTAACTTACAAAAGAATAAAATGAACACAAACTTAGATTACAGCAAATGCAAAATTGAATCTTTATGGGTAGAAATCCCTTGTATGTCGGGGAAGACTATAGTGATAGGATTATACTACCGTCCACCTGGTCAAGATGGTGAGACGGACAGTGAAATGTATCATCGGGACATGCTAGAGAGATAACGTTCCTGGATGGAATAAATGATAGCTTTGAGGAGCAATTGTTCAGGAACCAACAAGAGAAGGAGCAATTTTAGATCTAATTCTCAATGGAGCACAGGATTTGGTGAGAGAAGTAACAGTGGTGGGGCCGCTTGGCAATAGTGATCATAATATGATCAAATTTGAATTAATGACTGGAAGAGTAACAGTGTGCAAATCCACGGCTCTCGTGCTAAACTTTCAAAAGGCAAACTTTGATAAAATGAGAAAAATTGTTAGAAAAAAAAACTGAAAGCAGCTACAAAAGTAAAAAGTGTGCAAGAAGCGTGGTCATTGTTAAAAAAAATACCATTCTAGAAGCACAGTCCAGATGTATTCCACACATTAAGAAAGGTGGAAAGAAGGCAAAACGATTACCGGCATGGTTAAAAGGGGAGGTGAAAGAAGCTATTTTAGCCAAAAGATCTTCATTCAAAAATTGGAAAAAGGATCCAACAGAAGAAAATAGCATAATGCATAAACGTTGGCAAGTTAAATGTAAGACACTGATAAGACAAGCTAAGAGAGAATTTGAAAAGAAGTTGGCCGTAGAGGCAAAAACTCACAGTAAAAACTTTTTTAAATATATCCGAAGCAGAAAGCCTGTGAGGGAGTCAGTTGGACTGTTAGATGATCGAGGGGTTAAAGGGGCACTTAGAGAAGATAAGGCCATCGCAGAAAGATTAAATGATTTCTTTACTTCGGTGTTTACTGAAGAGGATGTTGGGGAGGTACCCGTAATGGAGAAGGTTTTCATGGGTAATGATTCAGATGGACTGAATCAAATCAAGGTGAACCTAGAAGATGTGGTAGACCTGATTGACAAACTGAAGAGTAGTAAATCACCTGGACCGGATGGTATACACCCCAGAGTTCTGAAGGAACTAAAAAATGAAATTTCAGACCTATTAGTAAAAATTTGTAACCTATCATTAAAATCATCCATTGTACCTGAAGACTGGAGGATAGCTAATGTAACCCCAATATTTAAAAAGGGTTCCGGAGCGATCCAAGAAACCGGTTAGCCTGACTTCAGTGCCAGGAAAAATAGTGGAAAGTGTTCTAAACATCAAAATCACAGAACATATAGAAAGACATGGATTAATGGAACAAAGTCAGCATGGCTTTATCCAAGGCAAGTCTTGCCTCACAAATCTGCTTCACTTTTTTGAAGAAATTAAACATGTGGATAAAGGTGAACCAGTAGATGTAGTATATTTGGATTTTCAGAAGGCGTTTGACAAAATTCCTCATGAGAGGCTTCTAGGAAAAGTAAAAAGTCATGGGATAGGTGGCAATGTCCTTTCGTGGATTGCAAACTGGCTAAAAGACAGGAAACAGAGAGTAGGATTAAATGGACAATTTTCTCAGTGGAAGGGAGTGGGCAGTGGAGTGCCTCAGGGATCAGTATTGGGACTCTTACTTTTCAATATATTTATAAATGATCTGGAAAGAAATACGAGTGAGATAATCAGATTTGCAGATGACACAAAATTGTTCAGATTGTGATAAATTGCAGGAAGACCTTGTGAGACAGGAAAATTGGGCATCAAAATGGTAGATGAAATTTAAAGTGGATAAGTGCAAGTTGATGCATATAGGGAAAAATAACCCATGCTATAATTACACAATGTTGGGTTCCATATTAGGTGCTATAACCCAAGAAAGAGATCTAGGTGTCATAGTGGATAACAAATTGAAATCGTCGATTCAGTGTGCTGCAGCAGTCAAAAAAGTAAACAGAATGTTGGGAATTATTAGAAAGGGAATGGTGAATAAAATGGAAAATGTCATGATGCCTCTGTATCGCTCCATGGTGAGACCGCATCTTGAATACTGTGTACAATTCTGGTCGCCGCATCTCAAAAAAGATATACTTGCGATGGAAAAGGTACAGAGAAGGGCTACCAAAATGATTATTTATTTATTTAACATTTTTTATATACCGAAATTCTAGCAACAATGTTGCTAATCATTTCGGTTTACATATAACATTGGAGTGACTTAACATGTGAGTCTTACATGGAACAGGAAAATGAACTTGGAGAAAATTGAATAAATACTAATAACAAATAACATTAAAACAACAACAGTAGTAATAGACATGTTATAAATATGTTATAAATAGACATGTTATAAATGATAAGGGGAATAGAACAACTCCCCTATGAGGAAAGACTAAAGAGGTTAGAACTTTTCAGCTTGGAAAAGAGACGGCTGAGGGGGGGATATGATAGAGGTGTTTAAAATCATGAGAGGTCTAGAACGGGTAGATGTGAATCTGTTATTTACTCTTTCAGATAATAGAAAGACTAGGGGGCACTCCATGAAGTTAGCATGGGGCACATTTAAAACTAATCGGAGAAAGTTCTTTTTCACTCAACGCACAATTAAAGTCTGGAATTTGTTGCCAGAGGATGTGGTTAGTGCAGTTAGTATAGCTGTGTTTAAAAAAGGATTGGATAAGTTCTTGGAGGAGAAGTCCATTACCTGCTATTAATTAAGTTGACTTAGAAAATAGCCACTGCTATTACTAGCAACAGTAACATGGAATAGACTTCGTTTTTGGGTACTTGCCAGGTTCTTATGGTCTGGATTGGCCGCTGTTGGAAACAGGATTCTGGGCTTGATGGACCCTTGGTCTAACCCAGTATGGCATGTTCTTATGTTCTTATGTCCTTGAACGCGCCCAGGATGCTATCCCCGTACACCAATAATGCCCTGTATTGCTCGGGCTGTTAATGGCTGACTACACTTACTAACCTAAAGAAACCTCAAATCCAATTGATTATATTCTTAGAAATGTTTGGCCCCAGAGAAGTGCCACTCTTCTTCTTCTTACCCTTCCTACGCTCTTTCTTATCCCCTCTTCTACCTGCTAATAATCGAAATATGTTAACATATCTTCTTCTCCTGATTCTGCTGCGTAGCCTCCTGGGAACACCTTCCCATAATTCTGTTAAAGAGGCTAGGGCCGGGTGACCTATGTCTTGGGTGGGGCCCATTCCACTAAGGCGCTTGGACTTTCCCGAAATGCTGCTATCTGAAGACGAAGTAGTGGACGAGTCAGAACTCGCACTGGAACTATCTGGGTAACCTCTCCTTCTCTTCTTGCCTTTTTTATTTACTTTCTGGCTGTGCTCTGTACCCTCTTTACTTTCGGCTGCTCTGTGCAACATGCCTGACAGGGTTTCCGCTGCTCCACTGCCCCGATCCTCTTCTTGTTGTCTCCTTTGCATGGAAAAGCTGCCCTTTGACTGTTCTCTCCAGGTCTCCTTGAAAGACTTACTTGGCAGCTCATCCTCCTCTGTACCTGTAACAAAAGAAATACCAGCAGCAGTATCCCTCCCATACCCTGAGCTCTCTTTCGTAATCCTTGCCTTTCCCAGCGAATCCCACCAAACCTGAGAACCCTGCTGTCTTCCAATGGGATCGCATGTATGATGTAAACTGTGCTGAGGGCTAAGCCCCACCCCCCCCTCCTCTCGACATAGGGAAACAGAAACTGGGAAATCTCCCCCGTCTCCTCTGGGACAGGTATGCTCCGCTTCCCCACCCCCATATTCTTGTACCCTGGTAGTGTGTCCAGGAAGGAATCCTTGTCTTATACCCCAGCTCCTCACTCCAGACTCCTTCAGCACGGAAAAAAGGTGGCGACACTCAGCACATGCTCTGCTCCTCCATAGTACTTGGTAAGCCTTTCGTCCTGAAAAGCCACCCTGTGCATGCCTCCATTGCGTCCCCGGATCACCTGTCTCCCACTTCCCGCCTCCGATGCTTGCGTTCCTCTGCCTCTTTTCGTCACGCTCTCAGACTCCCCTCTCAGCACCGCCTGTCGTCTCGCTGTTCTCGCTCTCTTTTGGATGGCTGCCGCTGGCCTCCGTTTTCCCACCAATTCCGTCACGCTAGTGCCGTACCTCGTTGCCGCCTCACTCGCCTGGGCCTTGTCTGACCCGGATCCCACACGTGCATCCTCTGGTGTAGGTCCCCTCGAAGATGAGGGGTGCCGGGCCTATCGCCGCCGGCGGCCGGGGAAGGCTGGAATTCACTGCCGGAGGCGCTGAGAGAAATGTCCTGCTTCATCTGGTTCGCCCTCCCGCCCTGCTTCTATCGCATCCGCAGAATATGCCTCGGGGCCGCTTTCGCTGGAGCTGACCTCCTTACGTGGTGGCGTTCGGGGCTTGCGGGTGGGAGGGACGGTATGTCCCGGGGAATGCTCAGTGGGGCGTGCCGCAGTCTGCCCTCTCCGCCCCCTCCTGGACAACATGGTTTGGGAGGATACTGGTCCTGTTCCCCGCTCTTTACCTCTCGGCATCTGACTCCCCGAATCTGGCTGGGAAGGATTCCCTTCAAACACTAGGGCACTTATTCTGAAAGAGTCTGCACGAAACACAGACAACAAGTCAGGCCCCCTACTCTCTCTGGATCTGCGCTTCTGTCCATTGGTAAATTTGCGCCACCTACTGGCTTCCTATCAGGATCACCGATTTTAAATGTTGCTATACGCAGCCGTGGGTGTTCCCTATTAGTGCTTCCTTCCCATCTAACCTCACGAACTCCCCCTCCCCCTTTCCCCGCTAGGCTCAGCCTAGAACGCAGATTCCCCCCATGTTATAGTCACAGCGCAAGACTGGCTTGCGCTGCTCCTCTTTTATTTATAGACATTTGATATTCTGCCTTTTACCACAAATGGCCTCAAGATGAATTACAATAAACTTAAAACAAAATGCAATTGAGAATTAAAGTAGTCAAATTTGTAGTTGGTATGCAGCAAATCCTCAAGAGACAGACATTACATCTAATGATTACTTGCCCCTGTCACACCAACTGTGCATGCTGACAGCAGGAGTACCACCTCAGGTTGCTATTTACAAATGGAAAACTTAAATCATGGCAGATAAGGACATCTTGGCCCACCCAATTAGTCCTGTGGGAGTTCTGCGCTACTGTGGGATGGCCTCCGCTCGTGGTGAAGATGGAACAGGCACCAATGAGCCGCGAGCAGAGGCCTGGCCCATTCGCGGCGAAGAAGGAGCAGGTGCCGGCGTGCTATGAGTGGAGGCCAGCCTGCTTGTGTGAAGATGGAGCAGGCCTCGGTGAGAGTGAGTGTGTGTGTGTGCGTGTGAGACTGCAAGCCTGGGAAGTGGGAGACAGCATGTGTGAGGGGGCGTGGGTGCCAGAGAGAAGGAGCCTATATGAGGATATTGTGAAGGGCTGTGTATGTGTGTGAGAGATTGGGAGCTGGTGTGTGTGAAAAAGGGATTGTGTGTGTGAGGGTGCTTGTTTGTGAGAGAGGGAGCCTGTGTGTATGTGTGTGAGAAAGAGAGGGGAAGCCTATGTGTAAGGGGGGTGAGCGAGAAAGGGAGCCAGTGTGCAGGGGTGTGTGAGAGAGAGACTTTGGTAGCCTGTGTGAGGGTGTATGCATGAGAGAGAGGGAGCCTGTGTGGGTGTGTGTGCAAGAGAGAGAGAGGGAGCCTCCTATGGGGGGGGGGGGGAGTGCTACAGAGATAGGGGGAGTCTGTATGTGTGTGCATGAGAGAGAATAGGGAAGCCTGTATGAGGGGATGTGTGTGTGTGTGAGAGAGAGGGGAGTCTATATGATGGGGTGTATATGTGCACTAGAGCAGTGGTTCCCAACCCTGTCCTGGGGGCCCCCCCAGCCAGTCGGGTTTTCAGGATATCTACAATGAATATGCATGAGAGAAAATTTGCATGCATATTCATTGTGGATATCCTGAAAACCTGACTGGCTTGGGGGTCCCCAGGACAGGGTTGGTAACCACTGCACTAGAGAGAAAGAGAGAGCTTGTGTAAAGGGCAGTATTGAGAGAGGGGTCAAACTTTGAGAGTGGAGATGGAGTGATTGTTTTTATCTATACAGCTCAGCCATGCAAACTTGTCCACCTGTTTTGTGTTTGTCTTATTAGATTCTAAGCTCTATTGATCAGGGGCGGGCCTTTTTTGTGTGTTTGTACAGTGCTGCATATGTCATGTTTAGTAGTAGTAGTAGTGTCTACCATATATTAATTCAACATGCATTTCATACCTTCCTTCACCCTCATTTTTTTTAACCATAAACATTAAATAAAGTGAAAAAAACAAACAAACCTGAAACATGTTGGAATCAATTTGGATTTAAATAAACAAAGGCAAATTTATAGGAAAAATATTGGGGTGAGCAAGGGGATAATGTTTCTTTAAAATGTGGATTTGATTGGTGCTGTGTAGTCTAAGTGGCAGCCAGACGATATAGTTTATTTTCTATGTTTATCTTGTCATTTGCAGTTAGAAAATATAGTAATATTAAATAATAGAATATCTGCTCTACTTATATTTAATGACAATATATGCAGGAGAGAGAGAGTAATTTCACAAGGATGTATCTTTTAATACTGTATATTACTCCTATTATAGATTATTCTACATGGAGTATCTCTCAAGTTTACATTAGCTCTGCGATATTAAAGGAGTATAACTGCAAAGTGTTTGTGATATGCAGGCTCAGCGGTTTGATTTCATTTGCCTATGATAAAAGAGGATTTCTGGTTCAAGCTTTACATATATCACCTTTTAATAGGGAAGACCTCCAACTTATCAAAATGGATTTTGAAACCAGAACATTCTGAGCATTTTTATTTTTGTTTAAATGTCATAAAAAATATTTTCCTTTTGAATTCCTCACTTTCTGCCTTCTGAAAGCTAGTATATTGTGTGCTACAATAAAACATGGCTACAGAGAACTCTGAGCTCTTTCTTTATCCTGTGGTTTCTGGAACCTATGAAAGGGAAGTAGATGTTGATGTGTAAATCTCCTTATCTTCCTTTATTCATCACTGTACAGCAGGCATATCTTCCGCCGTCCCTGGCTTACAATTGATCCAAGATTGGGTTTTCTTTTGTAAGCTAAAATATGTGTCTTGCATTAGTCATCTGTACAACGCTGCAGATCAGAATATCAGATGAAAGACATGATCACAGTCTTATGAAATGAAATACAGTTACAGAGTTTGGCCAGAAGCAGATTCCACATTTTGTGAAAGTGACACATCAGCTGAAGAAGTGACAGGCAGTGTCCTGCCAGATGCTGTTCCACAGGAAAGATTCACAGGCTAGGGACGGCAGTCTTGATAGCATCGTTCCCATTAATAATCCTCCACAGCCGCTCTCTGGAACAAGTCCCATAGCTGCGAGGGGATCCAATAATAGAGACAGCTTAACACATGTTTGTAAGACCTAGGGGATGGAGGCGGGGAAATTACACAGCGGGTCTCACTTTCTTTAACTTTTGGAAGTAGAAATGGTGCACATGCCCAATTTTAAAGGATTCCTCATTGTTTAAAAGCCAGTTTTTGCAAATCCCACAGTTTTTCATAAACATTTTGTAGAAGTAATTTTTGAAAGACATTTCACTCTTCTCCCATGTATTTCTTTAACTTAGGATATTGTTGGCATTATTTTGTGTGCTGGGAAATGGAGGAAGCCATTCTCAGTACATACTTATTGTGATCCCACTGTATTAAAATATATGAAAAGAGAAGCCTAGAATTGCATGGAAACATGGGAGTGAGGAAGGCATTATAGGCCATCCCCATATTCTCTTGCACCTTCTCCCTCTTTCCTGCCTCACCCAACACTTGTCCTTTCTCCAGAGGTGAGGCCAGGTGTCTAGGCAGACACATGTACACATGGTGGCCATCCTTTTTTTTTTTAATCTGATATAACCTGGGGATCCCCATCAGACATTTTTCCTTGGGCAGTGCAGCTCTGATCTTCAGCCAGCGAGGTCTGAAGATCCCCCGCTAGCCATGCTGCTCCAATGCCAGACTCCTTTCTTCAGCTAACAGGGCCACACGAGCCCTGTTGCTCCAGCGCTAGGGCTTCCTAAACCTGTCCTGGTTACCCCATAATGAATGTGCATGAGACGAGCTTGCATGACTCAGTTTATGCAAATTTATTTGATGCGTATCATTGTGAGTATCCTGAAAACCCAATTGGCTGTGGGGTCACCAGGATAATTTTAGGACACCCTGGCTTATAGTTTTTGTTAGCTGCTGCTCTCTATCTATAACATCCGCATTAGAAGGACAGACAGAAAATAAGAAACTATAAACCCTCTTCTTATTTTATCAAATGCACTAAACATAGACTGTAAACCATATCTAAATGAAAAGTCAGTGCAGCAAAATGAGAGCAGAAAAAAATGTTTTTATAAATGTTTCATTCTCATGCAGATTTTCTTCAGGATTGAAACACTGATGATAAAATGAATTTCCTTTGGCTCTTCTTTTCATTTGGATATTTTTTCTCCAGTAACTGATCTTGCAGCTTTTAGCAGCCTCTAGTATTTGGAATTGTTTGATTGCATGCATCAAAGTGATTGGAACTATGTTAATTTTGGACTTTCCGGGTCTGTGAAAGTCATTGGAACTCATTGATGAGGTTGGACTATGGAATTTTGAAAGATTTATTTGTAAAGTTCATTTTTAAACTTCTTTAGCTGCGAGTTCTGTCAGTCTTCTACTGTTAGGTAACTCCTGCTGAGTCTTGGGGTTTTGGTGGCTAGTGGAAGCCCCAGATGGTCCAGCCTGATCAGCCGGCATTGAATTGTATGTGTCTACCGAGTCTGTGGGTCCTGTGCTTATACTTTGATTCAATCATCAACCTTTGGTCTTTTCCTCATATGTCACTGATATCTGCTTTTGTATTGAAAAAATATGGAAAACTATACCTCTACTTCATGACAATTCCTATTATGCATTATGTACTCGTGTGAATTAAATGGTGCATTTTGTACATTGGTGTAGTTGGAATCTATTATTTTGTCCATTCTGGCAGTATTTTTCTTTCTTAATGTTGTGCCAGATTTCATTTGGTTGGTGTTACCCCCATGGCTTGTTTTCTGTGCTGGAATAAAAAGATAATGCTCTTTAACTCAAAAAGAGTGGAGACTGTGGGAGCCTGTGCTGGCACATTGAATGGAAAATCTTTGGTTCAGTCCTGGTGGAATTGTCACTACTTATGGAAAGCATGATGGATCAGTCCCGGAAAGTCATGGACCTGGTTTTTGTTTACTACTTTCTTTCATTGTCCATATTTTTATTCAAACCAGCCTTGAAAGTCCATTTCAGAAAGCTTGTACTGAGAAAGAAAAGTTTATTTAAAAAGATGTGAGGATTATATAATTAAGGCAATGCCTGAAAGTTGGACGTGAGCTTCAGGGTTGCAGTTGTTTTACAGAATCTTGGGAGAGGTGGCAGGGCTGACAGATTTATGGAAAATGCTGAAAATCCTGAAAGTGCTTAGAGAGAACATAAGATTTGCCATACTGGGTCAGACCAAAGGTCCATCAAGCCTAAGCAGTGGATGTCCCCAAGTCCACCTTAATTTATGGTTTACGGATATTTCTTCCAGGAACTTGTCGAAAGCTTGTTTTAAATGCAGCAACACGAACAGCTTTCACTACATCCTCTGCCAACAAATTCAAGAGCTTAATTATGTGTTGTGTAAAATATTGTTTTCCTATTTGTTTTAATTGTACTACTTAGTAATGTCATTGCTTATCCCCTAGTCTTTGTACTTTTTTGAAAGAGTAAACAACCGATATGTTTACCCATTCTACTCCACTCATTATTTGATAGACCTCTATCATATCTTTTCTCCAAGCTGAAGAGCCCTGACCTCCTTAGCCATTCCTCATAAGGGAATAGCTTTGCCCTATGGATGGAACGATTCCTCTATGAAGAAATGTTAAAGAGGGTGGAGCTCTTCATCTTGGAGAAGAGACAACTGAAGGGCCAAGAGTCTACTGCAGATGCCATGGAAGCCTCATTTCCAGCCTTCCGTGGCAACTGCAGCAGACTCGTAGCCCTGCGTATGTGGTGTGTATGACATTTGTGCCATACGTATATGGTAATGTGGACCTCACCTAAAAACTGAAAACACAGGGGCCACGGAAAAACAATGCAGCAAGGAAGGGGGAGGGATGTGCCCTTGCACATGTATAGTTTATACTTTTCTGAGCCCATGTGGTAGTGGGGATACGCGCTGGGATCCCAATCATTATGTGTGTGAAGGGGGAGCTGGGGCAGGAGAATCCATCCAGTGGTATTGTTGATTGACGCATTAACTTATTTTCCCCTCTGTCTGATTTATTTTGTATTTTCATTTCTTGTTCTCAGTATGTTTGAAACAGATCCCAGCGCGGTCACTGCCTCAGTCAACCCTGCACGCCACAGTCGGCACCTTCTGGGTTTCTCAGCTGGGAAGGAGCAGAACCGAATTGAGGAAGCACCTGAAAGTATCAGGTAAACTAAAATATATAGCATAACAGGAAATCCTTTATTGAACAAAGAGAAGGGAGGGTCTGGGGGCATACTCATGCACATTATAAAAACTTGTTTCCAAAGATATGTCTGCTTCTGTGAATAGCTATTCATTTGACATGATAGTATTTTTGTATGCAGTGCTACTGCCTGATCGACTATAGAGTGGGGCTCTTCTCAGTATTTATTTAAAAACATTTTTACATTTTTATTTCCTATCATGTAGCCAGATGGACGCAGGTCCAATGGGTTATGCTCCCCTGCCTGCAGATGGAGATGGAGTCAGGTTGTAAAGCTGACGTCACTATCTCAGCTTTCCAGTAATCTTTGTCTCCAGCAGATGGTGGATGTACCTCTCCCTAGGGGGGATTGCTGTACTTTTTGGAAGGAGAAATTCTACGTTCTAATTTGAAGAAAATTGAGCCCCGCTCTTCTGCGGTGATACCTAAAGGTCCCTCCCCCCAGTTGAGAATTCCGGAGGTGATTTCTGAGATCCCCCAGAGGTGTGCCTTGGTCCAGTAGCCAGTTCCCGGTGTGGACTTTGCTGCTTAGGCAGCTGAAAGGCAGTGGGTGCAGGAAGCCAAGTACGGCGGTGACAGCCAAAGCTCTCTCCCCCTGCAGCCAAAGACCGTCTCTGTACTCAGCCAGTAAGCACTGAGCCCAGGTAAGTAAAAAAAAAAAAAAAAAAGGAAGATTTACCTCCAGGTTCAGAGACTATTAGAGGGATAATACAGGGCTTTATTCCATCTATTTTGTCATACCCAAGAAGGAAGTTCTTTTCGCCCCATCCTTGACCTCAAAAGTGTCAACCGTCACTTGCAAGTGACTTACTTTTGCATGGAGACCTTGCGCTCTGTGATAATGGCCGTATAACTGGGAGAGTTCCTAACCTCCCTGGACCTATCTGCGGCCTCCTACATACTCCAATCTGACAGGATCACCAGAATTTCCTATGTTTTGCGGTGCTGGGTCATCATCAGTTTCGGGCACTGCCCTTTGGTTAGCTCCCACCCCCAAAACTTTTTCCAAGATTGTGGTAGTTGTGGCAGCAGCGTTGAGAAAAGATGGGATCCTGGTGCACTCATACTGGTACAATTGGATGATCCGGGCCAAGTCCGTGGAAGAGAACCTCCTGGTGACCAACAAGGCGATCTTCTTGTTACAGGAACTCAGTTGGGTAGTAAACCTTTTCAAGTGCAGCCTCAAGCCTTCCCAGTCCTTGGAGTATCTGGGAGTCTGGTTCGACACTAGGCGGTGCAAGGTCTTTCTTCCATCCATATGGATACAGAAGTTGGTGCACCAGGTGCATCAACTGGTGAACACGGTATGCCCGACAGTGTGGAGCTATCTCCAAGTTCTCAGTTTGATGGCGGCAACCCTGGAAGTAGTGCTGTGTGTGAGGGAACACATGCATCCTCTTCCATGCTCATTGCTCTTACGTTTGGAACCCACAGTCTCAAGACTATTCGGTTCATCTCCTGTTACAGAGGGGAGTCTGTTCTCTCCTCCAGTGGTGGTTACAGGAAGCTCATCTGAGCAGGGGTATGTCCCTGTCCTCCCCAAACTGGTTGGTTCTCACGACAGATGTGAGTCTCCAGGGCTGGGAAGCCCAGTGTCAGGAGCTGATGGCCCAGGGACGTTGGACTGAAGAAGAGGCCCTCTGGAACATCAATCGCTTGGAAGCCTGGGAAGTCAGATTGGCGTGTTTACGGTTCAACTGCAGATTCCAGGGCCATGTGATATTGGACAACGCAATAACGGTAACCTATATCAATTGCCAGGAAAGAACCAAGTGCGAGCAAGTGTTACAGGAGATGTACATCTGCCCACTCCAGATGATCTCAGCCTCCCACATTGCAGGAAAAGACAGTGTTGGAGCAGACTTTCTAACCAGGGAGAATCTGATACAGAACAGTGGGAATTATCGGCCAAAGTGTTTCAACTGATAGTAGATCATTGGGGCCTCTCGTCAATCGACCTGCTGACTGCATCCCACAATGCAAAGGTTTCTTGATTCTTCAGTCGCAGAAGAGATCCTTGGCTCCTGGGTGTCGTCACCCTCGTTCAGATCTGGCCAGAAGACGAGTTGCTATACACCTTCCCTCCATGGCCCCTGTTGGGCAGTGTCATGTGCAGAATCTAGCACTACAGGGGAATAATCCTGCTAGTAGCTCCAGATTGGCCCAGGCGTCCTTGGTATGCAGACATGCGGAGGCTCCTGATAGAGAACCCCCTGCGTCTCCCACCGCACAGGGACCTGTTACAGCAAGGACTGGTCCTTTATGAGGATCCGACTTGATTCTGTCTTACGGTCTGGCCCTTGAGAGGGCTCACCTGAAGAAGCGGGGATATTCTATGGTGGTAGTTATCACCTTACTCCATGCTCGGAGGTTCTTCACATCCCTAGCGGATGTGCAGGTCTGAAGCGTATTTGAGGCTTGTTGCAAGGAATCCCTTGTGAGATCAAAAATCCCACTTATTCTGGAATTTTTGCAGGACGTCTTAAATAAAGATTTGGCCCTTAACTCCTTGAAGGTGTAGGTAGCAGCTCTCTCCTGTTACAGGGGTGAGGTGAATGGGATCTCTCTGTTGGCTCATCTGGACGTGGCTCATTTACTGAAGGGAGTGAAGCACCTTCGGCCTCCCGTATGGTTGCCGGTTCCCTTGTGGAATCTTAACTTAGTGCTGGAAGTTTTGGCAGGTTCTTCCTTCCTGCCACTGTGCAGTTTTTCTTTGTGTTTATTGACCTTGAAAACGGTGTTCCTGGTAGCTATAAGCTTGGAACTTCGCATCTCTGAACTGCAAGCATTGTCATGCCAGGAGCCTTTCTTCCGGATGACTCCAGCGGCATTGCAGCTACATACTGTTCCATCCTTCTTGCACAAGGTAGTCTCAGAGTTTCATTTGACCAGTCCATTTCATTGCCATCCCTAGATAAACTCAAGGATGTGGAGGAATATCTGCTCCTCCGTCATTTGGATGTCAAGAGGCTTTTAGTGCGGTATCTGGAAATGTCTGAACTGCTCCAAAAGACGAACCACCTGTTTGTCCTTCATGATGGAAGGAAACAGGGCGAACCAACTTTGTGGGCTACCAATACTCGCTGGATTAAAGAGGTACTCATGGGAGCCTGTGTGGAGGTTGGAAAGCCATAACCCTCTCAGATTAGAGCTCATTCCACTAGGACTCCAGCAGTCTCATGGGCAGAGGTCAGACTGCTGTCTCCCAGTCGATATATGCCAGGCGGCGACGTGGTCCTCCTTGCACACCTTCTCCAAGTTTTATTGCCTGGATGTACAGGCCCGAGAGGATGCTGCCTTTGCACAGGCGGTGTTGACCGGACCGTGGGTAGCCTCCCATCCGATTGGGAGTAGCTTTTGTACATCTGGCTACCTGCTAGGAAATGCAGAAATTACTTACCTGATAATTTCGTTTTCCTTAGTGTAGACAGATGGACACTGCATCCTGCCCTCGGCTGCCCAAGATCTGCGCCACGGGTCCTCACATGGAATGGGCCTCTAATCCAAGGGATCCACGAGTAAGTGTTCATCCAGTCCCTAGATTAAGGTACCTGTATTCTTACTGGAGCTCATTGTTTATGGTTGGTTGAGTACAGTTACGGTTATCTGTTTTTAATCATGTTTTAATTGAAAATATGACTGAAAATATGTTTAAGTCCTTTCACTAGTATGTCCACAGTAGCTTTTGATGAGAATACTGGAGAGCTGAGGTCACTGCAGGGGTATATGTATGATGACGTCAGCTTTGCAGCCTGACTCCATCTGCTGGCAGGGGAGCATAACCCATTGGTTTTGAGTCCATCTGTCTACACTAAGGAAAACAACATTTTCAGATAAGTAATTTCTCCATTACTTGCCTTGCTAGTTCATGTGTTTAGAATCTAACATATTCCTCCTCTATTTTCCCTCTTCCCTTTGGGATAATTGCCCAGGTGATGCAAGAATTCTCCTTGGTTGGTCAAGAACAAGTCTCTCCTTTGCTGATTTTGAAAGCTGTTCTCAAGCCAGCAAGAGATTCCCTTGCACCAATGATCTATCTACCTTCAGACACTGAGGTGTTGCCAGCACAACCTGTCATTCCTTTCCAGCCCCTTTGGATAGGAAATCGACAATTGACTCCCCTTAGCCACCTTCCCCCTCAAATACTTGTGAATTGCCATTTAATCAAAATATGAAAACAACTGGCTGTTGCTGGAGATTCTGCCTGAGCTGAGTATAGTGCTACTGTACATTGTAGGCTAAAAGTGAATATCTTACGTTTTCAGATAGCATAATTCCTTGGTTCCAGCTTCATTTGGAATTAGTGACTAATCAGAAAGCAACTGCAACCTTTATAGCCAATCAGAATGCTGCTTCCACAACAGCTACTCTGGCAAAGAAGCTCTACACACCTTGATGTTTTTAATACTCTTGATTCTTGGCTTAATGTTTGGTTTTCTTTCTAAATAAAGTGTTTAGAGCTACTTGGAGTACAGGGATCCCCTGCACCTGAGTACTTGTTGGACAAGTGAAATGATGCAGCTGCTGCTTTTCGATTGCGTTGTACAACCACATGATCTTGATAGCTATAATAACTTCCAAAACAGAATCCTGTGCATCTCCCTGCTTGGTGCTGCTTTCATTGCCTTGGGGGGATGCTTCAGCTCGCAGTGGAATAAAGGAATGCAGTCCACTTGCTCAGCTGGCGGCACGTGTTGCCATCACAGATGGAGTGAGTCAGATTACATACATGAAACAGCAGAGAGCTCCCATAGTTTCCATAGAGTCATCTTTGTACTCAGAATTGTAATAGCCTATTTGCCGAGGGTTTTATTCCAGTTTCTGTATAGTCTTGTCCCAGCCTCGATCAGTCGGTGGTTTTGTGCATTTAATTATCTGCAGATGACGCCTTGGCCCAGGCAGCTGACTCTTGTTCTTTCACAGAGTTTTTCAGATCATATATCCCTTTCCAGTAAAGCATTTTTCTTTTTCTACTAGAACAAAGCTGGCAAGCACAGATGTTTGAGACGTGGCTTCTCCTATGTAAAAGCACAGGCAGCTAAGTTCCATAGTAACCCATATAAACCTTTCTCCCTCAGGAGTACCTTCCTACTATTGCACTGCATTAGATATAATGCAGTATGTCTAGATTTCTTTGCGGTACAAGGTGCTCATCGGTATGCATGCATTTTCTACGCTAAGAGGATTTTGTGTGGTGGTGTTGGACCTGTTAGTGAGAACCCAACCACATGCTCCTGTACGCTTCTTTTCTGGCATCTGCTAAATGTGTTTTCCGGCTGTTGGCCTAAGGAGGAAGAGTTCGTTTTGTGCTAATGTTTAGTATCTTGGCCTTACGTAGAGGGGACACAAAACCTTATTTATTTACAGTTATTTATAGCTTGTTTTTAAAATTGCTCCTGCTAAGCGGAATACAAAAATAACATAAAACATAAGCAAAGCATATCATAACCATATGTAACTTGGAACAAATACGCTTTCAGTTGTTTCTGAAAACATTTAAAGCTCAAATCATAGGGGAGATCATTCTATAGGGTTGGACCAGTGATGGAAAAAGTTCTCTTTAGTGACCTACAAATGTTGATCTGTAAAAGATGGTACACTTATTAGATTATTACTATCTTGCATAAAGTTCTACATGGATTTAGTCCAGCCTTTATTTCAGATATGTTAACTGTTTATGAACCAGCTGTAACTTATGATCTTTAGGTAAAGCCTACTAAGTAAGCTGCAGTATCAAGGGCGCTTTCACTTGCAAACCGACAGAAGGCATGTATATTTGGGTGTGCATGCTTTGTCAGTGCACATTGGTGGGGATTGGGGGATAGAGAAATAATCTGAATTTCTTTTTGCAGATGACCTTTCTACCACCTTCCTGGACTGTGATGAACTGCTTGGATGATGTTAATTTATGATAATGCTGTATGCTCTTCCTTTAAGGTTTGAAGCCTTCGTGTCTAATGAAAAGGCTTTAATGGTTGTGAAGGAAGAGTCATTGCTGTACATCCCCCCGCCACCTCCATGTCAGCCACAGGTCAACAGAACTGAGGCTCTCAGGTCAGTATTATAAAAAGTGTAAAAGGCCATTGCCAGTATGTTTGTGCAGAATGTGCAATAAGTAGAATGGACATTTCATGTTAATTGAGGAATGTTTCTGGATATCTAAAAATAGTGGAACACAAATATGCCTCTTCCCAAAAAGGGGCATATACAATAATTCCTTCTTTGTAATCCATTTTACATACATTGTTTTGGAAAAGTGGAATAGAAGAACTAAGAAATAAGTACCTTTCATATAAAGCCCCATTATTGGAGAACTCCTACTATCTGAAAGAAATCCTGGGATTTGGTCCATGTTCCATTATCCAGAAACTGTGATTGGCTTCATGTGTTCCATTTATCCAGAAGAACTCCTATTGCTGAGAGCTTCCAATATCTGGAATGTGCTTGGTCCCAGCATTGTCAGATAAACTGTGCTCGGGGTGGTTTTGAACTCAGAACGAGAGATGTGAAGTGGAAGGGATAGAATGGGATAAACCAGTTACTATGGGTTTGATTCCCAGCCTGGGCTCCTGCTGCTGGTTCCCACCTCTATTTCTTACTGCTTAATTTGGGAGAAATTCTGATTCCAAGATCAGTCACCTGCTTTCCAATCTAATCAGGGACATTGAGCAAAATGAAGCACTTGGTGAAGTGACTTGTGCAGGGGCATATGAGAAAACCATGGCAGTGCCAGAATTACAGTGTACAAGTCCCAAGAGTTCTGTGGTCTCGCCGTCATACTGCACTTTATTCCTGTAAGAAATAATTTCAGAGGCTAGCTGGGTGGCTTAGTTGCGGCGCCCTGCAATGCCATTCAAAGGGGGACTGGTTTGATTCCTGGCTCAGGTCTTCTACTCTCGGGTTGGTGGGGAGAGGGAGTTATAACCCTTGCACAATGGCAACAGCCAGTGGCTAGATTTGGGGCCCCCGAGACCAACACTGTTGCTGCAACAAGTGAGTTACAGCAAGTTGGGAAGGGAAAAATTCTCCAGGTAGCCGCAAATGGAAATAGAATAAAGGCTCATGACGCCAGATCCCAGCCATGGTTCTGAATGAATTGCAAACCCAAAGGAGCTGGAGAAAACTGCCAGGTCAAAAAAAAAAAAAGAGAGAAAACCTTGTTGGGGATACTCTGCATGGCTTCCTGTGTTCTCCGTTTTCTAGCCCAAGCGTTGAGATGCAGATTATGCTTACCCTTTTCTATGAAATATCCTGAGTTTGTAATTGTTTCTCCTGGGCTTGATAGTCTTTGGTTGCTGGGTAACATCCCCCCTCTGCTGCCTCTGCTGTTGTGTCACCTCATTGCCATGGCGCTCACTGTGCAGTAAAGCAAAGCCAGCCCTCTGTTCCTATCACACAGTGTATTTTGTAATCCTTTCTGGCAAGAATCGCTGCTAAGTAATAATTGAGAGGTAATTATAGTCGGTAGTGTCAGGCCTGTTTAGATGTTACTAAAGCCTACAGCATAAGTGACACTGCTAGCTTCAGGAGTGACACCAGGAATTGAAAGGGCACCAGCAAAGGTTGTACCTCCAACGCAGGATTGAGATGCTTGTGGGACGGTGTAGAGGAGGGCGGGTTGTGTTTCTGCTACCTGTACTGTTTCTGTTCTGTAGCTGTGCCTCTTCTGTGCTGGGGCAGTGTATGCATGTGAGGGAAACTTGCGCTGTAATCTGTGCTGTACCAGGGCAGAGAGAGTGAGAGAGAGAGAGAATGAGGCTTTGCTGCTACTACCGTAGTGGTGGGGCAGTGTGTGAGGAAATTTTGTACTGCTGCTGCTGGTGTTGTATCTTTTGTGGATAATTGGAGATATTTGTTCTGTAAGTATTAGATTCCCTAGAGAAAATCTACATTTAATAAGTGTACCCAGTATGCTTTATAAGAAATTTAAAAAGTGATCTCTTCTCTGCATCAATCAAAACATCATCCACAGTTTGAAATTCTTTAAGCTTTGTCTTATAGTTCTCAATCATGTTTTGAAAAGTAAAAAATTGCATTATACGTAGTGGCAGCTGCATAGCTGAAGTGGTATAATGAGTATAGTCAAGTTAGGTTCTATGTGTGTTATGATTTCCGACACTTTTAAACATAGGTGATCCCAGTTGTACAGTATTTATTTATTTATTTAAAACTTTTTATATACCGGCATTAGTAAGCATATATCATACCAGTAGAGTTTTATAATGACTTGCTGGTAACATTTTTAATTGGTAAGTATTCCTTTTTTTTTTTTTTTTAACCTTTATTTGTAAATTTTTATACAGGTGTAACAAAACAGAAAGATCTTTATATAATGCTATTTGTAACAATAACCCCCCAAGAGAGCAGATAGGGAACACAAAGTCAAAGATAAATCAGAGGTTGATCCAAGGATCTGGCAATAAAAAAAACCAAAAAAACCCCAAAGCATTCCTACCTGCATCTCACCCCCCCCCCCCACCCGAGCGCTGTCCAATGTAGTCCAGAAACAATAGATACAACAGACTCAACAAACGGTGTAGGCAACGATCCGGGCTGTCACCGGTTGACAGATCCGTAATACAGGTCACCTGGGAGTTTTAGGGATAATGTGGCTTGCATCATGTGGTCTGGTGCAAAATTTTGCTGCGAGCTCGATGATCTAGCGCTTGCTAGATGTTGAGGTTTTCACCGATAAATATTTGTAAACGGCCGACTTGTGCAATTTCAACCACCAGTGTGTTAATGTCTGAGGTTCTTTAACCAACCACTGGGTAAGGATTGTCTGTTTTGCCAGTAACAGAGCTTTACTTAAAAAACTACATTGAGCTTGAAGATGCACCCCTGGTATCGTTTCCCTGATGAGATGCAATAGGCAGAATTTCGGATCCATGGGCAAATCCAACTCAAGAAGGCCGCCAAGGTAACGGAGGGCCTTAATTCAGAACTGCTGGACGGAATTACAATCCCAGAAATTGTGGCGTAGAGCTGCACAGTCCGCATCATATTTGATGCAAGTCGGTGATGCAGTCAATTTCCACTTGTAGGCCAAAAGGGGAGGAACCTAGATTCTATGCAGAAGTTTGTATTGTGTTTCCCTCAATTGCACATTTTCCACACATTTAGCTATGGCTTTAAAGCAGTGCGTGAATTGAGAGGCGGAAATCGGGCTGTGGAGATCTTGAGTCCACAGCGTCGCCAACTTGGCAGGTCCTGTCTGAGGTGCCCAAGAGAAGGAGTTTTTTCACCATACTTGAGCATGACATGCATTGCGATTGTGGTGTGAAAAACCCTTTCAAGGTACTGTGACTGGTAACTACAGTGGGGTGGCTTTTCCACATTTGTAGGAAGTGGCGAAGTTATAAATAAGTGAAAAATCCAGTATGGAATATCCCATATGTTGTTTGTAATTCCGTAAAGGATAAAAGGTGGTTTCCAGTGGGGTCAACCAGTTGGTGAATGTGTGTGAGGCCAGCCCCTTTCCACAGAGTAAACACAGAGTTTTCCCAGCTGGGAGAGAATGTCGGTAGCCCCCTAATGGTTGCAAACGTCGTTCCATCGGGTAGCGAGGGTGAGGGGCAGCCCACTAGCATCGGGTGCCCTGAGAGACAATCCCGGGCTGAAACAAACATAAAAAAAAATGAAAAAGAATCGCCATGAAACTGAAACTGACAACGGAGGGAGTCCTCAGAGAGAATGAGACCCGCCCACAAAATGACATCATCATGCTAACGGCAGAGCCGGTAAAAGACGCCGTTCCCCTTTGTGCTCCCCTTCGTGCTAACTTTCGTGCTTTGTGTAAAATAAGTTTAGTTATGTTTGTTATTTAATTAACCTCTATTAAGCTATCTAAAAAGTTTGCTTTTACATTGTTAATTCTAGATGTTCTATGTATCCGACTAAGGAATTATATTTCCTGCTTGTTCAGTTTGCAGTGTAAACCAGCCTGATTTGCATTTTATGCAAGAAGGTCGGTATATAAAAATTATAAATATAAATAAATAAATAAATAAATAAATGTCATAGTATGCCACGGAACATGTAGTTGGGTACACAGCCTTTTCCACGCAGAGCGGCAGGCCATGACGTAGGGAAATTCAAGAACATGGAGGGGTAAGGCAGCTTCGGAGCTACTAGTAGATTGCACAATTCAAAAGGCTGACACCAGTCCCGAAGTAGAGTTTTGGGTATCAGAGTGTTAGTGGCTCCCGTCCCGTCCCGTCCAGAGCAAGTTGGCAACATTATATACGTGAATGTTGGGGCACATCTGACCTCCTTCAGCCAATGGACGCATTAATGCTGCCAGGCCAATTCGTGCTTTTTTGTTTCGCCAGAGGAAGCCACGAAGCGCCTTGTTTAGTTCGGTAACATGCAGATATTGAATCCATACTGGTAGCATGTGCAGGATGTATAACCACTTTGGCAGTTCAATCATTTTGAAGAGCTGTATTCATCCAGATAAGGATAATGGGAGGGACATCCAGTCTTTCAATTTCTGCTTAGTCTTAATGAGCAAAGGAAGAATGTTGGCAGTGTATAAATTACAAATATCGATCAGGATGTGTATCCCCAAGTACTTCATTGTGATGGTAACCCATTTCAGGAGAAAGATTCCAGGCCAGGTCGCGCTTACCTGGCCAGTAACATCTATAGCCTCTGATTTGACCATGTTGATCTTTAATCCAGAGAATTGGCCAAATCGAGTCTGTAACTCTAAGACCCTACGTTGTGAAGTAATTGGGTTCACTACAAAAATGAGCACATCGTCAGCAAATGCAGCAACTTTAAAACTTGTTCTGCCCACTTGCATACCTTCTATGCTTATGTCAGCATTGATAGCCCTTAGTAAAGGATCTAACGTCAGAATATACAACAAAGGGGAAAGGGAGCACCCTTGTCTGACCCCTCTATGGATCGCAAATGGAGAGGACACCAGACTATTGGCTACAATAATAGACTGCAGTTGTTGATACAATTGTGAAATATTCTGAAGGATCTCCCCCTGAATCCGAATCTCTGTAAAGCAGAGAACAGATAATCCCAAGCCACCCAGTTGAACACTTTTTCTGCGTCAAATCCTACGGCTAATGCCGGAATGCCCCTTGACTTACAATGAGTCATGGCCACCCATAGACTGATCAGATGCTTGCAAGCCTTACTACCTTTCACAAAGCCGACTTGGCTATCTGATATTAAATGGGGTAAAATCCCACTCATTCTTATGGCCAGTATCCTAGCGAATAGTTTAACATAATTTAACAGGGAAATGGGTCTATAGGATGCTGGGTTTAACGGATCCTTACCATCTTTAGGGAGAACTGTGATATATGCTGTGGTGGCTTCCATAGTAAACCCCTTTTGAGAGACCGCAGCAAAGTAAAGCCGCAGGGAATCACCGATGTCAGACTTTAACAATGTATAATAGTCAGCCTTTAAACCATCGGGACCTGGTGCTTTGTGAGATTGGCTAGACCCAATACTCTCGGCTATGCGAACCAATCTTTTTTTGTTTAGTGTAATAATTTGTGCTAAATGTGTAAAAAAAAACAAACAAACAAACAAAAAAACAAAACAAAACAATGCTGATGTGAATTTGGGGCATAGACACTACATAGAGTGGTTTCAACGCCAAATAGTTTCCCCCGTCACTAATAGCTGCCCTCATTGTCAGAAATCATGCGGGCGTCCTCAAAAACTATATGCTTCCCTAGTAAGATTGCAACACCCGCTTTCCTGTTCCATGCAGGGGAGTAAAGCACCGTCCCCACCCAATCCCAAGTTAATTTTTGACTTTCCACTGCTGTTAAATGCGTCTCTTGCAAAAATGCGATTTGTGCTTTATGCCGGCGCAACGATTGCAGTATTTTTGCCCTTTTTACAGGAGATCCAAGACCTGCTACATTCCATGATATACACCTTAGCCTTTCAGCCATAATCCTTAGGCAGGGTGGTAAGGTAATTGCTAGTATTGCCGCAAATGGAAAACCATGTGGGATACCCCTCCCACCCTAGAGGTGCCACCATTGGGTCGACCTGGTAACCCAGTTGTGTCCGTTTCCGTCTTGAGAACCTATGAATTTGTCCCCAGTATTGAAAACGATGCCTACTTAGAGAAACCTCAGCGCTACCCCGTTTCCCACCCATACCCCCAGCCCCAACTGTGTAACATCACATATATCCTCCATATAACAGAGGTAGGAGACCTCTTGATTAACCCTACCTGCTCCCCCGCCAGATTGTGGATAGTACAATGAGGGGGCCAAACCTTGCAGCAGTGAATGAACCAACTTTTTTTTTCGCTTTTAAAGCAACACTCTTAACAATATGTGTAAAACAAACAGAGCAAGATAAACATTAAGAACATAAGAACATGCCATACTGGGTCAGACCAAGGGTCCATCAAGCCCAGCATCCTGTTTCCAACAGTGGCCAATCCAGGCCATAAGAACCTGGCAAGTACCCAAAAACTAAGTCTATTCCATGTTACCATTGCTAATGGCAGTGGCTATTCTCTAAGTCAGGGGTCAGGAACCTTTTTGGCTGAGAGAGCCATAAACGCCACATATTTTAAAATGTAATTCCATGAGAGCCATACAATATGTTTAAAACTAAATACAAGTAAATGTGTGCATTTTATGTAAGATCACACTTTTAAAGTACAATAAGTCTCTGAAAATATTACACCAGGCCTTAAGACACCAATACATCTCCTATTAGGAAAACGGACCAAGTCAGGCTGCTATAGAGTCCTACACAGAAACTACACGCCAGCAGAAAACCTCACCTGAATCACGTGCTGTCCCTCACCTAACATAGAATAAAGAGACCAAAACGCATAACAAGAAGCATGCAGACAAAAACTGAATTGGAAACTGCAACAAGCCAGAGTCTCTGTATGCAGTGTAACAAAGGAAAAAAGAAACATCACACATCCTTATAAAACAAATCAAGAAATATAAAATCATCAGCAGTAAAACTGTACTAACAAAAAGAACATATTTCGAAACAGCTGATGAGTGGAATATCCAATAATTAAAAACTCATGTAAAACATTTCCAGATACCAACAAAATATTTCAAAATAGCAGACACAAAGATCCAGTAATGAAAAATAATAAGGATACAAAAATTTTTTTGCTCTGCATACCTGGGAACGTTTGATATCCAGGTGTCCTGAGATTGTTCTGAATTAGCAGGAGGTGGGGTGGTTTGCTTGGAACTTTCTCCTCTCTCAGTCACATACCAGCGCTCTCTCTCACACTGGCTCTCAATGACACACCTATACACACATGCTCTCAGTCACTCACATATACAAATGTTTTTTCTCTCTCACTTATATAGGCTCTTAATTACACATTTACACACATGCTGTCTATCTTTTCACGCTTACACACACACAGGCTTTCAATCACATAAATGCATGCTGTCTTTTTCTCTCACACACAGACTCTCATTCACATGCTTACAAACATGTCCTCTCTTTCTCTCATTTACACACAGGCTCTCAATCACATACTCACATGCTCCCTCACCTAAATCAGCTCTCAATCACACACATACACACATGGTCTCTCTCTCTCATTTAAACACAGGCTCTCAATCACATACTCACATGCTCCCTCGCCTAAATCAGCTCTCAATCACACAGACACACATGGTCTCTCTCTCTCATTTAAACACAGGCTCTCAATCACATACTCACATGCTCCATCACCTAAACCAGCTGTCAATCAGACACAGACACACATGATCTCTCTCTTACTTATACACACAGGCTCTTAATCATACATACACATGATCTCTCTCACACACAAAGGATCTCAATCATACACACATACTCTTTCAAACAAACAGGTTTTCAATTACAAACTTACACATACAGGTTCCCAATGGTAAACTTACATTCATGCTCTCTCTCTCACAGGCAGGATCTCAATCACAGACATACTCTCTTTCACATATACAGGCTCTCAATCATTCACATACATGCAATCTCTCACTCACACACACAGGATCTCAAACACACATGCTTGCTCGCTCATTCATTCACTCTCTCTCTCCCCTTTCCCCCCCCCCCCCCCGGGAACTCGCGGCAGCAGCAGCCACCTCCCAACGCTAACCTCCTTCATTTTCAGCCCTCGCGGAGGCGAAGGCGGAGTCCCATCGGCCGCGGTTGAAGATTTTCATTTTCCTCCGAGCCGCGCTGCAGTCTTCTTCCCGTCGGACACTAGCGTGCCTGCGCGGGTCTTCCCGCGCAGGCACCCGATGCTCTCCACTTCCTCTTCCGGGCCGCGGGAAGAAGAGAGCACCGGCGTGCTCTCTTCTTCCCGCGGCCCGGAAGAGGAAGTGGAGAGCATCGGGTGCCTGCGCGGGAAGACCCGCGCAGGCACCCGATGACTCCAGCACTGGCACCCGGCTGTCACCCGATGACTCCCGCGCAGGCACCCGGATGACTCCAGTCGGCGTGCTCTCTTCTCCTCCCCCCCGCGGCCCGGAAGAGGAAGTGGTGAGCATCGGGTGCCTGCGCGGAAGAAGAGACCACGCTAGTGTGGTCTCTTCTTCCCGCGCAGGCACCCGATGCTCTCCACTTCCTCTTCCGGGCCGCGGGGGGGGGGGGGGGAGAGAAGAGAGCACGCCGGTGCCGCTGACTCCAGCTTTCCTGCCGCGTTCCGCCCGGGCTGACAGCATTTTAAGCCCGGGCGGCGGAGGACCGGGGAGCAGCTGGGTCAGCGGGGAACCGCGAAGTATGGCGACACTTGTCTGCGAGCCAGATGCAGCCCTCAAAAGAGCCATATCTGGCTCGCGAGCCATGGGTTCCCGACCCCTGCTCTAAGTGAACTTAATAGCAGGTAATGGACTTCTCCTCCAAGAACTTAACCAATCCTTTTTTGAACACAGCTATACTAACTGCACTAACCACATTCTCTGGCAACAAATTCCAGAGTTTAATTGTGCGTTGAGTGAAAAAGAACTTTCTCCGATTTAGTTTTAAATGTGCCACATGCTAACTTCATGGAGTGCCCCCTAGTCTTTCTATTATCCGAAACAGTAAATAACCGATTCACATCTACCCGTTCTAGACCTCTCATGATTTTAAACACCTCTATCATATCCCCCCTCAGCTGTCTCACCAGGTTTGAGCAATGGTTTCCTCAATTGCACATCTCTGGGGAGGTACCCATTGAGGACATGTGTAAATCTGCTCCCTGGTCATTGGTGCATCTCTTCCCATCACATTACTGCTCGGATAGCCTGACTACCTTGGACAGTGCGGTTGGACAGGCATTGCTGCACTATATGCTACAAATATAGTCTGCTTAACACTGGATGCTGGGTTGCCCACCAGTAAATGCTCTGCTGCAGCCCTTAGCTTGGGACTCCCCTCAGATCTTGCTTATTGTAATAGTGTTCTCCATAGATAGCAGGATGCATGAGCCATGAGATGCCCACCTCTTCCTCCCTGGAGAGTAGACTATACTTCTAGCTTTGACAAAGAGTGAGGAGACTTTGAGGCTACGCCCGTATGGGAACTCCTGGACATGCTCAATATAGCTCAAAGCTGTAATAGCTTGGAGAGAGAAATCTGCTCAGTACTGCCAGATGATGTCACCCACAGATCATGGCTAATTCATCTTGCTATCTATGGAAAATACCATTTATGGTAAACTTACTTTTCCAATTAAAAAAAAAAGTTTGAACACAAAAAGAAAACCAAAGAATTTGGATATGATGGGTATAAAAGTGAGTACAATTTTGTTTTAGAGTATTTATTTTTCTTTTCTTTTTGAGACCTCACTCTGAAGGCTTTCTCCTTGTTTATATTAGCATCGGAGGTCTTATGCTTTAGGAAGTCTTGTTGAGTCCCTGTGCAACTGTCCTCAGAGTAGCATATGAGTAGGATACCTCTCACTGCCTGCTCCTCTGTGGAGAAAGCTATGGACCTACTATTTAGATTTGAAAGCAGCTTACAGCTATTTTTTTCTGAGAATTTTGGTCTGGTGATGAAAGGAACTGTCAAATGAAGATGTTTTGTTCCATTGTTTGATAGAACTTGCCCCTCGGTCATTTGGCTGGGAAGTTTTAGAAAGCTTGTCATACATCACAAAACCATTTATGGGTGTTAAATTCAGCTTGAAAGAATATTTTTGTAAAGTTATTCATAACAGTGTAACCTGGTTACTGAAACCTCATAGCTTTGGACTTCTGTAATATAATGCTAGTTTACGACAGATGTCTCAAATATATTTGTGCATGCTGGTAATTGAAAGGTCTTCAACTTAAATAAAAGGGTGTTTGGAATCCTGTACAGATCAGTGGAATGAGGGGCACAGGGAATTGTGTAATATCGGTGGCTGCCAACTCTCTACTCCCACTCCCCTAACCATGCATCCACCATCTTCCCCTGGACTATTTCCAGGATTTTATTTTGGGAGACTATTATTTTTCAAACAACAAAATCAATTTTCCAGCCTTAGAATGCCTGACTCCAGTTTATGGTTTTATTTTCCATCAGTAAGCAGGCTGAATTAGCCATTACATGTGATGTCTTCCGGCCATACCTAACAGACTCATCTCTCCAAGTGAGTAGAGCTTTGAGCTATACTGAGCATGTGCAGAAATTCCCACGTGGGCATTGCCTCGTGAGCCCCCTCAGTTATTTTTTGTCCAAGCACTTGCATGGGTTTGTACCCTTTCTCCTCAAAATTTTTTCATAGAATCATACAAACTCAAATTTTTTCTTTTAGTTGCCTACCTGCCTCTGCAGTCCCACAAAAGCATATTTCAGTGCTACTACAAAAAAAAAGGAAAAGGATTTTTTATTCTCAGGCCTTACCTTCCACAGTATGTTGCAGAGAAAAGAGCCAAAGGTAAGCAGTGCATCTGTGGAACGGTAATGTCTATACCTGATGGCCATGAGCTGTGCTATATTTCCTTGGTCGGGAGCATGACCAACAAAACTGTTTTGCTTGTGAGCGGATGTCCCCATGCTCAAGGCGCCCCAGAGCACACCAAATTGAGGAGCTGCATAAATTTTTGAGGAGTCTCAGGGGTCCTCATCCCAAAGTGCAGTGTTATCTGCTTTACCGGATAAAGACTTGAGCAGCAGTTCCTCCAAGACTACCCAGTTGACACAGGCCAAAGCAGTGGGGTCATTTAATCAGCCACCTAGCATTAAAGAAAGTGCAATCTGTTATTTGAATCTGAGCCATTGTTGAAGAAACACAAACGCTCAAAGCGAGGTGCATTGGCTCTAGCACAGTCCACACAACCATCATCAGTGCCGTAGGTTCACAATGCTTTAGCATACATGGAGCGGGATGCATCAATACGCTCGACGCAGGATTCCTTAATGTGTGCAGTGCATGGACGCATATGATGCATGGACACATCCACATGATACATTGACACACTCAATGCAAATTCCATCAAAACACTCGGCACATCGATTGTGAGTTTAGGGGGGAGGAGCCAAGATGGCCGCGGCTTGTAGACGCTGAACTGAGTAGCTCCGCAGATCGCTTGTTTTTTCCTTTCCTCAAATATCTTTCGGAGAATTTAAATTTTGACTGAAATGCCTCGCAAGGGCAAGGTAAGGGTATATCCCTCAAACCTACCTAGCCCGGCGGGGCAACGTTACATCACTGAGTTCGCGTCGGTATCTCCAATTGTGGGAACTCCTAACGCCGCTGCGGTGGAGCCGAGAGAAGCGGCAATATCGCCTGGCGAGATTTCTTTGAGCCCACCAGTACCTCGAGGCCTGCTGAGTAGCTCTCCCCTCCGTCTGAGCAGTGGAGCTGTAACCCCGGACGCAAAGTTAGTTGCGGGAGAACAACGTGAGGTATCTACTGCCCAGATTGGAGCAGGGTCCACCCTCCCCCACCTGTTGGAGGTATGTGAAATGCCCGCGGGGACTTTGGCAAGCGCGGGCAATGAATCTCTGGGGACATCGAGAGAAAACCCACAGGGGGAATTAGGGGGAAATATTCTGCGACCCCTGGAGTTTGAAAAACCAGCAGTTATAACTCTGGAAGCCATATGGGAACTAATGGCTACCATGGCCCGTACTCTGAATACTCAATCTCAAATGATGGGCAAATTTGAAATTAAAGTCGAATCTGTGCAAAAAGAACATCTGCAGTCGATTCAAGACCATACAAACTGCATTCAAGATTTAACTACTAAAGTAAACCAGACACAGTCCCTTAATTCCTCAATAATGAAGGATTGTATAATATCTCAAAGGAGGCTGGAGTCAGTTGAAAATTATTTGCGTTGTTCAAATGCAAGATTGGTCAATTTCCCTAAAGTAATGGGTGAGCCAGTTTTGGTGATTTTCAAACGTTTTGCAATGGAATCTCTCAAGATTGAAGCTGCAAAGGTACTGACTGTGAAAAAACTCTTCTTTCTTAGGAGTAGTTTACAGATTTCCACGGGAGGAGAAAGAGAGGATTCCAATAATTTGACACAATATCTGGAGAACTCTGAAATGGAAATCACGGAAAGGGCCACCCTGTTTGTCCAATTTTACACAGAAATAGAGAAAAATTTCCTGATGAAAGCATTTTTCCAGAATATTAATAATGATTTCATGGGAGGGGTAGTGAGGGTCTATCCAGACCTCTCGCGTCCCACCCAACAGCGTAGGAGGTTGTTCTTAGCTATGTGTCCGGAGGTTTTGGCCAAAGGGGCTAGCTTTGCCCTCCGTTTTCCTTGTAGATGTATTGTAAAACATGCTGGAAATATATATGTTTTCTTTATGCCAGATCAACTGAGAAAGTTTTTGGATGGAAGGGCCACAAGTTGATTACTTGAGGTTAAAATGAAAGAGAATATCAAGCCTGTTAAGTATAAATATTTGTTTCAATTATGTACTTCTCTGTTTTTCCTTTGGTTTCATTCCCCCTTTTTTTTTTCCTATGAAAAACAAATGAATATGTTTGAAGTAATCCATTATATATGAGTATAAATATTCTGGAAATGTACATGTTTCTTTTTTAACATTTTCTGTAATTTCAGCCAAGGTATATTCCTTGTAATTATTTTGAAAAATTCATAAATAAAGAATAAAAAAAACAAAACAAAACACTCGGCACATCATGTTTTGAGGTTCCTAATGCGGGTCACTCACATACATTTGCATGCTGCATCAACACATGCCATACCAATACATACTATCTTGGTGCACTTGATACATGATGCACCGAAGACCCAGCTACACACCCTGACAATGCATTCCAAAGTTTCATCACTTCGTCTCACTGATATATCTGGTTTACTGGTGTTGGGCCACAATGCAGGATCACTTAGCGCAGCACTGTTACAGTTAATACCTCCATAAATTGGGATAATATCCCTAGCTGCACTCAGTCGAAATTGTCAAAATCATCTAAGCATACAATTCTTCAGTCTGCTTTACCAATGAAGTTATATACAACTCACCCCAGATTTTTTGGGAAAGCAATAAAGTAACCCCTACCTCTTCCAATAACCAGAGCACTTTCTCCACCTTGGCTATTGGAAGAGGGGTTTCAGCTGAAAACACTGGACTCCATATATTGCACAGTTCCACTTCTGGGTGATCATAGTTCCAGATACAGGATCCTGGTATCTGAAAAGGATATTCTACCACCTATTGCAGACCAGGGGGCATATCAAGCTCTGGATCAAATTAACCATTTTGGTAAAAACTCTAAGGAGTTTAGCTATAGAACTAAACAAATCCTCGGAACCAATACATCTGGCTTCTTTATTGTCCCACACTATTGCAGTGGAGTCTAGCCAGTTCGAAGTGATGGATTGCTCCTGTTCAGCTGGAGGAGCCGCCTCTTCACCGTCGTCATCATTACAATCCTGAGTGAGTGACCCCATTCCAGTGAGTTTGGAAGAAGACACTACTGACATATCTTCTGATCCATTGCTGGAGCCAACAGACCATACTTCATCTCCAGAGCTCCTTTGAGTTCATCAAGAAGGTGGGATTGACCCCCTGTGTCCACATTCATAAGGACAAAGATCCTTGATCTGAGCTTCTTGGTCTCCCCCCAAATTCTTGATGTCATGGGCAGTCTCCCCATGTCACGGTCTCACCAGCAGAGCGCATCAGTGAGCCTAACTCATAGCTACCCTAGCCACCTCCTCGCTGATCACATGAAATAGTAGTTCCAGGCCAACTTAACCCAGCGTGTCTAATCCCTCCTTGCCTCTTTCATGGAATCACCTCGACTCCTTGACCTGGCCAGCCTTGTCTTACTATGCTTTGCCTTGAGGCCTACCTGTCCTGCCTTGCCTTTGGCCTACCCACGTCTTCTGCCTTGCCTTGTGGCTTCTCTTGGCCTTCTGCCCTGCTCTGTAGCCTACCTTGCCTTCCTGCATTGCTCAGTAGCCTTCTGGGCTTATCTGTCCTGCCTTGCAGCCTTCAACCTACTAGGGTTCCCTTGCCCTGTTTCATGCCCTGTTGGACATTTGTTTACTATTGCATGTCCTAGTCCTGTCCTTGTCTTGTCCAATCTTGCCTTGTTATTTCCCGTCCTTGTTTTGGCCTATCCTTGTTTGGTCCTTGTCCTGCCAGTCCAGTTCAGCCTTTGTCTGTTTCCCAGGTTTTCCCCATGTCCTTAGTTCTAGCGCACCTTTATCCTGTCCCTGCCTGTACTCCCCTTACTTTTCAATATATTTATAAATGATCTGGAAAGAAATACGACGAGTGAGATAATCAAATTTGCAGATGATACAAAATTGTTAAATCACAAGCAGATTGTGATAAATTGCAGGAAGACCTTGTGAGACTGGAAAATTGGGCATAAAAATGGCAGATGAAATTTAATGTGGATAAGTGCAAGGTGATGTATATAGGGAAAAATAACCCATGCTATAGTTACACAATGTTAGGTTCCATATTAGGTGCTACAACCCAAGAAAGAGATCTAGGTGTCATAGTGGATAACACATTGAAATCGTCGGTACAGTGTGCTACGGCAGTCAAAAAAGCAAACAGAATGTTGGGAATTATTAGGAAGGGAATGGTGAATAAAATGGAAAATGTCATAATGCCTCTGTATCGCTCCATGGTGAGACCGCACCTTGAATACTGTGTACAATTCTGGTCGCCGCATCTCAAAAAAGATATAATTGCAATGGAGAAGGTACAGAGAAGGGCTACCAAAATGATAAGGGGAATGGAACAACTCCCCTATGAGGAAAGACTAAAGAGGTTAGGACTTTTCAGCTTGGAGAAGAGACGGCTGAGGTGGGATATGATAGTGGTGTTTAAAATCATGAGAGGTCTAGAACGGGTAGATGTGAATCGGTTATTTACTCTTTCGGATAATAGAAAGACTAGGGGGCACTCCATGAATTTAGCATGTGGCACATTTAAAACTAATTGGAGAAAGTTCTTTTTCACTCAACGCACAATTAAACTCTGGAATTTGTTGCCAGGGGATGTTGTTAGTGCAGTTAGTATAGCTGTGTTTAAAAAAGGATTGGATAAGTTCTTGGAGGAGAAGTCCATTACCTGCTATTAATTGAGTTGATTTAGAAAATAGCCACAGCTATTACTAGCATCAGTAACATGGAATATATTTACTTTTTGGGTACTTGCCAGGTTCTTATGACCTGGATTGGCCACTGTTGGACACAGAATGCTGGACTTGATGGACTCTTGGTCTGACCCAGTATGGCATGTTCTTACCCTCATATTCTAGATCCAGCTCTCAGCCTGTGTTGGAATCCAGCTCCCAGTCAGTATCTGGCTCCACCACCAGTCATGATATTTGGGTCTGGGGGCCGGTAGGTCTTGACTTCTAGCAAAGGGCTGAGCTTGTGGGGGAGGGGGTTGGTTAGGCAGAAAATCACCTCTAGTTCTGCCTTGCAGTTCTGTGTCACTTCTGTGGGGGTGCTCCCTGATTCCAGCCTGCCAAACTGTGAGGCTAACAATATTGGTGGGTAGTACACTAAACAAATACTAATGAAAATTAGAAAATAAAATCACCCTCTCATAGGCAGAGCCTTTACCAAGGTGTTCTACTGCCTTAGAATAAATGCTTTTATAAATAATTAACAACCTCTTTTCCTGCCTCTCAACTGAGAGATTGCAGGGTAGCTATCAACACATACTTGGTTTTGTAAAACATTGACTGAGTCTGTGAGCCATGACTCAGTTATACAAAGAAAATCCGGTTGCCATTAGTTAATAAATCACACAGCACTGGACTCTTTTTCTTAACTGATTGCCCATTAATTAACAAAAATTTTAGGCTTTTAGGAACAACCAGTTGAGAATGTGTTTTCAGACCAATTGGTACCAGATTCCTACACCTAGCATCCTGCTTAACATAACCATGAAATAGTTCCCCATTTCTTCCTTTCTCGAGAACCACAGTAATCAGATGTCCTAATGGGACATAAATATCTTCTCCCAACCAACTCACAACAGGGGAATGGTCTTGGCCGTCAGCATGCATGAAAGAGTACATAACGAAGTTCCTTTGTTTTGCACCTTTGTGAACATGATGGAGCGTACATCACCGGCTTCATCGACTGGCTCTTCACCTGCCCCCTCCCCCCCCCCAATCAATACGGGGCTAGAAGCCATTGGTGACGGGAGCTGGCTGATGGGAAGACTGAGACAGTCCCGCTGCATGGGGCCAAAGTAGAACTTAGACCAGTTCTTCTGGCAGGCGTAGGATAGGGTAGACAAGTAGGTGTGAAAGCATGCTAAAGGCTCCGGTGTCATCGGCTGGCTCTTCGCCCTTCCCTCCTGTGCAGATGTGTAGCCTCTGCTCCCTCCTCCTCCTCCTGGTCCACATGTAGATAAGGACATCTCTCAAATATCACTTCTCTCTTATTCCTTCATCTTACCTTGCATTTCTTCCTTCTGCCTGCTCTTCCAGAAATGTTTCCCAGTCTTTGATGAGGAGAGAGCCACGGCAGGGGCAAGTAGGGTACATTCCATCTCATTCCCATCAGGCACCTACTGCTGCTACAGATGTTTTACAGGAGGACATAACAGTGACACTTCCTGCAGACCAGCACAGGCTGGAGCCATCTGCTGCTTCTGCAGCCCTGCAGTGACTCAGGCCAGAGAGTAAGGGAAGAGGGGCCTGATCCCCCCTATAAGATGTATCATGGAATGTAGCAGCTATTTATCCATAGTACAGGGCACCCGCCACCAATTCCTCTTTGTACAGATGCCTGTGGAGTGTTATTTATGGTATTCAGCACTTAATTATTTGCAGTGCAGGAAAACTGGGGAGTTTAAAATGATCCTCTGCTAATATTTATTTACATAGCCTTATTTTACAGGGAGTAGAGCATAAGTGACTGCATTAAGAGTGTGTAATTTTAATTCAGAAATCACTGTCTGCCTTTATTTGTAAGCCATAGAGGGTAGTGAATAAGGTTAGGATTTTGCTTGATTTCAGGAGAGGATATTAATATCTGGGTGCCCTTTCTGGGTAGCTGCTCTTCAGTTCTCTTCTCACTGCACCATCTCTTTTCCAGGCTGACCCATGAGTTGAGAGGTTGGGTTCACAGGCATGAGGTGGAGAGAACAAAGTCCCGACGGATGTCCAACAGCCAACAGAAAACCCGGCTGGTACAGGTATGCTTATATTACTCACCTCCCCACATAGGCAACAGTTATCCTCGTTTCCCGCTCTTGAGGTCCACTTTTCCTCTTTGCGGATCCTATATAGCTGTATATTTAGTTTTTTCTTCTAATTGCGTAAATGCCCTCTATATGGTAATCTAGGAGGAGGTGAAAGGAAAGACACATTTTCACTTTCTGTTGTGTGATGGGGGAGGCGGGCATCAAAGAGAGAGATGGGTCTGCACAACCTTGCTCTGTTCCTCACAAAAGTCCTGATATGATTTGGTCAGGGTATTGAGGCAAACATTTAGCAGAGCCATGTAGAGAGGATCAGGTGGATAGTAGATAAGGTACAGTAAGGAAGGATTGCATGTACACATTCGGCCTTCCAATGCCTTTTCTGTGCCCAGAATAGTTGTAACATCCATTCCATGTAGTATAAGGTTACCATTCGCACAGCATACATTTATTAACAATCAACTGACATGAAAAAGAGTATATTAAATTATTACATTTATTAACAGATATTCACCTTTTGTCCCAATAAACTGACATGAAAATGACTATATAAAACTAAAGGATTTGTCATGCCAGTCCCCTGCCTCATTCTGTCTCTAGACTCCATGTTCATGTTTTTAATCACCTCACAGAGAGAAAATTATGGGTAAAGGATCTTGTCAACTTTAACAAAAACATTCATTGCTTCCCATGGATCCCACAAATGTAGGCTGCTAGTCGGGATGGAGCCAGGAAGCCCGCGCTCCCTGTGCTTATCATCTGTAGGGCTGTGCTGCCTCTGGCACACCAGTGTCCCGTAAGGGGTCCCTTGACAAAAACCATTCTCCACCACTGGTCCAGAGATCACTTCTATGCAGTGCCTTGTAAAACAATTCCAAGCATGACCTGGGGATTTCTGGTTACTCTCTGTTGTGTCAGGTACAAACTTAGGGCCAGATTCATTAAGGCTTTTCTCCCATTTTGTGTCTGTGGCAAAAGCCCTTAGTGAATCAGATACTTAGATTGTAAGCCCTCTGGGGACAGGGAAATACCTGACAAAAAGCAGAATATTAAAGAAAAAATAAAAAACCTCGGCAAGGGGAGCTGAAGAATCAGCATTGCTTCTTGTACAGTACTGTGATATGGACTTGAATGCTGATTGAAATCTGATTGGCTAATGAAGCTGTATTGTGATATCACACTCACAGGGAAGAAATATGATAGCAGACAGGGGAGAGCACCTTTGTACATTAGAATAGATATGTAAAAGTCTAAAAGGGGATGGAAAGGGGCCAGAGTGGAGTTGCAGACGTGTAGCATAAGAAACTGCTATAAAGGAGCCTGCCTGAGAGAGTTGTTACTGTCCCCCGAGCTCCCTCAGGCAGGAGAAGGACAGCCAAGCCCGGGGTCCTGCGACGACTCTTTAAAATCCTGAGTACTGTGGCACGCCGAAGCTGTGCGCCAAAGGGGCACGCTCCTGACAGAGAATCTGAGGCCAGAGAAATGGGGACGAAGAAAAAAAGGATGGTCCTGGCTTCCCCAGCTGTCCAGATAGTGGTGTGAGGGCCAATGGACAATAACCTGATCCACCCTGTTGTGCAATCTGAAGCTTCAACGAAAGACTCTGCAGGCCTGTCTGAGCTTTTTAGCTCCTTCCCCTCTACCCTGTTCTACTTCTCTACCTGCTGGGTACCAGCAGAAACATTGTTACCTGGAGCTTTGGCGCGAGTCAACTTTCCACTCTTGCCTCGGCTTTATTGGATTCCTCCTTAGAGGTTGGCGTTGATATGGTAGAGGAGTTCCAGTAAGGGTGAGTTTACCCATCAGTGAAATTGGTAGGGGGACACTGAAGTGTAGACTGAAGCAGGTGAAATTACCTTAAAAGTCATGGAGAGAAGCTAGAACTGAGTAAATCGATTGCTCAACTATCTGTTTTTCTTTTTTTGTTTTTTTTCAGAAAGAGCAATTTCTAAATTGAGTTGAGTAACAGAGTTTTAAGTATTGAGAAACAAAGTGCCATAGTGTCTGAATCCATATCTAATATTCAGGCATTGTTGTATATCCATTGTTTGTATATCCGTTCTAGAATGGAAGCTTTTGAGAATACAATAAGGGCAAAAAATCTTTGTATATTAAACTTTCCAAGACTAGACTGATATCTCCCTTGGAATTGCTTAAGAAATATGTTAAGGAAATGTTCCAATTGTACAAGTTAAAAAGATTTCTCTATCTAGATGTTTTTATATTCTTGAAGCAAAGAAACAAGTTTGCGAGGAAGGGGGTTTAGATGTAATTATATCTTTTAATAGTACTAATGTCGCGACTTTTCTATCTGACTCTCAAGATACAATCAGAGCTACAGTCACTTTAATTGTAACCTTTGTGACTGAATTAGAGAACTTATTCTCCTGCAATATTTTAGATTTAAAATGGAGAAGTTTTGTGGTGCATTGATTCAGACCTTTCCTAATGTCTCATGTAAGCACATTTATGTAGAAAATGTTTTCTGTCATTGAGAGATAAGGTTCAGTCCTTGTGAGTTACATTCCCTCATTTACCCCTCACATTATTAGGGACAAATCTATGGAGGCTTCTGGTGTAAGTTAGGAAGCATTGTCTATGAGGTTTATTATTTTATTGTATTATTATTGTATTTTATCATTATTGTATTTTACCTTGTTATTTGTAACTGCTTCCTTCTACACAAATAGGTTATTGAATTGTTCACTGTACACCCCTGTTATATGTAAACCGGCATGATGTGTTTGCAACATGAATGCCGGTATATAAAAATTTTAAATAAATAAATAAATAAATAAAATTATACTGTTTTGTTTGGCAGTAGGTTAGAGCATTGATTATATTTTCCTATATTGTGGCTTGGAAGATATAGAGTAAATTTATTTATTATTTATTTATTTAAAGCTTTTTCTATACCGGGATTCATGATACAATCATATCATGCCGATTTACAGATAACAGGGGGTGCAATAACTTTGTGCATTTAACACGTGCAACGGAAACAAAAGTTACACTATAACAGGGTAGTTGAACCGGAGGAGGAAGGAGATAGGAGAAGAATCTTTACAGAAATAACTTATTTACATTATGCAGTAAGGTCTCTCAATGGATATTAGACTCGGGAAGAGGCTTGTATGTGGATATTCGTCTCTGGAAAGGCTTGTTTGAATAGCCAAGTCTTAAACCTTTTCCTGAATGTTAATAAACAAGGTTCCAGTCTACGATCAGGTGGTAAAAGTGTTCCAGAGAGAGGGACCTGCTGTAGAAAAGGCCCGGTCTCTGAAGGCTAGATGGTGTGTAGATTTAGTTGGGGGAACAGACAAGGATCCTCTAGGCTTCTCTGGGTCTGGATGATGTGTGTAGACTGAGTGGAATTTGGAGGGTGAGAGGGGCTTGGGAGTGGATAGTTTTATGGATAATGGTGATGGACTTGTGTAGAATTCTGAAGTGTATTGGTTAGCCAGTGTAGATTTTTTAGAATGGGAGAGATGTGGTCTCTTCTTCTGGAATTTGTTAGGATTCTGGCTGTCGCATTCTGGAGCATCTGCAGTGGTTTGGATGAGGACGGGAGACCCAACAAGATAGAGTTGCAATAATCTATCTTGGAGAATATTACGGATTGTAGAACTGTTCTGAAGTCATGAAAGTGTAGGAGTGGTTTCATTCTTTTGATTACCTGTAGCTTGTAGAAGCTGTTCTTGGTTGTGTTGTTAATAAATGATTTTAGATTCAGGTGTTTGTCTATTACTACCCCTAGGTCTCTTGCTTGTGTGACAAAGGTGTTGGCAGGAGCACCATGTGGGGAGTTGCTGTTTTCAGGCGTGATGAGGAGGAGTTCCATTTTGGCTGAGTTTATTATCAGGTTTAGATTTGCAAGGAGTCGGTTGATCTCTTGGAGGCAGTTTTCCCAGTGATTGAGTGTTTTAGTGATAGATTATTTGATGGGGGATCAGAATTTGCACGTCGTCGGCGTATAGGAAATGTTTTAGTTGTAGGTTAGTTAACAGTTGGCATAGAGGAAGAAGGCATATGTTGAATAGAGTTGGGGATAGGGACGAACCTTGAGGAACTCCTAGTGAGGAGTAGTAACGGGAGGATTCTTTATTATTGATTTTAACTTTGTAACTTCTATTACAAAGGAATGTTTTGAACCATGTGTGGGCAGAGCCTGTTATTCCGATGTCCTATAAGCGGTTAAGGAGGATGGCATGGTTTACAGTGTCGAAGGCTGCCGACAAGTCCAGTAGAATTAGTAGGAAAGATTGTCCTTTGTCCAAGCCCTTGGTGATGTGGTCTGTTAGTGATAAGAGTAGGGTTTCAGTGCTTAGAGCCTTGCAGAACCCATATTGGGTGGGGTGTAGTATTTCGTGGTCTTCGAGGTAGTCTGAGAGTTGTGAGTTGACCAGTTTTTCCAAAATCTTTGCTACAAAAGGTAGGTTGGAAATTGGACGGAAGTTGTTTGGATTTTTGGGGTCCAGATCTGGTTTCTTTAGTAGTGGTTTAAGAGAAGCAGTTTTTAGGTCGTCTGGGAAGATTCCCTGTGTTAAGGAACAGTTTATGATGTCTGCTAGTGGTTTGGAAATGATTTCGGGTATTAGCAGAAGAAGTTTTGACGGTATTAGGTCGAAGGGATGGGAGGAAGGTTTCATTTTCTTTAATAGACAGTGAATCTCTGAAGTGGTGGTGAGTTTGAACGAATCCAGCGAGCTTCCTTTGTTGAGGGGGTGGTAGGAACAAATCAGAGAGGTGGGGCTCGGGGGAAGTAGGGTTAAGAGATTGGTTATTTTGCTTTGGAAGAATAGGGCTAGTTCATCGGCTTTGGATTGTGCTTGTTCATTGGGGATAGCTGGTGTATACTGCTGTGTTAGTTCGGAAACGTAGGAGAAGAGGGCTTTTGCATCAAAGATAAGATCATGTATCTTGTGAGCGTGGAAATCCCTTTTTGCCTTTAGGGTAGCATTCCTGTAGTGGTGAAGGGCGGATTTGTAGGCGGATAGTGTGCTGGGGCCTGGGGTTTTGCGCCATATATTTTCCTTTTTTCTGAGGATTTGCTTGAGTTTCCGTAGGTCATTGGTGAACCATGGTTGTCTCTTTGGGGAATTAGGGTTGAGTATTTTTGTTGATAGTGGACATAGTTTATTTGCTGTCTCCTCTATGATCTTGTTCCAGGATAATAAGGCTGAGTTAGGATCTGAGAGGTTTAAGTGTGGGAGTTCTTTCGCCAGGTGTATGCTAAGGTCCTCGGAAGAACAAGATCTTCTGTAGGGGAATGAGTATTGAGTGGGGTGAGGGTTACAGGTTTCAGTTATTGAGAAGGTAGCGGAGATTAGTGAGTGGTCCGACCAGGGGACTGGAGTGCATACAGGAGGGGATGAGTGAGAGATGCTGGAATTCGTGAAAATGAGGTCTAGCGTGTGGCCTGCTTTGTGTGTGGGCTTGTTGATGATCTGTTGGAAGCCCATGGCTGTAAGAGTGGAGGGAAAGGCTTCACAATTGGTTGTGAGTGTAGTGTTGTTCACATGAAGATTGAAGTCTCCTAAGATCAAGGCGGGGGAGTCCAAGTTTATGTGTTTTGCGATTACTTCTACTATAGGGGAGGGATCTGAGTCCAGGAGTCCTGGTGGGGCGTAGACTAAGAGGATTTGGAGTTGGTCTATTTTGAAGAAGCCCAATTCTAATTTTGTATCCGATTTTACTGGGAGTTGGGAGACTGTCAACACTTTTTTGGTTGCCAGAAGTAGACCCCCTCCCTTTTTCTTTAGCCGGGGGAGGGAAAAGAAGTTGTATATCTGTGTAGGGAGTTGATTTATTAGGGCTATATCTGTTGGTTTGAGCCAAGTTTCTGTTATGGCACAGATGTCCGGTTTGGTGTCTAGTAGATAGTCATTGAGGATCAGAGTTTTCTTCGTGATGGATTGTGCGTTGAGTAAAGTCAGAGAGAATAAAGTTAGACCTAGGAGTTGGTTGAGAGGTGAGATCATTATCAGAATGAGGGTTTTGGATGAGCGTGGATGATATTGCATTGTTGCTTTGCCTGTGTTGAGGAAACTGCGTTGAAGAATAGGGATTGGGAATCTTGGAAGCATAATGATCGAGATGTGTGATAAAGGAAAGGGTTGAGCGCTGGTTGAATGTAAGCAGGAAGCTGGCGGAAAACTGGATGAGGACTAGTTGAAGGCTGGATGAAGACTGGATGAATGCTAGAAGAATGCTGGATGAAGGCTGGGTGAATGCTGTAGGAGACTGGATGTAAGGTGCCTGACGCGTGTGGGTTAGAGGGAGGTGGAGGTATGATAGCTGAAAGTCGCGTGTAACAATGTTGAGGCGGGGCTGTCTATAGGAAGGGGGCTTTAGTGCTGATTGCTGAGGCTCACAAAGGCGCGCCCGAAGGAGCTCAATATCCAAAGCAAATAAATGTTTTATTTGCTTTGGATATTTTTTCCTTTGTAGTAAACTTCTAGGTTAATATCTTTGACTTGGATGGTTAAATCCATTGCTTTGTTTTGCTTGAAAACTAATAAAGAATAAATTGTAAAAAAAAAAAAAAAAAAAGAAATGGTAATAAAAAAAAACAAACTGGAGAACAGGAGAAAGAAGGGGAATTACCTACAGTACCTGAGTGTAAACTGCTTTGAAGTGGCTGGCTATAAATAAAAGTAAATACCTGGTCTGTACAGGTCACCCAGCGCAGTGCACAAACCAGCAAACCCACATATAAAAGGAAGGCCTTAGTCAGACTAGGTGTTATTCTGGATTGAGATGCCCTGTTTCAGTATAGGGATAGCAGGGAACACTGCAGGTCGTGCACTGCTCGAGCTTTATGTGGGATCTTAGTACTGGGTAACAGCAAGTGCTGCAAATCTGGATTGAAATGTTTTGGCAGCACTATGTGTCTCTCAGAGGAATGGTATGGGGAATGGAAAGTCATGATTATGATTGATGATATAAAGGAATACCTTTTCCACAGTGTTTGGGGTCAGCTTGAGGGCTTTGACTCCCTTCCTGATAGCCGGCTGGCCTTTTGAAGTCATCGCTGATGTGCCCAGTAGGAATTCTAGCATCTCCATGGACAGATCAAAGCATAGCTGGCTTGTGCTGTTTGCCTGCACAGGCACGTTCTGATCAGCTTTGCTGAAATGGAAATCTATTTATTTACCGACATTCGTCAGGGACATCATGCCGGTTTGCATGCAACAAGGGAGACAATGTAGATTTTGTGATGAAAAGCAGCAATACTACCAAAACACATTTTATATAATCTAGCTAGTAGTTAGACCCATCACACCTGGAGCTGAATATTACTTCTTAATCAAAATAAATCTTTGACGTACTTCTTCTTAGCCAGGCCTAGAATCCAGGGAAGCTATGCTGCTGCTGTGCTGATAATCTCACATGATGGGATTAGATGGTAGATCCTGTATCTCCTCTGTGTTATGCTGTAAAACTCTTGTCCTCCTCCTCTCCCTGCACACATGTAGTAGTAGATAAATGAGAGAAGAGCAAAGGTTTGTGCTGCCTGGCAGCTGTCAAATCTAATCATCAGTCCCATAGTACTGCAGCGGTGTGAGGTGGCTGGAGGACTCTGTATTTGGTGCCAGTTGCTTGATGGTAAAACAGATTCTCAGATTTTGTTGCAAGCCTCTATTGGAAACAGGATCTGACCCAGCAAGGCAATTTCTTATCTTCTTATGGGGACTCGCCTGGGTTCTCTCCATGTGGGCATTCCATGTTGTTTCACCGATCGATTGACATTGATGGAGGCTCAGACAGTGAAGGTATCGAGGGCCGCACCGTTCCTGTGGAGGGGGAGAGAGCCAATCCTCCCCACAACAGAGGCCAAACCAGGTTACAAGAACATGGCAATTACTCAAACACTAAGAAGATCCCATGCTACTGATGCAATTAATAGCAGTGGCTATTCCCTAAGGAAACTTGATTAATAGCTGTTAATGGACTTCTCCTCCAAGAACTTATCCAAACCTTTTTTGAACTCAGCTACAGTAACTGCACTAACCACATCCTCTGGCAACAAATTCCAGAGCTTTATTGTGCGTTGAGTGAAAAAGAATTTTCTCCTCATGGAGTGCCCCCTAGTCCTTCTATTATCCAAAAGTGTAAATAACAGAGTCACATCTACTCGTTCTAGACCTCTCATGATTTTAAACACCTCTATCATATCCCCCCTCAGCCGTCTCTTCTCCAAGCTGAACAGCCCTAACCTCTTCAGCCTTTCCTCATAGGGGAGCTGTTCCATCCCCTTTATCATTTTGGTTGCTCTTCTCTGTACCGTTGTGATCTTTATTTGGAACAGTCTATAAAATGTCTAAATAAATAAAATCTACAACTGACTAACCACAGTCTTAGAGGAACCTATCATTCACACCTTCTTAAACAATCTCTAAAATATTTGTGGGAAATTGTATCAGAAAACAATGTGCTCTTACAGTCGTCTGGCTCTTGCCCACAAAGGGCTACAACCAGTTTCGTGTATATGGCACTCACAGTCACCTCATTTACTCTTTCCCAGTGTACATAATTTTTTTAAATTTTTTTAAAAGGCTTCAATCATACCACTTGTTTAAGAAAGTGTGAATGATAGCTTCCTCTAAGACTGTGGTTAGTCAGTTGTAGATTTATATAGAGAGGATTTATAAGGCTAAGGAGTATAATAGTTTTTGAGTTCATGTAAATAAATAAAATTAAATAAATCATGGACTGAGGGGCTCTGCCTAAGGGGCAGGGCAATAACTACAGGTGTGAAAGCTCTAGAATTCTTTGATATCAAAGTTCCGTGCCAGGCTCCATCTGATGATGTCACCCTTGTGCGAGGACTGCCATCCTGCTTGGCCTCGGAGAACACCTGTTACAGGTAAGCAACTCTGCTTTCTCTCTTATTTGTTTTAAATGTACAACTTAGTAACTTCAGTGTGTGCCCCTTACTCATTGTACTTTTTGAAAGAGTAAACCGATTCATGTTTACTTGATCCATTTACTCATTATTTTATAGACCTCTATCATATCTCCCCTCAGCCGTCTCTTCTCCAAGCTAAAGAGTCCTAATCTCTTTAGCCTTTCTTGATAGGGGAATTGTTGCATCCCCTTTATCAATGTGGTTATCTTCTCTGTACCTTTTCTAATTCTGCTAAATCTTTTTTGAGATGTGGTGACCAGAACTGCACACAATACTCAAGATAAGGTCCCAACACTCCCACCCCTCACCCACCCACCCCTAGCTCATTCTTTAATTTATAGGCAGGTGCCACTTTCAAAAACAAAAACACCTTATTAAGAGTTTGATCATTCCCCTGTAGGCCACTACCAGACATATAGTGAATTTACTAATACATTTAAAGGACCCTAATTAGACATATTCCTACTTCCATAGTAACCTAAAACTTAAGTAGGAACTGAACAAATTTGAGATGAAGGTAGCAGTCCTGCAGCAAGAGGGGTGCTTCCCAGTCTTTTGCATTGTGTCACATGTATGATTTTTTTACCTGCCGGTGAGAAGTTGTACATGTGCATGCAATGCAAAGTGCTCCTGGCTCTCAGAGAACGAGTCTGATCTCTGGAGGCTAGAGTGGCAGACCTGGAGGAGCTGAGGCAGACAGAGAGGTATATAGATGAGACCTTCAGGGACATAGTAGCCAAGTCCCAACTTCAGACTGGCAGCCCTGGTGCTGCCTTGGAGGAAGAAGGTGTCATGATTGAAGAGCATCAACCTGATGCAGCAGAAAAGGATCCTGTAGCAAGGGCCTGCTCTCCAGGTGGTGCATTGTCCTTTCGCACTGAGGATATCTCCCCAAGGCCTACTACCCAGGAGGGAAGGGTTAGGTCGGCCGTCATAGTTGGTGATTCGATTATTAGGAATGTAGACAGCTGGGTGGCTGGTGGGCATGAGGATCGCCTGGTAACATGCCTACCTGGACCTCACACGTCACCTAGATAGGATTTTAGGCAGTGCTGGGGAGGGGTCCAACGACATAGGAAAATGTGGGAGGGAGGTTTTGGAAGCCAAATTTAGATCTTAGAAAGATTAAATCCAGAACCTCCAGGGTAGCATTCTCTGAAATGCTCCCTGTTCCACACGCAGGTCACCAGAGGCAGGCAGAGCTCCGGAGCCTCAATGCAGGAAGAGGGATTCAGTTTTGTAAGGAATTGGGGAACCTTTTGGAGAAGGGGGAGTCTCTTCTGAAGGAATGTGCTCCACCTTTACCAGGGTGGAACCAGACTGCTGGCGCTAACCTTTAAAAAGGAGATAGAGCAGCTTTTAAACTAGAACAAAGAGGAAAGCCGACAGTTGCTCAGCAGCGCATGGTTTGGAGAGAGGTATCTTCAAAGGATACTAATGATGCTTTAGAATTAGGGCATCCTGACAGTGAGGTTCCAATAATAAGAAAAGTAGTCCAAGTGCCTGTAACTAAAAACTCACCTGAGTTAAAAAAAAAAATTCTAACTTATCCCTATCAATTAAAAAGCAGAATGAAAATACAAACAAAAAACAAACTTTGAAATGTTTGTATGCTAATGCCAGAAGTCTAAGAAGTAAGATGGGAGAATTAGAATGTATAGCAGTGAATGATGACATAGACTTAATTGGCATCTCAGAGACATGGTGGAAGGAGGACATATCAATGGGACAGTGCTATACCGGGGTACAAATTATATCGAAATGGCAGAGAGGAGCACCCGGGAGGCGGTGTGGCGCTTTATGTCCGGGATGGCATAGAGACCAACAGGATAAACATCCTGCATGAGACTAAATGCACAATTGAATCTTTATGGGTAGAAATCCCTTGTGTGTCGGGGAAGACTATAGTGATAGGAGTATACTACCGTCCACCTGGTCAAGATGGTGAGATGGACAGTGAAATGCTAAGAGAAATTAGGGAAGCTAACCAAATTGGTAGTGTAGTAATAATGGGAGATTTCAATTACCCCAATATTGACTGGGTAAATGTATCATCGAGACATGCTAAAGATATAAAATTCCTGGATGGAATAAATGACATTTTTATGGAGCAATTGGTTCAGGAACTGACAAGAGAGGGAGCAATTTTAGATCTAATTCTCAGTGGAGCACAGGATTTGGTGAGACAGGTAACAGTGGTGGGGCCACTTGGCAATAATGATCATAATATGATCAAATTTGAATTAATGACTGGAAGGGGGACAGTAAGCAAATCCTCAGCTCTCATGCTAAACTTTCAAAACAGAAATTTTGATAAAATGAGAAAAATAGAAAAAACCTGAAAGAAGCAGCTACAAAGGAAAAAAGTGTGCAAGAGGCGTGGTCATTGTTAAAAAAAAAATACCATCCTGGAAGCACAGTCCAGATGTATTCCACTCATTAAGAAAAGTTGAAGGAAGGCAAAATGATTACTGTCATGATTAAAAGGGAAGGTGAAAGAAGCTATTTTAGCCAAAAGATCTTCATTCAAAAATTGGAAGAAGGATCCAATAGAAGAAAATAGGATAATGCATAATCGTTGGCAAGTTAAATGTAAGACATTGATAAGACAGGCTAAGAGAAAATTTGAAAAGAAGTTGTCCGCAGAGGCAAAAACTCACAGTAAAAACTTTTTTTTTAATATATCCGAAGCAGAAAGCCTGAGAAGGGAGTCTGTTGGACTGTTAGATGATCGAGGGGTTAAAGGGGCACTTAGAGAAGATAAGGCCATCGCGGAAAGATTAAATGATTTCTTTGTTTCGGTGTTTACTTAAGAGGATATTGGGAAGGTACCTGTACTGGAGAAGGTTTTCATGGGCAATGATTCAGATGGACTGAATCAAATCACGGTGAACCTAGAAGATGTGGTAGACCTGATTGACAAACTGAAGAGTAGTAAATCACCTGGACCAGATGGTATACACCCCAGAGTTCTGAAGGAACTAAAAAATGAAATTTCAGACCTATCAGTAAAAATTTTTATCCTATCATTAAAATCATCCATTGTACCTGAAGACTGGAGGATAGCTAATGTAACCCAAATATTTAAAAAGGGCCCCAGGGGCGATCCGGGTAACTATAGACCAGTGAGCCTGACTTCAGTGCCAGGAAAAATAGTGGAAAGTGTTCTAAACATCAAAATCACAGAACATATAGAAAGACATGGTTTAATGGAACAAAGTCAGCATGGCTTTACCCAGGGCAAGTCTTGCCTCACAAATCTTCACTTTTTTGAAGGAGTTAATAAACATGTGACTCCTGACTTTCAGATCCAACCATTGCAGGGTGTCACTAACACCTTGACACTTAATTTCATACCTGTACTTGCTTAATCACATGTCTATTTAACAGTCATCATGCACCTTTATATAACCACTTACTGCAGACCATAAACGCTACTAAAGTTCCTTGTAAAAAAGGTGAACACACACGTACTATTCAAAACACGAATAAGGTTATTTGTCATTTGTTAAATATTTATAGTTACTTGCAATGTTCCTTGTAATAATGTAATAATGTTCAATGGTTGATTGTTACTGTTCAATGTTCTATGTAAAAAACCCCGGTCTAACCTCCCAGACCAGGGCAACCTTTTCGTTACTTGTAAACCAGATTGATTTGTATTGCATACAGGAATTCCGGTATATAAAAATTAAAAATAAATAAATAAATAAAATGTGGATAAAGGTGAACCGGTAGATGTAGTATATTTGGATTTTCAGAAGGCATTTGACAAAGTTCCTCATGAGAGGCTTCTAGGAAAAGTAAAAAGTCATGGTATAGGTGGCGATGTCCTTTCATGGATTGCAAACTGGCTAAAAGACAGGAAACAGAGAGTAGGATTAAATGGAAGGGAGTGGGCAGTGGAGTGCCTCAGGGATCTGTATTGGGACCCTTACTTTTCAATATATTTATAAATTATCTGGAAAGGAAAACGAGTGAGGTATTCAGATTTGCAGATGATACAAAATTGTTCAGAGTAGTTAAATCACAAGCAGATTGTGATAAATTGCAGGAAGAACTTGTGAGTGGAAAATTGGGCATCAAAATGTCAGATGAAATTTAATGTGGATAAGTGCAAGGTGATGCATATAGGGAAAAATAACCCATGCTATAGTTACACAATGTTGGGTTCCATATTAGGTGCTACAACCCAAGAAAGAGATCTAGGTGTCATAGTGGATAACACATTGAAATCGTCGGTGCAGTGTGCTGCGACAGTCAAAAAAGCAAACAGATTGTTGGGAATTATTAGAAAGGGAATGGTGAATAAAACGGAAAATGTCATAATGCCTTTGTATCACTCCATGGTGAGACTGCACCTTGAATACTGTGTACAATTCTGGTCGCCGCATCAGTAATTTATTGTAAAGGAGAATATTTAAAACTGAATAGATTTTTATATTTTAACTTGCTTTTCTATGGGGCTGGTGATAGTTCTTCTCTGGCCTGCGTTCCCCTTGGGTCTAGACCTCTCTCAGCTATGGTATCTCCTTGTAGGAGCAGGTGACAGCTCTTACCTGGGGAGTTTCTGCTCATAGTGCTATAATAAACTCACTTCTACATAGCACCAAGGTTTGGTTTCTGTCCGTAGTCTGCCAAAGGAATATTCCTGCCCTTTAAAAAATGGAAGGGGTACAGCCTAGAAATAGAAAATAAGCTACAAATATCCAGAAATAAACTTCCAAGAGACCATGTATAAAATTAAGGGGTGTCTATGGTTGGAGTGCATTGCTGTAACAGCCGATGTGATCAGTGTCTCTGAATTTTGAGTAATAATGGTAGGCGTTAGTGGACCTTTTAAACAGGAGGTAATCCCAACGTTTGGGCAATTGACTTAACCTCTTTGTGTTCAGTCTTATCTTGTAAGCTGTTTGGGGAATAATCTTAGCTTTAGCTGCATCACATGACGTGCTGTGCATCCTGAAAGCATTGAATTGTCATGTGGCGATGGAGATTGCAAGTGAAAATGTGCTTCTCATTTCAGACCAGTGTTGTATAGTAATGGGAACGTATTTATGGACACCACCTGTAATGGATAATTTTCACTATAGGGAAGATGAGGGTTCATAATCTTTTTTTTGGCTTTATAATGTGGCCTCTCTATTCTCTTGTAGAAGTCTGAAGGAAAGAATGAAGATTCACAGCTTATGACTGTACAATACACAGACTCCAGCACAAAGTAAGTTACTCTTACCCTGCATTCACATCTCTGTTTGTATTGAGTATAAGAACATAAGAACATAAGAAAATGCCATACTGGGTCAGACCAAGGGTCCATCAAGCCCAGCATCCTGTTTCCAACAGTGGCCAATCCAGGCCATAAGAACCTGGCAAGTACCCAAAAACTAAGTCTATTCCATGTAACCATTGCTAATGGCAGTGGCTATTCTCTAAGTGAACTTAATAGCAGGTAATGGACTTCTCCTCCAAGAACTTATCCAATCCTTTTTTAAACACAGCTACACTAACTGCACTAACCACATTCTCTGGCAACATGCAAAGGACAATTATTGGCGAGTACTTCCAATTTTGCTCACGCCAAGCTGCCTCATTAGTCACACGGATAGGTCGCATGATCTATTGCTATCGGAGAAAGACCGTTACAGGTAAGCATTTAAACATTTATTCTGTCAGTACAAGATCTTGTGAGCATTTAAATGAAAGGACTTGGAAGCCTTTTTAAATGTTGCACAATAATACTTTCAAAATGAGAATTTTAATTTTCAAAAACACTTTGAACTCTCTGGGGCTCAGCAGTCATAGCTGTGCTGGCTTCACTTCCGTGCTATTCTTTATCCTAGGAAAATGGGCAAAGAAGTGGCAGATAATAGATTTTAATGTGTACAGGTGTCAGTTAATATATTTGTGGTAGAAGAATAAGAAGGTGCAGTGTAATTTGAAAATGGCAGTGATCACTGACCTGGGAAAAGATCTGGATATATTAATAACAATCTAGAAATCAGTGTGGAAAAGCCAACCAGCAGCTGGTGCTGGACATATAATATGCATTAGAAACAAAGGGTGCAGATGCTGTTGCACCAATCGTGTATAAGGCCCTCGTCGTGCTGGACACCCATTCTGAAAAAGGATTGCCAAATGTTAGAGCGTATGGAGAAGAGCCAGTAATTTAATAAAGGGGACAGGAGGCCTTCTCTGTGCTGAACGACTGTCCAGGCTGCCACTTTCCTTAGAATGCATGAGACTGGGAACGGAGAGGCTGTGAGTCAGAGTTATGTGCTGAATAACGGAGGAAAGAAAAAAGGAGCCAGACCCTGTATACATGTAGAAGTGTGACTAATGCCCAGGTGGAGTGAAGGTGCTGAGCACCTGCAAGAAAAGCCTAGCAGTGGAATTCTGCAAAAGCAGATTATGGAAGTAATCCAGGTGTGAGAGAGAGATGGCTGTGTAGGGGATGTAACAGCTGTCTAACATTAGAGAGGAACGAACTTTATGGATGCTAAACAGTTGGCAGTGCAGAGAAGAACATATAGAAGAAAAATGTAAGCAGAGAGGGATTTAGAGTAACCTACATTTTTGACTGAACTGGTGAAAGCACAAGAGAAGAATCACCAGACAAAAACCCAGTTTGTGGGTGAGGGACATCAGCATTGGCAGGAAAAAAGACAACTTTGGTCTTGGATGGATTCAACATCAAACACATCCAGGAAGAAACTGCAGAGACATGAAAAGAGCTGAACAGAGACAGAGGGGAAAGGAAAAATGGAAAAAAAAACTTAGAGCGTTAGCAAAAAATAAAAAAGTGATGAAGATATCCCAGAAGAGGTGATAAGGGAGCCCAGGCTGAAAGTATATAGAGAGAAAAATAATGGGCCCAAGGGCAGAATATTATGGAAGAGCAATAGAAAAAGAAATTATTCCACGTAGGGATTGTTGGCAGGGGCCATAAATTATGGTTGGAAGCGTGAGATGAGAATGGCAATATAAAGAGAGAGAAGCTACAGTAGAATTGAGTGGGGGCTTTGTAGACTGGGGCAGCAGATTTAAATCTACCTTGGGGACAAACCTGGAAGAGTGAGAATGAAAGGGAAAAGGGAGGATACGGGTGGAAGTAGGTAGCAAGTACTGTTCCATACTGCCCAGAGCATAATTAGGGCAAAGAAAACCAAGAAAAGAGTTGAGCAGGGTTAATTTATTTTATTTATTTAGATTTTTTCTATACCGGCATTCGTGAAGATATCACATCAAGCCAGTTTACAATAAACAATGGGGTGATAACCGGAACAGAGAACTAGATAATATGTACTAAACATACTATAGATGCAGTTACAATAAAACAAGGAGTCGTACAACTAGGAGCAAGAAGAAGAGAAGATAGTAACTTTAACATATTATATTAACCCGTAAAATGGTGGAATTTCCAAGAAGGGAAGTGTGTGATTTACAATGAATTGTTCAGTTCACATAGGGTAGGTTGCCAGGATGGTTGTAAAAAGAAAGTTGTTGTTTGTTTTAATATATACAAGCCGTTAAGCCCGTTAAAACGGGCTACATCCCTCTGTCTCTCACCTCCCCCTCATTCTCTCTCCCCTCCACCCCCTACCTCCCTCCCTCTCACCCACTCCTCCCACTCCTCCCACTCAGTCCCTCCCTCCCACTCAGTCTCACTCCCTCCCTCCCCCCTCTCTCCCACTCTCCCTCAGTCCCACTCCCTCCTCCCCAGTCCCACTCCCTCCCTCCTCCTTCTCTCAGTCCACTCACTCTCCCTCAGTCCCACTCCCTCCCCCTCTCCCTCAGTCCCACTCCTTCCCTCTGTCCCACTCCCTCCCCTCTCTCTCCCCCCCTCCCCCCTCTCCCTCAGTCCCACTCCTTCCCTGTCCCACTCCCTCCCCCTCTCCCTCTATCTCCCTCCCCCCTCACTCAGTCCCCCCCTCTCCTTCCGTCCCACTCCCTCCCTCCCACTCACTCCCACTCCCTCTCTCTCCTCCCCTCACTCTGTCCCTCACTCTCTCTGTCAGTCCCTCCCTCTCTCTCTCCTCCCTCGCTGCCACCGCCGTTAAAAAGGGCTACATCCCTCTGTCTCTCACCTCCCCCTCATTCTCTCTCCCCTCCACCCCCTACCTCCCACCCACTCCTCCCTCTCCTCTCACTCAGTCCCACTCCCTCCCCCTCTCCCTCAGTCCCACTCCCTCCCCCTCTTCCTCAGTCCCACTCCCTCCCTCCCACTCTCCCTCAGTCCCACTCCCTCCCCCTCTCACTCTGTCCCACTCCCTCCCTCCCTCTCACTCTGTCCCACTCACTCTGTCCCACTCCTTCCCACTCTCCCACTCCCTCCCTCTCTCTCCCTCAGTCCCACTCTTTCCCTCTGTCCCACTCCCTCCCCCCTCTCCCTCTATGTCCCACTCCCTCCCTCAGTCCCACTCCCTCTCTATCTCCCTCCCCCCTCACTCAGTCCCCCCTCTCCCTCCGTCCCACTCCCTCCCTCCCACTCACTCAGTCCCACTCCCTCTCTCCCTCTCACTCAGTCCCACTCCCTCTCTCTCCTCCCCTCTCACTCAGTCCCTCCCTCTCTCTGTCAGTCCCTCCTTCTCTCTCTCCTCCCTCGCCGCCGCCGCCACCGGACGCCACCGCCACCCAACGCCGCCGCCGCTGGACGCCGCCATGCCGCTGCCACCCGCCGCCGCCGCCGCTACCACCGGACGCCGCCGCCGCCACCCAATGCCGCCGCCGCCGCCTCCCGCCGCCGCCGCTACCACCGGACGCCGCCACCACCCAACGCCGCCGCCGCTGGATGCCGCCATGCCGCTGCCACCCGCCGCCGCTACCACCGGACGCCGCCACCCAACGCCGCCGCCGCTGCCACTGGACGCCGCCATTGTTTTTTCTTTTTTTCTGACGCTGGCTCAGACCGACGTGCTCGCCCGCACATGCGCGGTAGAGCTGGTCTCTACTGCGCATTTGCGGCACGTCGGTCAAGCTTCGTTTATTAGTATAGATTAATACCTTTTTATAAAGCAAACCAACAGTACAGTCAGAGGAAAAGACCCAAGGAGTTCTCCAAGCTTTCATGTTTCAATATCCATCTGTAGTCAAGTAGTTTGTTAATTTAACAAATGGGAATGGACTGTTTTTAGAAACAGATTGATAAGGCATATGGTGAATAACTGACCCAAAATAGCCTTTCTCTGGTAGCAAGCAGCCTCATGTATGGGTCATGTGTGTTGCAGATTCATCTAAGACTTTCTCAGTTTTGTGTACGAGTGGTAGGGAGTTCAGGTAACTATCAGTCTAAATACAACTCCTTTATTTTTTATTTTTTTTTTTGCATCCAAGGATGATTGTTAAGCATGAAGCTCTGTTTTTCTCTTTAAAAGCATTGGAAAACAAAATCTTTTTTTTTTTTTTAAATTCATTTTTGCTCTTGTTGGTCCCTATTTGGGCTTTCAGTCTTTTCAAGTATTCTTATGCTCTTGCTGTAGCTGCACCAACCACTCTGTGTGATTGCAGTACGACATTGAACTAGGCCTACAGCAGTCTTTTTATCTGAGAGATTGCTTTGACCTTAATTTCCATGGAAAGAGTAGACAATCATTTGCATTTACCTGTTCTACTCCACTTGTGATTTTATAGACCTCTGTCATATATTCTCACGAACTCCAGGCACATTCTTTGATTTGTAGAGAGCAAAATTGTTCACACGTATTAATTAGGGGGTTAGATAAAGGAGGGAGTAGCATTACCTTATAAACAGATTAAATGTAGTCCCCTTGTAAATCATTGACTAATAACCATAAAATACACAAAATAAATTAAAAAGTCTTTAGATATCTAACAATTCAACAACAATTTTAGAATGTAGAAAGCAGTCCAGCAGCAACACTAATTATGAGAGATTTCAATTACCTCATGAGGCACAAACACAAGCGATCAAGGCTTTTTCCTTTAAGTGCTGTTATTTACAGTGTCAGGCATCAGTATGTCACATTAGGGAACTAAAACAGGCCAGCTATGTTTCAAGGGGCTGTCTTACCCTGCTTACTTGCATAGTTTCAAATTCACACTTCCCAAATACACTTTCAGGTTGGCTATGTCAAGGGCTGCCTATTCCCTCTGTACTCACATAGTTTCAGCTTCACAATCAGTCAAGTCAGCAGTGTTACAGGAATTGCCTTCTGGAGTCCCGGGGGCCCTGTCAAAGCCTCCTAAGCCCTGATTATTATCCTCAGGTGGGGGAACCTCTCTGGGACCATAATCTCTCGCTATGCTCAGTTTTAAGGTGGACTAATCTGGATACCTGAAGCCTTGGGTACATATTCTGACATACCCCAATATTGACTAGAAAGTTCTGTCGATGCTCCTACAATGGATAGATTGGGATAGTTGGCTTGGCATTGGCATGGTTCTCTTCCTATCTTACTGATCATGTTCAGCAGGTTAGAATTGATCATTTTATTTCCTTTTGGCACTCAGTCTGCTCAGGATTATTGTAGGTCAATGACATACAATTCTTTTTTTTTTTCCTTTAAAGCCATCCTAGTCAACCTCATTTAAGTTTGCTTTACTATATCTGAGCATGGGCAGGTGCTAGCTTCACAGCAACAAGCTCTCAATATAATGAAGGCCGAGATTATCAATTTCTACTATCCTTTGTCATATTCCATGCCTTCTTCTTTTCACTTTGATGGGCATACTTTTACCCTATCCCAAACCGTACATGATTTAACATTCAGTGATACCCCATATTAAGTCTGCAGTAAAGAGCTCTTTTGCAGAATTAAAGCTCTTACAATATTTAAAACCTCTTTTGTAACCAGAAACTTTCACATGGTTTTGCACACTTTGATTCTCAATGGTCTAGATTATTGCAACTTCCCTTACTCAGGCCTACGACAAAAAAACTTTTTTTTCTCTCCAAGTCATCCAAAACTCTTCAGGCCAGCTACTAACGGGAACTCATATCTGAGAATCTGTGAATTGGCGTATCAAATATAGAATTGTGGTCATTAAACATAATCTTTTACTTAATACATCATCTCCATGTATTCATATTCCAAGTCGTACTCTTCTCTTCTCTAGTCAATCTCTGCTTAATGTTCCCTCTCCTATGACCCAGGAGCACGTTTTTTTTCCATCTTTGGCCCCAGTATATAGAACTCGCTTCCTTCAGATATTTGACTTACAAAATTCAGTTTAGAAAGCTCCTAATGACTCACCTGTTTAATGGTGCCTGCTCCCTTTTTCCTTTCTCTGCACCTGTCAGGCGCATTGGCTCTGATTATTGCTTCATAAGAATATGTAGTATTACTGTTTTGTAGTTGTGTTTTTATTAGTTGTTTTTGAATTTTGTATGTTTTTGTAGACTGCCTCAGACTATTTGGAGTAGCGCGCAAGAAATACTTAAAAAATAAATAAATAAATAGATGTGATGTCGCAGACCGTAAGTTGTTGCTGTTAGATAATGATAATTATCTAACATGTCAATACCTTCACTTTACTGTAACGTGGGATACATCATGTATAGTTTGTAATATTATTAGAATTTTAAAAAATTGGCCATTAATGTCATCTAACTAGAAAGGGAGGTCAAGTAAAGAGAGAAGATTGAGGCATTTAATCTATTTTGGTACAGAGCATTATATGTCTAGTAACACTAAAGAAATAAGTAGTAGAAGTAATAGGACATAGTAAAAAGTGTATCAGGAATTTTGCAGACAGTCTCGTTCAGGAGAAATATATAAGGCGATATCTCTCAGACCATAGATTTCACCACCTGTACAAAAGGAGAATGTTTACTTGGTGAAATTATGGCGTGTGTTGCCAGCAGACGTTCATGGCTACAACACTAAATAACATTAGAGGGAAATGGGTAGGTCGTGGGAGGAAAAAGAAATTGGTGGGTATGATGTAATTGGACTCTAGGGGGAAAATGCTGATCCAGGGACTTACGCTGATCACCATATTTGGGCTTGGAAAAGATTTTTTATTTTCGCTGCGCTGCAGAATTGGCTTCAGATAAATTGTGTTTTAGCCTGAGTACGGATTAGCATGTAGAGACAGTGGTTAGGCAATTTGAAGGGGATTGGATGTGGTCTTTCTTTAATCCAACAAACTATAATCCATGCAGCATAATGTGAAAAATGAAATTATATGACTGGAGCAGAGCTTTTTAAGTATAAGGAAAACTCCAAGCAGCTTAGTGCAGTCCAAAATGGCTTTAATTAATGTTTGTGCATTTGCCAGCTAATCGGAGAGCTCTATCAACATTAAACTGCTGGAACTCCTTATTCTGTTTAAAAATGAGCTTTTCATTTAAGAATACGCTGATCTGTCCACAGGTAGAGGAGGGTGTGTGTGTGTGTGTTTTATTTGTAAAAGGCAACCCTCAATATATCACAGCAAAATAACACTTTTTTGCCCTTTCTTTTCTTTTATGTCTTGATTCAGCCTAAGAGCCAGTCTCTGCTCTGGGCTACCTCTGTGGTGTCCCATCAGTTCACCTTAGGTCAGGCTTTCCTTTCTGGGTTTTCTTCCTTGGAGAAGGACATCAGCATGTTCAGTTTATCCTACAAGAACCCAAACAGCAGATTTCTGTCACTTGATTTCTTTTTATGTAGCTGGAATTCATCTAAGGTTACAGTGCATGTAGAGCATAAATTATAGTAATTACACTGCTGCTGAATGTGATGCATTGCGTTCTCCCTTGCCAGGTTTTGTTGCTGTAAGTGTAAGGAGTGCCTGGTGTCTTCAGGAAATTCAGCAAAAATCTGTTTCTACTCTGCAGTGAGCTTGCACAAATTTTTGTCTTCCTCCAGATGTTTGCATGGAGATGGTCAGTCCATGATCACTCAATTAATTGCAGTGGTCCTGCTCATTGGCTTTGTCCTCCAAGGGCCAATATATTTCTTTCAAATCCCTTGTTTTGCAAAGCATCAGTATGTAGATGAGGGGTCAGATGTTTATTAAGTTTTTTGTTTTTTTTTATATCAAAATTTCAGTGTTTTTTTTGCTTTTTCTTTAATTTCTTTTTTTTCTTTAAATTTTGTTTATTTATTAAAGCTTGTAGCCTGTTCTATCCGCAGTTCTAGGGTCATTCACAAGCCGTGAAATTTATCCCTAAGGGAAAAATACTGCAGGATTCATCAAGCTGCTGTAAATGTTCTTGCAGCTTGGTGTATCACCTCGATGTTTATTTATATATTTTTTTATACTGACATTCATTTAGCAACATCACATCAGTTTCCATTTAACATAATGGATAGCAACGGTGCTTTACATTTGAAAAAAATGAGATAAGTAAAATAATACACAAGCTAGTTAATACAAAATACATAAAGAACAATTGGAATACTTAGATAACCAAAACACATAATAGATATCTACCTTATAAATGGGCCATGACCGACGGCCCGCAAATGCGCAGTAGAGCGCAGCTCTACTGCGCATGTGCGGGCAAGGACGTCGGTCTTAGCCAGTGTAAAAAAAAAAAAAACATGGCGGTGTCGGGTGGCAGCGGCAGCGGCGATGGCGGCGGCGGGTGGCAGCGGCGGAGGTACCAGCCCTTGGTTGCCGATGGCGGCGGCGGGGGTGGCAGCGGCAGCGGCGATGCGTGGCCAGCGGGGGCGGCGATGGACAAGCGGCGATTGGCGGGCGGCGGCGATGGCGGCGGCGACGGCCTGTTAATCGAGGGAGGGAGGAGAGAGAGAGAGGGAGGGATTGAGTGAGGAGAGAGAGGGGACTGAGTGAGGGGGAGGGACTGAGTGGGAGGGAGGGACGAGGGAGGGAGGGAGGGGAGGGACTGGTAGCTGAGGGGAGGGGAGGGAACTGAATGAGAGGGAGGGAGGCTTGAGTGGGAGGAGGGACTGAGGGGGATGGAGGGACTGAGAGAGGGAGGGGGACGGGAAGAGTGAGGGGAGAGGGAGAGGTGAGAGACAGGGATGTGAGTAAGTGGAAGGGTAAGAAGTTGTTGGAGCAGAGAAAAAAGGGAGTGGAGGAGGGCTGAGGGAGAGGGGATGGGATTGAGACAGGGTGGGAGTGACGGAGGGAAGGGGAGGGAGGTGAGAGTGAGGGGAAGGAGGCAGTGGGGAGACAGAGAGTGAGTAAGACTGAGGGGTGGGAAGGGGGTGAGTGACTGAGGGGAAGGGGGAATGAGGGAGAAAAAGTGTAGGAGGGTGCTGTTTTCGAAAATGGACCGAAAACAAAAATGTAATGTAGCCCGTTGTGACGGGCTTAACGGCTTGTTGTAAGATAAAATACACGTTGAGAAAAATGTGCAAAGATTGTAGATGTGTAAAATAGCAGGGAGTTCATCAGAACATTTGAAAATAAGTGGAGAGTTGAGGAGGGCGACCAGGGAGGTAGTCGCCTACTGTTATTATACGAGTGGGGGTGAGTCAGGTAAATTCTTGTAAGAGGAACCATGTTTTAACATTTTTTTTAAACTTTTTTGGGCATGATTCCTGACGGAGGTCAGGGGGTATATTGTTCCAGGTTGCTGGCCCAGCTATGGACATGGCGTGTTCTTTGGTCATGTTGAGTAGAGTGGCTTTATGAGATGGCATGTATAATGTAGCAGCATGTTGTGTTCTGGCTGCTCTGGAGGGTTTGTGGAAGTGTAAAGCGTTATTGAGCCAGTGCATGTTTTCGGTATGTAGAGTTTTGTGTATTATAGACAATGTTTTGTATTTTATTCGTTGGGCAATGGGGAGCCAATGTATTTCTTTGAGGATTGGTGTAATGTGTTCGGATCTGCGCGTGTTGGTGAGTATGTTTGCAGCTGCATTTTGCGAAGTATCAAACGTGTAGTTTCTCTGAGGGGAGATAAGCAGGATTTCAGTTTTATTAGTATTGATGGCAAGGTTAATGCTTGTGAGGAGTGAACTGATAGCTGTGAGGGAGGTGTCCCAGGTTTTAAGGGCATTATGTAGGGAGTCAGTGATGGGGATGATGACTTGCACATCATCCGCATATATGAAAAACATGAGACCACGTTCCGAGAGCAGGTGACAGAGAGGAAGTATATATATATTAAAAATGGTTGATGAGAGGGCAGACCCTTGCGGGACTCTGTCGGATGGGTTATACGGTTGGGATTCCTTATTTCTGAAGTTGACTTTATATTGTCTACTTTTAAGGAAAGACTCGAACCAACGGGAGGGGGGTGTCTGATATGCCTATTTCCTTAAGTCGGTTGATAAGAGTATTGTGGTTTATGGTGTCGAATGCAGCAGATATATCAAGCATAGCTAGTATATAGGAATATCCTTTGTCTATACCAGTGAGGAGGGAGTCTGTGAGCGCGATAAGTAGGGTTTCGGTACTGAAATGTCTACGAAATCCAAATTGAGAGGGTGAAAGAATATTGTGTTTTTCTAGGAATTCATTGAGTTGTATGTTCACTGTTTTTTCTAGGATTTTTGCCAGAAAAGGAAGGTTGGAAATGGGGCAGTAATTGGCCAGGTTAGATGTGACAGCTTTGGGTTTTTTAAGTATGGATTTAATGATGGCTTGTTTGAGAGAGGTGGGGACTTCACCGAGTGCAAGGGAGAAACATAGAAACATAGAAATGACGGCAGAAGAAGACCAAATGGCCATCCAGTCTGCCCAGCAAGCTTCCCTCATTTTTTCTCTCATACTTATCTGTTTCTCTTAGCTCTTGGTTCTAATTCCCTTCCACCCCCGCCATTAATGTAGAGAGCGGTGATGGAGCTGCATCCAAGTGAAATATCTAGCTTGATTAATTAGAGGTAGTAGGGGTAGTAACCGCCGCAATAAGCAAGCTACACTCATGCTTATTTGTTTTTACCCAGATTATGTTATACGGCCCTTATTGGTTGTTTATCTTCTCCCCTGCCGTTGAAGCAGGGAGCTATGATGGATATGCGTGAGGTATCAGTTTTTTTCTTCTCCCCTACCGTTGAAGCAGAGAGCTATGCTGGATATGCATCGAAAGTGAAGTATCAGGCACATTTGGTTTGGGGTAGTAACCGCCGTAACAAGCCAGCTACTCCCCGCTTTGTGAGTGTGAATCCTTTTTTCTTCTCCCCTGCCGTTGAAGTTATGCTGGATATGCGTGAAGTATCAGTTTTTCTTTTCCCCTGCCGTTGAAGCAGAGAGCTATGCTGGAAATTCGTGATGTATCAGTCTTTCTCCCATGCCGTTGAAGCAGAGAGCTATGCTGGATATGCGTCGAGAGTGAAGTATCAGGTACATTTGGTTTGGGGTAGTAACCGCCGTAACAAGCCAGCTACTCCCCGCTTTGTGAGTGCGAACCCTTTTTTCTTCTCCCCTGCCGTTTAAGCAGAGAGCTCTGCTGGATGTGTGAAGTAACAGTTTTTCTTCTCCCCTGCTTTTGAAGCAGAGAACTATGCTGGATATGCATTGAAAGTGAAGTATAAGAATGGAGTGATCAAGCTAGTTGAAAGGCATCAGGAATAGAGGAAGGTGGAGGTAGTAATTTGGATATTTGGTTTGGGGTAGTAACCGCCGTAACAAGCCAGCTACTCCCGTCTTTGTGAGTGCAAATCCTTTTTTCCACATTTCCTCTTGCTGTTGAAGCTTAGAGTGATGTTGGAGTCACAGTAACCATGTGTATGTTTATTGAATAAGGGTATTGTCTCCAGGCAGTAGCCATCATTCTGGCGAGTCACCTACTCTTCATTGGCGGCCTCTTGACTTTATGGATCCACAGTGTTTATCCCACGCCCCTTTGAAGTCCTTCACAGTTCTGGTCTTCACCACTTCCTCCGGAAGGACATTCCAGGCATCCACCACCCTCTCCGTGAAGAAATACTTCCTGACATTGGTTCTGAATCTTCCTCCCTGAAGCTTCAAATCGTGACCCCTGGTTCTGCTGATTTTTTTCTTATGGTAAAGGTTTGTCGTTGCCTTTGGATCATTAAAACCTTTCAAGTATCTGAAAGTCTGTATCATATCACCTCTGCTCCTCCTTTCCTCCAGGGTGTACATATTTAGATTCTTCAATCTCTCCTCGTACGTCATGCGATGAAGATCCTCCACCTTCCTGGTCGCCCTTCTCTGTACCGCTTCCATCTTGTCTTTGTCTTTTTGTAGATACGGTCTCCAGAACTGAACACAGTACGCCAGGTGAGGCCTCACCAAGGACCTGTACAAGGGAATAATCACTTCCCTTTTCTTACTCGATATTCCTCTCTCTATGCAGCCCAGCATTCTTCTGGCTTTTGCTATCGCCTTGTCGCATTGTTTCGCAGACTTCATATCATTAGACACTATCACCCCAAGGTCCCTCTCCTGCTCCGTGCACGTCAGCCTTTCCCCCCCCATCGAATACAGTTCATTCGGATTTTCGCTCCCCATATGCGTGACTTTGCACTTCTTGGCATTGAATCTCAGCTGCCATATCTTCGACCACTCTTCCAGTTTCCTTAGATCCCGTCTCATTCTCTCCACTCCTTCCGGCGTGTCCACTCTGTTGCAGATCTTAGTGTCATCCGCAAAAAGACAAACCTTACCTTCTATCCCGTCCGCAATGTCGCTCACAAAGATATTGAACAGGACCGGTCCCAACACCGATCCTTGCGGTACACCACTTAAAACCGCTCTCTCTTCAGAGAAGGTTCCGTTTACCATCACACATTGTCTTCTGTCCGTCAACCAATTTGCAATCCAGGTCACCACCTTGTCACTCACTCCCAAGCTTCTCGTTTTATTCACCAGTCTCCTGTGCGGAACCGTATCAAAAGCTTTGCTGAAATCCAAGTATATGACATCGAGCGCTCTTCCTTGATCCAATTCCTTGGTTACCCAGTCAAAAAAGTCAATCAGATTTGTCTGACAGGATCTTCCCCTGGTGAATCCATGTTGCCTCTGGTCCATCAATTCTCCGGACTGTAGATAGTTCACTATTCTCTCTTTCAGCAGAGACTCCATTACTTTTCCCACCACCGAAGTGAGGCTAACCGGCCTGTAGTTGCCAGCCTCCTCCCTGTTCCCACTCTTGTGAAGCGGGAGAGGTTAATAATGTTGGCAATGGGCGGTGCTATTATTTCAGGGGCAGCTTAGTGGAGTTGGTGTCACTAGGGTGTGTGGCTGGTTTCATTTTTTTTTATAATGGATTCAATTTCTGAGGTGGCAGTGGACTCGAAGGTGTTGAATGAGGCATTAGGATTGAGTGGTATGGTTTTAGTGGGGAGGTTGGTAATTGAAAAAGTGTCATAATCTTAGCTATTTTATCATGAAAGAATTGGGCTAAATCGTCACTTTTAGTTTTTGCATCTTCGGGCATGGGTGGAGGGGTGCTTTTAGTCATCTCAGAGACATATGAAAAAAGTATGTTGGATTTGAATTGCAAATCATGGATTCTTTTTGCATGGAAGTCTCTTTTGGTATTAAGGATTCTATATTTGTTGAGTTGGGAAGGTGAGGGGTCTCTACGCCAGATGTTTTCTAATTTTCTGAGCGTACGTTTCATGATTTTTAATTCGGGTGTGTACCAAGGATTTTTGTGGGTGTTGGAGTGGTTGATTTTTTTTTGTGAGTAAAGGGCAAATTTAGTTGGCAATATTATTGGTAAGGGAGTTCCATGAATTGATGGCAGTATTGGTGTCAGTTCAAGATTGTGTAAATCATTCTTGAGTGCAGCAGTGAGGTCATTTTTGGAGCATAGTTTACGAAACTGGATAGTGTTGCATACGGAGTATTTTTGCAGTGGAGTATATTGAAGGGAGAGGGTAGTTTGTATAAGGTGGTGATCAGACCAGGGTACGCGTACCGTGGCAGTGAAAAGACCCACGTGATAGGGACAAAGGCCAGGCAGTGCCATTTTCAAAATGGCCACCACCAGGACCTGTAGCCTAAGGGAAGCTGCACCACCAATGGCAGTTTTTTAGGTAAGATGGAAGCCATGGGGGTCCACTGGACCACCAGGGATCTGTATTTGTGTAAAGGGGATCCAGGAGGGTGGAGTGGTTCACTGGACCATTAGGGCTATTAGGTTCCTGTTCTCTGGAGGCTGAGTTTTCTTGCGAAAAATCGGGGTTGTGGTTGGGGGCGGATAGAGAAAAATGTTTTTTTTTTCCTTTTACAATGGGCCTCTTCCAAGGGCAGCTGGGGGTGGGACAGGGGGTCTATGCAGACCCCCAGGTGTTTTTATGACTTTGATAGAGGTTGAGGGGGCGTTCCCGGGGCCAAGTGGCCGCTTTAAGTATAGGCCACAGGTGCTTCAGGATGTGTATTAATGTCCTGATGCACCCGTTTCCTGAATTGTAGCTAATTTCAAATCAAATAATGTGGCTTGCTAATTTTTTGGCAAGCCACGGTTTTTGATTTGCATTGATTAGGGTAGGAATGAGCTCATTCGCATGCATTTTCTAATAGAATCTGTTTAGGATGGGCATAATATGCTCACATAGAGGGGCAGCCACTTATGATACGAGCTGTGGCAAACCGAAATGGCATTGCAGTAATGAATGCTGGTTGGATCATCTGCTGGAAGTCACAGTTACTGAGAGAGGGCCATAAATTAGGTAGAAGATGCAGCTTAGAGAATAAATTTTTTTGTATCACCACGTTGATATGTGGACAGAGTGATAAAGGGGAGTCAATTATGACCTCCAGGTTACGGGCATGGCTGTGTATAGGAACAAAAGAAAACTGGACAAATCAATGGAAGGACAACGGGTGAGCCAGACACTTTCAGATTTACCTAAATTCAAGGTGTTTATTGGAGGAAAGCCAGGACTTGACAGCCAAGTATTGCACTTTTTTATTTTTGAAAAGAAGAGATCAGTTTTCATTAGTAAATTCCTTTCATACTTGGTTTTGGAAGTTTATTCACATTTTGGAAGTAAAAAAAAAAAATTAAATTAAAGACTTTGTCTGGATTACTAGAAATATCAGCTTTTTGATAAAGTTGTCAGCATACTTACTTTTTAGTTACTGTTTTGATTTATAATCCACTTTTCCCATAGGTTGAAAACAGGGTTTAATAATCAAGAGCAAGCAATATAATGATGAATTAAAAAATATAAAACAATACTAAAATTTAAAAAACATATTTAAAACCCGTTTCATACAATACAATTAACAACTCACAGCAAATGCATGCAGAGAGCGTATGTCGAATTAATATCATCCATGCTAATGAAAGGCTGACCTGACAGAAATCAGCTGCCACGGTTGGGATTTAGACTATGCAAAGGGTCCCTGCACGGTATCCGGCCGAAAATGTTCAAGAGACAGTTGTAAGGCAGGAGAAAGACTAACAGTGAGAGAGCAGAAGGTGAAATAGTGAGGGAGAGCAGCAAGGTGTAGCGCAGCAGGAAAGGACTGTGAAACCCCGTTCTCTGCACAGGTTCCCCACACTCCTTTCTTACTCTGAGCAGGGCCGCGGTGTGCAGGGGAGGAAAAGGAGTCCCCTGGGAAGAAAGGTAATGGGCAGGGTCCCAGTTCAGACGCCCACTTTTAGAGTGAGAGACCTGTGGCACCGGATTCTAGCAGACCGGTAACTGAGACTGCTGAATGTGCAGTGGAAATAAATTTACCAAAATCCATATCCAAGTCCTTTTATTAGTGCAGGTCTACACTCGAGATGGGCTCCCTTCTCAGACTTCACAGTAGTGTGCCCTGGATGGCAGCCAACGTTTAGACAACGTTGTTGAAAGAATTTGGACATTAAAACTCCAGAAAGCACCATGTTACTCTCTCGAAATCCTTTAATGAACAGTGGCCATGAGGCAGAAATCAGTGGCAAGACAGCTTTACTGGGGCGAGATGTCATCAGTATGTACGCCGGCCATTAAGATCATCGACCTTGTGTTTTGTACCTTACATCTTTTTTATGTTTTCGGTTTTGAAAATGCTTTATTATGCTGGTATATTGCGGGGGAGTGTGTGCTTTTGTGTATCAGCACAGAGGCTGTTGGGATGAGCTCTGCTGATGTGCTGTTTTTACAAGACTCAAATGATTATTGTTCAGCTTGTAACATGAGAGGCTCCTGGGAGCTGCTAAAATCTGCTTTTTCTTAGTCTTATAACAAAACGTGTATGTGGCCAGCACTTAATGACTCATGTTCTTACCTCCTTCAAACAGTTTATTGCTTTTCCCAGAAATGCCCATGATACACTGTGCAGCATTGTGCTTAATCTCTCTCTTCCCAGGAGAGCATTAGTGTGATCTTGACAGCTTGTGTATGTTGAATGTTGGGTGACTGTGGCACAGAGGGCTGGCTTGCTTGTTGGTATTTTTGTACTGCTTTGCTACCTCTGCCCCCTTGGCCTTTCCATCGCTATTATGAGCTGCTGTTCACGTCTCAGCACTTCTCACATAAGTAGTTGGGTGAAAGTGGCAGGTTTCATACTGTCAATCTGTTCATACAGTCATCTCTGCAAGCAAAGGGACACGAGTACAATTTATGAATTGAGAGCATGGGAGGGAAACTATTAGTTCAACTTGTGCAGCTGCTTAAGTCTCCCAAGCTGCCTGCTCGCCTTCCCAGATCACTTGCTGGCTCTCCCAGTTTGGCCCAGAACCACAGAGACAAAATGAACCAGCAGCAAGCCACACATCTGCCTCCTTCTCTCATTGGTAATATCAGAAGCTTGTACGACAGGGATGGGGAACCTCTGCTCTTCCAGGTCTCTACCGTGCTCCAGTTTTTAGGATATCCTTAACGAATATGAATGAAATAGATTTGCTATCTGGTGCTTATTCAGTAGAGAGATCCTGAAAACAGGCCAGCATGCAGTCCTGGAAGAGGAGATTCCCCACCTCTGGTGTTTCTAGTGTCGCAGCAAGAGATTGCTTGCTGTCTCTGTGGTGGCTGCTGCTGCTTGCTTCCCACAGCTGTACACATGTATAGGTCAGGAAGGAAATACAGCTGTGGAGCAGAGGGATATGGGAACAGCTGGTGCAGGGGTGAATTAGTGAGCTCTCATCATGTCTCTGCGCACATCCTCGATGCTGCAGTTTAGGAGGTGAGAAAAGAAGTGGACTAAGGGGAGCATGAGAACTGGGAGGGGGTTGGAGGCGACATGGGGGCTGGCCTGGTGTGGAGGGGTAGGGTATGAAGGCTCTGCTGGATCAGGGTCTACACTGTCAGCTACACAATCACTACACTGTCAGCTACACTGTCAGCAGAGGAATGACTCTAAGGTTATTGAAATTGTTGTTTTTGAGTATATCAGAGGTTGGTCTGATGACTTATTAGCAGTGTAGTACGCAGTCATGCAGGAGACCAGCGGCATTGCTAGGTTCTTAAAAGATCTGGGGCAAGGGCCCATAGGTCCTTCCACTGCCCCCCACCCCGAGGGTTTGATACATGCATTGAAGAGTCAGTTACCTCCTCCCTCCAAGCACAATCTTGTTAAAGTATGAAATTATTTTAAGCATTTATTATTTCACTGTCGCGCTTCCCTCTGTCTCACACGCACACACACTCATTCCTTGCAACACTTCAAGCAATAAAACATCATTCATAATATTAAAACCATACTAATAAAAAGAATAAATGTTGAAAAAGCCGATGATATTCCAGTAATTTAAAAAAACTTGCATAAACTTGTTCAAATATTTTCCAAACAGCATTAAAATATTTCAAAACATCCGATGAATAAAACATCCAGCAATATAAAAAATGTTCTAATATTTCCCAGGAAACAAAATATTAAAAAAACAGCAGAAATATGAAATTACACACAATAATTGGAAGTAATAAGGATTAAAAAAAACCTCTCCTGCTCTCTGTGCCTGGGATCTTTTGATTGTCGTGGATTGGGGGAGGTAGAACCACACAGACATTATCTTCTCTGAAACACAATCACTAACGCATTCCTTCTCACATACACAGGCTCTCTCTCCCTCACACACACATCATGTGTGTGCACGCATGCCTGGGAGAGCCTGTTTGTGACACACACGCACACACACAGACATTATCTTCTCTGAAACACAATCACTAACGCATTCCTTCTCACATACACAGGCTCTCTCTCCCTCACACACACATTATGCCTGGGAGAGCCTGTTTGTGACACACACGCACACACACAGACATTATCTTCTCTGAAACACAATCACTAACGCATTCCTTCTCACATACACAGGCTCTCTCTCCCTCACACACACATTATGCCTGAGAGAGCCTGTTTGTGACACACACAGACACACGCACACACACAGACATTATCTTCTCTGAAACACAATCACTAACACATTTCTTCTCACATACACAGGCTCTCTCTCCCTCACACACACTTTATGCCTGGGAGAGCCTGTTTGTGACACACACAGACATTATCTTCTCTGAAACACAATCACTAATGCATTCCTTCTCATATACACAGGCTCTCTCTCCCTCACACACACATCATGTGTGTGCACGCATGCCTGGGAGAGCCTGTTTGTGACACACACGCACACACACAGACATTATCTTCTCTGAAACACAATCACTAACGCATTCCTTCTCACATACACAGGCTCTCTCTCCCTCACACACACATTATGCCTGGGAGAGCCTGTTTGTGACACACACAGACACACGCACACACACAGACATTATCTTCTCTGAAACACAATCACTAACGCATTCCTTCTCATATACACAGGCTCTCTCTCCCTCACACACACATCATGTGTGTGCACGCATGCCTTGGAGAGCCTGTTTGTGACACACACAGACATTATCTTCTCTGAAACACAATCACTAATGCATTCCTTCTCACATACACAGGCTCTCTCTCCCTCACACACACATTATGCCTGGGAGAGCCTATTTGTGACACACACAGACACACACACACAGACATTATGTTCTCTGAAACACAATCACTAGCGCATTCCTTCTCACATACACAGGCTCTCTCTCCCTCACACACACATTATGCCTGGGAGAGCCTATTTGTGACACACACACACACACACACACAGACACACGCACACACACAGACATTATCTTCTCTGAACCACAATCACTAACGCATTCCTTCTCACATGCACAGGCTCTCTCTCCCTCACACACACATTATGCCTGGGAGAGCCTGTTTGTGACACACACAGACAGACAGACACGGCTTTTCCCCCACTTCGGGCCATAGTGGGACGGGCCCCACTACCGCAGCCCCGAAAGCTACCTCCTCACTTTGGGCTATGGTGGGATGGGTCTGCCATGGCCCCGCTGACCTCCCTGCACTGGGATGGGAAAGGTTGTGCGCAGGCACGCCACAGCTTAAAGAGCAGCCCTTGAGATCTGGTTTTGCCCTGCTTGCTAGGAATTGATTTCTGCTGCTGCCTCAGGTGTGCAGCCGAGACTCGGGGCACTGCTGCTTAGAATTGAGGCAAGGGCCCCATGTGCCCGGCGCTAATGACGCCTCTGATTCCCAAGTTCAACCTTTGCTCCTGACAATGTCCAGGCCTTCACAATGGGGAGGGAAGCTCTGCCACTCAGCCCCCCCATCAGCCCCCAGTAACCAGGCTCAAAGTTCCCACGTTTCTAACAGCTGTGTTGGAGGAAAATACCAGCTAAAAAAAAAAAAAAGCCTTCAATTATCTTTATAACTTATCCAGTGCTTAAATGTTTCTTCATCTTGTCTACATTCGGTGCAGACAGATTTCATCCTGGTAATTTTCTGCTCTTAAACAGGTAATTTTGTAATAGCAACAATATCCTCTGTTGTCGGGCTGTGCTGTGATTACACGTTACTTAAATTTCTGTAATTTAGTAGAAACCACACAGGGGGAGGAATAACCAAATTCTCCTGTCCGTTGACGAGCACATTGCAATGCTCGTGAGTTGTCCTCTGTGAGAGTCTGCACTGCACATCCTCAAGCAAGAGGCAGAGCAAAGGTGTTATGTGGTCTGCCTCTTGCTGTAGTCTTTCTACCCCCTCGGGGGAGCACTGGGACACGGATTCTATGAGGTGGGGTAGAAATGCACATGAGGGCCACTGAGAGGTTCGAAAACCATAGGAAAGTTTACTGAAAAAAGTAAAAACTAAAAATTCAACATCTCACAATACAGAAACCGTAAACTGCTCACGGCTCTTTCAGCACTTCCATAGTCACTTTATAGACTTCTCAAATCACTGCACACCTCGTGATTTCTCCCACGAGCTTTTTCTGCTTAGCCCCCCAGGAAACAGAGTCCTTCTGGAAATTTCTTAGTGTCCTCACAAACTGGCTGGCCGGCCCAGGACCAATCTTCCCACTGCATTCTGGTGGTCTGAAGTTCTTGAGTTGACCTTTGCCATGTGCAGAAGAGATCTTTTCTCTTCCTTGGACTAAAACAAGTGTAACCTCAGGCAAGTCCACAGCTGCTTGCTGTCCTGCCTGGCTTCCAGCAAGTCAAAAAGATCCATCTAGCTATTGAACGGGATATACATTTTTTAAAATAAATAACTAAACAGGTGTTTAGGATTGTAATTGTCACTCTGTACAGGTTACTCCGTGTCTTCTGTTCAGGGGTCTAACCCCCACTACATGCAAGCTGCCTCCATGCAGAAATGTTAAACCAAAATTGACACTGGTTAACCTTGGTTTTTCATTTCCTTCCTCTGGCCTCTAGCAATTCTGTTTATCCCATGCTCTTTTGAATTGTCACTGTTCGTGTCCTCACTACCCCTTCCAGAAGAGCATTCCAAGCATCCAGAACCTTCCTGGTGAAAAAGTTCTTAGAAACATGATGGCAGGAAAAGGCCGTAAGGCCACCTGACAACTGATTTAGCTTTACAATCCCCATCACTCCCTCAGAGATCCGCTGGGTTTATCCCAGGCTTTCTTGAATTCAGATACTGCTTTTGACTCTTCCACTTCTTCTGGAAGGCTGTTCCCCCTTGGAGTTTCATACCATGACCAAACCATTAGAAAAGGTTTGATTATTGCCTTTCGGGTATTTATAAGTTTGTATCATATCTAGGTCTGCTCAAGTTTTCAAACCTCGGCCATGCCCCTTCTCCCACTCGGAGGGGGAGGGGTGGAAGGACAATGCTGAGTACCTGGACCAGTGCTCAACTGGGCAGCTCTGTGTCCTGCAAGATGGGGTGAGGAGGAACAGCCTGCCCCGGGATGTTGATCTTGGCATCCATCTGCCACTCCATGTGTGCATGGTCTACCCTACACCACCACTACCACTCCTTTCCCTTTGGAGAGGCCTTCATTCCCTCTGCTCTTGCTTCTCATAAATGAAAAAGAGAGGGTGTTGGTCCTACTGCCCACAAAACCTCCCCGCCCAGGTGGAGAGGCAGCTTGAAAGAGTTGGAGCCAGGGTAGGTCCTGATAACTGTGAACTCCCTTCCCCTTCCCTCCCAGCACCAAGGATTGGCAGTCAGCGATAGGAGGGTTATTGTGTCCATCCTGTGGGCCTTTCATGGACGGGAGGAGGAGGGTAACACGTTCCAGTTATCCCCCGCTGGTAATGATCTTTCCCCAGTACACCTTTGGAAATCTCCCAGTACCTTATGGAAGCACCTTGATACTCCCATTATACCCACTCTTCCTCCTGTCACTCACTGCTCACCATTCCTGTTAACTTTGAGTAGTGAGAGCTAGATACCAACTGCTCTTACCAGTGCTTATATTCTGAACCCAATGCAGCTTGAATGCACGTGATCTGGCGTGGTTAGGACGTCTGTAATTTCATGCAGCGTTTTTCTCTGCAGCATTAAGATATTCTAGTAATTAGATACTGTAAGCATGGAGTAAAAGAAATTCTGTTGCAGGGCCAGCTTTAGGGTAAATGACCCCCTGGTGGACATGGTTGATGGCATCCCCCCTTCCCTCTTGCAGACATTTTCACTCCTCTGCCCTTGTTCCCTCCAAGCATTCTACCTCCTCCTCCCCACTCCTGTCTCCAGATGTTCTCTCTTCCCCCTCTGTCCCTCCAGCCTGTCTTCTCCCTTTCTCCCTCCTTCAGATATTCTCTGCGGGTTCTCCCCTTTCCTCCATACATTCTCTCTCTCTCCTCCCTTCCCATTCTGGGTCCTGCTTCATGCCCCCATCTCCCTACCCCCAACTCCAAACTACTACACCCTATTTATAGTTCCCCCCTCCCTTCTACACTACCCCATGTAGTTATTCTCTTTTATTTCTCTTTACCCCTACTCATGTAGCTCTCTCTCTTGCTGACCCTTCCATCACCCTATGAATAGGCTCCACTTCTCTGCCAACCAACTACTCCATATCAAGTAAGTCTGCCTGCCCCCCCATCCCTTGATGTCAAATCTAAAAAAAAAAAAGGTCTAATTCCCCCCTCCCCCTGATGCCCAGTATTTTCAGTCGTCTTCTGCCCTCCCAGTGGTTGTGTCTTTCCTGGGCCCACTATTGGCAGTGCTTAACAATGCATCAGATTCCTCTGCTGCATTGGGCCAGTCTAAGGTTGAGATCTTATGGCTCGGATTGTGAGATTGACCCCTGCGCAATAGAGGAAGCTGATGTGCTGTTAAGTGCTGCTTCTCCTGCCAGCTGGCCCAGACCAATAGGCCATGTCTCATAGTGTCCTGGGCAGCTGCCTGGCCAGCCTTATCCTAAGACCAGTTCTAGTTCTAGTCCTTAAATAATTATAATGAGGAAAAGCAATACCACGTCATTTACCAGGCACACACTCGTTCCTCGCCAGTCTACCCTGTATCAGCGTTTTCATGCTTGTAGTAATAAGGCACCATTTTCTTTTCACTGGAGTGGAAGGAGAGGGCTAAAATGGTATAAAATAAATGATTTGGTGCACCTTGACTTGTCAAAGGCAACTGCAAACCTCTAGACTTCAAGTTGCCTTTATAATTTTGTTTTAATGTTGTTGTGTTTAAAGATCTTTCTTCATGCTAGTAGAGCTCCTGTGCAGAGAATGATGAGATGATAGCCAGTTTACTCTGCTTCCTGATGGCAGTGCTTGAAAGTTGCTTTAAACTGAAAGAGCACATCCAAAAAAAAAATTGAAAAAAAAAAAAAAGCAGCGCTGAAACTGGGAAGAGATGAATTTGAAAAGAATAAAAGGTCTGAGGGACCCGCCCCTCCCCCGACGTCATCGCTCACAGAATTGATCCGTTAAAAGCGCCAAGCCAGCAGGCGCTGCGCGACAAAGAGGCATTCCCCTTTGTGCACCCCTTCGTGCATCCCCTAGTTTTAAATATTCCCCTTGTTATCTTTTATCCCTTGTTAACCATTTCTTCTTTATAATTGTTTTACATTTCTGCAAAGGTAATGTATGCTTTTTAATATAATTTGTTGATTGTTCTATGTAACGCTCATAGGCGAAGTTATGTTTTATTGTAAACCGGTGTGATTTGTATTTTATACAGGAATGTCGGTATATAAAAGTTTAAAGTAAATAAATAAATCTACAGATCATGCTGTTCATGTCTGAATGCCTCACCATTCAAGCAGCCACTGTTTGCCATGTATTGAATATGAATGTTGGTTCCCGACTCTTTAATGAAAGCTTTCTTTTTATTAATATGGTCTGGCATCTTCTGTATCTTTCTGTTTGCTTGTCTGGTTTGCATACATAATTCATGGCTTTGTGCTCCTTTCTCAATGGATTTCTTGGAGGAAAACACCCATGGACCGTTCAATCCTTGTCTGATTTCCTTTCAGTGCCTCTTCTCTCTATGCGATTCCTATCTGGAGGATACCTTGGTCCAGTAAAATGTCTTAATTTGCTTAAGACTGTAAATACCTGAACGTATGATGATCTCAGGATCACGAGCGAGTAAAGATATGACTTGGGACTTTGTAGTTGACAGGTCAAACAGTGTTCCTGTTCTCTCCGGTAATGTAACTGATCTTACTTCTGTTTCGCAGGAACTCTGGGAGCGAGTTGCAGATTTATTATGCTTCACCACGGAGTTACCAGGACTTCTTTGATGCCCTTCGTCGGAGGGGAGATACTTTCTATGTGGTTTCATTCCGCAGGGTGAGTTTCATATTCCAGTTTTTGGCATGCTGCTTAGAAGGGAAGTGTGTTCTGTTGCATGCATCCTAGAGAGGTATAGTTTATAGTTTTATATTGAGGCAAATAATCCCTGAGAGATTTGAAACCCCAATAAAAATGCAGCTTCAGTTCCACAGTATTTTCCTTGTGGCTTCAACTCTGTCAGGGCTCAGTTGCCCATCGTATTCCAGAGGACACCTAAGGGCTTCCTGACTGTGGCTAAGTATTTTTGGATTTTAAGAATATTTTTGGTGGTTTTGATCTGCTCTGTGACTGTTTTGAATGAGTTCTAAACTTTGTCTGGTTAATAACCACATCCATCTCACTCCACTTCAGGATCTCTAAGAAGGGCAGGCTTTCTCAGTTTGTATTGAGTGAAACCCGTGTTTAATTCTGTCAGGCTTTCTGGGAGGAAATTGAAGCTCCTATTTCTGCAGAGTTTTGAAGAGAAATCTGCTAGAATTCGGATGGATCTCTTGCTAAGTGATTTTAAATGAAATTGTCTTGCTGTTAGAATTGCTATTGCTGGTATTTCTTTCTGGGGTATTTTTTTTTTGTTTTGTTTTGTTTTGTTTTTATTTGCTTCAGATTGCTAGTTAACATTTGTATTAATTTTCGGTCAGTAGGTTGGATGTATGTAGCTTAATTGAATTGACATCCAAGCTAGCCTCCAAAAATCTTCATTCATTCCCACAAAAGATCAAAAGAACTAGCAGCAGATGGGTTACAGTGGTTTCTGGTACATAGCTACTGCCCTATCCCCCAAATGTTACCTGTACAAAATACCTTCATGGAATTGGAAACAGATAGTAGATGATACTTCAGACAAGGCATCTGAGGTGAATTGGAAAAGACACTAACTGTATGTTAAAAACCATATGCACTGTCAAAAGTGCTGGAGGACTCTACTAACTGGAGGGAGGGGGCTATTTAGAGAGAAACAAAGGTCAAATACCTAATCATCGGGGAATATAAAACAGATTTTTAGTATTGTAAGAGCAGAAAAAAAAGATTCTGAAATTGACGTCCTAGTTCATTCAGAGACCAATGATCTGGCTGGAAATAAGAGCTAGTGTGCTACGGGGGAGTTTGAGAATTAGGGAAGGGTCTTTGACAAATGACAAAGACCATAGCATTTTCTGAGGTATCACCTGTATGTGGATTGGGAGAAGAGAGGCTATGTCATATCATCAACTTTATTACATACGTCAAAACCTGGTATAAAGAAGGTGGTTTTAGATATATTGGGGCTTATGGAACAATAAAAGGCTGTACTGTAATGATGGCCTACACCTATCTATGAGAGGGAAGTGGATCCTAATAGAGAAATTCAGAACCTGCTTAAACTAGAGGAGGGGTGGCAGATGGAATCTGCTTGATTCTAACTGTGACCCCCTAACAAACACAAGATAGTGGAGAAAAGTGTACAGGTGAGACACTCCCACAACTGGTAGATAAGGGGAGCTGCTTTGTAGACATGGCAGAGAGAAGTAGCTGGAAGGATGTGAGCACAAATGCTCATTGTCTACTCTAGGCAATGCAACTCTAGATATGTTATCTGTAACAATAGAGATGACCAACCATCTGGAATGTCTACTCTAGGCAATACAATTCTAGATATGTTAGCTGTAACAATAGAGATGACCAACCATCTGGAATGCTATGCCCCCTGACCTCAGACAAGAACCCTGCTTATTAACATTCAGAAAAAAACTAAAGACGTGGCTGTTTCAACAAGCCTTCCCGTAATCTAAGCCCATCCCAGCTATATCCACACTCCAAAGACACCTATTCAATGCACTCATTTACCGATATTATAAGTGATTTGTTATTGTTTTAGTTCTGAGTTACCTTCGGCCACTGGCTCCTCTTCTCCCCAGTTCTAAATTCCCTGTTCTATTGTAACTTTCTACTTTCCTTTATATTTACGTTAACGTTATTTCCCCTTGTTCCATGTAAACCGATGTGATTTGATCTGTATCATGAATGTCGGTATAGAAAAGCTCTAAATAAATAAATAAAATATAGTTACTGTCATAGATGCCTGATTCAATGGAGATCCATGAATGGGGTATGGCATACCAGGTTATAATCTATTCAAGAAAGATAGGCTTGTCCAAAAAGGGGGAGGAGTAGCTATATTTAAAAAAACCAAAGTAATTGAAATGTGAGGGGAAAAGGAGGAAGTGCTTGGTATGTTAAAGAGGAGATGGCAGTGGTGCTTCCACCTACCCCAGTCTGGCTCAGGAGAAGGTGGGGTGCGAGAGATTGCAGTATCCAGTCTGCAGCAGTGCTTAGAAGTGGAGAGATCCTGGACCTTCTTCAGAGGGCTTTTGCCAAACAAATGTTGATGGAACTTACAAGAGCCAGAGGGATGCTGGGTTTACAGGGAGAGAGATAGCTAGGAGAGGTGATGGCCTTCATTGTATTTATTTATTTGTATTACACTTTTCAGCGCTTCAGTGAGACCTCAGTTAGAATATTCAGTTCTAGTTCGGAAAGGGTATAGACATGCTGGAGGCAATCCAGAGAGAGGCTACCAAAATGCTGCAACATCTGTACCCAAAGCCATATGAGATGATTTAAGGACCCAAGGGGGATATGGTAGAGATTTTGAGATATCTCAAAGAGAGAAACTGGGCACAAGAAACAAATCTTTTTTTTTTTAAAGCAAAGAATGCTGTAGAACAAGAGGTCAAAATATGAGACTCCAGAGGGGTAAACGTGAGCAATGTCAAAATATTTCATTTATTTACAGCAGACAAACACGAGGTCCATATTAAAAGCTAGTTATCCTTCTAAATGGCTTACCCGGCTACATTCTGCCTTTATCTGGATAAATTCTAGCCAGCTAATGAGTTAGGCAGCTAGAATTTAGCTGGATAAGTTATGGGCAGTACAGGGGCATAACTGGGAGGAATTGAGTTAGGTGGCTAAGTTAACCACCTAACTCCAATATTCAGAGTTAGCCGGATGATTTAGCCAGCTAAGTCTGGTTGAGACAAAGAGCTGTCCTAAAGTTAGCCAGATAACTAATTATTTATTTTATTTATTTATTTTTAACTTTTCTATACCGATGCTCCTGTACAGGATACATATCGCACCGGTTTACATGGAACTGAAAACAGTCGCCGGGAGGCGTATACAATGAAACATAGGAATACAATGAAACATATGGAACAAAGAACGTATGGCCGGCGCCATTTTTCATTACAGCAACACGATTCGAGTGCAGGAGGTCGTTCCCGGACCCCCGCTGGACTTTTGTCAAGTCTTGTGGGGGTCAGGAGGCCCCCCCAAGCTGGCCAAAAGTCCCTGGGGGTCCAGCGGGGGTCCGGGAGCGATCTCCTACGCTCGTGACGTCGGGGGACAGGAACCAAAATGGCGCCGGCGCTACCTTTGCCCTGTCATATGACAGGGCAAAGGTAACACCGGCGCCATTTATATCAACACACCCGTGGCCCGAGAGTGGAAGATCACACCGGGACCCCCCCCACTGGACCCCAGGTAAGTTAAGACATTTTGGGGGGATTTATTTTAAAGGGTCGGGGTGGGTTTTAGGGATGTTTTAGTGTGCCGGTTTTCCCGCCCTCCCCCGTTTTACGATTTACACGATATTTAAAAAAACAAAACCGCGACGATCCGATTCCCTCCCCCCCCCAGCCAAAATCGATCGTTAAGACGATCGATCACACGATTCACATCTCTAATAGGTATGTGATAGCTTTTCACATTTACTGCCCTTCCTATCAATAATATCTCTTATTCATAACAACTCATCTGTCTCTCGTTATTCTTTTTTTAATTATTAATTTGGGTATAAAGTTTATATGGTAATTATAGCTTTTTCATCAAGTCAACATGTTTGATTACTTCTGGGACAAATACGGCATTCCTGATGCTATCCGCCTTATCTATATTGAAATTAAAAAATTCTCTGACCCAATTGAAGTCTATAAGTTGTATACTGAGGCAAGCAAATCACATGAAAATTGCATTGTGCAAGAGTGATATTCAGTTTAGGGTGTACTCTTTATTTAATTTATAGTGCTTGTAAAGGGCTTCACACTCTTTACTCTTAGAGGAATTCTGCAGATGTTGTTTGTTCAAATAAAACAATATAATCACTTATAATGCAGTAATGGAAAACATTATTACTCAAATTCAGATTTTACAGTCGTAAGGCCTAGCCCTTTCACATTGCTCTTGTCTCCCCCACCCCAGACAACGATTCTCCCAAGCTCCTTCCTTTATGGCTTGAACCCCTTCCCCATGCCTGATCTCTCTTCAGTTCGCTCACTACTTCCCTCTTCCCCCAGACTGATCCTCTCCTTCTCTTCCCCTCTCTGCCCACCAGGCTCAACAATTCCCCCTCCATTTTTCTCTTTCTCCCCACTCTCCTAGGAAGCCCCTCAAGTTACTTTATTTCACTCCCCCAGGCTTGACTCCTGCCTTCCAACTCTCTCTGCCCTCGTAAGGCTTGAACCCTTCCAAGTTTTCTCCCCTCATCCCAGCAAGACCCTAGCTTCCACTTTAGCAAGATCCCTCCCCAGCTTTCTGCTCCTCTGTTCTCCCCCCCAACACCGGCTTGACTCTTGAGGGTGCAGACGGAGAAACATCTCCTCTCACATTCTAGCATTTTCTCTGTTCCATCCACCGCTTAGAATCTTGATACCTTCCCCCCACAAGCTCAGTGGCCACCTCTCTCGTTCACGCTCCACAAGACCCCCCTCACTAGGCCCTCCTTTGTTTGGACTGTCTAGGCCAAGGTAGATGACGCAGGCTTATGTCTTCCAGCCTGCACAGGCCAACGCCAGTTCTCTCCACTCTTTTTTCTAGTCTGCATAGGCTAAGCCCACCATTGTTGCTTTCTCACTCACACCAATGCTATTTCTCCCGGCCTCCACTGCTGCTGCTGCTTTCTTGTCCCTGCACCTAATTCTGTACAGGAGGGGAATTCTGTGCAACACATATGTGCCCTCCTAATTATAAGCGATTATTTGACTTTAATGTGTGCAGGTAAGTGAATTTTGAAAGACATTCCCAGTTTTACCATTTAGTCCACCAGTTTGACCACTCCGCCTCGAGGGTCATGGAGACCCCCTCTTGTTTTTTACCCTGCACTCTCTCCCCCCCCCCCCCCCGCCCCAGTTGACCCAGACCCCTCACCTGGTTGATTTAGGCCTAAATAGAGATTTATGCGGACTTGCACCTTCAAGAGCAGAAGTAAACATGTGCGGCCGCTGGATTTAAAATACGGATTTAACGTGGAATGCTTCTGACGTGCCCCAGCTCTGCCCCTTTTTTGTAGCTCGTGCATGTCCACACGTAATTTGTGGCTTTTAAAAGAGACATTGCTCAAGCACGGCCCATATACTGGTCTATCTGGGCCTTTTAATTTGTATCTGAAGCAGTGGAGGGTAAAGTGACTTGCGCAAGATCACAAGGAGCCAGAGTAGGATTTGAACCCTGGTTTCCCTAGTTGGCAGCCCGCAGTGCTAATACTGCAGCCATCAATTCTATGGCAGTGATAGCATCGCACTTATGACAAGATTATATATTACTGCTAAATGACTGGACAGAGGATCTGATCTCATTCTTTACCCTGTTGCAGTCCACTGAGCCATAGAACTGAGATGGAAATAACTTGATTTGCCAAAAGTCTGACAACAGAGCAATTAGTGGTGGAGCAGAAGACAGAGCTAGGAACCTACATGTTACAGAGGTCTCATCTCCTGTTAAAGGAGCACACATCACACATTGTTTCTTTCTTGCCAGCATCATTAGGGTTAGCAGTAACACAAACATCTATAAATTTGGTCTATTTTTAGTTCCGTTTTTTGTTTAACATGTGTCTGAAATATTTTGGCTAAGTAATCTGACATTTTATCACTGAAGCTTTGAGTTGAGCAGCCATAGGATAGGGCATGTAGGGACGTGTGGTTTTGATATGAAGCCATGCTGATCCAGTGTTATAAAAAGCATCGTTGTATGCCAGACCTCTCCCATCTTTAGTAATAGATACTGTTATACAAAACTGGTAGACAGATTGCTTACTTTCTTAACAATCTACACCGTATAATTTTCTTGCGACCCCAAGATAGTGGTTCTGAACATTTTACCACATTAAGCGCTAGCCCCATCTCCCCACCCCAAATAGCTTCACATAGGCTTCAAGCCCTTTTCCCTTACCCCTCCATCCCTAACATGTACACTTTGTTTTGTTTTTTGCAAAATTTGTCAGCCGTCTTAACTGACATTACCCACTAAAACACGGTAAAAGCAATGCAACATTAGAAATCTTCTCTGGCAGTGGGGTGGGTCAGCTGCCTCCTCGCCTGTGTGTGGAAGCCAGAGGCAGGCGGTCATACTAGGATCCAGGGCAGGTAAGAGGAGGCCTGTCTTGTGTTGGGTGGAGTTGGCGGGAGTAGGGGGAAGAGGAACAGGCAGATGGCCCTGCTTGTTCAGAATCTTGAAGGGAATCCCAGAAATAAGATCATTGCTGGTAAGAAAAGCGGCAGAGACGAGGAAAGATCGTTTCATTATAGTATTATAGAATTGTCTGGCTTGCACCATGTTGGAAAGTTAGTTGGCGCTTGGGAACTGTGTGCTATGTAGTGGAGCGGCGCCATCTTGTAAAATTGAGTTGGCATTTGGAAGTTGTACCAAGGCTAAATGGAATGCCCAGACTACGCAGAGGTTTATCCCTGATGTTCTAATAAAATTCCCTCGCGTTGGCATTTGAAAGTTCAGCACTGCAAATTAGTGTGGTGTAGAGTGGTATCTGAAAGTTTACTTCTCAGAAGTTCTGTGCTGTGCAGCAGCCCTGTGAAGAGCGGAGCATGAATTTGAACATAAGAGCTACCAAACCGGATCAGCTTAAGGGTCAGTCAAGTAAGTATTCTGTTTCCAACAGTGGCCAATCCAAGTCACAAATACCTGGCAGGATCTTAAATATTAGATTGATTCCATACTGCTTACACCCAGGGATAAACAGTGGCTTTCCCCATGTCTGCTTGCTTAATAACTGTTTATGAACCTTTTCTCCAGAAACTTGTCAAAATCTCTTTTAAACCCAGCTACACCAACTGCCTTTACCACATCCTCCAGCAATTAATTCTAAAGCTTAATTATGTATTGTGTGAAAAACTAGGATCTGTTTTAAATGTGCCGTTTAGTAACTTCATGGAGTATCCTGTAGGCAGGTTTAGGGGTGCAGGGATTTGTCAGTTACAAGACATTGCCAGCTGCCCTCCCACCTTACTTGCCATCCTAAGTCAGGAAAAGACAACGTGTATTCTCCTCAGAAATAGACTTTTATTTATCAGATTTGGCAGGATATAGCATTTAGAAAATAACAATTCCTCTCTCTAACATCTTGGTCACTAAGCACCAGTTTTCCCTAAAGAAAGTTCTGCATCATGGGTGGTAACAAAACGGTAATATATCACAGAAGGTATATCTCGTTTCCTAATACAATTAAATCACAAACACATAAGGAAACATTACCACTATATTTCATATAATCCATTTATTAATATAACATTCTCATTATAAACAGCATATTCATTTAAAATACCCCCACTTACCATCTATATAATATCAAACACACACATCCATATCATTCACACCATACACATAATTATAAAAATCCAAAAAACAGGATCCTGTTTGTTTTGCCTGTATAAGGCTTCCTCAGGGAATGTATCACAGAACATTTACATATCCACCCCACACCCAATTCTTCTCATGCTGATATCCTCTTCAATCTCTTCATGCTCCTGGACTGTCCATACCTTTTCTTGCCATTAGCGGTATCTGGAAACCAGGCTATAAGACATTACAAGAAAAACTTCTAGGATCCCTGGCCAATTTTAACCACCCAGCAAAATTATTTTTAAAATCATTTGATAGAATTGCATCAACAATTTTTATAAAATAGATTTAAGATCTTATTCAGATGATATTTAACACCTCATACCCACAGTTGTCAGTTAACTTTTGGAGACAAATTCAGAATAGAGAGATCATAAAGCATAAATCTAAATATAAAGACAAAAACTGAACTGGAAATCGCAATAAGCCAGATGATGTATGCAGTGCAACATTACCATCCCTCTTAAAACATCAAACTAAATCAAGAATCATAATAGTAAATCCATACTAATAAAAAAAAATATTTCAAAACATCTGATGAATAAAGCATCCACAATTTAAAAAATGTTACAAATTTCCCAAAACACCAATAAAATATTTCAAAATAGTAGAAACATCAAACATCCAATAATTAAAACTAATAACACTTAAATTAAAAACACTCCTGCTCTCCATGCTTGGGATTTTTTTTATTCCAATCACTCTGAGATTGTTGTGGATTGGAAGAGGTGGAGCCAAATATACTTTTATCTCTCTTACATACTCTTACACCCTCCCTCTCTCATACACGTGTCCATCTTCTCATACATTCTCTCGCTCTCTCACATACACAGGCTTTCTCTTCCTCATAAACACACGCACACAGGCTCTCTCTTTCACTCTCACACACAGGCTTACACAAGTTCATTCTGTCACTCTGCCTCTTATACACAAGCACATGCTCTTTCACTCTCACACACACAGTGTGTTTGAGAGACAGCTTGTGTGTGAAATGAGAATCACTATCATTCCTCATAAACACAAAGCAGTAAAATCAAGAAATATAAAACATCAATTATACTAATAAAACCATACTAATAAAAAATATTTCTCCATACCTGGTAATTTTTTTTATTACAGTCACCTTGAGGTTTCATGGATTAGTTGGGTTGGGGAGATGTTATATACACACATACTGTTACATACGTTCATTCTCATACCCACACTCTTGTGCTCATTCACAAGTGCATGCTCATGCTCTCATACATGCTTCCTCACGCATGCACACATGCTCACTAACTCACATGGGCACCACATGGTTATCTCAGATACTCACAGATACCCTGACTTACTAGCTCTCTCATGTATTGACATACATGCTCCCAGACTCACATGCTCCCTCACACATTGGCACATGCTCTCTGACTCACACGCTACCTCATGCACTCACCACATAGGCTTCCTGACTCCCGATCACTTTTCTCCCCCTCCACCTCTGTATAAATAAAGCAAAAAAAAAAAAAAATCTTAACTTGGTGGTCGGGGAGGATTTAGGTCTGGTGCCAAAAGAATAGAATCTGGGTGTTCTTCCTCAATTGCTGCTCCTGACTGCAAGGTGATGCCCATTGATGTGGGAAAGGGAGAGGGGATGGACGGCCCAGATACTGGTTTTTACTATTTTTTGCCATGAGGGGAGCTGGCAGCTGAGACCAACTGTGAGGCAGCGGTGGGAGATCTCTGTGCAGTGCTACCTCCCACCACTCCAGGAAGCAGCAGGGCACATGTGAGAGGAGATATTTTCCACTGCTATAGCAGTGTAAGGAGAGTACCATGGAGATGCCACTACTGCTGCCATTGCCGCTTGGGTAAAATGAAGAAGAGCCACAGGGAAGGATGCTGCCGGAAAGAAAAAACCAATGTGAGGCCTGGAGTTGATCACAGCGGCTTCACAGGCCTTGAGCTGCTGTGTCCACACCATCCATGTGAGTGTCTTGCCCGTCCCCCCTTCCACTGACAGTGATGACTTTTTTTATGGCTCATTTTGCTATCGGGGGTGGGGAGCACAAGGTCCAGCAATACACTCGAGACGTTTTACCTCAGAACAAAAGGTTGATGTGGTTCTGAATTGGCGATCTTCAATGTACTCCTCGTGCCTTTGCTCTCTTTCCCGGTCTAGCTGCTGAAATTTGGAGGGGGGGGGGGGGGGGGGGAGCGAGCAGTGTGAGATTACAGAGGCAGGCCGAACTTCCACGGGGCCACTCTTAACAGTAGCCTACTGATGACATCAGAGTCAAAGCACCATTTATTGGAGAGGGGATGCCATCTCAATCCACACCAGCACCGCAGGTCTGCAGCATCCCCTCACTCATGGCGCCCTATGTGGTCGCACAGGTTACACATCCCAAAAGCTGCCTATGACTACATTTCATTTGATGATTAAACAGAGCAACTTAACTTGACTTTTCTGGGTTGCAGCTCTTAGGTCCTATCCAACTTCAACAATCCATGCTTCCCAGCTGGAAAACCTGCCAGACACTGCCAACATTTCGATGTAACAAACTCCTCTTCAGGGAGTAGGCAGTGTAACAACTGCTGTGTGTTTCATTCAAATATGGTGGCCCATTCTCAAAAGTATTGTCCATCTTATTTATTTATTTATTTTTAGACTTTTTGCTTTTTTCAGCAGCTGGGTTCCACCCTGGATAAGGTAGAGCCCATCCTTTTGAAATAGGCTTCCCCTTCCCCAAAATATTGTCTAAGTCCTAACAAATCTAAAGCCTTCTTATCTCATCCAAAATATTGAGACTCCGGAGCTCTGCCTGCCTCTGGGATCCTGCACATGGAATGGGGAGCAATTATGAGAACACTACCCTTGAGGTTTTGGATTTCAACTTTTTACCTAAAAGTCTAAATTTGGCTTCTGGAACCTCCCATCCATATTGTTGATATCCACATGAATTACAGCAGCTCTCGCGTCCTCAACATATCTAAAATCTTATCTAGGTGAATTGTGAAGTGCATTACCTTCACAACGTGCAGCCACCCACCCATCTACATTACAACTATGATGACTATCCTAACTCTTTCCTCCTGGACACAAGTCCTTAGAGACCCAACCTCATTGTGATAGTATATTACATTGGAAAGCAGGTCCTTAGCAACAGGACCACTTCCTGCTACACCAAGGTGGTGCTTCTCCAAGACAGCACAGGGGCTGCCAGATTGGAGTTTGCCTCTGCTCTTCCAGCTCTGCCACTTTTGCCTCCAGATATTGGACTTGTTTGCTGAGAGCACAGAGTTCATGCATACAACTTCTTGTGAACTGGTACATGTGGCCCCCATCTTGCTGCTGGACTGCTGTCTGCATTCAAATATGGTTGAGTTGTTAGATATTTAAAGTTGCTAAGGGAGTAGGATTTCTAATCTAATGTATGGCCCATCAAATTTATTTTGTGTGTTTTATGTTAGTCAATAATTTGCAAGGAGACTGCAGCTAATCCATTTATTAGGTCAAGTTTACTCCCTTCTTATGTCAATGCTCAAGTCTTGTGAAAACTTTCCCTCTTATTCTGTATAAATCAAGAATGTGCCCAGGATGGGTGGGAGTCGAGGAGGGAGGACCAAACACAGAGGGAAACTCTAAGGAGTTTAAGTCTTCTAACAGAGAGGGATTCTAACAAATCAAACCACAATCTCTCTCCCACACAGTTCTTAAATGTGTGTTTACCCAGCAGCAGAGGCAGCTCCTGCTCTAAGTAGTCCCTATCAATTTGACTATGGTTGACTTATAAAAGACCCTGATTCAACCAGGGTGGAAAAACATAGTCTGTGTCGGCAGTATGAAGAACAGTCCTCTGCTTTAAGAGTTGTTATAGAATGAAAGATGTTTAATCCCCACTTTGAGTTGGGCTATTCAAGCAAGGCATTATAGAAATATAACATAACATAACATCTGTCTGGAACTTTATAGACGACCTGCAAGAACAAGGATAAAATACTAAGAATTGGGGATGACCGAGTAGCTCGGTGCAATGCAGAGGATCAAGGTTCACAGCCCAGGCCAACTGGGGTTGCAGTAAAGAGTGCTCACAGGCGTCATCATGCAGCAGTGACCCAGAGTGGCTGGCTTTAGGCCTCATGCATGGTGCCCGACAGCTGCTGCAGTGATTGAGCTAAGCGAGTTGGGAGGGGATAGAGTGGTGGATGAAGATTCATGGTGCTGGTTCCCAGCCCCAGCTTGGAAGAACCAGGAGTAAACTGCCACACCCCATCTCCACTTCCCTCACCAGAAGATAAAAAAGGATATTGGTAATTATTAACAGAAGATAGAACACCTAGGGGCCGATGCAATAAAGTGCGCCAAGCCTAGGGCACAGCTTGACAAGCAGTTGGATGTGTCCAAAAACCCCCGATGCCATAACGGGATCAGCACATGCAAACAAAGGGGTAGCTGATAACCTTGTCTACATGGCATTTCCATGTGATTAGTGCTATTAGCAATGCAAAAAATCCCTGTGCGCCCGAGGCCTACTTTTTAACCCATAAAATTTTACGCCTGCCCTGGAGCAGGTGTGAAGTCTTCCCGCGTGTCAAGGGCCTAACTTCAAATTTAAAAAAACTGCTTTTCTGTGGTTCCTCCTACTTAGTATGAATATGCATGAGATAAATCTGCTGAGTCTCCATGGTATGGACATTTCTCATGCATATTCCTTGTGGATATCCTGAAAACCCCCAGGACAGGTTAGGGAAGGGTAACTGCATAGACTTCCTCTCGCCTTGATGTTCTCTGCCTTTTAGTCCCATCTGCTCTTGTTCTCCTCACCTTCCCTTTTTGCTAAGCAGCTGCTGCCACCCCTGCCCCCCACAGCTGATTGGTTCTGGCGATGACAAGGAGCCAATCAGCAGTGGGAGATGGAAGAGAAGCCGGCACAGCAAGCTGTGAAGAGGCCCTCATGGCACAGCGGTGTCAATGTCATGACACTTAGAGATGTGACCATCATCCCATTGCATATTGTCATTGGTTTAGATGCAAACTCTGGGTTTCACTGATTAAATTACTGGGGCTGCAGAGAGAAACCTGTTAGTGGTAAGAAAGAAATGTTACAGTTTTCCCTCATTGGGCCGGGTTCATCTGCTTTCCTCAGTCTTTAAAAAACATTTTAGGTCACTTATTTAACATTTAATATACAGAAGATCGTCTTGTGTTCAGATTTTTTAAATTTAGTCCTTATATTTTACTTAAATTTTTTGAAAGCACTGCCTCCTTTGCCACACAATAGGTAAGGATGTACATGGGAATAATTTTCGGTTGATTTGTTTTCAATTCAAATGAAAATTTCCCATTGTTCTAAAATACCCATTTGTTTTGTTTGTTTTCAGAAGTATGTATGTAAATTTGTATTTGTGCACATAAAATCAAATTTTATACCTGCAAAACATGCATGTGCACAAACCGTCGAACACAAACCGAATATGAGCTAAGTAAACTGAGATGCTGACCTTTATCAGAGCCCCATGAAGATATTATATCATGAAGACATGCAATGCAGGGTTAGCCTAGAGATTAGTACAGCGGGCTACGTACCACGAAGATCCCACTGCTGATCCTTGTGACTGTGAGCAAGTCACTTTACTATATCCATTGTCTTGGCTACAAACTTGGGGCCAGATTCATTAAGGCTACACTATAGATATTTTTATACAGACCCTTGTACCCTAGGCAGACCAATGTAATACCATCCCCCCAAAACCCACCCTGAGATGAAAATGCCTCTCTTACAGAGATGTCTTTTTTTTTTTTTAATATGAACTCACAGAGGTAGCTGGCGCAGTTGCTGCGAGCCTCCAGTTTAGAAAGGAAGGACCCTAAACTTAGCAAAAGAACATATCGGCTTGTAATTTTATGCCTGAATCCTCTGAAATCAAGACCAGCTCTGTACTTCAAGGACATTATTGGGTGGGAAGTGTGGGGGGAGGGTATTTGAATACTGGGCAGAGGGAAGGTAACATTTTTAAATTTTGTTAACAAAATATGTTGAGGTGGGGGGTATGGAACATAAGTCTTTTAGGTAAGGGGAAGGTTAGGGAAACCACCAGATTGTTAGAGGAAAGATATCTGTAGATATGAGAAGACTGTCAAGGATCCAGCCCATGGAAGACTGATGTACCCTACCATCTTACAGTACTGAATAGATTTTCTGTCAAATGGTGGAATTCCAAATGAAAACCGTCTTCTGCACACAGTGTTGATTCCAAAACATGTACCATATTCTGGCAGTGTGTAAGCCTTCAAACAATTATTTGGTAACCAGGCAAATAAATATAAACAATGTTGAATGCCTTCCATTGTCATGAGAGCCAGACCACTGGTGGTCCTCACTGCTGTCACACTTCTGAGTGCGTGGGCAGCATTTTTTGATCTGGTGAGGAGGGGAAACAGCCTGTTTTAAAATGCCATGCTCAAAAAATTAAACTGACAGTCTGAAGAGAGAGATGCCCCATTTCCTGCCCTCTTTTCTTTCTTCCATTTTGTTAAAAAGAAATGTCTTTCCATCAACATTATTTAGAAAAGAAAACTACAAGAATAACCGAGGAAAAAGCTTTCCTGCCCCTCCCTGTGCTATCTTAGTGTCCATGACTTAAGTACAGCTGAAAACACATGGGCAGTGCAGTACAAACATCGAGTACACACTCGATGCAGAACAGACAGCATAGATGCATATCCTATGCACTGAAAAGTGTACTTGATAACTTACGTGTAAATCACTGCTGCTTTTCAAGCTCTTTAAACTGCCCTTCTCCATCCTTTGGGTGTAGCCATTTTCAGAACAGAATCACAAATTCTTACACTTATTAGATCATTTTTGGTGATGTCACAAATGAACAATATACACGTTATGAACCAGGCAGCTAGAAGCATGTGTAATGGTGACTTGTGACATGGGTATAGGAGAGCATATTGTAGGATTTTAATTATAGCAACTTAAAATGTGAAATGTATGTTTGAGTGAATCTTATATTCAAAAAGACAGGAAATAAATCCAAGTAATAAAAGTTGATCCAAAGTAAATATTCCTACATTTGTGCAAGGTCAGTGTCAGAGCACACTAGAGCGATGTACTGATATCTTTTTGTGCCTCACATCCACTATTAGATTCTAGGGTGGTCAACTGGCAGTTTGTTAAAAAGAGAACTGGCTCTCTGAGTGTCAGCAATTATAGGCATCATCCACCAGTGTTGTAACTGGGCCCGTGTGGGCCAGAAGAAGGAACTGGCGGTGCAATCACCCTATGCAGGCCAAAGTTGGGGAAGAGGCGGAGGCGTGATCGGCCTACGTGGGCCATTGAGAGTAGGAGGCATTGTCATGGCCCCGCTGACAGGAGGAGAAGGGAGTAGCATAATGGCCCTGAGTGGGCTGAAGAGGAGAAGGAGGAAGCAGCAGCAGTGTCATCCTCCTCCTGCTATCTGTTGTTGAAGTGGACACAGTGAAAGAGACTGGAGATGAAGGGAACTCAAAAGATAAGACTGATAAATGGGGGTGGGAGTTGAGGGAGAGAGACTGGTGGGGAGGAGGCTGGGGGCTGAATATGGTGAACTGCTGTCTTCAAAGAACATCTGTTACAGGTGAACAATTTCCCTCTCCTAGCAGGTTGAAGAGATTAGATGCTAGTGATGTGCTCTGTGTACCCAGTGTCTGGGGGATGCTCAGGGAAGTGCATTATTGCAGGCATATGTAAAGTTCTATCAAGGTCTGGGTCTTTTGAAGCTGGAATCCTTTGAAATTGGCTTGGGTCTTTGAATAACCTTTGCATTAATTTATTACTTCATTCTGGCTGTTTTCCAAATGCAGTGTGCTCTGATTGTAATTGAATCCTTTCAGCATGGAAACAGGGTGTACGTGTTTAAATGATCTCAGGAGCATTGCTCTGAAGTACAAAATCAGTTTGAATTTGCCAGTGCAAAACTTAGAAACATAAAGATTATAACACTGATACACGAAAGAAAAAGGAGCACCATATAATGTGACATAAGGCAAGAAGTTGCTATTCTGCAAGAAGCTGAAAGTGCTGCTTTGCATTCATTACTGTGGAATGCTTTCTCTACTGTTTTTGACATGCACATGTGTCCAGTACATAATGTTCTATAATGTATGTATTTCGGGACCCAGCAGGACGGAGGTAGTCTTGTCCTGACCAGGGTCCCGGAGGAGCAAGCTATATTTTCAGCCTTATTTATTTATTTATTTAGACTTCGCACCATTTCATTGATAGCTCCAAGGTACATTACATTCAGATGCAGTAGATATCTTCCTTTTCTCTAGTGGGCTTACAGTCTGTTTGTTCATGAGATATTGGAGGGTGAAGTGACTTGCCCAAGGATACAAGGAGCATCAGTCGGATTTGCATCCTGGCTTCTGTTCTCAACCTGCTTCTCTAACCACTAGGCTAGTCCTCCATTGATCAGAATCTGAGATAGCCTAGGGGAATCCATCCCATTGGATCGATCCTGAAGCCATCCCATCCTTGCAGCTGATCAGATAAGCAGAAGGAGGAAGAGAACAACAATGTCATGAGCTGCCTTCCCTATGACCCAGGCTCTGACTGGCAGTTTGAACCATGCAGCAGTATATATCTCATGCAGTTCAAAGCACCAATCGTGACCTGAGCTACATCAGGATGAGGCAGATCAATGCAACCCAATCAGTGGTAAGAGGAGGGGCTGGAGGATATGAGAGTGATCAATTGGGAGTTGAGCAACAGCTAGGGGCTGAGGGACGAACTGAGGGACTGAATGTGGGGAGGAGGAGGATGAGAATGGAATCTGCTTAGTGGGTGAGGAAGGGCTGGGGATGTGTCTAAGAGCCAGAAGAACTTTGGGGGGGGGGGGTTTGGATATATGAGAGTGGACAAGTAAAGAATACCTTTGGAAATTTTGTGTACTCCCTGTAATGAAATTATTTAAACAGAAGGTTACCTATTAGGTAAAAGTAGTTGGGTTGGAAGGAATTGATTTCTTACTACATCATGTGTATATAAGACTGTTTTTTCTGCATGTGCTGGACTAGGAGTTTTTGTTTTTTTTTATTTGGTGTCTCATATATTTTTCCAATGAAGCTCAAAACGGAGTAGAATAGAACATAGATACAATCCAATCTGATCATCTTGTGTCATCTTGGATTAATTGTTTTCCATTGATTAAATAGGCAGAATTAGCCATTACATGTAGGGTGACATCATCCAGTGACCCCGAAAGGACTCATCTCTCCAAGCTAATAGAGTTTTGAGCTCTTCTGAGCATGTGCAGGAGTTCCTGCATGGGCATTGCCTTGTGCGCGTCCTCAGTTATTTTTTGTCCAAGCACAGCTCAGATATGAACTTAGTCTCTCCTAATAATTTTTCTCTATCCTTAAAACCTTTTAAATTCAATATTTTTTCTTCAGTCTCTTATTAAGTTGCTTTTTTGCCTCTGCAGCCTCACAACAGCACTTTTCAGTAATGCCAAAAAAAAAAAGTGGCCTTCTCTTCTATCATGTCTGGCCAGAAGAAGAGTGGCTTTAAAAGTTGTATTTATGCCCCTCACTGAAGAGAACAATGCCTTGACCTAGAACATAAAACCCTTCCTCTACAACTCTGGCTGTTTACAAATCTACCCTAAACACCTATAGAAACACCATTCTCAGAACAAAGAAAGATTTCTTCACTAAAAAAATTCCACCATTTCATCTTTGACTCCAAAGCGCTGTTCTCTTACGTCTCGGCCCTCACCAAACCTACCCCACCGACTTTTCCGGACGACCAAGCTCGCAGCAAAGCCACAGAACTTGCTCATTACTTCAAGAACAAAATCATCAAACTTATTAACCCTCTCTCTTCATCCAATCCTCCACCCCCCTCCACCCTCACAACTTCTCCTCAACGAACCGCAACGCTCGAAGCCTTCGAGACTACTTCTTCACTTGAGATAGAAAACATTCTTAAGAAACTCAAACCCTCTTCCCACCCTTTGGACACCATTCCTTCGAACCTTCTCATCTCCATCCCGAACATCATTGCTAAACCTATCGCAGAAATTATTAACTGCTCTCTAACTCAAGGTCTAGTTCCAGACACTCTTAAGCTTGCCATCTTAAAACCTCTTTTAAAAAAACCTAACCTTTCAACAGCGGACCCTGCAAATTTCCATCCTATCGCCAGCCTGCCCCTCATTGCCAAACTTATGGAGAAAATTGTCAACAAACAACTCTCAGATTACCTGGAGGAACACAAGGTCCTAGCTCCATCTCAGTTTGGGTTCCGTAAATCTCTTAACACAGAATCCCTTCTAATTGCTCTCAAAGACTCAATTATCATGAACATGGATAAAAGACAACCATACCTACTGGCTCTTTTAGATCTATCCGCGGCCTTTGACACCGTCAACCATGCAATCCTCTTAGACCGCCTTGCAGACATAGGCATCACTGGTTCGGCACTTAGCTGGTTCAAATCCTTCCTTTGCAACAGATCTTTCAAGGTCAAAATAAACAATAAAGAATCTCAACCGGTCAGCTCCAACTGGGGAGTCCCCCAAGGATCTTCCCTTTCACCAACCCTTTTCAATATTTACCTTCTACCTCTTTGCCACCTACTCTCTAAGCTAAAGATTACACATTACCTCTATGTGAACGACATACAAATTCTCATTCCGATCACCGAATCTCTTCATAAAACCCTAAGCTTCTGGAATAGCTGCCTCCATTCAATTAACATGCTCCTCTCCAGCCTCAATCTAGTCCTCAACACCAACAAGACGGAAATCCTCATCATCTCCCAAGAGGACAACAACCTGCTTCTCAACGCACCAACCTCCATGCATTCCGCTAACCTCAATCACTCGCCCCATGTAAGAGATCGTGGCGTTCTCTTGGATAACCAACTTAACCTTAAAAAATTTGTAAACACCACCACTAAGGAATGCTTTTTCAAACTGCAAGTCCTAAAAAAAACCTGAAACCCCTCCTACACTTTCACGATTTCCGTCTTGTACTCCAATCCATCATCTTCTCAAAGATTGACTATTGCAACTCTCTTCTTCTTGGCCTTCCCGCTAACACCATCAAACCCCTATAGATGCTGCAGAACTCCGCCGCCAGGATTCTGACAAACACAAAAAAAAGAGATCACATCTCCCCTATCCTCTATAACCTCCATTGGCTCCCCATCACATACAGAATTCTCTATAAAGTCCTTTCTATAATTCACAAAGCCTTACACAATCTCTCCCCTAATGAGCTCACCATCCAACTACGTCCTCATAATTCCATCAGACCAATTAGAAGAGCCTGTCTAGGCACTTTATACGCCCCCCCCCCCCCCCCACCAGCAAAAACATCCTTAAGGAAACGAGCCCTATCTACAGCAGGCCCCCCACAATGGAATGCACTCCCTCCGGACCTCCGTCAAGATCCATGTCCTCTCTCATTCAAAAAAAAACTCAAAACATGGCTCTTCAAACTAGCATTCCCAGAATGAAGACTTCTGTTCTGTTCACTTGAATGGATTCTTATTCTCCAGTCCTTAAATATGTTAATTGGACTTATTAAGTATTTATCAAGTTCCGTTTGAAGTATTCATTTATTTATTAACTATTTTGATTATTCTTATTTATCTCAACGGGCAAGGTCGCAGCCCCGGTTTTCCTGTTACTTACTTGTATCTCACTTTGTTCCATGTAATGCTCAAATGCGATGTTATGTTTATTGTAAACCGGTGTGATTTGTAGTCTTTACAGGAATGTCGGTATATAAAAGTTCAAAATAAATAAAATAAATAAATAAACATGACCAGAAGAACTGCTGTGCCTGTGGTCTGATGTCCCCATGCTTGCAGCATTCTAGGGCACTTCACATTGAGGAAATGCATAAATCTCTTTGGATTCACAGCAGGTCCTCGCCCTGCAGTGCAGCCTTGTTTACCTCGCTGGGAAAGAAGTTGAGCAGGAACTCCTCTAAAACTCCTCCATCCTCTCAGGCTAAAACCACAAGGTCAAGTTCTACCAGTCGCCCTGCATCGAAGACAAAGTAGCATCAACCATTACAGCCTGTGTTGAAGAAGCACAGACATTATAAGTGCAGTGCACCAATGCAGTCAACGCTGCTATCATTGGTACAATTGGTGCAAGTAGCATCAGCGTACCTGCTGCACAGTGCATCGACTCACCTGATGCATCTTCCACACAGCGCATTGAAGTGCTCGATGCACGATCCACTGAAGGACTTGATGCACTGAGCTCTGATGTCACTGAAGAATGTGGCCTCATTGCACACCACTGTATCTACTCTTTGGTCACATTGCACTCAGGATCCTCTACCACATGATCCCATGATGTACTGTACATGCAAGGATGATGGTGTATTGCTGATGCAACCGAAGCAATATTATTGACCTGCACTGGATTCCTCAATATGCATCTCCAAAGACCTATCAAAGCCATCTAAGGTGTTCAAATACTCTACCTCATTGAAGGTACCAATGCAGCCATCTCAAGCTTTGATGTATAGGCTGCTTTTCCAACACAGCCCTATATATCTCATACTAGATCTGTAGGAGAAGGGGATCAGGTTTTCCCTACCTCTTCCAATAACTAGGGCACTCACCCCACCCAGAATAGTGGTGGTATGTCTTCACCTGGAGACAATAACCAGTATTTCTAAGTTCCACTTATAACAAGCTGTCCATTCTCATACAGGAGCCTATCCTGGTCTCAGAGGAGGATGTCTCACCACTTATCCCAGGCCAGAGGGCACATCAGTTGCTTCACCAAATCATAGTTTAGGTGAAGTTGTTTTTAACCTCTCTGACCAAGGAGACAGAAGGAACATTCCAGCCTCTTATTTTCATTATCACCATGGCAATACCACAGACTGATCTCGCCTATGGGGGGGATTCTTCATCTCTCGCTGTGGATTCTAATAGGTCATAGGCCAGACCGCTCCTCCTAAGAGTGAACGGGAAGCCCCTCCCAGTTTTCCCTCTTCAGCATTGGAGTCCTGGATAAGAGAGCCAGTACCTTTAGGCTCAGATGGAGACTCTACTGATATACCCTCCAACCCCCACTCCCTCCAACCCACTTCTGGATCCTCCAGACCATACCTTGCCATCAGAGGATTTTGCCAATTCTTAGTTTGTGGAAAAGTATTGGGCATCCTTGTCCACAAAGACCCCTATTCTGAGCTCCTTGTGTAAGATGTATGGACCCTTGCTGCTTTAATGAGGTTGGCTCAGCCTATGGGGTAGATCCCAAAGGCCCTTACCAACAGCTGGCAGAGCTATGCAGGAAAGAGACTGGACTGGAGCTTCAAAAAAGATATAGTTGCACTGGAGAAGGTACAGAGAAGAGCAACCAAAATGATAAAGGGTGTGGAATGATTCCCCTATGAGGAAAGGCTAAATGAGGTTAGGGCTGTTCAATTTGGAGAAAAGATGGCTGAGGGGAGATATGATAGAAGTCTACAAAATCATGAAAGGACTTGAGCAGGTAATTGTGAAAAGGTAATTTACTCTTAGATAATACAAGGACTAGGGGCACTCCATGAAGTTAGCAAGTAGCACATTTAAAACAATTTGGAGAAAATTCTTTTTTACTCAATGCACAATTAAGCTCTGGAATTCGTTACCAGAGGATGCGGTTAAGGCAGCTAGTGTAGCTGGGTTTAAAAAAGGCTTGGATAAGTTTCTGGAGGAGAAATCCATAAACTGTTATTAATCAATATGGAATAGCCACTGATGGTTGCCGGCATTAATAGCATGGGATTTATTTAAAGTTTGGTTTCTTGCCACGTACTTGTGACTCGGATTGGCCACTGTTGGAGACAGGATACTGAGCTTGATGGACCTTTGGTCTGATCCAGTATGGCATTTCTTATGTATGTTCTTAGCACCTTTCCCTTTGGGGTGAGCCCTTGGGTTCCGGGGCCAGCAGGTCTTAGGTGATAGTCTTTGTGGAAATGGTGTTGGCATTTATCTAGGGCTAGGCTAGGGTCAGAGACAGGCAGCAAACAGGAATGGTCCATGTCCAGACGAAGATCAGGGCCAGAAGCCAGTCTGAGAGACTAGGAGCAGGACTGACACAACAGAGCAGGCAGATAGGCAGAAAGAACTGGATAAAGCGAAAGAAGGTCATACTGGAGAGACGAGGCGGGAAACAGGAATGCAGGAAGCAGCAATACAACGATGCAGGAGACCCGTTGCTGAGGCGAAGTAGAGATGTCCAAAAGGCCCTTGTATAGGGCAACAGCTGGTGATGTCATCTAAGGGCGCCACAGCCTTTTCTCGCCATGGGCCCTTTAAATCAGATGTTCAGCACGCATGCCTAAGGCAATGGTCTGGGTGGTTTCCTGCTGTGCCCAAGAGCTCCGGCGGGGTCCTGCTGTAGAGGGGGGGAGGCCCAGCAGTTTGCAGCATCAGGGGTGAGTGTGGCAGCCTCCAGGGATGTCTTTCTTCAAATAGTGGATAGTCCTGCTGCACCAGCTCTCTTTCCAGTTCATAATATTCTCAGTGTTCTACAGATGAGAATGTGGGAAACTCCCATTTAGCTGGGCCTCAATTACAGAGTCCAGCAACCACTGGGCTTTGGTATTATCCAGCTCTTCACCAGTCTGTAGAGGTTGCATCTGCCATGAAAAAGATTAAGATAAAGGAAAAGACCACCAACTTTCTTGATAAGTTTGACAAGACAATGTTTCAAAGTGCAATGCTGTCTTCTCACATTACTATCCACCAATCCTTTATGGTACAGTATATTCATTACTGCATTCCAAAATTAAAGCCTTTCCGATCTGCCACTGAGCAAAACAACTGCTATCCACAACTGCTCCTGGATGCGGAAGAGAGCATCCACCACCTACTTCGATTGGTTTCACATACCTTCTCATCCCCCACTGTCCAGTCCCTCAGTGCCTGTGCAATGAGCTCTCAGTTCTCAATGTTTGCTCTAAAGCTCTTTGCTCGCTCTGCTTTTACTGCAGACCTGTCCTCTCTTCGGCTTATCTTTTCCCAGGTACCATTTCCACATCTTCTATGTCGCAAGCACAGCTTTTTCTCCATGCATGCTCCAAAACAATCTGCTCTTTCTCCTATTTGCTGCAAACCTATCTTCTCTTCCCCTTACTCAACTACAATATCCACGTCTCCTTCTTCTGTGCCACAGAGCATGTTTCTCACAACTCCTGGTTGCACACGTCTTTCTTCTGTTCTATGGTCTCTGCTCGCGGTTGCACAGCTTTTTCTTCCACTGTTTTGTAACTTTCCCGTATCTGCCCTGTTCAGTACAGAATGGACCCCAGACATGGCTTAATCCTTGGCTTTCTGACAAGGTCACAGGCAGATGCATGGACATGGCTTACCCATATTTCTTTCTTTGTTGCATTATAACCTATAATAGATTGCCTAAAAATTGAACAAGGCTGTTTTTCCCTGCTTCAGTCTATGATTCAGGTATTACCCCTACAAGCACTTAAATGGGCCCTTGCTTTATTTTGGAACAAATTCCCTTTCGCCTGACTGTGACTTATTGATAGGGGGAAGATCAGGAAGTAGAAATGGTTGTGTTTTACAGCCATGTTTTCAGTTTCCAACAGGTTGCTTTCCAACTAGTATTCTATTAAAACATCCTGTAGTCCTGATGACAGGAAGTCTGACTTGGACTGTTTCCATTTCCGAAGCAGCTCTCAACTTGCTTATTGACTGGCTAGCGCATATAATGATAACATCGCTGTTCACTGCCAGAAGTTTCTCCAAGTTAAAGAAGACACTATGATCATAATATAAAATTCTGTTGTGACAGGAAGCATTCAGCCATTGGAAACATGCCTCATGCCTCTGCATACAGTAAACTAGCAATAGATTGCTGTACTGCAATACAGGAAGTTTTAAATAATTTGCAAATAGATAAAGAATTGTGGTAGTTAAAAGTACAGTTCTGGAGGCTGACATGGCATATGCTGTACCACAAGGATTAGACTCTGGCTTATTTCGTTTTACTCTATTTATACATAATTTAGAGAGAGCTAGAATAATATTTTAACATTTCCTAGTAATGCAGCACTAAGTAGGCTAATAAATATAGCAAGCATGCTTGCTAGCAAATCAGATTTCATGTAACTGAATGCATGTGGTGCTCCTAGACCTCTACAATAGATGAGTGAATCTTTTACTAACTGAGGCTGTGTTCATCCATGCAAATCAAAGAAAAGTAGTTATGTTTAATAGTAAAATCTAGGCTTAATAGGAGTGCTAAATACCAGGCTGCAATTTGCGAGACGGGGCACATGCTTGCATGCAATAAATGAGAGAGAAACTAGTGAAACACTGTATTTGAACTTTGTTCATTTTAACCGTATCCGCTTACTAATTTAATGGCTGTAACTCGCGTTGAACTCGTTTGTTGGAAAAACATGTTCTAATAAACAGTAATGATGATGATGATGAAGTGTAGTAGTAGATATTTTTTATTTTGGACTAAATACATTTATGATTAGTTTTTGCAAGCTCTGCCCTCTTCGCATTTTGTATTGAACTAAAGAAAGGGGTATAACTCTAGAAAGCTAATCACAAATGTTTTACATTTTTTCAATAAAAAAAAGTATCACCCCTACTCCAAGGATATGGAGTCTGCACAGGTGGATAGCATCATTCGACAGAGTCCAGGTCACTATGATGACTGTGGATTTCCGCATGCTCTACTGTCCTGCACTACCTCCTTCAATTTAGTTTTTTTGTTTTTTTTTTGAAGAGCCTAACGGTTGCATTGAACTTTTCTCACTGTGGTTAAATTGAGAAACTTTGAAAAAGTAAGTTTTCTGCACTGGGCCTCCGTGGTTCTCTCAAAAACCTTAGCCTTTAATTCCTTAGACAAGGTTTTCAGAGAAAAATAAGCTGATCCATGTCACTGATGCACCAAAACTGATGGACAGAGACAACTGTCAGATGTAGGTAGCTATGACAATAAACAGAAAAGTTCATACACACAGACATGGCAATCTCATTAGCTTTCTTCCCTTTGCAAAGCAGACTAAAAGGGTCATTTTTCAAAACTTTTTATATTAGTAAACATAAATCCCTTTGAAAACTGCCACTCCTCACCACTGAGAGTAAAACACCTGCACTGTGAAGAGCATGCATACTTTACGCACAGGCTACCACCACACACTGAGCCAAGGATTTCAATGTATTTTCCCTGGCACAGCGGCAAATGGCCTGGAGCCCCAGACCGGACCGCCCATGCCACGCCTCCTTCCCGCCCCTTAGAAAAGCCCCAGGACTTACACGCGTCCCGGAGCTTTACGTGCGTCGCCGGGCCTTTTGAAAATAGGCCCGGCGCGCGTAAGCCCTCTTGTGATTTAAGAACTTTAAATAATTTTGTGTCATTTGTAAATTTGATCATCTCACTTATTCCCTTTTCCAGATCATTTTCAAATACATTAAAAAGCACCAGGTTAGCAACATTTTTGCTTTCTGCATATAGTGGACTAATATGGCAACCATAATGCTTTGTGTTAAATAAGTAGCTTTTCCTAGCATATAGACAGATGGACTCAGGACCAGTGAGTTATGTTTCCCTGCCAGCAGATGGAGACGGAGCAAGCTGATGTCACAGTATATGTAACTCTGCAGTGACCCCAGCCTGCCAGTATTCTCCGTCTCCCAGCAGATGGTGGACGTGCATCTCCCTATGGAGATTGCTGTGAATTCTGAAAGAAATTTATATGGAGCAAACGAAAGGCCTCGCTCTCCTGCGGTGATACCCAAAGGTGTTCCCCCCCCCCCCCCCCCCAGTTGAGAATTCCTGAGGTGATTTCCGTGGTCCCTCAGAGGTGTGTCTTGGTCCAGTAGCCGGTTCCCAGCATGGACTTAGCTGCTTATACAGCTGAAAGGCAGCAGGTGCAGAAGGCTGAGTGCAGCGGGGACAACAGATATCCTATTCTCCTGCAGCTGGAGGCCATCTCTGTGCTTAGCTGGTAAGTGCTGAGCTCCAGAAGTGTAAAAAAAAAAAGAAAGAAGAAAAAGAACTTTTACCTGCAGAGACAGTTAGGGGGTTTTTAGGCCTTCTTTCGGTCTCCATACTCTGCATGCCATCCCAACATTGTAGCTGCTCCTGTTGGGGTTAGGGGAACTGGACAGCTTGGTGGGTTGAGCGGCCCAGGTGGACTAGGCCCTGTGGTAGGCTTTTCTTGGCATGCTGTGTGGTAGGCTATGGCAGCATTTTTGTGCGCTTGTACGTGATTTCTGCCCTCTACAGAACGTCAGTGTGCGCAGTGCATTGGCTCTGCCCACGCATTATGTATGCCACGCTAGACGCAACTTTTGTGCACATAACTTTTTTGAGCATGGTGACATGGTCCAGCAGGGCACAGTTGTAGTGCGTGCGCCATGCCGCGCTTATTGCTGGGGTGCTTATAATTTGTGTGCATAACTTTTTTGAGCGCGAGCCATTTGAACCCACAGTTACCGCCGCTCATGACACCGATAAACAAGAAGCTTAAGCGCCTTTCTCTTTGTGTTGCCTATCATATTAGGGCTTCAACCTGACTGTGTCAGTGCTATTCAGATGCTTAGTGCAGTTAGTGTAGCTGGGTTCAAAAAAGGTTTGGATAAGTTCTTGGAGGAGAAGTCCATTAACGGCTATTAATCAAGTTTACTTAGGGAATAGCCACTGCTATTAATTGCATCAGTAGCATGGGATCTTCTTAGTATTTGGGTAATTGCCAGGTTCTTGTGGCCTGGTTTGGCCTCTGTTGGAAAACGGATGCTGGGCTTGATGGACCCTTGGTCTGACCCAGCATGGCAATTTCTTATGTTCTTATGGTTGGCTGTTTTTAATCAAGTTTTTTGCTAGTCTGTCTACAGTTGCTTTTCAAGAGAATACTGGCAGGCTGGGGTCACTGCAGGAAAATATACACTGTGTCATCAGCTTGCTCTGTTTCCATCTGCTGGCAGGGGAACATAACCCACTGTTCCTGAGCCAGTCTCTCTACACTAAGTAAAACAAAATTATCAGGTAAGTCATTTCTCCATTATACATTCTATAAATATAGAAAGCTCTTGTTAGGGTCCTGAGTACAGTTGGAGTCTGATGCTTCTAAAGCAAAAAGTACAGAGCCCATCAAAATTATAAAATCAGATGGATGTTTTAGCTATAAGAATAGGCTTTTATGAACTCTAGATGTTCCAGGAAAAAAGGAAGATTGTGTTGTATCTGCCCACTGTGTATATCAGCAAACCTGGGAGGAGATCTTTTCATATCTTAAATCAGGATAGAACAAAGATTGCCCATTCTGTTAAGGAAGATAGATATTAAGAACAAAAGAAGGGTTTCCACTGGAATCAGTAGTCAACAGCATTTCCAAAGTTGTGTTGTAGCATTCCATGAATTTGTTTCTTCCGGACAACCTTTTGAGTAAATTTCATGAAAGGATCCTGGAAGATTAAAAGATCAGATTTGGGAAGTTAGAGACCTAAATAATTGTGCTTGGCAAATGAGCTTTCATTTTCTGCAAAGCTACTCTTTTTCCATTAACTAAGTCTATGCTGTCAGGAGTCGTCATTTGCATTGTGTAAGCTGTCATATTTTGTGTAAGTGCAAAGCTTGGCAAGCAGCTCAGCCATCTGCTAAGTGGAAATAGCATTTTTCTCAATTCCTTAAGTTCTGGCTGTTACCCAGAACTGACTCAATGGATGCCAGCTGTCTGCTTGGACTGATGTGCAGTTTTTATCAGGCATACTAATGTATGCGTGAAATGCTGGGGGCAAAATATGGCGCTTCCCTACCGACTTGGAAGCAAGAGGAATGTGTCATGCTATAGAAGTAAATGCTAACATGCCCCCTGGGGTGAATTGTTCTGCTCTTCCTCGATGCTTATAAAATAGTTTGAAATTGACACTGCACCACCAAACTCGAGTTCTCACAGTGTAAGTTTATATATGTATGTTTTTTTAAGTAAGAAACAAACTGTGATACCTATGGTTATGTGGAAGTATATTTTAGTGTGGTCTGCTGTAAGGCACCTCCATGCTGTTGAAAATCACTTTGTGTAAATGAGATATTTGACTTCCAGGTTATATCTACTTTACTTTCTAAATAATATCCCACGTCCTCCTCCTCCCTCCCCCATTTCTATTATTTCTTATTTAAAATGGACTACTTGGCTCAGGCATGATATTACAGTTATTGACTTGGCACAGGCAGAAAAGCAAAGCTTGAGCTAAGTGGTTAATTTTCAATAAAGAGGGTTTTATGTAGAAAAGTAAGCAGAGATGACGTGGACTCATCCCATGATGTGCACACCTGGAAGCTGACCTAACATTGTCCGTTTTCTAAAGGTATTCCTGGGCACACTGTGCGGGAACTTACACCCAGGGAAGAGCGATACCTGCCAGTCAGCAGTACCCTAGCAGGAATTTCTTTTGCCATGCAAGGAAAGACCGTTTAGAAGAGAGATGGGAGCAGCAGAGACTGCTAAAGGCACATGGGGGTAAAAAAAAAAAAAAAAAGGGTGTATATTTGTCAGAAATTCAGTCATACCTCCAGTAGTTACTTGACAATGATGAATTGCGCCGTATGTACTCCCCCTTGTCCCCAATAATTTTGTTTTTGTAGGGTAGAGTACAGGGCATGGTAGGAGTACATGGCAAGTACATTTCTTCCCTGGGGAGAGCACAAACCCCACCAACTGCAGTACAGCTCTCAATCCCTTTCTTCCCCCACCCTTGCAGCCCTATCGCTCTCCTTTCTCCTCTTCTAGCTCCATTCTGCTCCCTCTTCCTTCTCTCCGCCCTCTCACAATCAGAAGCCAAAGATGCCGCAGCGGATACCTCCTGTAAATAGTGATATTCAGTCTGTATTGGTTAAACCTTTTCATGCCAAGTCATTTTTAGGAGCAGCCGTACTCATCATTGCAAAGTGCTTTGCTTAGATTGGAATCCAGTTGGTTCATGCATTGTGTTTAATGTCATGACAGAGCCAAACCACTCTAGGAGCTTATGATTTTCTTCCTAGCATAATTTCTACAAGAAGTTCAGAGGAAAAGTGGTGTAGTGTTGCTTTTGAAAAATTGCATAGGATAACATAACTTTCTTCTTTTGTAACAAAATGGTACCCTCAAAGCATAACCTCCCCAAAAGAACAGGTTTCCATTTGGTGATGCTATCAGTGTCTGTGTGAAACCAGTGCAGATAAATGACAAGAGTTCTGGATGCTGACGGGAATTATCAGTTTGACACACAGTGACTTCATTCGGCGTAACTGAAGTAGCTTTCTACAAACCATTACGAATTCTCCACACAGTGCAGCTTTAAATCATACTCTGCTAAAATCCCCTTGGATGATCTGGTTTAATCAATTTCTACATGAACCTTGTTTCAGCCAGAGCCTTCAGTACTCAGGGATTAGAGGGAAATTATTTACTATTAGTCAAATAAAAATGTAGACTTTGAATCCTCTTTTCCTGTTGATTGAATGGCCTTTAGAAATATTTCATTATGTGGAATTAAAGGTCAACAAGCAAGTTGTAGGCAATACCATTTTATGGAATAAACACATCTGTGAGAAGCTTCCAGAGTTCTCTTTTCATCAGATCATTGAAGAGGCAGTGCGGTTATACCAGGTTTAAGTAGAACAGAGTCATCTAGGTCTTAGGCTGCTGCATGTGCCATTACAATTCAGTATTTAAGCCCAGTGTAATAACGATGCTGTTTCTTCATTGACCTGATGAAGAGAGAATAACTTGGAGAGATTTTGCTTGTCACAGATATATTAAGTTAGTCCAATAAAAAGATATCACCTACAACTTGGGTGTTGACCCTTGATTCCACATATCTAAGTGGACTACCCACACTCCTTTTCTCAGATATTTCAGTGAAACTTAATGTGCATATTGTGATGTTGGGCATCCCTAAAACTGTCTTGCCTTGGAAATACATCAGTGGGGAATGAAAGGATTTCAGTGAGAAGTCATTGTGCTCGTTTACTGGTCGACTCAGTATTTGCAAACCAGGAATTTGTACTGCTATGTAGACTGGATTTACGAAAGATTATCAACAAAAATATATATGTTAAAACCTTTTCTATAGATCTGAATAGTAGTTTTCTCAGCTTTTGTTTCTTCATTGTTGGTAAAGATAAGGCAGAAATGATTTTCTGTCTAGCTACACTAACGTTTGCCAGTTATCAAGTGATGGAATTTTGTTCTTACATAGGATTGCCAACTTTCAACTGTGAAAATTCCAAACACTTGGATGTGCGGAGTAAAATTTGTGCCTATGTCCTTACATATGATTATTTATTTTAAACTTTTATTACTTGCCTTATTACTAGAAAACTGGGCACAAAGCCAGGTACGATCAAATGATCTCAAAGATAAAAATACCAATAACATTCCATTAGAATAGTCAGGAAAATTGCAATTACTGAATAACCGCTACCCCCACTATTAGGAAAACATGCACTTGATTTGAAGAAGAATCACATAACTTATTTATCAGGTCACGCAAACTTTCTAATAACTCATTAAATCTAATTTGCCCCACTACTGTTTCTTATCCCTTCAGCCAATGATCAATCTTATAGTGAGATACAGATGAAAGCCCAAACTTATGCAACCAGTCTGCCCAGTTGAGATTCCTCTGCTGTGGGTAGACAAGAATACAAATTCCTACATGCAACCCAATGCCAACTTCTACCCAATATCTTGCCTTTTTTTTAACCCTGCCATCATAGGGTTGGTGGAAGGATAATAGGTTCCCTAGACAAAGCTTACAGCTATGCATGACTCCTCCCCACGCATGATGAAAAATTATGCAGTTATAACAGATTTTACTTGGAACAGGACATTCAAAGTACAGTCTTCTTTTTTTCTTTTTCTTTTTTTAATTCTTTATTTTCAAATTTTTTAAATACACCAGGAAAAACCCTATACAGAAAATTCAATGTCACTTAAGGAATCATTTAACAATAAGCACCAAAAAATATTTTTTGGGGAAATTATATTATCCGTAATCAATTCACATCCAATTCCCCCTTAAGAAATTCTTTTTACATCAAATCTATCACTTTTTTAATGCTCACAGGGTTGTCAACTTCCATCAGATAAGTCGGGACTTTTAAACCATTCTATGAAGTTTATCCGTCTTTGATAATTCAAAAAAAATAAGAAGAATGACACATTCAGACTTGAAAATGATTTTTTATTAAATGAAACACACAGGGGTGTAGGCTTGTTGCACACAATTTAAAAAGAATAGACAAAAAACAAGGGACGGAGGAGGTTTGGTTCATGATTATACACACATGAATTGAGTTCACCCTGGTGGGGGTTTTAAACTCAGATATATGAAACCCTTCCTCCATTCCTTAAAAAATTTTTGGTTTTTTCTAGTTATATGGGAAGCCAGTTCGGGTCAGCACACAGGCTTGACTGTCTCCCAGTAAAGTATTGCATCGAATTGAAATGATTCACGATTTGTGAGCATTAAAAAATTGATAGATTTGATGTAAAAAGAATTTCTTAAGGGGGAATTGGATGTGAATTGATTACGACTTAAGGAATCATTACATTTAAGTAAACATATAATCATATAATCCATCAGTAATATCGACATTTAAATTATAATAGCAATTAGGAGGTGGTAAGGAGTAATTATCATCAGAAAAATGTATAACATTAATAATGATATAGATAAACACGCCGGTTTGGATACCACTTCTATTTATACCTCCGAATCTGCTGAGGGTATAGTGAGGGTTCACCCACCCAGAAATGCCTTCAATTGGTCTGGCTCCTGGAAAACGTAATTGACATTTAAATACCTAATAAAGGCCTTACAGGGGTATTTCAAGATGAACTTTGCTCCTAGTTTTTGTACCTCTGGCCGAATTGTTAGAAACTCTTTTCTACGTGTCTGTGTCGCTTTAACGACATCTGGAAAAATCCAGATAGGTTTACCATAAAATAAAATTTGTATCTGAAAAAGAGACGCAGTATATGATTACGCTCAGTCAAAATAGCAAAAGACACGAGCATTGGTTTTCTTTGATAGACCTCAAATTCAGAGGACATTTCTAGTATATTAGTAATGTCCAAAGGAGGATATTGTTCTTCCGTCAAAGCATTCTGCTGCAGATAGAAAGCTTTCATCACAACAGGCAAAGCAGATTCTGGTAGTTTTAAGACTTGCTTCAAATATAACCTGAACAATTCCAGTGGCGAGATTGAATTAATAACAGGAAAATTCAAAAACGTAGGTTATGAGCTATTAGAGCATTTTCAACAACTTCCAATCTTTTTGCTGTATTATGTTCCACATTAATCAATTAACTTTGAGTATTCTCCATTGGTCAGCCTTCTATCAAAATCCTCTATTTTATCAGTGAATTTATAATCAAATTATTATTCATCACCTGATTTTTTATTTCTACTGTTGCCGCAGATCATTTTTGATAGAGCTTTCTATTGTACTTAGCATAGTCCAAATCCCTTCCAAGGTAATCATATTAGGTTTAACAGTCAATGGACCAAGAGAGAGCTTCCTTAACTGTTTTGTCCCCTCATCCTCAACAGTTCCTCTGCTCACACCCATATCTTGTATCGATGAAAATTCGGCAAAAGGCAGCTCAAGCGGTGTGGAAGACTTTACAGGTCTTGCCATCTCTCCTGGGCGTTCCTCCCCCAGCCAATGTAACTCGCTGTCTTCTACTTCTCCCATCCGCTCGGTCGCCCTTTTGCCGTCCCGGTCCATCACCATGGCTGCTCCTGCCTCTACCGAGGCAGGGCAGGGTATTAAGATTTCTCCACGGTGAGCAGATTTAATCGGAGATCAGGGGCTTAGAGTTGTATCCAGGGTCAGAGGGGACGGCACATGCTCCTGAGCTGCCCCCTCAGCGATCAAGCTCTCCGGAACTATGGGTGGTGATGGAGCAAATAAGCTGGGGATCTGTGGCTGTCGGGGATCGTCAGAGGGTGAGCAAACATTTTCACCTCTCAGGCGTTCCTTCCTCTTTGTATGAGGCATATTCCAAAAGTTGAACTTCGCTTTAAAGAAAAGAGTAGGCAGCCTCCTCTCCAGCGTCTGCCGCATTCTTACAGCCCGGCGGCCATCTTGCCTCCACAGTCTTCTAAAGTAAAAGTGACTTACAACATATATATTATGTTTACATGTATTGCTGTGGTGCCAAACAAAAACCCTGCAAAAAAAGACACTTTTAACCCATATGGTATTAGGCCTATTGTAACATGTGTTGGTTATGGGCTTGGCTGTCAGAAACTAAATTACAGTATTATATTGTAATTGTAAACTAAATTACAATTATAATATAATACACTTCACATATCAAAATAGCACAAACTGCCAACACTCAAACAGAAACAACTCTACCTATGGAAAGGCAACACTGCAAATATTACATCAGCTCCTAAAACACCAGTCTCTTCTATTAGGAAAACATAACAAGGCAGGCTGCTGTAGCTCCCTACACAGAAACTACATGCTAGCAGAATACCTCTCCTCAGACTTAATGCAGAACACTGTCAGACCCTTACCTTGAACAGAGAAATACGACCATAAAGTTTAAATAGAAATGTACAGGTGGAAGCCACAACAAGCTAGACTCTGTATTTAGTACAAAAATGGAAAAACATAAACATTACCATTCTTCACAAACCAAATAATAAAACCAAAAAATATAAATCATCATATTAGTAAAACCATAGTAATAAAAAGAATAAATATTTCAAAACAGCTGATGAGTAGCATAACATTAACATTAATTTTTAAAATTTTACCAATAAAACATTTAAAAACATCAGACACATCAAATAAAGTCCAATAATTAAAACAAATAGGAGTAAAACAAAATCCCCTACTCTCCATACCTAGGAATATTTCCAGTGACCCTGAGATTGTCATGAATTAGTTGGGGAGAGGAAGGTTGCACACTTTATTCTCTCTCCATATACATGTTTTTTTTGTCATTCTCTCCCTCACATACATACACAGACATGTTCGTTCACATGCATACACCCTCTCTCTTACACATTCATTGATTCTCACTCTCTCACTCACACACAGACTCTCTCACATTTACTGGTTCTCTCTCGCTTATATATACACACAAGCCCTTTCACCCTCACTTATCGTCTCTCCCACTATCTCCCACTCACCAGTGCTCTCACCCTCAGTCTCACATACAAAGGCTCTCTCACACTCACTGGCACTCACACACAGGCTCTCTCACACTCACTGGTGCTCTCTCTCTCCCAAACACACACAGGCTCTCTCACACTCACTTTTGCACACTGGTGCTCTCACCACACATGCACACACCCCTACACACAGATTCTCCCTCACATACACACACATGCTCTGGCACTCGCTGGCTCACACAGACACACTTGCACTCCAAACCTCTGTATCAGCATGCCGATGGCTCCTCCCCCATCGGCTTAAATAGGTTATCATGCTGACGCCCTGCTGGGCCTTTCCTTGTGTGTTGCAGGTGAGCTTCCAGCTGCCCTGCTAGGCCTTTTGTTGTGCACCATGGGCAGAAGGTTCCTGTGGCTCCACTGGGCCATTATTTGTGTGCCGCACGCAGGAGAGGAGATTCTGGCTGCCTGCTGGGCCTTTACTTGGGCACTGCAAGTGGGACAGGAGGGACCTGCAGCCCTGTTTGGTCTCTTCTTATGCACATTGAGTAGAAGGCAAGTTTCTGGCAGTCTGCAGGGCCATTATTTATGTGCCATGGACAGGAGAGGGCCTTTGCTTATGGACTGCAGCTGGGAGGCAAGCTGCTGCGTGACTGCCTTGATGGGCCTCTTAATGTTTTGCTGTGGGCAGGAGGGAAACCACTGATGGGCAAGGAATCTGAGACAGTTTCCCATTTGCTGTGGAGTTAAATCACAGCTCCTTCTGGCTAGACTTGGAGAAGCTGGCCGCTGACAAATGTCAAAATAACTGCGCTAGAGTGAAAGGTTAAATCCAGACAATTTCTAGATATTTTAGCCCTCTGTCTGGCTTCCGGGCACTGCTTTAAAATTCTGTACTGTCCAGAGAAAATCCAGACAGTTGGTAACCCTATTCTTTACACACTGCAGACCTCAGTGTGTAAAGAACAAAGACCAGGGAACACACAATGAAATTACTAGGTAATACATTTAAAACTAATGAGAAAATATTTTTTTTCTCAATGCATAATTCATTTCTGGAATTCGTTGCCAGAGGATGTGATGAAAGCTGTTAGTGTAGCTGTGTTTAAGAAAGATTTGAACAAGTTCCTAGAAGAAAAGTCCATTAACCATTATTAAGGTAGAGTTGCAGAAATTCATTGCTTATTCTTGGCATAAGCAGCTTGGAATCTATCTACCCCCTTGGGATCCTTCCAGGTATTTGTGACCTGGCTTGGCCACTGTTGGAAACAGGATGCTGGGCTTGATAGTCCTTTGGTCTGACCCAGTATGGCAAGTCTTATGTTCACAGCAGCCCCATATCAATGTGAAGTTAGAAATGGTCCTATTTCTGCTGATGTAGGGGGCTTGTGACTTCAGATGACTAGCATCAACTCCAAACGCACACTTCTTCCAGACCAATCAGAAGCGCATACAGAGGAACACTCCATGCTCCGCAAATAAAATCATCATTGAGCAAACGAGCGCTATCTTCAGCAGGCCCACACCAGTGGAACACGCTTCCCCCAGATCTTAGACTAGAACCCAGTCATCAAGAATTCAAAAAAAGACTGAAGACTTTTCTCTTCCAACAAGCTTTCCCAGACGCTTAATTTACTGAGACGGGCAGACTTCCTAATTACTAGGTATCCTTTAATTATGGACACTGTACTAAGTACTACTTTTATGAATCTGCAACTGGACAACTATCTTTGAGTTCAAAAATTCACTTCATTTCATATATATATTTAGCATTGTTAATATTTATTTCTACGTTAAACAGTTATACTGCTTATATTAAATAATATAATTCTTTATTTATTACCAGTTAAACTATTATTTTTATTTATCACTATGTTAAATTGTCATCCATTTATACTGTTCCATATGTTCTACGGTTCCATGTAAAGCTCCACTCTCTGTTGAGCAGTTCTTTGTTTTATGTAAACCGGAGTGATTTGTAGTCCCTACAAGAACTTCGGTATATAAAAATTAAAAATAAATAAATAAAATAAATCATGAAAGTTCTTTGTGACAACCACAGTGCTGGGTGCCTATAATGACAGGTGACAGTGGTATTACTCTAGTGTATGTATGATTATGGCTGGATGAAAGAAGTGGTCTGTTTCCAAAAGGAAAAAAATGCATGCCTTTTTTTTTTTTAATCCTTTGTACCCGTTTGTATTATCGCTGACTGGCCTGGGCATGTATACAAGGGAGGAAGGGAGTATCAAGCAGGAGATGTGGCTTGGCCTTTTGGGTCATGTTCTCTGTGTCTGTGGAGAAGAGGCATCTTCCCTTCCATCTGGTTGGGAAGCTGAACATTGGCACTTCAACTATATTCTCATTATTCATTTTCTAAGAATTTCCAGGTCACAAATGGATGACCTCTGCTATAAAAAAAAACCAACCCAAAAAAACCTACAAATTACTCCCACACGCTTTTCACATCTTTCTCTCTCAATTCCTGAGGGAAGTGGTGGAAGTGTTGTGTGAAAATCTTAAGCCCTACTCAGGTTGCAGAAGTCAAATCATGTGGCTTGGTTTTCTCATTCATTTCTGGGAATGAAAAATATTTCTTTTCAAAGAAGTGATAAAAGAACGAGTGTATTTGGATACTAATACTGCTTTTTTAAAAATAAATGTAAGCATTCCTCTTGGTGTGGGTATAAACGTGTTAAGGCTATGCTGTAGGCTACTTAAAACCTGACGGTAGATAAAGACCTTACGGCTCATCCATGCCGCCTCTGCACCCCAGCTTTCCAATCCCTTTTTCTCTGTCAGAGGTTCTCTGTGCTTGTCTCATGTTTTCTTACATTCGGGAACAATCCTTATCTCCACCACCTCTACTGGGAGGCTATTCCGGGCATCCACTACCCTCTCTGTAAAGAAATATTTGCTGTAATTACTCCTCTTATTTCAAAGCCCTTTCTCTTGAGAAGCCCACCTTCCTTAAGTATTTTATGTCAGGAGAAGGGCTGCACGTGTTCTTGGCTGCTAGGGATGTGCGAGTAGTCAAGTCAGGATTGGATTAAAGAGCAGCGTTCTGGGGCTCTCTAGGTTACCAAGTGTTCCTTCCAAAGCATTTTAAGGAAGCTGTAGCAACATATCTTAAAGAATTAAGCAGAAATCAAAAGTTAGGTACATGAGAACATAACAACTAATGGAGTTGGTTAAACTTTATTGTTTTTTTTTTTTTTTTACCCAGGGCCATATTAGTGGCTCTCGCCTACACCAGGAGCCAGGGTAGGTGCTCCTCAGAGCTCCAGTCAAGTAACAGGATGTGAGTGAGCCCCCTTCTCTCTGGCTGTCTGTGACAAAAGTGATTATTTTTATTTATTTATTTATTTCGGGTTTTTATATACCGGCATTCGAGAACGCAGTCCCATCATGCTGGTTCACATAAAACAAGGGTGTATCGTAAACATAAACTAAAACAATGGTGCAGAAAAAGGCAGTTATATATAACAGGGTGATTAGAACTTGGCAGAGGAAGAAGAGAAAGGACAGGTCATTAATTCAAACATATAAACGATAGCGGAGATGGTTAATCATGGTGTAGGTGAAGGTAGGGATTGGTATGGATGAAATAGATCAGTTTGAGTCCGGGAATGCTTGTGTGATTAGTTTATTTCATTCCTTGCTTCAGATACTCAGCATTGAGAGAAAATTGTTATCAGTGGGTCCTCTGTGTTGGGGATGTGGCCCCTATTGGGAGGTCCGGTCTGTTGCCGTTGAGAGAGGAAGCTGATTCCCATGTCCCCAGGCAAAGATCATCTGTATGACTCAACAGGGAGAGAAGCAGAAGCTGCTGGGCAGGCACGGTCAATTTTTTCACTTCCCAGAGTAAACCGCTCCTTACACTTCCATGGTATGGGTGTTTTTCTCTTTATTTATTTAAAAGTTCTTCTGTGCTGCCTATACAAGCTTTGACAGTTCTAAGCGGTTCACAAGAAAACATACAAATTAAAATACATAAAGCCAAGGATATTAAAAATAACAATAGAAACATAATACACTCGATAGAAATAAGAAATGATTTATGACTGAGATTCAGGAAAGGCTATTGAAAATAAGTGGGTTTTGATAGCTTTTTTAAATTCTTTTTTTGAGGTAAGTTGTTGAATAAAGTTGGGTTATGAATTCCACATATTGGAGCCTGCCACAGAAAAGGCACGTTTCCAGGTCAAGTCTAGTCTGGCAGTTTTGATGTTTGGGACTTATAAATAATTTTTATCTATTGAGCGTAAATGACATGGAGGTTGGTAAAGACGGAGAGATGAGCATAACCAAATATAGGATATATTATGTATTAGGTATGAATAATAGAGTTTTGTACTGGATGTGTTGATGAATAGGGAGCCAATGTAATTGTTTCAGTACTGGGCTAATGTGTTCATTACAGCGTGCATTTGGAGATCAGTTGGGCTGTATAATTTTGGATTATTTGAAGGGATCATAGAGTGTAGTCTGGGAGGCCTAAGTAAAGTGAATTGCAGTAGTCCAGACCGGTTAAAATTAGAGCTTGGAGAATGGATCGGAAATCATGTGGGGAACAGGAAAGGTTTTAATTTTTTTAGTAAGTGAAGTTTGTAGAAGGAAGTTTGGGTGATGGATGAAATATTGTTTGCCATGGTTAGTTTTGGAGTCTAAGATGACTCCTAAGTTACAAGTTTGTCTAGATATAGGATTAGAACAGTTTTTGAAATTGAGATTCGATGGGGGAGCATAGATAGAGTCCAGAATAGTTGATAGATAATGCAGCCAAAACTGAAATTCTTTAAGTATGAGATGGTTATGAGATAACTAAGTGTTTATTTCTTTAAATAGAGAGTGGCTAAGGATATGGTATAGTTCCAAGTTGTATTGTATGGTAAGATGAATTGAATATCAACATAACTTTTGAAGTGTATATTGAGTCTAGATAAAAGGGAACAGAGAGGTAATATGTATATATTAAATAGAATGGTGGATAAAGCTGATCCTTGGGGTACCCCAGATTTGGTGTGAAACCAGTTTGAGTGATGTGAACCAATATTGACTTGAACCTGTCTTTGAAATAAAGATTTGAGCCATTGAAGGACTTTCCCATTATACCAATATTTTGAAGATTGGAACAGAGAATATTGTGATCTAAGGTATCAAAAGCTGCGGAAATGTCAAGGAAAATTAGGATATAATCTATGTTTGAGTCGAAACTGCGGATTATGAAGTCAAAGGAAGACAGGAGGAGTGATTCAGTGCTGTGTCCTTTATGAAAACCATGTTGATTTGGGTGTAATATATTATTATCTTCAATGTAGGCATTTAATTGGTGAAGAACTACAGATTCAAGTATTTTTGCTGTTGTGGTTAGAGAAGCAATTGGACGATAGTTTAATAGATTAAGTGGGTCACCTGTTTTCTTTTTTGGGATTGGAAGAATAGAAGTTTGTTTTAAGGATTATGCAAAGGCTCCTGAAGCTAAGGATAAATTGACTAGTTGGGTTAAAGATGGGGAGATGGTCTCACGAATATCTTTTAATAGTTGACCGGGACAGGGGTTAAATGGGCTGTTTGATATTTTTGTTTGGTGTTTGAGTTTACAGGGGAAAACTCAGACCAGGGGAATGAGTAGTAGGTAGTAAGTTACTGTTCATTGTGGGAAAATGGAGACATTTTGAGTATAAATTGGAAATTTTATCCTTGAAATAGTCAGCTATGTTATTACAGAAAGAAGGAGAAATGTGGTCATTAAATTCATTTTTCATGGTGGTTAGTGATTTGACGATGTTGAAAAGCATGCTAGTATTGCTGTTAGCGAGATGGATTTTATGGGCATAGTAAGTTTTTTTTGGCATGATCAGTTTGTTTTTTTGTATTTTCATAAATGGGAAAAGTAGGCATTTTTCAGAGATTTTTTTTCGCCATCGTCGTTCTAGTTGACCTAGCTTGGCTTTCATAAGATGAAAGCAGATGTCTTGGGGCTTTTGTCTGAAGAAAATGGAGCAAAGTTTTTTTGATGCAAATGTATCTAAGGAGGTTGAAATAATGTTATTCCAAATTCAGCATTAACGTCAGATAAGGCAGTAGTGTTAGAAGTAGGGGCTAAGACGAGGAAGAAGAAGAAAGTTTCTAAACTGTTCAGGGTCAATCGTTTTCCTCTTGTAAACCAGATTGGGAATTAAGTGTGGGGGAGAGTTCAGTGTTTTCAGGGTGCCTGTTTGAATTACATTGTGATCAGACCATGGTACAGGAGTTGTGGCGGTTAGGGTAGCGAAGGCGGAGTTGTAAAGAAGTAGGTCGAGAGTTTGACCTAGTTTGTGAGTTGGTTGGTCTCCATATCCCTGAACAAAGATGGAAACGGTGTAGATGATATTATAAGTGAACCTCTAGATAAATTCATATACTCTTAGCAATCTCTCCCTCTCGCTCTCTGGAAGCTTTTATTTTATTTTAGCTTTTGGTTCTTAGTTTTACTTTTACAGAAATTTCAGGGCTTTAAGCGAGGAAACTTGATGCCTTCTATAAGTGTCTGTGACTTGCTGGGATGACCCTCAAGGTGCTATGTCCTTGCTTCAGGGTGGTGCAGGCAGGGCCCATTTTTTTTCTCTCCTCCCAGTGCACTTGGCTGTTCGAGCTGAGCCGCAGGGAGCACTTGAGACAGCAGCGGCGGCCTGGAGGATGCAGTTGGGTGTGTGGCAAACTGTTTCCGCTGCAGCTGGTGGAATAAATGTCCAGAATTAAGGGAATCAAGGTAGAGGAATCAGTCTATTTCTGGATGTCCTTGATTTTGCAAAGATAAGTTCCTTTGTATGCTTGAAGTTCAACTAGAGTAATATTAATTATCTTTTTGTTTCATTGGCAGTTGCCAATTCAAATATTTGTGGAGCCAATCTTTTAGATACTTTTTGCCTAACATTTGCTGAACTGTACATGTGTGAATCATTAAATAATACACATTACAAAAAGATTTTTGAAAAAGACAAGAAAAAAATCAAAGTTGAAAAATAGTACATTTGTTTAATTTATTTATTTATGCAGATTTTATATACCGTGGCACAGAAAGCAAATTTCTATCCCTATGGTTCACATAAAAAGAAAAAAAGAAATATAATGAAATCCAATATAAACTCTATTTGATATTCATAAAACTACAATTATTAACACTAAAAACTAAAAATACAAATGTACTAATAATCTAAAAACATAAATATTAAAACATTAAGATTAAATTAATCAATGTTAGTACTTTTGTTAGAACTATTACTACCAACGGTAACATGGAATAGACTTAGTGTTTGGGTACTTGCCAGGTTCTTATGGCCTGGATTGGCCACTGTTGGAAACAGGATGCTGGGCTTGATGGACCCTTGGTCTGACCCAGTATGGCAGGTTCTTATGTTCTTACTTGATACAACTCTCAGCTGTCCTTTTGGGAATTAGGGCCGTATGTTGGTGGAAACACCACTTTTTCAGGTCTTTTTTGAACCTCTTTAAATTATGTTGTAATCTTAGATCAAGTTTTGGACCTGCCACTGAAATAGCACGATCTCATACCTCGCTGAGGTGTGCCGACCTTACCGAGGGAATTGAAAGGAGGCCTTTGTGGGCAGATCTTAGGTCTCACTGCGGAATATGTAATTTTATGGTTGAGTTCAGCCAGTCTGTTCAGTACGTATAATGGGGCTTTGATTATATTGTAGCAAAGTTAAAAATTTAAAAAGGCATTTTCACTTTAGTGATTTATTCATCGCAGATATGAATGTCCCTCTGACTTAATTGTATTTTGACTCTTATTTGTGATACTTTTATTGTGTGATTTTCTCCACGGTTGCTTTGTTATATACTCATACAAGTGGAAATATCAGGTTTGTTTTTCCTTTTCTTGGGAAAATTGTTTTATATTTTGATAATTCTGTTATACCATTATTTCTGAAAATTTCTTCACAGCACTTTCACAGTTACCCTACATCACTGGGGGCTTTCCTGTACATCTGTGGCATAGGCTATGACATCACAGGTAACATGGACCAGTCGGATATTGGTGAATGTGATGTCATTTGTGTCTGTTCTCTGAGGTGCAGAAGAACATCTTAAGCAATTTCTGAAATAAGCTTTCTCCTAATGTCATAACTGAAACACTTTGAATGTTGGGTAATAAATATATCCTTGTGTTTTCCAGGATCACCTGCTACTACCTGCCACCAACCGGAATAAGACATCGAGACCAAAAATGTCTATAGTGCTGCCAGCAATGAACATCAATAGTAAGTGTGACACCTGGTGTACATAATGTTCCACTATTTAATAAGGCCATCTATGATAGTCTTATAAATAAGCCTTTAGAACATATGGATTTCCAGCTCTTGAAATGGAATCAGTTTGTTTCTGGGTTTCTCTTATGTTGTTTGGAGTTTTTTGTTAGCATGTTTTATGAAAGAAAATGCACTTATGAGTTTAGTTTTGTTCATGCATCTATGACACCTGACATCACAGCCACTTGCAGCCATGACTGCCACCCCATGAGATTGAAAGCAATATTCTTTAAGGTAGTAATTGAATAATTATATTAAAACAGGCTTTTAGACAGATTTTAAGGACGGTTGTTTTAATGCATTTATGTGAGCTATATTGTATATTTTATCAATATTGTGTCTTTGTTATCCGCATCGAATAATTCTGATTGCACGATATAAGAAATTCTGCCAGGCTGCTGAAGACGGTCGCCACTGACCTGATTGGGGAGCTGGGAGGGAGGAGCTGCTTTCAGCTCAGATCCGGGGGCCCATGAGGTGGCAGCAGAAGCAAGCTGAGGAAGAGGAGGCATCTTTACTGCTGTTGGGGCCTGGGCGGCTGCAGCAGGGCTTGAGGGAGGAGAAACAGGGCTGCAGAAGAGGTGGGAAGGAAAGGGATGGTGAGAAGAGAGAAGACTGCTCTTGGGTGGGAGAAAGGACTGTATTGCCCTGGAAGTGGAGGAAGACAGTGTGGGGGTTTTTCACTCCCCAGGGAAGAAATATATTTACCATATATACTCCCCCACCCAAAGAATTATTGGGAGACAGGAGTATATAGGAAGTGCATTTTGCCCCTGGTGAGTAAGTCCTGGAGGAATTTTAAATGGCTGGCCATGTCGTTCCACAGCATCCCCTTCATCACCAGGTGCCTCATACTCTTTATCTCCTTGCCGCCTTGCTTTGGTTGCAGTGCCCTTGGCATCAGATTACCGATTCTCCCACACAATTTGTAATATGCAAGTTCACCCTGGACTTGTCCTGGACCTGCCAGTTGGTGTTGGTATACGTTTGGGAGCAGTGACTAGGGGTGTGGTGGAGACAGCTCCACTGCTTGCGTATTCTTTTCTATAGGAGACAAGTTGTACCAGGCAGGCGCCTCCAGAATCCTATACCACTTGTGTCTTTGTTTTTTCATAAAGTACGCTCTTTTAATTTGACTCACAATTTTAGACTTCTTCAGTGTCAGCAAGGACCTGTTATCGGAGGAAGATAGATTAATTCCTTATCTAGAAGGCGATAAGAGCAGGGGAGTGTGTCCCTTTTACCTCCTAGGAAGAGGCTCAAGGGAGAGTGAAAATGTGGGGACAAAATCCTCTTCCCACCATCCAGTCATCCATGGAGTTTATTGCAGCATCCCCCTTTCCTTATCTCTTAGGGAACATCATTTATCCCAGAGTGTGGGTAAAGCAGCTGAACGCGGTCCTGGTGGTGGAGCGGGAACAGCTCAGGCCCCCTTCTTGGCATCTATACTGGAAGCAAGAGTTTCCCTCATGCAATGGGAGAAATCAGGTTCTGACGTCACAGGGGCCTGGCCTCATAGCCCCCTCGGATCCAGTGCCACTAGCTCAGAAAAAAATGTAATGTAGCAAACTCTTTCTCTATGGACAAGCAGGGCTGATTTCAGCTACACAAGTGGGTAATATCACTGGACAATGAGCTTTCTGAGCATGCACAGATATTCCTGAATCTCCTCAGTCATTTTTATGCTGAAGAGGAATGATGTTGCTCTCTCTCTCCACGTTTGCTGAATTATTCAGGTAGTTTTTCTGTTTTCTGTTCATTCTTGTAGGATATTATTTTTCCATCTGCTTGTTCTTTTCATTATTTTCAGTGGGTGGTGTCCTCAAAACAAAAATTAAATTCGTTTTTATGTTGTGCTCATTAATCTTATTATATCGGGAAGAGGCCCTTGTAAGCTTTGCTCTAAATGCAAGTTTAAAATGTCCAGCCTGGATTTCCATGATCTATGCCTCTGCCCCTGGGCTCCTCTCATGATGAGTGATTGTACGACCTGTGGACAAATGTCCCCTCAACCTTTCTGATTCAGGGATCTTGAACTGAAATTCCATTCATCCTCCATGTCAGAAGAAAAGGAAAAGTCCAGAGAGACTAGAACCAAAAAAGAGAAGGTCAGAATCTCCTTGATACTGAAGTCATGCCTCTTCAGCTTCATGTTCTGAGTGTAAAAGAAATCATCCTCATTGAAGCATTCCCATAAGAGTCACCGTGCCTAGTTGTCTTCAGCATGCCTGAATTCAGCGCCATTATCTATCATCGAATGCCCTAGTGCTGAGGATTTCGTATCTAAACCTTTTGCCAAGAAAAGCACTCCTCTCATTTTGGTATCAGAGTTGGACATCTCTTCTGTGGTGCTTGCTCCTCCACCTCCTGAATATACCATCCGTTCATCCAAAGGTTTTACTTGGAGTTTGTCCACAACTATATGAAGAATGTTCCCTCCATCTCCTTCATGCATTGAGCCCATTTTGGAAGTTTTCTCCAGTTAGAGTCCCAATCATCTAGTTCTCCTTTTCAGAAAATTCAACAGGAACATCATGGTAAATCTCACAGCTGCATCTCCTCAAGTGATGAGCCTTCTCCCAGTACCCTCCGATTACTACTTTCCAGTGCTAAGAAAGATTCTCCTTCATGTTATGATCCTTTTTGATTCCATTTCCTGGAAGAGTCTATAGGATTGCCTTCAGATCCCTCACCAGAACCAGTAAGAAGCACCACTCTTATTAATTATTTATTTATTTATTTATTTATGGTTTTTATATACCGATCTTCTTACATTATATGTAAATCAAATCGGTTTACAGAGAACAGTTGAATAAGCTTGCTTGTGGGCAATTACATATAACAAAGAACTTTTTTGAGTAACATATTGTATAACTTTTTGAGTAACATTTAAACATAAGAGCAAAAAATACATGGCTAAACATAAACATAAGAACAAAATATACCTGGCACAACAAAGTCTTATATATTAGAGGAGAACCTTCCCAGTCTTCCTCCAAAAAAATAGTAAAAGCATTTCCATTTAAATTAGAAGAGATGGGGGTTCTGAAATACATACAAAACAAGCCATTTTGTCCAAGTCCATAAAAAATGCAGTCTAAATTATGGCAGACTCCTCTATCACAAAAAAACTGAACCTTAAATATAAAGTTCAACTCTGCCCAGGGCATAGAAAAGTACAACTACCTCATAGTTGTATTTTAAAGAAAGAAAATAAATCTAAAGCATACTCCAGTACTTTTCCTATTAAGAAACCAAATTACTAGATATCACAGGGGAAAAAAGTCTTCCTATCAACAATGTTGCAAAGCAAAATTTCATCTCCAAATGGACTGGTATCTTTATAATATACTACAAAAAATAAGGGATGCCTCATCTTGTCTTCCTTCAGACATGCAAGACCATTTTATGCCTTATCCAAATGAAGATGAGGAATGTGTCAAACACCTCATAAGATCTACATAACAATATTTTCAAAACAGCTTTGTGATCATCCGCCATGGCTATAGGAGCTTTCTAGAAGACTAACCTAAGAGAGGGTATCAAGCCTGTGGGAAAAAGTACATGACAAGTTGGCAGATTCCCTTTGTTCAAGTAAAGGAAACAGTTGACCTTATAAAAAGATCACAGTTCAGTCCTCCAAATGTTATCTGCAGATACGTCTAAGCAACAGTCTGCTCATAGTAAATGCCTACTACAACCCAACAGAAGGTAATACTATTATCTTCATAGATGATACCAACTATACTTTTATCATACTGTTAACAACAGCAAGGCAGATCACGTCCTAGGAGAGGACCTAAGCAAAGTCTACTCAGCAAACCACTCAAATCAGGATCTAATTCTCTACTATAAAACTTCTCATCTCTGCACCCCCTCAAAGCTGTTCCAGTGAGGGGGAGGCTTCTTTCTTCTCTCATTACCTCAGAGTAATAGGTCTGAAAATAATCTTGAAGGGCTACTTTTTAAAGTTTCAGAGTTAGCACCCTCTCCCTATTCCACCAAATCCTTATTCAGTTCACTTGGAGCAACTTCAGATCCTGCAGCAGGAACTAGCCTTGTTCTTGGTAGCCAATGTGATAGAACCAGTCCTAATAATGGAGGACAAGAATTTTATCACTATATTTCCTAATCCCAAAAAAGTCAGTTGGCTTTCATGCCGTTTTGGATGAGAAATTTAAACAAATATTTCAAAAGAGAGAAATTAAAAATAAATTGACTAGACACCAGCCTTCCATACCTGGAAATCAACAGTTGGCAGATGACCTTGAATCTGAAGGATGCTTTGACATATTTCCACTCATATCGATCACAAGAAGTATCTATGATTCACTGTAGTAGGGTACCATTATCAGTACCACACACTCCCCTTCAGTCTGACTGCAATCCCAAGAGTATTCACCAAGTACCTGGCAGTGGCAGCAGCCCATATCAATAAAAAATCTTTTAGTGCTTCCCTACTTAGAAGACTGGCTAATATCGAGCCTACCAGGAACCAATCTTGACAACTTGTACCCTCTCCATGTACTCTTCTTGTTGAGGTTTGCTGTCAACTTCCAGAAGTCCAATCTGATTCCCTCTCATCCAACTGGACTTCATTGGCGCGTACTTGATCACCATAAAAGGAAACGCTTTTCTTCCACTTTGAACAATGTGTACTCTAGCGTAATTTGTCCCTCCTCCACCCAAACATCCGTATCAGCTAGAGTCTTTATGGAAATGTTAGACCACATGGCAGCCACAGTTCACATGCTGCTCTTTGCACATAAGAGACAAGCTCAATAGCTGAATCCCTCACTTGATCCAGCATTTACAACCAATGTCTCACAAGATACAACTATTCAGGCTTCTCACTGGTTCATTAAGGTGATGGACCCAGCCTGCATATCTTCTTTGTGGTCAAACTTTTCATCTTCTGCAAACTCAACAAGTTTTCTTTTTTGTGTGAATAAACTCTTTATAAAACAGTCCAAATACAAATCACAGATCAAGAGATTGTCAGGCCTAGAGACAAACTGGGTCCCTTGTTCACAGCCATAACTTCCTGTATGTTAAGTGTCAGTCATTACATCACATTAATTTTCAGCTTTATAGAACTTCCAGAATGGATTCTCTACCTTCTCATAATTTTCTAGATAATTTCTTAAGGAATATGTGAGTTTTTCCACCAAGGCCACTGCTTGATTTTTGCACTTTCCCTATCCCAATTTTTTGTTTCTTCATCCATTGCAGAACTATAGCTGCGTGGATCAACTGAGAAGCTAGGTTTTTTATTATTGCCAGTTATTGAAGTGTCTTCCCATGTGCCCAGTAGATACAATTTTAGGAGTAAGCTTTATATTAGTACCAGTTAGTTTTGACCCTTCCTTTTCTACTTCCTGCCAGAATTTTTGAATATGCAGATCTCTCCACCACATGCAGATAATTACCTCTGTTCCACAACCTCTCCAGATCAATTTTATTGAAAAAGACAAGATACCTGTATATGCAATGTAACATTTTTAGAAGAACTTCTGTTCTTCTACAACATAAATATACCTTGAATGTTTTATTCCTGATAGATTGCCAGTCTTCATCCTTTAACTGCATATTCAAATCCTGATTCCAACTATCAGCTTTACGAGTGTTGAATAATTATCATTAAACTTTGAGAGGCTACCATACAACCATGATATAACTTAGGATCATGTTTAGGGAATTTAATAACCTCTTCTACATCATTATTTTCTCTGGGAGATTTATTCAATACTACTGACTTTTCAACAGTTGTCCTCAGCTGAAGGTATAGATATTTAGTACATCTTGGCAACTCATATTTCTGAGAATGTGTCCAAAAGCATTAATGTATCTTCTTGCCAGGGTTGGATAAAGTGAGTAATTCCTGTTATTTCCGAGTACATGTGTGAAGTGCAAGTGAGGAGCTCCCAATCTACGGATTACAACACAAGACTGAAATCAGAGCAATGTCATCAGCAGATAGCTTGAAGATTTTGTACGCACTTCTCCACACCCTATAGTAGGGGAATTTCTGTTTATTTTTCACACTTTAGAAGTCTCGGGGCTTTCAAACTGCTTCCCTCAGCCTTTTAGTTGGACCTAGGATTCCTGTGGTTCTGTCGCCAGCCACTTTTTAATGCAAACCGAGCATGTTGCCCAGTAATTCTTCAAGCTAGGCAATTCCATACCTCCATTGCTTTTAAGTTTGTGTAAAGTATGCATTTTGATTTGTGGGATCTTATTGTACTAAATAAAACTAGAAATGCATCCATTCAGTTAAAAAAAAAAAAAAAAGGTTCTTGCGGAAATAAGGCATGGAACATGTGGAAAAAGTACAATAAGTTTGGAAGAATGTTCATTAATTCTTCCTATCCAGGATACATGAAAGAACTCAACATGTTTTAATTACAGATGCCTCCAACCAAGGTTGGGGAGCACATCTGAACGTGGTTTGTTTTCAAGGGACGCGGAGCACGCAGGAGTCTAGAGCTAAGAGCCACTTGTAAGGCTGTTCTAGTATTTGAGCCATGGCTAAAGAGAAAGTGGTTCAGATTCAGACAGTCAAGTAGCAGAGTATTACATCAATAAACATGGAGGAACAGGATCCTCAAAGCTATGCAAGAAAACATGAAAGATATCGAACTGGGCAATTCCCAAGGAAAATATTAATCAATGCCATTCACCTACCAGGCAAAGACAATGTCTAAGCAGACTCAGTAAGTTGTTGTCGGCCCCACAAATGGTTGCTCTACCCCAACACAGCACAATTTCTCTTTCAGTTCTAGGGAATTCCACAAATGGACCTCTTTGCACCTCTGTTAAACCATAAGCTTCCTCTCTATTGCTTGAAAAGACTGGCACCCCATAGGATCCATAGGATCAAGAGTTAATGTACCACTCATTTCCAAGATGATCATCAGGTAAAGATAGGACAAAGGAAAAATGAATCTAGTAGCCTCCATTTGACCACACCAAATTTGGTTCTCACAGCTTGAAAGCTTAGCCGTTGTGCAATCAGGAAGCTTGCAAATATTCCCAAATCTTTTAACACAACGCAATAGGACCTTTAGTCACCGTAACCTTCTGTCTCTAGAACTCACAATATGGATATTTAAAGCAAGGCAGTGCAAGCCACGTCCCTATCTTTTACAGGTAAAGGAAGTTATTCTTGCAGATCCTAATGGTTTTAAATAAAAAAGATTTTCCATTTGTTGTATGCTACAAAAAGAGGATTCATTCAGTTCCTCAATTTCAATCCTTCTATAACATTTTCTTAATCTTTCCAAATCAGGATTGAAGATTGAAGGATGTAATATTTAAGTTGTATTATTTATATTTACATTTATATGTTATATATTACTCATATGTTAAGAAACGCTGTTTAATGTAACGCCTTTATTGCGACAGTTATTGTTCTATGTAAACCGACCTGATTCGATACTTATTTATTTATTTATTTATTTATTAACTTTTATTTACCGACATTCGTGCAGCACATCATGCCGGTTTACAAAGAACTCAAGTGGGTGATACACTGAAACATTATAACAAGAACAATGTACAATGAATAAAATAAAAGTAAAGTTATAACGATGTAACCTTAGAACAAAATACTATTCCTTACAATAAGGACACATTGACCGATCATGATCAAAAATAAAATTAAGCCGTAGGGGGAATGATGTTTCTTCTAGGGTATCCATGGGTGGTGCGGGGGGAAGCGGGGGAAGCATAGGAAGGTGTGGGGAAAGTTCGAACAGAGGGGGCTGGGGAGAGATTAGGTTTGGTTTGTGTCGGGATAGGCCTGTCGGAAAAGCCATGTTTTGACTCCTTTCTTGAAAGTTTGCAGGGATGTCTCTTGGCGTAGGAGGGTGGGGAGGGAGTTCCAGAGGGTGGGGGCAGCAACGGAGAAGGCTCTCTCTCTGGTGTGAGTAGAATGTGCTGCCTTTAGGGACGGGATGTGTAGAGTACCTGCATGGGTTGTTCTTGTGGGTCGGTCGGATGAACGGTAACGAGGCATTTCGTCGAGCCAGGTATGATTATGTTTGTGTAGAGAATTGTGAAGGATGGTGAGGGTTTTGTATTGTGAGCGGAAGGAGATGGGTAACCAATGTAGGTCTTTTAGTATGGGGGTGATGTGTTCCCTTTTTTGTGTGCCTGTTATGATTCTGGCCATGGAGTTTTGTAGAATTTGGAGGGGTTTGATGGTGGTGGCGGGGAGTCCTAGTAATAGGGAATTGCAATAGTCTAGTTTTGTGAGCATTGTGGTTTGTACGACTGTGCGGAAATCGTGGGTGTGGAGGAGGGGTTTGAGTTTTTTTATGATGTTGAGTTTATAGAAACCCCCTTTTAGTAGATTTTTGATGTGGGGTTTGAAACTTAGGTGTTGGTCTATGTAGACTTGTATTGAGAATCTCGGTATATAAAAATCCGAAATAAATAAATAAATAAATAAGACTAATTCCATCAGAGAGCATTTGAGTGCTATTGTGGCATATCACCTTCTTCCAATTTCTCACCATTTGATAGTAGCAGAATCCAGTAAAGGCTTTTTATCATCTATATCTGCCTGTAAGAGACCCATCTACTTTCTCAACTATTGTTCCTCCCTTTGAACCTTTAGCAACCATGGATCTCAAACTTCTTTTGTGGAAAGAGTTATTTTGGACAGCTGTGAACTAAGCATGCAGAGAAAGTGAGCTTCAAGCCTTAGCAATACATGCACCTTATACACACATTTTCAGGAACAGGGTACGATTAAGAACCCATCCAAGGGTTCAGTTGTAGTGGTTTCTCAGTTTCACATGAATCTAGTTATAGTTTTACCAGTATTCTTTGCCAAAGCTCGTTCTAACAAGATGAACAAGTGTGTTATGCATTGGACTGCAGAAGCTACACTCAGGAAAACTCAACTGTGTGTGTCTCTTATAGCCCAAACAACTAAGGACAGCAACTTCATAGCAAGGTTAAAGCTGATTAAGTACAGTCAACGTCAACTTTCCTAGCACACCTTCAATTCAGGAAATGTGCAAAGCGGCTGCATGGTCTTCTATTCACACCTTTAATTATTACTGCCCCCCCTTGCAGGGATAGCTCCTTAAGCTAGGCAGTATTTAAGAGCTTATTTAACTAGATGCTTTCGTTCTTCCTCCATCCTTTTGAAATGGCGGTTGCAATAACATCCATTACTTGTCAAAGAAGAAATATTAAGTTTCAACCTGCAGATTGGGAATCCCCACTGGTGTGGTTGAATTCAGTCCTGCTTGTCCATACAGAAAGCACAGTTGCTGACCTAGACATCAGGGCAAGTCAGCCATACAATCCCACCCTCCTCCTAGTAGAGTTGAAGCTTATCTTGTGAACTGACTGAGGAGACTCACACTGAAATACTCGCATATGCTTAGAGAAACTTCTAGGTCTTTCTCAGTTCTGAGACAGCCAGTTCTGTATCAGCATTGTCCTAGAGAATATCTGTTACACGTAAGCAGCTTTGCAAAAGCATGGCACATCTAGGGACTTCTGTTTCAGTTTTTAATTTATTTTTCTGGGAATTTCAATCTTGCAGCAAAAACCAGTAGAAAAATGTATTTGTTATAACAGGAGAAAAATCACTAGAATAGTCATTGTTCCACTGACTTTTATTTATTTATTTATTTATTTTGTTGGGGCGTTGCAGTTCCCAGGAAAAATAAAATAAAAACTGAAAACGAAGATCCCTAGGCATATCCAAGGAAAACTGACTTCATCTTATATTCTAAAGTTTGAAGATCTCTCTGCCTTTTTTTCTCCCTTATCTTCCATTTTAATGCTTTTCAATTGTAGTTCTGAAAAGAGCTAATGTGGTGTAAAAGATATTAATTTTTTTTAGAAGCACAATAATTTGCCTACAGTCAGCATGAAATTAGGGTCGGGCATCTGTCCCACTAAAAGTGATCTTGACTTGATAACAATGGGGCAAATATTTAACAAGGCCAAAGTAGTAAAGTGCTCCAAATACCTGTATATCCCTTGCTTTATCATAGTGAAGACATATGAAGCACTTTTAAGTCCTTTTCTCAGCCAATGGTTCTTAGCCTGCGAGGCAGGGCGCAGAAATGGAAGGCGTATCAACAGTAAACTAGGGCAATTAGACTGATGGTGACTTAGTGGGTTCTCATGTGACTGCAATGTGTCTGCTCTGCCCTATTTGAAAATATATAAAATGGATACATCCCACAACATTATAGGAAACTGTTAATAGATGCTAATTGTATGCAGATTTTATAGGTCACATGGTCACAAACCTTTATTCAAAATTCCTACAAAGCATAGAATTTAATTTTATGGACATGAATTTTTATGCACTGCTGGCCAGATGTTGTAGTTGGGTACATTTAGGGGTAGATTTTAAAAAGGTGTGCGCGCTACCCGGCACGCGCACATGTACACCCGTGCGCAAGTTATAAAATCAGGGATCGGAGCGCACAAGGGGGTGCCTTCCCCCTAACCTGACCTTCCCACCCCTTCCCCTAACCTTTCCTCCCCCTAGCCCTATTCTAACCTCCCCCAAAATTTTCAATTTAACTTTTGCACCTGCCTCTGGGCAGGTGCCAGTTGCGTGTGCCGGCCGACTGCCGGCGAGCGATCCCAAGCACGGCGGCAAATGGAGCATCTGACCCTGCCCCTGGATTGCCCCGCCCCCATCCCGCCCCTTTAGTAAAGCCCCGGGACTTACACGCGTCACCGGGCCTTTTGAAAATCCTGCCCTTAGCTTATCCTTGCCTTTTTCAGATTGGCTGCCACGTTTGGTATGCAGCTTTTCTCAGTCATACTCTCACTATATGTTGTGTAGCTTGCTCCATCATGCTCTGTCTTTACTAATTTTGCAATTCCCTAGTCAAACCTTTCACTTTTAAAGTGTGAGACCTACTTCATTGTTATTTCTGTTTCAGTCTTCTTGGTATCTGCTCAAATAGCAAGAATGTGTGTACCTGAAGGTTTTCATTCCAGATAGTAAACACATTTCAGATATGGAATTCATTTTATACCCAAATCCAACAAAATGCGTTTGACCTCTGTGAAACAGCCATGCACAGCTTTAGATTTTTGTAATTTCCCCGTGATACAATTCATGAAAAAATCCTGCAAGACAAATTGTATTTGGATAAGAGCACCAGTTCCCTCATTTTTCCAAAGCAAGAGATGATTTAGGTATTAAAAATGGTTAACGCAACTCTTTCCAGAGGTGGTTCCCCTGTCACTCCCTGATCGCAGTAACAATGCACCGCTGTAGAACCCTGGCTTATTTTAAAGCTTCCAGCTTTACAAAATAGAATGTATCCTCACTGTTATCCTACAAAAATACCTTCAATTGAAGGCATTACAGCATCTAATCTTCCTAAGTGGACCACTATCCTAAAGAAGGGGCTATAAGCATCTCATTTACAAATGGCAAATAATCTGAACTGTTGGCATGTCTGTTTATGATGGGGCAGACACTAGACCCCTCCTGTTTTCTGGTTTAAAAAAACAAACAAACCACATGTGAAATATTCAGCTTTTCAGCAGAAGACGTGTGGGTTGTTTAAAGCTGGTGCTGGGTCTTGACGTATTGTGAGCATGATGAGACTGAGCTAGAGCTTACATTTGATGGGTATTGGGGAACCACTGGGAAGAGGTCATTCAAACTCATTCTGCAGGCCCAAGGCGCTGCTTCGCTCCCTTCCCGCTGCTCCCATGGGCAGATCGACCTTTGCTCCTAATGACATGTATTCAAGAAAAATCAAAACTGAGACATAAACATAGCCTGAGCCCAGGACTCTTGTGTGGTCCGAGGATCCTCCAGGGAGCTTGAAAAACATGTGCAGAAGTCAGCAGGGGTACTTGAGATCAATCAAGTAAGAGAAAACAAAATGAAGGGTTTGAGGTGGTTTAGCTCAGAACAGTAACCAACATCTTGAAGTTGGAAACGCTGTAAACAAGTAAACAGGAAGGGGGAATTCGTGTATGACTCAAAATTAGGTAAATTGATGGCATTGTCTTGCACAGCATTTAGTTAAGCATTGAATTCTCTGTTACAATGGGTTGTGTCGGACTGTATTTGTCAAAACTTTTATAGTGCATCTCTGGTATTAGCTTTGTTTAACAAAATGCAGAAAACTACCACCTGCAAATAGTACGTAATGTAATATAACTGTTAGTTAAAACTTGCTTTGTAATCTGCATTGAGGCCACTTGTGGAAAAATGCAGAATATCAAATGTTTATAAGTAAATAAGCTTTCCTAACTTGATTGGCAGAGAGCTGTCATAATTAATTACTCAGAGGTCAGCACTACGAAAATCCTCATATTTTAACCATACGTTTACTGTATGCAAGTGGCATAGTTACATGGAGCCTTAGGATGTCAGTAACATTTTAATTATAAGCCAAGGCACACATTAAGGGATTTTAACTAAAGAGGAAAATGGCAGTAACTGTCCTGAATAAGGAGCAGAATACTACAAACGTTCAAGCTTATGAGGCAGGCAACAGCAATATCCTTAGCAAATTGGAGCAGAGGAACTGGGCAGACTGGATGGGTCGTTGGTCTTTCTCGGCTGATACCTATTATATTACTGTGCTGGTTTCTGGCACCTGGGTAGGCCTTTGAAGCTCTTTACAGCAGCATTTCTTAAATGCGGCTCTTAACAGATTATTATTATTATTATTTTTTTTATGTGGCCACCGCAGATGAAGTTGGCTAAAGTTAACTGGGTATTTTAAGAAGAAATTAATAGCCACCTGCAAGAGTCTGTGAGGCCATCAGCAATTTGTTCTGCACACTCCTGTTTTTAGAGCGTGTTTCTACCGATGACATCTCAGTGCTTCCAAAACTTCATGAGTTAATTGGGTCAAGTGGTTCAGGCAGTTGGCGAAGCAGTTCATTGTTTATTCACTGCATGAAGCATCTACCCTTATTCTTCAGTCACTTATCTCAGAGATCACTATATTTTGATATTCTAGTAAGACGAAAAAGGATGCTTTTAACTTTTTGAAGACATTTGTATATTATTTGTGCTTGATTTTTACAAAAGCATGTTTAGCACCATGAATATACAAGGTACAGTGTACCTTCCCGTTTAGGTGACTTGCGTAGTGAGAGAGGGATAGGCTACAGCACAGAGCCATGCCTTCAGCAGATTACCCTCTTACAGTGCTCTGGAGGGCAATTTTATCACTACCCGCAGAACGCTAAATTCTGCAAATACATTGTTTACCAGGGAATTTCAAAGCAAATGTATGTATATATCTTCAGTTTGAAAATCCTGCCTTAATTGACTGGATACATGTTGAATTGTATATGCACAAAGTCACACCTGCTCCAGGCTGGACAAAACTTGTGCGCATTAACTTGTACATATGCTTTGAAAATGCAAAAAGTATGGGGGTAATTTTCAAAAGGATTTACATGCTTAAAACTGGGTTTTACATGTTTACATGGACTTTACATGTGTAAGTGGGCTTTTGAAAATTGCTGTAATATAAAGCAGTGGTCCCCAACCTTTTTTGCACCAGGGACCGGCTTCAAGCAAGACCATTTTTCCATGGCCCGGCGGGGCTTTGGTCATATGGGGGCGGGGTTATGGAGGGGGTTGGATTTTAGTGCACACTTATCATTTAATTATGGCATTTATAATGTGAATGTGACTCAACTCACCATAGGTTCTCACATGCATGGCACACTGACCCATGATCGTCAAGGGGCTAGATGTAAAAGTACAGTTTGTATCCACGGGAACCCCCCTGACCCACAATAATGGATATAAAGCAGAATTATGACATTCCCCATATAACTCACCCTACAAAAAAGATATTCTGGTTCTCAGTAACAGCAACTCAAACTCCTTCTACTTCCAGGCTCAATAGCCCTACTTATGAAAAGACAGCAGTTTACCACCAATGCATGTCCTCTTGAGAAAACACAACAAATAAGACCGATACAAATGCTTACATGCTAGCAAAATATCTCATCTCGGTAACAGACACAGAACCGACCTAACATACTCCCAGGATCTGTAGTAATGCACATAAACTAATCCGCACACAGTTACACCTGTATTATGGAATGCACTCAAACAGGAGCAACCCTATCTATGAAAAGGCAACACTACAAATATTAAATCAGGTCCTAAACACCAATACATCTCTTATTAGGAAAACAGAACTAGCAAGCAGCTATAGATCCCCACACAGAAATAATTGTAAAACTATACTAATAAGCAGAATAAATGTTTCAAAACAGCTATGAACAGAATAACATCCAACAATTAAAAACTCATAAAAACTATTAAACATTCTCCAAACACCAATAAAATATTTCAAAAAAGCAGACATCACACAATTAAAATGGCAGTCAAGAAAAATAAACTTAAAAAGCCACCTTTACTTACCCCCTCCAGCAGCTCTCCTACTCCCCGTCCCTGCAGGCCGTGGCACACACCAGAAGCAGCAGTAGAAGCTAAGCTCTATACTTATGGTCCTCTTCCTTAGTGCCCATGTCTCTCACACACACACCATACCAGTCATGCCCCCATGACCAGTTTCTGTCTCTCACACACCAATCATCTCCCAAACAGTCTTTGGCACACACACACACCAGTCACCTTCCTGAACAGTTTCTCTCATGCATACACACACACACACAGGCTTCCCACTCCCGTGTTCTACTTACATATATGGGCTTTTCACTCTCATAATCACTTTCTCTGTCTCTCTCTCTCTCTCTCTCTCTCACACACACACACACTCCCTCACTTCCATGCTTGTTTTCTCCACATGCACAGGCTTCTCATTCCCATAATCACTTTCTCTCTCTCTCTCACACACACACACACACACACTCACCAGTCTCTCACTCCCATGTTCTCTTTCAGATATACAGGCTTCTCCCTCCCATGCTGTGTCTCACACACACCCAGGTTTCTCACTCCCATGCTCACTCTCTTCACATGTACAGGCTTCTCATTCCCATAATCACTTTCTCTCTGTTACACACACACCAGTCTCTCTCATTTCCATGCTCACTCTCCACATGCACAGGCTTCTCATTCCCTGAATCACATTCTCTCACATTCACACACACCCGTCTTTTTCTCTCACATACACCGTCACCTTACCAAGCAGTCTCTCTCTCATGCATGCACGCTCACCCAGGTTTCTCACTCCCATGCTTTCTTTCACCCCCACAACACCAGGCTTCTTACGCCCATGCTTTCCCACATACCCAGACTTTCCACTTCCATGCTTTTTCTCTCTCACACACACACATCAGTCACCTCCCTGACTAATGTCTCACACTCTCACATACACATCAGTCATCTCCCTGAGCAGTCACTTTCATTGTGTCTCACATACACACACACATCAGCTCTCTGACCAGTCAATCACACACAGGCTGGCTGCTTCTCTCTCCTTCTCTCACTCACTTCCTCTCCCCCCCCCCCCCCCCCCGGAGCACAAATGGGAGCTGCAGCAGCCCCCGCAGGCCAAGAAAGAAGAATCCCATCGGCCGTGGGAGGCTCATGCTGCTAACTCCTTTCTCGATTACCAGCTGCTTCAATTGCTCGGGGACCGATGCTGCAGCCGCCGCTGCTACTTTATCACGCGGCTCTTTCTCCTTCCCGCGCACCGCGTATCACTTCCTGTTCCGGGTCACGGGAGGGGGGGGCAGGCGCGGGAAGAAGAAAAAGCCAGTCACGGGTGCCACAGCTTCCTCTAGCACCGCTGCCGTTCCCACTGGGCTTGAACGTGGTGACAGCCCGGCGGCAACGGCAGCGGGAGAGACCGGGAGCGCGCGACACACCTGCCGGTGCTTCGCGGCGCCGCAGACCGGCAAAAAACTCCCACGGCCCGGTCCGCGGACCGGTGGTTGGGGACCCCTGATATAAAGCATTAATTGTCAATAGGTTTTATGCTCAGAAGTGTACTTTAAGCGTATAAATAGGCTTTTGAAAATTACTACAATAATGTTACATCCTTCAAAAAAGAACTGAAAACCTGGATATTCAGCCAAACATTCAGAGATGGCGTGGGCTAAATGTCATAACCCAACCATCAACAACACCCATCTGATGATCACACTAATATTTCCTAATGCTCTCCTCTCCCTCCACACTTCACCACTCTGCTCTCCACCGCTCACTATCCCCTCCACATACCACCCTTATGATGCAGTGTTCCATTACTTCACCACTCTCTGCTCTCCACCGCTCACTATCCCCTCCACATACCACCCTTATGATGCGGTGTTCCATTACTTCACCACTCTCTGCTCTCCACCGCTCACTATCCCCTCCACATACCACCCTTATGATGCGGTGTTCCATTACTTCACCACTCCCTGCTCTCCACCGCTCACTATCCCCTCCACATACCACCCTTATGATGCAGTGTTCCATTACTTCACCACTCTCTGCTCTCCACCGCTCACTATCCCCTCCACATACCACCCTTATGATGCAGTGTTCCATTACTCCCGCCGTCCGTTCCTCCTTTACCCCACCCCCCTTGTTCTCCCCCCGTCTTCCTACCTTGACATGCATTTCGCTTTGCTCTATAGTCTTGTTTTTAGAAATTTGTTTCTCAGTTCTCTGTTGCTGTTAAAGTTTAGTTTACCATGATGCAACCCTTGTTCAAGCGATTAAGATTTGTTCTAAGATATTCTTCTAACAGTTCGATGTAATCTCTGCCTTACTATGTTCCATGTCCTGTTCGATGTAACAAATTGTTCTACTGTAAACCGGGGTGAAGGCTAACTGCTAAACCTCGGTATATAAAAGCTCCGGAATAAATATATAAAATTTGTGTGTGTGAACTCCTTTGCCTCTGCCCCCCAGAATGCCTTCCGAGAGTTTGTGTAAAAATATGTGCCCCTGGGCTGTTTTCCAAGAACCATTTATATGCATAAAACAAGGTATTATGCACAGAAATGTTTTTGAAAATCAGGCCTTAAGAGGCGCCCAGGAATGCGGGGAAGGCACAGCTTTGTAGAATGGTAGGTGGAAGAAGTGAAATCCTGTAACTCACCCTTCCCATATCTTTTAATTTGCCTCCTCTAAGTCCTGCTTAGCTATAACTCGAGTAACTGAGGATCTCGAGGACCTTTTCTATTGTGTTAGATGGATGTGCAGCTCTTTCCAGGGCTGTCTGCTAGATGTAGGTGAGATTGATACATGGTGATTTCCAGAATTGTTCCTGCATGGACTGTACGAGTCCTTTCTCTGTATCTGTTGGAGATTGTGGAGAATGAAAGCGGCTCTTACACTGTCCCTGCAGAAGTTGCATTGTAGTGGGATGATGGCGTACAAGTATGCGGTAGGTTTAGGCGGTCTCAAACCTACTTGCTGGGTTGATGTGTTGTGATGCTGGACCTCATGCTCCAACGCTAGGTACGATTGTGGGGTCTGCAGTGAGCCCGCGTGTACCATTCTTTTGTGGTGGTGGGTTGGAGCTGTAGGAGTTTCCTGGATGACCTGCTGGAATGGAAGTGAGAGGGGGATCCCTTGAATTTGTCTGGGATTCAGAAGGGATATGGCTAGAGAGTCTCCAGGGCTGTGTTTGCTGTGGATATTGCACTTTGAAGTCAGGCAGTAGTTTTGTTAAGCTAAGATTTCCATTGTCAGAAGAAATTTCCGTAAAATATTAAAAAAAAAAAAGATATTTTATCCAAACTTAATTAAAACTGCGCAAGAGCTTTAGCAGCAACCAAAATGATTACTGGCCATTTCTTCAAATAGGTTTCAATAGCTCTTGGTCATAAGTTCTCTGTCGAGTACATTCATACGCAGCAGAAGCTCTTTACACTGCTGTTTTAACAAACCTGAGAAGCTTATTGTTTTCATTAAGCCCCAGTGCTGAGCGTATATGTTTCCTAGTGATGATAACTTTCCATAAGCTAAAATCACCAGCAGCTTCAAGAAATGCATTTTAGCAAGCTTCAGAGCAACCATAATAGCACATGACAGACCGTATTGTGGCAGAACGTTCTCTGAAGAGTCATTGTTTTTGGCTTTTATCTTGCTTGGAAAAACTTTGATTTCCAAGTTACAAGAATTCATTTCCTTGCCCAGCAGAATATTACAAACAAATGGATCATGTTATTAAGCAGTGTATTTTGGATTCCGTTACTCCATAGAAGGTATTTCAGTCTTCAAGATTCCTGCTAAAATGCTTTAAAAAGGGGATCCAAGATGGTGCTCAGGATTAGGTCCCTGTTATATGGCTTTTCCTGTGTTACTTGGTTTTTTAGCTGATGGGAAAGAGGAAAGAACGGTCAAGTTCAGCTAATCCCTTCCGCCTTGGCCCTGCTGTGCAACAATGCATTTGATGCTTTGCAGTCTCATGAACATTTGCGTTTAAGTCTTTGGTTATGCCTCTTGTTGCTGGAAGAGGGGAGGAGCCCTTCTCCAGCCCAGGGTTGAGGTTTTACTCAACCCTGATAACCGTGAAAAAACCCTGTTACCAGACGGAAGCAGTTTGGATGGAGGGGATGAGTCGTCACGAGATTTGCAGCCTCTGCTCCAGTGGATGGGGGCGGAGGATTCTGTAGAAGCACCAGAGGCATTGGTGTTTGCTAACCTGAGTCTAGAAATGGGGTTGGATAGGGGGAGAGGATCTGCCATTGAGCAAGTAGTGTTGCCGGAAGGAGTTTGTGTGATATTGGAGCCTGTGGTCCAGGGAAATCTGCAGTTAAGCTCGAGACTAACTGGAATTTCATCACCAATTTGGAAAGGATGGAGTACAAAACCTGAGGGCATGGAATCCTCTCTTAGAGAATGCAAAGACCAAGTTTTTAGACTGGATGATATCTGAAACCTTCATAGTGAGAAAATTGAGTTTTTAGGGGGAGCAGTTAACCGAGATGCAGAAGACGGTGAGGTATAGAAGATGCAACACAGGTTGGTTGAATGTGAGTCCTTCAGTTTTCCTCAGGTTCCTACGATTCACCTGAGTGAGCTGTTCAAAAGAATCAAGAAGGAGAATTTGAAGATCCCTGGGGATTGTTTGCCGCTTGCTTTCTTCCGTTTAAGAAGTAGACTGAATGCTCTTCAGCTCCAGAGATTGGGGTTCTGTGGACAGTTTGGCATTAGGATGAGCTAGTTAATCGCATTTCTCTGCTTCTTTTAGCTTTGAATCTGAGAAAAATTTGATTACGAGGCTTGGAATAGTCAGAATTAGACCTAGGAATAGTCTCTTTCTGGTACAGAAGGTGCGGATGTTTCCTTACTTATGTAAATTGATGCAGAATAGGAGGGAAGGAGTTTAAACAGATGCATCAGGAGGTGATTGCTTTGGGGGGGGTGAATTTTTTTCTTCAATCTCCTTGTCAATTTATTATAAAAATTAGCTGCTGTGCGTTATGTCTGTTATAGCCCAGAACACTTAGAAATGTTCTTGATGTTAAAGTTACTATGCAAGCGGGTTGTGGCAGTTGATATAAGGATAAATCAACACCTAGGGATATCTATAAACGATTTTCTCTAAAACATACTACATAAATCTCCACATAGAGAAATCTAAATTTAATGAATAATTGTGCAAAGAATTTTATTCACAAATTGTAAACAATGACATTTATAAAATCAACACCCACACTCACATTCATTCTTTAAGTTTGAGTTTTAAAGAACGAATGTGAGTGTGGGTGTTGATTTTATAAATGTCATTGTTTACAATTTGTGAATAAAATTCTTTGCACAATTATTCATTAAATTTAGATTTCTCTATGTGGAGATTTATATAGTTGATATAAGGATGGCATAAGGCATTGCTCTTCTTTCCATGCTATTTCAGTTGTTCAATGTATTAGACAAAGGAAACGCCCGATTTCCTGCAGTTTTTGATTGAATGTAAACCGATGTCATATGTAAAATCGAATACCGGTATAGAAAAATCAATAAATAAATACATTTCATTCTTACTGTATGATGTGTAATATCTTCCCCTTAGCCCTTATCTTAGTAACATTTATTTTCTTTTATGATTACTTCCTATTTTCTTTGGATTCCTCTTGCTTATTGAGGACTTGATTAAAGGGTGGCATGTATATTGTATTTATTTTTTAAATTAATGCTGTTTTATTATAATTTACTGAGTGATTTCTGCAAACATGCTTTGTAAGTTATTTGTGAAACATTTATAAGCAATTTCAAAATTGCTTTAGAAGTGCTGTGCTTTACAGAACAAAACCTGGAATCTTACCTTTTCTTGGAGCAATAAAAAAGATGGAGTATATGAGACAGATCCCCTGGGGTCCCTTCTTCAGATGGTGAGACTGGAAGAAGGATGGATATAGTCCAGAAGGTTTCTGTACTACAGCATCTTTCTTTTGTTTCAATAAAAAGGTATCACAGATATGCGTTTTCTCTGCACTGACGGGAACAAAAGATCTGGAGCTAACTGCTAACAATTAAGAGCTTTTAGGTCACGTTTCCAGCTTTCTACGCTGCCCTCTTTTCATGGTTTCTGCTGTCTTGCTGAAAAGTACCAGCAGGCTCTGTGGCACTGGAGCCTCGTTAGGCTTTGCTCACATTTTACCCTCTCGTTCCCTGGTCAGGCCCCCCCCCCCCCCCCATCACACACACACAGACACAACACCTCCCCTCCCCCCAACTAGCCCTAGCTTTTTTCTGTGGGAAAGAGGGCGCTGGGCAGCCTCTGGTCATGTTTTCTCTTGTGATTCACACTGACGGGTTTCCTTCTATTGTCAGATGCTTCAAATTCCTAAGGGCGCACAAAAGATGCCCCACGCTGACCATCACAAAATCTGTCTGCTGCATTTGCTTTAGGAAGGACCATAATGATGATAACTGTGAAATCTGTTCTAGGATGTCACCAGGGCAAGCTCCGTGTCTTCCTTCCTGTTTGGATTTTGGATGTAATTATTTTATTTATTTAAGCATTCTGGTGCTCTGCTACGTCTGGTATGTTGTTCAGTGCAGATCTCGTAATAACATTTATAAATGAGAACATAAAGAAGTCAATATCCAAAGCACGTTCAGCATTATTTAGCAGGATAAGTGTAACTTGTGTGACTAAGTAACAGCTGCTGAATATGCGCCTACATTCGGCAGGGCCACGTAGCCACAGAAATCACTTATACGGCTAAAACGTTAGCTACATAACTTAAGAACATAAGAAAATGCCATACCGGGTCAGACCAAGGATACATCAAGCCCAGCATTCTGTTTCCAACAGTGGCCAATCCAGGCCATAAGAACCTGGCAAGTACCCAAAAACTAAGTCTATTCCATGTTACCATTGCTAATGGCAGTGGCTATTCTCTAAGTGACCTTAATAGCAGGTAATGGAATTCTCCTCCAAGAACTTATCCAATCCTTTTTTAAACACAGCTACACTAACTGCACTAACCACTTGTGGGCGTGTAGTGGGCGGTTCAGGGTGGAGCAAGTTAATTGTATAAGTTATGTGGCTAACTAATGATATTTGGTCTTAGTTGTGTGAGTTAACCAGGTAAGCTAGACATACGATAGAGCAGGTCTAAACTTAGCCAGTTATAACTTGTACAGCTAAGCGAGAATATATTCACATATATTCAGTGACAAGCCATGCCGCTGTGTATACTTTGTAACTTCGTCAGATAAGTTATATCTGGTCAAGTTATTTAACCAGCCAACTTTGAATATTGACCACAAACATTTCTTGCCTTTCCCAATCCCAGTTCAAGGCAACTTATAGTTGCCTTGAACTGGGTAGGTAATCCCCTTCCCCCGAGGATGTGCAATCTCAATTGGTGCATCAAGCAGTGCAGGGTGAAGATGACGAGGAATACTGGTGGGGGCAGTGGGATTTGAACTCTAGCTTTTACCCTGCTGCTGTAACTGTTGGGCCACACTCTACTTCTAGACACTGGCTTCAGTTTAAGGTGTGGCAGCAGTCAAAAAATCAAATGGAATGTTAGGAATTATTTTGAAAAAATAAAAAACAGAACTGGGAATATATTATTACTTCTGTATTGATCCATGGTGCAGCGATACCTTTATTGCATGCTCGTAGGCACCCCTCCAAATAGCGCCACAGGAATAAGGAACATCTGGATATTGGTGCCAGGCTTATCTGTTCCTGAATCCAGCATTGGGCACTGTCCCAAAAAGACAGCTTGTTTAAGTAGAAAGCAGCTACTCGGACGTTCACCCCCCAGGACAAGGGAATGTAAGAACGTCTTCTCTGAGAAGGAAGTAAGGTGCTGAGGGAAAAACATTTCAGGCTTTCCTTAGCAGGCCTTGTATAACTCAGTAACATCCAGGATGGGACTGAGTCATCAATGATAGGAAAGGATGGATTTCCCCGACACTGAAAATCTGCAAAAGCATTTTTCAGAGGAGTATTGACTAGGACTGCCTTCCTCTTGATAAGCGGAGTATCTTGGATACTATCATCTCCCCTCGACCGGGAGCTAGCATAGTGGCAACGCTTGATGTACCTTTCTTCAGAGAGGATATTGAAGAGTCAGCAGGAACCATCAAGACAGCAACCCCTTCAGATGCTGCCCCTGATTTTAGAGGACTTGCATTAAACCTGAAGAAGTACAGCTGTCGGCCTTCCCAGTAAGAGCGGCTGCTCCAAAACCAAGCCCATTGCCTCCCAGCGTTGCTGCTTGAACTGAGGGCATTACAAAATGGGCAAGGATTGACTCTGCCAAGTGAGGAGAGGGAGCAGACTCTGTGACCTTGCAGGGACTCACCTCACAGTACTGCTTGGGAAATAACAAAACTTATATTGAATGCTTAAGTGCTTCCCAAGGGGCAGGCCCCTTTCTTTCCACAGGAGAGCTGATCCAGGTCAATGACATCAAGTGGAGGGGGGGCAGAGCTTCAAACCCATCACACCTGCCCCACCCCCCCTCCATTTCCACCTTGGCTGCTGGAACCGGAGGTGGCCACTGGACAATTTGCATATATTACAGTGTGGGAGATGGTGCCAGCAGTCCTCTGCTCCTTCCTTTCCCCACAGCAGCACCTCCTTTATTTAATTTTAATTTATTTCCGTCTTTCATGACTAGTCTTTCATGACCAACTACCATTAGACAACTACGATGTGTTCTCAATCCCACGAAAAAAGAAGAGAGGAGGCGGCTTACTCCTGGCTGTAAAAAAGGACCTTCAACTGCTTGCCCAGAAATGTGATATCCCGAACCAGTACGAAATTGGCTTTTTCAAATCTAAGTCACTCCAACTGTGTCCCATTTACACCCCCCCAGGTCTTCTAGAGAAAGATTCATCCCCCCTTATTGAATTCTTTGCAAATTCCCTATCCCCTGACATACCCACGATTCTCCTAGGAGACTTTAACTTACATGTGGATACATCCCCACAATCCCCGGCCTGCGAAGCATTCATTTCCTCCCTCGAAGCTATGGGTTTCCAACAAATTAACTCTCCCACACACAAAGCTGGCCACACCCTAGATCTGATCTTTATCAACTCCCCCATCAACATAAGCAATCCCCCTTCATGCATGACAGTACCCTGGTCTGATCACTCCCTGATTCAGACCAAACTCACTCTTCCACAAATTTCCCCTACCTTGCCCCGTCAGCCCATATCTTTCAAATATCGTAAAACCTGTACTGTAGATACCATCACACAAGCATGCTCGGACATAGACAATCAAATTGACCTCTCGTCCCCAGATAACGCCTTCTCCACCTGGGTCAATCTCACCCTTAACATTGCCAATAAACATTGCCCACTAATAACAAAAACCGTCAACCCCAACCGTAGAAATAGAAAACCCTGGTACACACCTGACCTCAGAAATCTTAAAACTCAGCTCAGGGCTGCTGAAAAGTCTTGGCGCAAACACCAATCCCCCACAACCAAAACAATCTATTACCAACGCATGCACGAATATAGAAATTCCATCCTCCAAGCTAAATGTGAAGACTACGCCAGAAAAATACATGGTCTGCAACATAACCCCAAGGCCCTCTTCTCTATGGTTGCTGACCTGACCTCTCCCTCTCACACACAACAACCAGCAAATTCCTCAAAAATCGTTGCAATGAGTTAGCACATTTCTTTAAAAATAAGGTCTCCTCCATCACAGCACACTTTTCTCACAATAACTACAATATTATTCTTCCTATTTTCAGCTCTTCAGCTCCCCTCCCCTCTTTTGACTCATCTTCCTCCCTGGAAGTAGAGAACATCCTAAAAAAAATGAAACCCTCATCTCATCCCTCTGAAACTATCCCTTCCAAACTTCTACTATCTATACCCAAAGTGATCGCCAAACCTCTATCAAATATTCTTAACTGCTCCCTAGAGCATGGCACAGTCCCTAACTTTCTCAAACAAGCTGTAGTGAAACCGCTACTCAAAAAACCCAATCTTGACCCCGCCACATTGTCTAATTACAGACCTGTTTCCAACCTACCCCTCCTAGCTAAAGTCCTTGAAAAACTAGTTAACTCTCGCCTTTCCGATCACCTTGAACAAAACAATATTCTCCTGTCCACCCAACATGGTTTCAGGAAGCATTTAAGTACTGAAACTCTACTGCTCTCCCTCTACGACACACTCATCAGAGGAACCGACTCAGGATCCTCTTATCTGATTGCCATGCTTGACATATCCGCTGCATTTGACACTGTTAATCACGCTATCCTACTCAACATCCTCAGGAGTATTGGGATCACTGGCAATGCTCTCACCTGGATACAATCGTATCTCCAAAATCGCTTTTTTACTGTCTTAGTGGATAACAACGAATCTGACCCCATCAGTCTCCCCCAAAGTGTGCCCCAAGGCTCTTCCCTCTCCTCCACCCTCTTTAATATATACATGCTTCCCCTTACCACTCTTCTCACCAACCTTCACATCAAGCATTTCATTTATGCTGACGATGTGCAAATCATATTCCCCTTTTCTGACTCCCTCCAAACTGCTCTACAAAACTGGGAATCCTGCCTTTCCTCCATCAACCAACTACTCACAGACATGCACCTGGCTCTAAACCCCAACAAGACTGAGCTATTAATCATCTCTATCCCACCAGATCTAAGAAACGAACCGTGCCTCTTAACGTTTAGGAAAAGACTTAAGACATGGCTTTTCAGGCAAGCCTTCCCGAACTCCACCTAACAAGATCCATCAATGACTCCTATGCTAAGTAGCTGTATATAGTGGACTCCATATTTATTTTGTTCTCTTGTATATTTATTTATTTATTTATTTATTTATTTAAGTTTTTTTATATACCAACATTCAAGACGGTAGTCCCATCATGCTGGTTCACAAGAAACAGGGGTGAAACTCAAATAAACTTTACAATTTGAACAATGGTGCAGAAAAGCAGTTACATGTAACAGGGAATCAATAACTTGGGGTAAGAAGGGAAGTGAAGATCAGATATATATATATATATACAAAAACATTATAAGAGGTGGCTATTAATGATTGATGATTTAAGGGAGTTAAGTAATGTTTGAGTTAGGAAAGGCCTGCGTGAACAGCCACGTCTTGAGTCTTTTCTTGAATGTTGAGATGCTGAGTTCCATTCTGAGATCCGGGGGAATGGAGTTCCATAAAGTTGGACCGGCTGTGGAGAAGGCCCGATCTCTGAGCGTGATGTGTCTGGTCGTTTTGGCTGGAGGAACTTGAAGTGAACCTTTGTAAGCATCTCTTGTCGGTCTTGTTGAGTGGTGTAATCGGAGGGGGATATGGAGGTCGATTGGGGCTAATTGATGGATGTTTTTGAAAATGGTGAGAATGGCCTTGTAGATTATTCTGAAGTGGATGGGTAGCCAGTGGAGGCCCATCAGGATAGGGGTTATGTGTTCTCTTCTCCTGGTGTTAGTGAGTATACGGGCGGAGGCATTTTGGACCATTTGCAATGGTTTGGTGTGTGATGAAGGTAGACCAAGCATGATGGAGTTACAATAGTCCAGCTTTGCGAAAATGATTGATTGTAGAATTGTTCTAAAGTCATGTGTGTGGAAGAGAGGTCGTATTCTTTTCAGCACTTGGAGCTTATAAAAGCAGTCTCTAGTGGTTTTGTTGATGTTCGCTTTCAGGTTTAGGTGATTATCAATTAGAACTCCTAGGTCTCTCACTTGTGTGGTGTTTGGTATGGTTGGATGAGTGTGTGTGAGGGAGCTGTTTTCTGGTGTGATGATTAGAAGTTCCGTTTTTGATGAATTTAGTATCAGGTTGAGACTTGTGAGAAGCTGTTTGATATTTTGGAGGCAGGTTTCCCAGTGAGATAGTGTTTTTGCGAGTGACTCCTTGATGGGGATCAGTACCTGAATATCGTCAGCATAGAGGAAGTGTTTGAGATTGAGGTCAGAGAGAAGTTCACATAAGGGTAACAGATAAATGTTAAACAAGGTTGGAGACAGGGACGAGCCCTGAGGGACTCCTACTGACGCAGGGTGAAGAGAGGATTCTTTATTATGAATCTTAACCTTATATCCTCTGTTGCTGAGGAAGGTTCTAAACCAAGATAGGGCAGTGCCAGAGATACCTATGGCTGTTAGTTGGTTGATGAGAAGAGCGTGATTGACCGTGTCAAATGCAGATGAAAGGTCGAGTAGGATCAGAAGGAATGATTGTCCTTTGTCTAAGCCTAAGATGATGTGGTCGGTCATAGAGATGAGGAGGGCTTCCGTGCTTAAGGTTTTACGGAATCCGTAAAAACACCGTATATATAGAGGACTCCTTATTTACATTGTACACTTGTATATAATTATCCTCCTCTATCTCTTTTATTTCTTATAATCCCAGTTCATGAACCCTTGTTAATTGTAACTGCTTCTCTTCTCCACGTTTATTTATGTTTTTGGTTATATTTTTGCACCCCTGTTTTCTGTAAACCGACATGATGAGAACGAGTTCTTGAATGCCGGTATAAAAAAACCTTAAATAAATAAATAAATAAATAAAATAAATAAATCTCTAATAAGCAGCCGCTTCCAGCCATCCCACTTGCATACGCAGCTACCACTTTCCCCGTGCACATTCGCAATTTAGGTGTCCTCATTGATAATCATCTTACTTTTAAACCATTCATTAAATCTATCATAAAGGAATGCTATTTTAAGCTACAAACGATAAAAAAACTCAGACCCCTGCTATATTTTTCTGACTTCCGTACAGTACTTCAGTCTATTGTCCTGTCTAAAATAGACTACTGTAACGCACTCCTCCTTGGCATCCCCGCAACACACACCAAACCGTTACAACTATTACAAAACGCCGCCGCTCGTATACTGACAAACTCTAAAAAAAAAAAAAAAAAAAAAAAAAAAAAGACCATATCACTCCCACACTTATCGAACTACATTGGCTCCCAATACACTCACGAATACTTTATAAAGCACTCTCCCTCATCCATAAAAGTCTGTTAAACTCAAACCTCAACTGGATCAACCCCCCCCTCCTCCCCAGTACCTCCAACAGACCCACCCGCCCAGCCCACCAAGGAACCCAATATGCCCAATCCATCAAATCATTCAAACTCTCCTCCACTATAAGCAGAGCTTTTTCACTCGCCGGCCCCACCATATGGAACTCCTTGCCTCATGATATACGCATGGAGACCTCCACTCCCAAATTCAAGAAAAAACTGAAAACCTGGCTTTTCCAGCAAGCCTACCCCATGTCACCTCACCCTACATAAAAATTCCCCTGCGAATCATCCACCGATTTCTGACTAAGAATGCTTTATGACCGCTGATTCTTGTACATTGTTAATTATGTTATAGTTGTTTTTATTTATTGATTTTGTTATGCCTCTCAGTATTATCCCTCTTCCTGTTAATTGTATTCTTCGGTTACTTGTAAGGGCTCTGCCCAAAAGTTTTTGTTTTTTGTGAACCGATACGATGTGCGAACGGCTATCGGTATAGAAGAGAATTTAAATAAATAAATAAATAAATAAATAGTCAGCCACTTCCCCGATTACAATCAGGCATTGTAGGTATTTCCCTGTTCCCAGGGGGCTTACAGTTTACTTTGCCGATTGATGTGCGGTAAATGCCTTGTGGTAGCAATAACTTACAGTATTTTACCCCTAATATTGCAAATATAGTAATGAGCTGCTTCGCATGCAAATGCTTTGAAAATGCACGCAGACCAGCTCATTACTAAGCAATTTCATGTAAATAGAATAACACGACTTGCCAGAAATTTTGCAAGCTGCATTATTTTCCTGAAAGTTAGCTAAAACTTGGAAGTTGTAGCTAACGTTCCCCGGAAGCCTCAGGACACTAATGCGCATCCTGATGCTCTTGGGCAGTTTCTTAAAGGGCCATAGTGGCCAGAACAAACTCCCCCAACCGGGCAACTCGAGACGGCGGCTTCTAGAGGCAAACCAAACGTAAAACTGAATAAAATGTGCACTCGTGCAGTGAATGTCCCTTTTCAAACCCCCACCTCCCCCGGGCGTATCTTTAAAAAGCCTGGTGGCCTAGTGGAGCCTCGAGTGCCCCCTAGGCTCCAGGAATACAAATTATGCCTCTATCACACGATGGGGCAAAGCTTGTATAGCGGTTGTCCGGCACCATTTTGATTTAAAGAGCGCAAAGCTCCACTAGGCCACCGGGTTTTTTTAAGGTTTGCCCAGAGTGGGATCTAGACTGAGGGGGGGTTTCCAAGGTCAGCAGAGGGTGGGGTTCTTTTATAGCAAAGGGGAGGGGGTTTATTTATTTATTTATTTACATTCGTTTTGAGTCTAGAGGTGGTGAGGATCTCTACATGCAGAGGGGAGTGTTTGGGTCATTATGGCCTTTTAACAAGATGGCAGCCCCAGGTGCCATCACGCGGCATTTGGATCCCACTAACCCGCAGTATTTTACCACTTGGGAAGATACCGCATGGTTTCCTAAACTGCAGTGGCAAGTATCACAGCGTGTTTTCTCTCTGGGAGAAAATACCGTGGCTTAGTAAATGATCCCCCAAGTTTGTACCAGGACAATGAAGGGTAACGTGACTCACCCCCAAAATCACAAGGATATGAACCTTGGCTTCTCTGGTTCTCAGCCCACTGCTCTAACCACTGGGCTACTCAACTCCAGTTAGGCTTCGAACATTCAAACAGATAGCTAGGTTTTATGAATATGCGTTGAACTAGGACATAGAAGTGAGTGAGGTATAGTTACTGTAAATGCAAGCCAAGAATAAAGCACTGAATTGCTAGAAATTGCTGAGGAAGATGGAACTAAAACATCTCAAGAAGGTCTTGTCTTTGGAAGGTGGCTATGCCAATTCAATAAAAAGTTTCAGCCAAAGAATTTAGTTTATTCCAGAGATGATCCAACTTCTAGAGCGCTACATGACTACAAGAGACCCGTGCCTGCGGGTAGCATGTGTGTTCCTGCTCTGGGATTTCTTGCATTAATGGCAGTCTCTGAGGCTGTCTCTCTGTCTCAGGAGTAGTGACCAGGGCATATCTGTGACTTGTCTCTTATAATAATAAAGACATCAAAGATACAGTATTGCTATTAGATCAGGATTCAGGTTTAAAACTGCTGCCCCCGGGGCAGCAGTTTTAAACCTGAATCCTGATCCTGACGAGCTCCAATCCCCCACGAGCCCAAAACCCGCAAATTTGGTCAGGTGTAACCGAAATCCATTCCGTTTTCAGAAAGTCTTGCCCTTGTAGAAGTGGATCTCGAGTGCTCTGCCTTCTGCTCGGGAAAGGTTTCTCTCTCTTCCTGTATTGTGTGCTTGCGATGCGCTGTGCAGTAACCAGTACTTAACTCTCTTGTTAGAATCTATACAGTTTTGTTTATTTTAAAAAGTAACACACATAAGCACCATAGTCCATGGAGAGCAAAGAGGTTAATTCACGATGAGACGCTTAACAGTTGATTTCCGAACTGCTTAGTACTCTTGGCAGCTGACACTCAGCCTTTATTGCTACCCATTTCTGAGTTATCCACAGTACTCACAATTCAGGATACTGCACTTTGGGCATCCGGAATGGAGAATCCAGTCTAGAATGCTTGTGCTTAGGTTTAAACTTGCTCTGCAGGGAGCTGGATCCTCTGGGCTAGCATTATTAGAAAGGATTTGTAACATGCATCTTCAATTCCCAGCACAGCATTTACTCGACAATAAGCATCCACTACAGAAACACCACTTTTGCATGGTTTAATAAGTAACTGTGGGTCACACAAGGATATTTTCTGGTCCGGCACATTTTGCACCTGACGAAGTGGACTCTGTCCTGGAAAGCTCACGCTTCAATAAATTGGTTACAGTAGTCTAAAAAGTGCTACCCGACTCCTGTTATTTTTCATCGTGATGGTAACTTATAAACAAACCAACTGCTAGGAGCTGCTACAAACAAATGTAAACTGAAAAGATATTTTATGCACTCCTGAGATCCCCTTTTAAACTTCTAGAAAATAAGAGAATTGGAACTTCTAATGCGAGAGATATCCCAGCATTGAGAGATTCCAGCTTAATGTGCTGTGCATGGAATTTTCTTCCCTACGATATTCAGGGCTTTGTTTATAAAAAGAGTGATGTGTGTTTATCTATGTAAACGGACATTTAGAAATCAGCCACTGACTGTATGCAAGAGACCCTGATTTTGTGTGGTGGCAAGAGGTGTTGCAGTAGGTTGAGTTATGGTATTTGCATGCTTACTTTTGAAAGTTGAAAGTATGTGAATAAATCTGCATGTTCAAAGTTGTACCTGCTCGGGACCAGGAGTAACTGCATGCAAGTCCACAGCATAGAGCAGGGGTGGGCAATTAATTTTCCCATGGGGCCGCATGAGAAATTGGGATGGTTTTAGAGGGCCGGACTAATATAATTAACTCAGTTCTCAATAGCCCTACTTATGAAAAGACAGCAGTTTACCACCAATGTATGTCCTCTTGAGAAAACACAACAAATAAGACCGATACAAACGCTTACATGCTAGCAAAATATTTCATCTCGGTAACAGACACAGAACCGACCTAACATACTCCCAGGATCTGTAGTAATGCACATAAACTAATCCGCACACAGTTACACCTGTATTATGGAATACACTCAAACAGGAGCAACCCTATCTATGAAAAGGCAACACTACAAATATTACATCAGACCCTAAACACCAATACACCTCTTATTAGGAAAACAGAACTAACAAGCAGCTATAGATCCCCAAACAGAAATAATTGTAAAACTATACTAATAAGCAGAATAAATGTTTCTAAACAGCTATGAACAGAATAACATCCAACAATTAAAAACTCATAAAAACTATTAAACATTCTCCAAACACCAATAAAATATTTCAAAAAAGCAGACATCACACAATTAAAATGGCAGTCAAGAAAAATAAACTTAAAGCCACCTTTACTTACCCCCTCCAGCAGCTCTCCTACTCCCCTTCCCTGCAGGCCATGGCACACACCAGAAGCAGCAGTAGAAGCTAAGCTCTATACTTATGGTCCTCTTCCTTAGTGCCCATGTCTCTCACACACACACCATACCAGTCATGCCCCCATGACCAGTTTCTGTCTCTCACACACCAATCATCTCCCAAACAGTCTTTGGCACACACACACCAGTCACCTTCCTGAACAGTTTCTCTCATGCCATACACACACACACACACACACACACACACACACACACACACACACAGGCTTCCCACTCCCGTGTTCTACTTGCATATATGGTCTTCTCACTCTCATAATCACTTTCTCTGTCTCTCTCTCTCACACACACACACACTCACTCACCAGTCTCTCACTCCCATGCTTGTTCTCTCCACATGCACAGGCTTCTCATTCCCAAAATCACTTTCTTTCTCTCACACACACACACATACACACCAGTCTCTCACTCCCATGTTCTCTTTCAGATATACCGGCTTCTCCCTCCCATGATGTGTCTCACACACACCCGGGTTTCTCACTCCCATGCTCACTCTTCACATGCACAGGCTTCTCATTCCCATAATCACTTTTTCTCTCTCTCTCACACACACACACACACACACACACACACACCAGTCACCTGATCTCACTCATGCATACACATACACACAGGCTTCCCACTCCCAAGTTCTCTTTCAGATATACAGGCTTCTCCCTCCCATGCTGTGTCTCACACACACCCAGGTTTCTCACTCTCATGCTCACTCTCTTCACATGCACAGGCTTCTCATTCCCATAATCACTTTCTCTCTGTTACACACACACCAGTCTCTCTCATTTCCATGCTCACTCTCCACGTGCACAGGCTTCTCATTCCCTGAATCACATTCTTTCACATTCACACACACCAGTCTTTTTCTCTCACACACACAGTCACCTTACCAAGCAGTCTCTCTCTCTCTCATGCATGCACACTCACCCAGGTTTCTCACTCCCACAACTCCAGGCTTCTTATGCTCATGCTTTCCCACATACCCAGACTTCTCACTTCCATGCTTTTTCTCTCACACACACACACATCAGTCACCTCCCTGACTAATGCCTCACACTCTCACATACACACACACACACATCAGCTCTCTGACCACTCAATCACACACAGGCTGGCTGGCTGCTTCTCACTCTCTCTTACTCACTTCCTCTTCCCCCTACATATGTCACGGAGTTTTTTGCCGGTCCGCGGCGCGCGCTCCCGGTCTCTCCCGCTGCCGTTGCCGCTGGGCTGTCAGCACGTTCAAGCCCAGTGGGAACGGCAGCGGTGTTGGAAGAAGCTGTGGCACCCGCGGCTGGGCCTTTTCTTCTTCCCGCGCCTGCCGCCTGCCCCCCCCTCCCGTGACCCGAAACAGGAAGTGATACACGGAGCGGTGCGCGGGAAGGAGAAAGAGCCGTGCCGCGTCGGCTGCAGCATCGGCCCCCGAGCAATTGAACCAGCCGGCAATCAAGAAGAGTCAGCAGCATGAGCCTCCCGCAGGCCAAGAAAGAAGAATCCCTTCGGCCGCGGGAGGCTCATGCTGCTGACTCTTCTTGATTGCCGGCTGGTTCAATTGCTCGGGGGCCGATGCTGCAGCCGACGCGGCACGGCTCTTTCTCCTTCCCGCTCACCGCTCCGTGTATCACTTCCTGTTTCGGGTCACGGGAGGGGGGGGGGAGGGGGCAGGCGCGGGAAGAAGAAAAGGCCCAGCCGCGGGTGCCACAGCTTCTTCCAACACCGCTGCCGTTCCCACTGGGCTTGAACGTGCTGACAGCCCAGCGGCAACGGCAGCGGGAGAGACCGGGAGCGCGCGCCGCGGACCGGCAAAAAACTCCGTGACATATGTAGGAAAGAAACTCGAGCGAAGACATGCTGCCCGATTGGCCGGTGCTGGACAAGGCTTGCCCAGCACCGGCCAATCGGACAGCGTGCCTTCGCTCGAGTCACTCCCTCCTCCCCCCCCCCCCACCGGACGCTGTAAAAAAAAAAACCAGTTCATTCTCCGCTCCCTCGCTCCTCGAATGGCCGGCCAATCGGGGAGCGAGGGAGCGGAGAATGATCTGCTGCCTCATTCCCAGTCTGCTCTCAGCAGTGGGCGGGCCGGATTCAGCCCGCGGGCCGCGCCTTGCCCAGGTCTGGCATAGAGGGACAACCTGCAGATTGTAAAGAGTGGACGTGTGCGCATCAGTCCATGTTGAAAATGACCCACTGTTTATACAAGTATGCCCTGCAGCTTGTCAGTTTCAAGGAAGAATCTGTGGAATGACGGACCCTCAGGAATGTGTGACCACATGCGTTGGTGTTCCCTGCCTCTGTGAAGATAAAGCAGGAAAAGTAAAAGGAAAGGGATATCTTGAGGACTTTTATCACAAATATCATGCAGTCTGTTTCCCTCTAGCACAAGCTTATCAATGCAATAGATAATGACTGCGGGAACAGGAAATGATGGCAAAATGAAATCAGAGGGAAAATGACTCAAAGGATCATTTGCTGCTATCATCATCTTTTCTAACACACTCATTGCTTATTTTATTCCGTTATGCATTAAAAAGTTAAATGATTCAACAGATCTTCCAACTAGGGTTAATAACTGGCTCCAGATTTTCAAGTCAGGTTGATCCAGCCTTGGTTTTACCCCATTGCATGCTGGGATTTATTCTGACATGCAGGTGAGTATAAAAGCAGGACTAGATCACCCTGTGCTGAAAATCTGGAGCCAGGTGGCAATCCCATGTCCAGCTGTGGCTCTTTCCCCATGTCTTCTTAAAAGGAATATTATAAAGAGACACTGCGATTTTATTCAAAGCAACATGTCTTTAAAATAGGGAAAAAAATCTAAACACGAAGTTGTTTTAGCAGAATAATCTGCTCTGAACAGGAGAATACTAGTGACTGATGAACCATTGGGGTAAATGACTGAAAGGTGAATTTTCAGAAGTTGACTGAGTAAAAAGCATTTTCCCGTCGATAGCAGGGCTGAATTAGCCATGCTGTCATGGGATCTGTCAATCAGGCCCGGGAGGCGGAGCTTGTCAAAGCAGAGAACAGAGCTTTGCTCTCTGCGGCTGCGCGTGTGTTCCCGCGCAGGAAAGTAACGGACTCTCCTCAGTCTGTTTTTTCCGCGAGCGGGATCGCACGCGGAGCTGATTTCTCCTCAGTTTTAAAAACAGAATTTAAATATCAAAATCGGGTTCAAACCCTGTCACTATGACCGCTATAATAAATGTCTCGGACTGACTCATAATCGAGACAAAGGTAAGTTCGCTCTAAGATATCATCTAGAGCATTAATCAAGCGGCCACCGGCTTCAGGACCTAGTCCGCTAACTGCATCGGCTCCAACGGAAGAAAGAAGCTTTGCCGTCAAATCCTAAGTCCTCCACTCTAGGAGGTAAGGGAAAGGCAAAAAACAAAGGCCAGTGGGTTCTTGAAAATCCCCAGTGCCTACAGAGCCGCAACATACCTCATCGGAGGTGGAATCCTCGGCGCCGATGATTTATGCGCCTACGGCACCGTCCGCGCGCAGACGAACATACCGGCGCCGAGGATGGAGTCTGTGCGTAGCTCATAGCTCCAGGCGCGCATGGCGCAGAGAAAACCACCGCGCCGAACAAATACGCGCATGGCGCAGAGAAAACCACCGCGCCAAACAAATACGCGCATGGCGCAGAGGAAACCACCGCGCCGAACAAATACGCGCATGGCGCAGAGAAAACACCGCGCCGAACAGATGCGCATACGGCGCCGGAAGACCCAGCGCGTACGGCGCCGGAAGATCCAACGCGTACGGCGCCGGAAGTACCTGTGCGTACGGCGCCGGAAGACCTTGCGCGTACGGCGCCGAATACAAACCGGATTATGCGCAAGGCGCCGCCTACAAAAGGCTTATGTGCATAAAGAGGCTTATGCGCATGGCGCCGAACACATCGGCACCGATAACCCATGTGTGCGCCACATAAAAAAGATATGCGCATACAACTAAAACTGCGCAGAAATTTAATTCCGCGCACAGATTACAAGTGCGCATAAGTTCACCGTCGCGCATACGCGCATACCGCGCATAACTCTACATCCGCGCATAAACATATCTACGCGCATATATCTAACTCAGCGCATAGATCAACATCTGCGCGTGGAATCCATAATTATTCACCTTAAAAAAAAAATAAAAAAAAATAAATAAAGATGAGCTGAAAGCGGAATCAATACCCTTCACACAGCTAAATTTCCAGAGACTGAAGTCACAGATACTGATACATCATCTGATGACTAATATAAGTATTTAAGTCACTCCCACCGTAATAAATTACCAAAGAGGAGTGCATCATGGGAGATAAGTCCCTCGACTTCTATGTTATCTCGTAAAGCAAAAAAAAAAAAAAAGACAAGGAAGAAATGAAAATTTCTTCCTCGAACACTTCTTCAGATTCGAAAACTTTTAAGTATTACTTCTGATAATAGACTACAAAGAGCCCGTGAAGTTTCCACAACTTCACCTCAAACAGGTATCGCACAAAAACAAGACAGTAGTATGGTTATGCCCTCTCATATAAGAGAAGCATTTTTCCAACTGTCTCAATCTTAACAGTTTTTTACGTGATACTTCCATCATCATTTAAATACCTAATATTGCTACTAAACAGCAGTTGGCACCGACATCTCCCATGTTAAACCAACCAGCCTCACCAACTCATGTCCAGGAGACATCTTTGGATTCTCCTTCAATACAAACATCCCCATCACCATAAGTGGGATGTTTCTCAAATCTGCAAGACCACATTTGGGAGTCGTATTCCCCTCCTGAAGACCTTACATACCCAAAATTGGTCTTCTATAAAATTGATACTCAGGTGGAACCAACATTCTTCCACCACAAGATATCCTGCATTCAATCTTGCAAAATCCTGGAGGCTACCTTATACAATAACAGCCATTTCCAGGAAAACTGACGTAAATTTCCTATGAAGAAAACGTCACTATATACTCTATCACAATTGCATCATACATCACTTGTAGTAGAGTTGGCGATGCAAAGGTACAAGGAAATAAGTTGCATACCACTTCCCCACCGGGGAAAGACAACAAAGATTTAGATGAGTTTGAAAGGAAAATATTCCATAACTCGATATAACCGCAAGAATTATGAAACATCAGTTCAACATGGTGCAATATCCATATGAGTGCATGCAAGCTATAAAAACTACTTATTCCTCTATGACGGAACAGATACCTCAGCTTCTTCATGGCATAGTAGAATGCTCTCGACACCTCTTGAGGTCAATCTAAGAAGCACTTGAAACATCATCCAGGGCATCTGCAACAGTCATTGCAGCCCGCACACTAACATGGTTACGTTCAAGTTCGATATGTGAAGACTTACACGAGACACTATCAAACCTCCCATGTACAGGAAATATCCTGTTCGGAGAGAAATTCCAGGACGCAGTAAGTAAATTAAAGACAAAGATCTAGCAGTACAATCGCTAGCATCGCATCCTATTTATTCGACTACACGTCGTTATGTCGGGTCTATCCGTAGGCAACCATTTGCCAGAAGACCCTATACATTTAAAGTTTTCGTACGCAGCCATGCCTTGCCTACCAACGTCCTGCTCCACATACCTCAAATCAACAAAGGGGTAAACCACGTAACCAAAGACAGCAGCCACTACATACGGCTACTGCAGCAAAACGACTTCGTCTTTTAGTTACTCAGCCGCCACCACAACAACAAGCTCCTCCAGGCAGAAGTCGTGCTTACCTGAGAGTCTGGAAAGAATATCATCAGACCAATGGGTTCTGCAGATAGTACGTCAAGGTTACCAACTCCAATTTGTTACAAAACCAATCTTGCCTCATCTTTCCGCACTCAAGACTCACAGTTCTCATACACAACTGGGGTGGGGGAAATTGCTTTACTTTGCAAACAACATGCAATTCGATAATCCACCCACACCCCAAACTAGCAGCATTTATTTCCCGTACTTTCTCATACCAAAGGAGTCTGGGGGCCTTCGCCCATACTAGATCAAAGGAAATTGAACAAATTTCTCACCAAGGAGAAATTCAAATGGTATCGTTGAAGTCAATTCTTCCTCTCATTCAACCAACGATTCGATGTGCTCCATCGATCTGAAGGATGCATACACACACATTCCAATCCATCCATCCTTGTGGTTTTACATGTGTTTTCGATACAGACATCAACACTACCAGTACAAGTTCTTCCCTTTGGACTAACGGCTGTACCCAGAAATTTCACCAAATACGTGATAGTGGTGGTAGTTTATCTCAGGAAACAAGGTATAACCATCTTTCCGTATATGTACGACTGGCTCATAATAGCCTCAACTCCGAACATCTTATAGTATCACCTCACACGGGTGATACATTGCTTACAGCAACTAAGGTTGGTGATAAAATTTCAAAATCACATTACAACCAACACAGCAATGACAGTTCATAGGCGCATGCTTGGACACTATGTGCAACAGAGCATATCTCCCAGACGACATAATATCACATTTCCGTCAACTCCTGCACACCTTGAAACATATTCAGAGGCCGTCAGTAGACAGTCCTGGTAAGTCTGGACCACGTGACAGTGACAAATTTCACGATTCCCAACACCAGGCTACACATTAGATTCCTTCAATGGGGTCTAAAGCGCCAATGAAAACTGCATTCACAACCAGTGACGCAGAAGGTTTCACTGACCGCAGAAATGAAAAAAGATATAGCATGGTGACTCCTAGATTCCACCCTATCCAAGGAGCATTGTTCAGCCTCCTCACAATGCAGTTCTAACCACACATGCATCTCGCAGGACATAGGGTGCACACCTCGAGATTTACGAAACCCAAGGGTTATGTACGATCTCAGAACTGAATCTACAAATAAATCTATTGGAACTCAGAGCGATTCGCAACGCCTTGTGAGTCTTCCAAGACCACCTGAAAGGACGCAGGGTCATGATCTACACACACAACCAAGTAGCGATGTTTACATCAACAAACAAAGAGAATTCGGTTCATGGCCCCTCTGCAAGGAGACCCTGACAATCTTCGAACACGTTCACAAGAATTGCATACATCTACAAGCAACTTACCTACCGGGAGTTGCGAACACAAGAGCGGACAACATAAGCCGCATCTTGCATCCCTGCGAATGGTCACTCAATACAGAAATAGTCCAGGACATATTTCTGCAGTGCGGGACACCTTCCATAGATCTCTTTACAACAGAGATCAATTCTCAAGTTTCCAACTTCTGCCTCATAAGACCGAGCCATTTCAGGATCGCTCATGAAACCTTCCTCATTCCATGGGAGACAAGCATTCTGTATGCCTTTCCTCCCATACCTCTCATAACAAGAACCATTCAGAAGTGAATAGAGGACAAAACTCAACTGATACTCATAGCCCCGGCATGACCGAGGCAACCATGGTACAGTTTCCTACTTCGACTATCCATCAAGGATCCAATTCTATTACCGAATCGTCAAGATCTTCTAAACCAAGATCAAGGAACACTCCTACACCCGCTACACTCATCTCTGCACTTGACAGCTTGGAGATTGAAAGGCTCCTCCTGACAGAACAAGGAGTTTCCACTTCAGCACAATTCATCTTGTTACAATCAAGAAAATTCTCAACCAGGAAAAATTATAGCTATAAATGGAAACGCTACTCTACCTGGTGCACTTCCAAAGGTGTACCGCCATTGGACTGCTCCCCGGAATTGCTCATTGATTATCTTCATTCTCTATATGTAGTTGGACTAGCAACATCATCCATCAGAGTTCATCTCAGCGCCATAGGCGCCTATCATAGACCAATCAATGACATTCCTATATCCAATCACCCATTATTGACTCGTTTCATAAAGGGGTTAACACACATTCGTCCTCCGGTATCCAAACCTCCAGTCCCTTGGAACCTCAACATAGTTCGGGAACAGCTCATGCTTTCTCCATTTGAACCTATGGACTCAGTACACATGAAATACCTCACTTGGAAGGTGGTATTCCTGGTTGCAGTAACATCAGCACGAAGAGTTAGTGAGTTACAAGCTTTGGTCCACTATCCTCCATACTTACAATTTCATCAACAAAAGGTAGTTCTACGAACTCACCCATCCTTCCTACCAAAGGTAGTTACCCCATTCCATCTCAATCAGTCAATGGAATTACCAATATTTTTCCCTAAACCTCATGCAAACGATAGGGAAAAGCTACTACACACATTGGATGTAAAAGAGCTTTAACACACTACAAAGAAAGGACGAACTCGGACTCCCGTGTTTCTCAACTCTTTGTTTCCTACGACCCGAAGGCTCCTGGACAGCCAGTAGCCAAGCGCACCATCTCCAGTTGGATAGCGCAATGCATCAAATTCTGCTATGACAAGCAGAATTTACATTTACAATCTACTCCTAAAGCTCACCAAGTCAGAGCAGTAGCAACATCCTTAGCACACCTGAAGAATGTGCAACCCATTGACATTTGTAAGGCAGCTACATGGTCATCACTGCATACCTTCACATCTCATTACTGCCTTGACCAGCAAGCAACCACGGATGCGAAGATAGGGCAAGCAATACTGCACTCTCTATCCTCCTGTCCACAGTGACTGCCACACTGTCAATGATCACGTCCAACCACATATGTCATGTATGACGTGATCGGGAGCTTTGGACTCCCATGACAGCATGGCTAATTCAGCCCTGCTATCGACGGGAAAAAGCAAGTTTGCTTACCGTAAACGATGTTTCCGTAGATAGCAGGATGAATTAGCCATGCTGACCCACCCTCCTCCCTGGCAGTCACCTAGTCTTCGACTACACTACAGCTTAATCACAGACTGAGGAGAGTCCGTTACTTTCCTGCGCGGGAACACACGCGCAGCCGCAGAGAGCAAAGCTCTGTTCTCTGCTTTGACAAGCTCCGCCTCCCGGGCCTGATTGACAGATCCCATGACAGCATGGCTAATTCATCCTGCTATCTACGGAAACATCGTTTACGGTAAGCAAACTTGCTTGTATGTGTATATGCAATCTTATAAACTTCAAAATATACATGCAAGTAAGGGTACATCAGTAAATTTCTGGATGTAAAAAAAAAGGGTAAACAGAGGGCATTCCAGGGTGGGGCCAACATTTATGTGAGTAAATTGCTATTTATAAGCACTTTATGCATGTAGATTCAGCAGCTTACTTGTGTACATTTACATCTGCCCCATATCTAGAGTAAGTGTCGTAAACACTGACTGGCTGGGTGGTCTGGGTGAAATGGGAGGTGTTGGCGGCTGAAGAGCCAGGGGGCCGGTGCGCAGGACTGTATGAGTGTGTGTGTATGTATGAGAGCGAGAGGTATCCTGTGTGACAGCTGGCATGTATGTGTGCAAGAGAGAGAGCGCCAAAGATTAGAGATGCTTAATGGGCCTCAAGTGGAGCTCATTCTGCTCACAGCCAAAATGTAGTCCCAGCAGGGCCACAGGCAGAGCTCATCCTGCCCGCAGCCAAAGACACAGATTAAAGAGGCATGAGAGAGAGAGGGAGCCTGTGTGAGAAGGGGGGGTATGTGTGAGTGTGTGTGAGTGTGCAGAAGAGAAGGGGAGAACCTGTATGAGGGTGTGAGAGAGAGAGAGGAACAGAGGGAGCCTGTATTAGGTTCTATATGAAAGAGGGGTCAAACTCTAGCAGGCAGATGCAGTAAACTGTGCACTAAGCACCTGTGTGCTGGATTTCAGCGCACAGTTTTACTGCATAGATTACAATTTTTTTAAACTCCCCAATGCATCAGGAGTTTAAAAAAAATGTATTCATTGTAAAATGTGTGTTAAGCACATTTTAATTTGGGGTCAGGGGCGCAGCATGTTAATGCTGGCACTTAAAACCCATAAAAAGTTTTAAAAAGGAAAAAAAATGAAGTTACCTCTGCCACTTAGTCTGATAAGGGCTCTCTCCTCATGGTCCGTGATCATTTCTTTTTATCCCCTTTTTTATGAATTTTAAGTGCCAACTCAATAGTGCTGGAAACTTAACTTCAGCTCTGACCAGGAGTTAAGTTTCCGTCACTAAGCTAACTAGAGTTAGGGCATGTGCACCTCTTTGCATGAGGTAATACTGCCTAATGCCCTTATTTGCATAGAATTTGAATGCGGGGGCACTAAGCACTTCACGTTGCTTTGAACGCTCATTTTGCATCAGCAGCAAGATTTATGCTCACAAATTAGGCATTCAAGTGTGGGTTAAAGTGTGCGTTGGTGTGAATGCGCCTCTCTGCATCGGGTTGAGCTGTGGCTTGAGAGGGCAGAGTGCAAGGGGTCTGGCCAGGGAAGCAGAGCGAGAAGGTGAAAGGGACACTCACCGTGTACTTCTAGGGGAATTCTGCTGCAAATATTTAAAACTGCATCTTTGAGTACTAACTTTTCTTTATTGCATTTTACATTAATGACTCGGAGACTGTGATGTATATTATCTTGATCAATGTATGCAGAAGTTTGCAGAATTTTTAATTTTTATAGGCAAAATTCCCCCAGGAGTAAATACCAAAAGTCATAGTTTCTGCTTCTCACCCAAAGATCAACTGCTCTAGTAGTTCCCCAATATATATTTATTTATTTAAACATGTATATACTGTATAACTAATACTAATATATATATATATATATATATATATATATATACACTAATATGTACCCCGGTATATAAAAAATCTGTAAATAAATAAATGTACAATATGCTTATGTTTGGTATTGGTGGAAATGATTTAAGATCTGCATCAAATTATCTGTTCACATAGTTATTCATGAAACCAAGGTCTTCGAAACCAACACAAAACAGTCTGGGAAAGCTTGCGGTTGGGTCATGTGTTGTGAGTCACACAGTCACATTGCACTAAACAACAAGTCTCAATGGCAAGACACATGTTTTGTGATTTTTACCATTGTATCCTTTGTTAAAGTATATTGCTATGGTCTCTTTCTGAGGAGCAGTGTGCTGTGAAGAATGAGCCACTCAACCTTTTACGTATATTTAAACTCCAATTTTGTGAGCTGTTTCCATAGCACAATCTTTCCTGCAGCTCTTCTGTCACCTGAGTAGAAATTTGTTGTGTGGGGTTTAGGACTGTAGTTAAAGTGGATCATTGCAGTGTAATGCAGATAGTTACACATGCTGATGTGTATGCAGCTATTTTAATGTTTGGAAATGAAGTTTAACTTGTCATTTATTGTCAGCGCTCAGCTATTATGAAATCAGCAGAGGGATTTGCAGAGGGCAAGCAGGATGGCAGTCTTCACACCTGGGTGACATCATCAGATGGTGTCCAGCATGAAAATCTTAGAGCTCTGACTGAGTCCTCACTAAGCAAGCCCATAGCATGCATTATACTGTGCTTCCACGCGGGCGCCCTTTAGTCTTTCTTTTTTCACGGAGCTTGGTGGTTGCTGTTAGAGCCTTGGAGAGTTTTTTCCCAGTGGGCTTGTTGCTTTTGCAAGCTTTCTCATTGTTTTCTCTTCACCATCCAACGAAGGGTTCCATGGTCATCCCAATAGAATCCCTAGGTAGATTTTTCAGCATTTTTATGTTTTCTTTTGCAGTTGTTCCCTTCCGGGTGGTGATGCCATCAACCTACTGTCGCCATAGAGTTTGATTTTGCATCCCTTTTGTTTTGTGATGCCAAGTCTTTCGGGTTCCTGTGGTGTCCTCGATGCAAGAGAACACCACATTATTTTATGCTAGAATTTCTTCTAGCTATTAATTAACTTTTATGTACATTTTAAATTTAATTTATTTATTTTATTATTTATTTAAGGTTTTTTTATATACCGGCATTCATGAAACAATCACATCATCCTGGTTTACAAATAAACAGGGGTGCAATAAATACATCAAAACAGAAATAACGTGTCAAAGAAAGCAGTTACAATTAACAAGGACTGTTGAACTGGGATTAGAGGAAATAAAGATAGTTTAGCAGAGACTAAATTATATACAAGGAGATGAGGTACAGCTGCTGTGTTGGATATGTTGATGGCGAGATGCATTAATTTAAGTCCGGGAAAGCTTGCATAAACAGCCAAGTCTTGAGTCTTTTTCTAAAGGTTGGGAGGCAAGGCTCCTGTCAGATCGGGAGGGATGGAGTTCCATAACGGTGGGCCAGCTGTGGAGAGGGCTCGATCTCTTAAGGTAATGTGACTAGTGGTTTTAGTAGGGGGTACATGGAGGCATCCTCTGTATGCGTCTCTGGTAGGTCTTGTGGAGTTGTGTAAGCGGAGAGGAAATTGTAGGTTAATTGTGGTGTGTTGATGGATGATTTTGTATATCAAGGAGATGGATTTGTAGATGATTCTGAAGTGAATTGGTAGCCAATGAAGGTCTTTTAGAATTGGGGAAATATGGTCTCTTTTCCTGGTGTTTGTTAGTAAACGGGCTGCTGTGTTTTGTACCATTTGTAGCTGTTTGGTGTAGGAGGAAGGGAGACCAAGTAGGATAGCGTTACAGTAATCTAACTGAGAAAATAATTGCTTGGAGGATCGTTCTGAAATCTTGGGCGTGGAAGAGAGGTCTTATCCTTTTTAAAACTTGATTTTGATTGTTTTTCTTTAAATTTTTATTTTGCCCACTGTAAACCGTTTTGACAAAATTTATTTTTATAAAACGGTATATAAATATTTTTAAATAAATAAACTATGTCTATCATGGATACCCATTATAGATGTGTCCTCTGCTTGAGGACATAGATGCACAGAAATGACCCCAAAAGGATGCTGGTTCCGCTTAGATTTGATGGAACATCTGTTCAGCCACCTGAAGACCAAATTGTCAGCATTGGAGGCATCGATATCAGTGGATCTTGGAGCTACACCAATGGAAGTGGAGTCATTGCTATCGGTGTCAGTGGATGGTAGGGAATCCGAAAACAGTCAATCACCCAGCTCCTTTCAGTCAAAGAAGGCCTCTGGTTTGTCGTCCTTGACCTCTACATCAAAGGAAGCCAAAGAAGAATCTGCATCGGTCCCCATTTATGCATGGTGCCAAACAAGGGGATGGTCCAGCAGCTGCTGAGAGCCCCCCTGAAGTGGCCCCATGATAAGCGCTCATCCTCCAAATATCCTGGGGGCTTACCACAGTCTCCACCAGTCCTGGTGCCTGCCACCGATCCTCCATGTGGTCTCTCCTGCCTCCCAGTCTGTGTTGGTATCAGCGATCTTTAAGAAAGAATTGGAGAGATGTATTCAGCAGGCCGTTGGAAAGGCACGTCAGGGCCTCGGTCTCGGGGCAAAGATGGCACCCAGAGTGGCACTGCCGATCCTTAAGCAACTGCTCGACTCTTTGCAGGCTCTCGTCGGCTCTGCACTGGTGTCGGTGCCCAATTCGTCACCAAGACCCAGAGGGGCTTTGATGTCAGTAGCAGCTGTTAATCCCCATCTCCTAGTCAGCTATACTAGTAACTGACCTGATGGCCATGGACAGAGCACACAGAGATCTCTCCCTTGTAAGTCATAGTGGTTCAGAATCCTCTTACTCCTGGGAGTGTGGTGGCTCAGATGATAGTTCAGATGAAGAATCATTGATGGGTCTCTCCTCCAACTCCTTGCCTCTTCCAAACAGAAGGAAATCCCTGCCTGAGGGACCTCTCCTTCGCAGGTTTTGTGTGGTTGATGGTGGATGCCATCCCATTTACATTGCAGCACAAAATGCTGGATATCCTTCAGTATGTGAAGCCTTCTAAGGAGATTGTGGTAGTGCCAATGTACAATATCCTCCAGGAAGTGATGTTGACAATGTGGGAGATTACCCTCTCAATGGCTCCCATAAACAAGAAGGTGAACCTGATTTATCTTGTCCAGAAAGCTTCCAGATTTGATAGAGCACCATCTGTCACACCAATCTGCAGTGGTTGAATCCAGTCTCAAGAAGGCCAAATGCTCTAGGACCCTATCCTCGAGCCATGGATACTCTTGGAGGTCTTTAAAAACATGAGAGGTCTAGAACAGGTAATTTAATGTATTTATTTATTTAAAAAGTTTTGTGTACCGTCATTCAAAAATACATCACAACGGTTTACATAAAATAACTCCAAATTTTACAGAATGCAGCAGCATGGGGATTTACCGGTATTAGAAAAAAGGACCACATCACACCAATATTAGCAGAATTACATTGGCTTCCAACCAAATATCGAATACAGTATAAAACACTCAGTACGCTTCACAAATTAATATATAATGAGCATGCAGACTGGTTTAATACAACAATTCGTCTTCACACACCCATAGGAATCTAAGATCTGCAAATAAAGGCCTGTTACTGATACCATCAGTAAAAACAGCACATTAAACTCAGGTTAGAGATAGAGCAATATCACTCGCCGGGTCTAAAATTTGGAATGCCATGCCCATGAAACTCAGACTTCAATATGACCTCAGGCAATTTAAGAAGGACTTGAAAACATGGCTATATGCACAGGCTTTTACCACCGAGAAAGGAGTAATTATTTGTTGTTTATTTCTTCTTTAATTAGGATTTTAGTATTTATTGTGTATTTTACATTATTAATGTTTTTTTATGCTCTTATTGATTTTTATAAAATTTTATTAGGTTTTATTTTGCATTTTATTATCTGATTATTAATATTTATTATGTTATGTCACAGTTTATGAATTGTAAACCGTTGTGATGGTCCCACTTAACGACGTTATATAAAAGCTGTTTTTTTTTGGTTTTTGTTTTTATTATTTATTTATGCGATTTTAAATACATATTCACTTATACAAGTATTAACACTTGATAGGCAATATACAAAGTGCATATTAGCATCTCGTATTTCTAAATAACAAAGAAATGAAGAAAAAACAAATTTATATTCCCCTAATTGCACTTTATGAAATAAAAGAAATATGGGAGAGCCCCTAAACAAAGAGCATTACATTGGGGAAATATACATTTAACTATGTTAAACATACTGGCGTATGAGAGGTACCACCACTAAATTTACTTATGCCTATCACATTAGTTGTTAAACTACTGGGGAGCTTGGGAGTGGGAGTCTATGAAATCTCTGAGTTGGGATGGATCAAAGAAAACATAATTCTGATCCCGGAAGAAAATAAGACATTTACAAGGAAATTGTAATTTGAACCTCGCTCCCAATTGTAATATTTCGGGCCTCATATTCAAAAAGAGATTTTGCCTTTCTTGGGTGCTCTTAACAAGATCGGGAAGCACCAAATCTTATGTCCAAAGAACATGGCTTGTCGATTCCTGAAGAAATATTTAAATATATTATTTTTGTCCATTAGAAAAGCAAAGGTGACCAATAAAGGTCTCCTCCTTGAAACAGTCAGTTCTAAAGACGATTCTGGAAGAGTAGTCAAATCTGGCAAGGATTGATCTTCTACATTTCCTGTGGCCACTTCTTTATAAGGTAAATAGTATGCTTTTGTTATAACTGGTTTTATCTCCTCCGGTACTTTCAAAATCTGAGCAACATAGAATCTAAATATGTCTACCGGGGAAACATTCTTCAAAACAGGAAAATTTGTGAATCTTAAATTATGAGATCTCAAATTATTCTCAATTTTCTCAAGCCTTCTGTCAACCTCAGATTCTTTCTTAATCACAGTTTCCTGTATTTTCTCAAATTTTACCAGACGTGCTTCTATTGATTCATTCTTTTGCTTTTGCTCCATTATTTGGTTCGCATTTGAAAGAGTTTGGTTTTTAATCTCAGTTACATCTTTAGAGAGTCCCAGTATTAACTTCTCAATTGACTGCAGCGCCATCCAGACCGCAGTTAAGGTCACCTCAGAGGTAGGCTGAAGTAATAAGTTCAGTCCCAGAGTTTCACGGCTCTCCATTTCTCCTCCCCTAGCCTCCCCGGCACCATTATCCAGGCCTGAAATTCCTATTACTGCGACATTTCCTGCATCCTCTCCCCGACCATTACCTGGTAGGAGCCGTGCTCTAGTCGCATTCTCCATGATTGAAAGTCCTCTAGATGGTATTCCTTGCTTAACCACTTCGATTCCCTGCGAGAAGTCACCCGTAGAATCGGTGGTTCCAGTCCTCTCACGATCCAAATCAAGGCCTGGGGGTGCCGGTCTGATGGGCGAGCCGGGGCTCAGAGAAGTTTCGTCGGCCCGAAGGGTCAGACCATGCTCTTGCTCCGGTCCTTCAAGGGCCAGCCCGCTCGGCGTGAGTGGTGGAATCGCCGGAAAAAAACTCCCGATACGCGGTTGAGAAGCTTCCAGCGGGGTAGAGGAGGTTTCCCCTCCCCGCACCCTCGCTTTCCACTTAGTATGCGGCATGAAAATTCAACAAACGAGGAAAAACTCAGGAGCTCACACCAGCGTATCCTCTCAGTCGGCCATCTTGTGGGCGTCTCATATAAAAGCTGTTAAATTAAATAAATAAATAAAACATGGGTGTACATCGAAATTTTAAAAACTCACGTTCAGTACGAAAACATATACCTTAATAATAGAAAAGAATACAAAAACATGAGAGATTAAGCCAATCTTTGTTCTAGATGTTATTAGCCTTTCTCAAGGTTATCTGAGTAGGCTTGTTCAAAGAGCCAGGTCTTTAAGGCTTTATAAAATTTTTTAAACTCTGTTTCGAGTCTCAGTTCAGCAGGCATCGTATTCCAGAAACTGGGTCCTGCGATAAAAATGATTCTCTCATGCACTAATGTGAGATGGGCTGTATTTACCAAGGGGATTTGAAGGTAAATGTGAATCGGTTGTTTACTCTTTCGGATAATAGAAGGACTAGGGGGCACTCCATGAAGTTAGCATGGGGCACATTTAAAACTAATCGGAGAAAGTTCTTTTTCACTCATTGCACAATAAAGCTCTGGAATTTGTTGGCAGAGGATGTGGTTAGTGCAGTTAGTGTTGCTGGGTTTGAAAAAGGTTTTGGATAGGTTCATGGAGAAGTCCATTAACAGCTATTAATGAAGTTATCTTAGGGAATATCCACTGCTATTAATTGCATTAGTAACATGGAATAGACTTAGTTTTTGGGTACTTGCCAGGTTCTTATGGCCAGAATTGGCCACTGTTGGAAACAGGATGCTGGGCTTGATGGACCCTTGGTCTGACCCAGTATGGCAATTTCTTATGTTCTTGAAAGGAAAGTGTTTCTGGGCACCATTCTCATTGCCCGCATAGCAGCTTACCAGCTCTTCATGAGCCAATACGTGTGGGGCATCCTGAAGCAGGTGCAGGAGGTGGCAGAGTAGCTTCCTCAGAAGCAGCGCAACATTCTCCAGTCACTGCTGACCAAGGATCTGGAATGCAGAAAACATGGGGTCCGTTCATCCTATAATGTTTTCAAGGTGGCATCGAGGGGCTCTGCTGTTGAGATAGGAGCGCATAGACTCTCCTGGCTACATGGCTCCATTCTCTGTCCAAAAGTGCAGGAAAGACTCGCTGACATGTACTGGAGAGAATCTCTTTGGGGATCATATAAAGGACACGGTGGCACAAATCCATGATCATTGTGCGACACTCCAGCAGTTCTCCACATCTCCTCCAGGAGGTATCTGAGGTCAGGGCAGAGAAAGTATTTCTTCTTCCACCCTCCCTCAGTCCTGTGCTCAGTAGGCCCCTTGCAACCAGTCCAGGGAGCAGAGGGTGCCTAAGCCCCAGATGGCTTCCCAGCCAACACCTGAGACTGCATTTTGACTGGACTGAGGAGAGCATAGCCCAGATCACAATACCTGTGCTAGAGGACCTGCCAGTTAGGGGTAGGCTGCAGTTCTATACAAATCATTGGCTCAGTGGGTCCTTGGTATTGTCTGGAGAGGGTAAAAATTAATCTATTGTGTGGCCTACCAAATCTCCCTCTGAAACCGTCTTGTGGCCAAACAGCATATCAAGAACTACTGCTTGCAGAGTTCTCCTCCCACTTAATGGCCTGAGAGGTCAAGGCTGACCTATCAGGGCAGAAGGAATAGATATTGTGGTCTAGACAGGCCCTGTACTGTACAGAAACACAGAAGAAATAATCCCTGCCTTATGAAGTTTACAATCTAGTCAACACATAGAGACAAATAAGAGGCTAGGGTTAAAATCACCAGGTTTGATGGGATATAATTAAGGAAAGGGACTACTTAGCTAGCAGAGTAAGTCTGTGCTATTTAAGAGTACATACAAAAAAAAGCCCCAGGGTGCCACTCTAAGCAGATTCTTCATTTGGACATCGGAGTCAGCCTCTCTTCAGCTAAAGCACAGGCCAAACCAGCTTTTTGTAGGCACTTGCAGCCAAAGTTAAAAAAAAAATCTGAAAATGAAACCATAAACCTTGCTTCTGCTAAAGCATACAAAACTGGTAACCAGTTAGACTTTTAAACCATAATAACGTAGCTGAAACCACTCCAAGTTGAGTCAGGAGTTCTCTCTCCAGTGTAAATACCATCTATACATAACTTTGAAAACATTCCCTTGAGTGTTTGCATTAAAAAGTTAAATCGTTCAACAGATCTTCCAGCTTCTGCTCTTTGTGTATTTATAATATAAATAAAAATATAAAGTGACTGCAGTTTTATTCAGAAGACCCTGATAGCATTTAGTACCCAGGTTTAAACCTCACTCCTTCCCCACCCCCTCAAGATTTCACTGCCTGAACTGTTCATGTCTACTTAGGCATATCTTTAAAATATGGAAAACAAATTCAAATGTTCCTTATATGATCCATTTCCAAATATTGTCCCAAGTCTCCATCTAACTCTCCAGGAATTTTCCCACTTTCCTCTGTAATAGTGCATGTATTTGTAACTCCCCACCCTTCGTTAAAGCTCGTCTTCGGTGGCTGCAGGGTAGGAAAAGACGTCAGTAGCATGGGATCTATTTAATGTTTGGGTCCTTGCCAGGTACTTGTAATCTGGATTGGCCACTGTTGGAAACAGGATGCTGGGCTTGATGGTCCCTTGTGTCTGACCCAGTATGGCATGTTCTTATGTTTTGTGTTCAAAAACTTGCATTCAGTCAGAAAAATAATGAGGTCCACACCAAAAATGTATTCCAAAACAGAGAATTTATTAAAAGTCCAAAAATGTAGTCACAGTCCAGGAACAAAATGCAGAAGAAAATCAACATACACTGCAAGTGCCAGAAAACCAGCTCGTGGTTAGCAACGTTTGCTATTTCACTGACAGTTCTGCCCTCATCAAATGTTATCACTTTTCAGAGCTTTGATCCAGCTCCACACACACACGGGTCAGTTTCTTTACAGAGCCCAGGAAACTATGCTGAAAGTCCCTCTTTTCACTGACGAGGGAAATACCTGCACTACCTGAACATAATGCGGTCTGAAGCGCCGAAAAGCGGAAGATAAATAAATAAATAAATAAAAGCTGACGGCGAAGCCCCCAACGTATTCTTTTAACTGCCAACTCTTCAAATCCATGGAAAGGCCTATGCACAATCTGATTATCTTTTCATAGATAAATACTAAAATCTTGGTATAGATCCAGTTTGAAACATATTTGTAATAGATTTTGGGGCCATGCATACTTTCCTGTTAAACAGTCGAATAATTCTTACCCACGAATCACACTCTCTTCTGCCCCTTTAAAGCGACATTCTGGCTCTCCTACAGTGGAGGTGAAAGTGATGGAAATGTTATTGATCTGAACTTTGCTGTCACTCCCGAGTGTGATTGTACTGCAGCAGGAGAGTGTGATTGTACTACAACAGGAGAGTGTGATTGTACTGCAGCAGGAGAGTGTGATTGTACTGCAGCAGGAGAGTGTGAAGAGTGTGATTGTACTGCAGCAGGAGAGTGTGATTTACTGCAGCAGGAGAGTGTGATTGTACTGCAGCAGGAGTGTGTGATTGTACTGCAGCAGGAGAGTGTGATTGTACTGCAGCAGGAGAGTGTGATTGTACTACAGCAGGAGAGTGTGATTGTACTGCAGCAGGAGAGTGTGAAGAGTGTGATTGTACTACAGCAGGAGAGTGTGATTGTACTGCAGCAGGAGAGTGTGAAGAGTGTGATTGTACTGCAGCAGGAGAGTGTGATTGTACTGCAGCAGGAGAGTGTGATTGTACTGCAACAGGAGAGTGTGATTGTACTGCAGCAGGAGAGTGTGAAGAGTGTGATTGTACTGCAGCAGGAGAGTGTGATTGTACTGCAGCAGGAGAGTGTGATTGTACTGCAGCAGGAGAGTGTGATTGTACTGCAACAGGAGAGTGTGATTGTACTGCAGCAGGAGAGTGTGATTGTACTACAGCAGGAGAGTGTGATTGTACTGCAACAGGAGAGTGTGATTGTACTGCAGCAGGAGAGGGTGATTGTACTGCAACAGGAGAGTGTGATTGTACTGCATCAGGACAGCTGCAGCCCCTTTACTTTGGGCTTCATCAGAACTATTTTGACCCTCTGTGATTTCTTCCTTCCCATATGAAGACCTAAATATGATTTTGGAGGTCCATGAAAGGCTTTTTTTTTTTTTTTTTTTTTAGCACATCCAGAGGGAACATTTCGAAGAGAAATTTTAAGCTAAAGCAAAATATTCATTTTTACTGATTTTATTTGTCCCAATCATGACATCTGGTATGGTCTCCACTTCATATTAAATCTTGTCTAATCGTTACCAAAGGAGAGGAAAATTCTTAGACTATATACCTTACCTAAATCATTTGTATGCACACACCAATCCCAAGTGAGAGACAAGGAAGAAGGAGTTAATAAACATGTGGATAAAGGTGAACCGGTAGATATAGTATACTTGGATTTTCAGAAGGCGTTTGACAAAGTTCCTCATGAGAGGCTTCTAGGAAAAGTAAAAAGTCATGGGATAGGTGGCGATGTCCTTTCGTGGATTGCAAACTGGCTAAAAGTCAGGAAACAGAGAGTAGGATTAAATGGACAATTTTCTCAGTGGAAGGGAGTGGACAGTGGACAGTGGAGTGCCTCAGGGATCTGTATTGGGACCCTTACTTTTCAATATATTTATAAATGATCTGGAAAGAAATACGATGAGTGAGATAATCAGATTTGCAGATGACACAAAATTGTTCAGAGTAGTTAAATCACAAGCAGATTGTGATAAATTGCAGGAAGACCTTGTGAGACTGGAAAATTGGGCATCCAAATGGCAGATGAAATTTAATGTGGATAAGTGCAAGGTGATGCATATAGGGAAAAATAACCCATGCTATAATTACACGATGTTGGGTTCCATATTAGGGTCTACAACCCAAGAAAGAGATCAAGGTGTCATAGTGGATAACACATTGAATTCGTCGGTGCAGTGTGCTGCGGCAGTTAAAAAAGCAAACAATGTTGGGAATTATTAGAAAGGGAATGGTGAATAAAACGGAAAATGTCAAAATGCCTCTGTATCGCTGCATGGTGAGACCACACCTTGAATACTGTGTACAATTCTGGTCACCACTTTTCAAAAAAGATATAGTTGCGATGGAGAAGGTAAGGGGAATGGAACAGCTCCCCTATGAGGAAAGACTAAAGAGGTTAGGACTTTTCAGCTTGGAGAAGAGATGGCTGAGGGGGGGATATGATAGAGGTGTTTAAAATCATGAGAGGTCTAGAACAGGTAGATGTGAATCGGTTATTTACTCATTCAGATAATAGACTAGGGGGCTCTCCATGAAGTTAGCATGTGGCACATTTAAAACTAATCGGAGAAAGTTCTTTTTCACTCAACGCACAATTAAACTCTGGAATTTGTTGCCAGAGGATGTGGTTAGTGCAGTTAGTATAGCTGGGTTTAAAAAAAGATTGGATAAGTTCTTGGAGGAGAAGTCCATTACCTGCTATTAATTAAGTTGACTTAGAAAATAGCCACTGCTATTACTAGCAACAGTAACATGGAATAGACTTAGTTTTTGGGTACTTACCAGGTTCTTATAGCCTGGATTGGCCACTGTTGGAAATAGGATGCTGGGCTTGATGGACCCTTGGTTTGACCCAGTATGGCATGTTCTTATTTTTCTTATTTTCTTATTTTATCTATTAACTCGATGTTTTAATTTAAAAGCGGATATTGCACTTTGGAAGCCAAATTAGAAGATTCCCACTGCACACCAACTTATATATTATTGCCTTCCTCTTCATATTAGATAGTGATTCACTTCCAATATTGTGTTAAATATTTTTTTCACTCTTAAATAACCTTGTACCAGCAAGATAAATGCATGAACACTAACTGCCTGATTCACTGAGGCTTTTCTCCCATTCTGTATCTATGGGAAAATACCTTGATGAATCAAGCCCTAAGTTAGAAAACTCCACTATAAACAATAATTATAAGAGAGAGTTTTATTAAAGGACCATCTTATTCTGAGGAGCATAGGCCATAACTTAAGCCACTTGACCCTCAATTCCAATCATAGATACCATGCTAATATATTTTTTGTGTTTTTTATGCACTAAAATGTCCAGCAATATGGCACAAATCTCATTGAAAATAATGAAGATGAAAAGATATCTCATAAACATTGTCATCTTTCATACAATTGATTATCTGTACTAATCAAAAGGCATGAGATAAATACCAAATATATAAATACATAAGGCTCATTATGTTTTGCCATTGGGAACCTCTGATACAAATAGGAGCCTTACATGCAAAGTGATGTCTGATGTCTTCATTAGTCTTTGAATTTTAAAAAATGGGTAAGAAATAATATGGGGGATTTTATTGTGTCTTTTTTTTTTCTTAGTTGCTCTTTAACCTGCCTTGATTACTTCTATAAATAATTTATAAGGAATAATTTCCTACATGTGTTTCTTATTAGTGTTTTTGGCCTTTTGATCCCATTCTGCCTTGGGGTCCAGGCAGAGATATTACTCTGCATTTGCCCTGGTTGCAATATCTGTGATCAGGCCCACACGGTCTCTAACACCCCCGAATAGCATGGGAACTAGTACATACTTGGAGCGGACGCACGATCTAACTTAGAAAGAATGTCTGGCTCTGTGTGTGTCATTGATGCCGAGGGTGCCAGGAATCCCTGGGAACAAGCTCTTCTATTGGTTCTCAGACTGAAGCCCATAATCTCATTTTTATACATTTCTATCGCCATTTCACAGCATTTTTAACACATTTTTACATTACTACACCTTTGTCTTTTACCATATGACTCAAAACCAATATTTTTCTATATTTTTCTTATTTTTGCTTCTGGAAGTGTACATATTTGTTTAGAAAAGGCAATGCATGTGTGTTTTATTGACTTTATGGCCCTTAATTTTGTTTTAATTTTGTTTTTCCAAGTGTGCCACTGCTTTCTTACCTCTGCTTGTCCCATGTACTCATTTTATGACTGTGCCCAGACCCATCCACTCATGCTAGAACCTGCAGGAAGGTGGACATACTCATACATGCTTATAACTATCTAAGCCTGCCTATACCTGCTTTTATACTTAGGTGATGTGCCTGGATAGGCAGTCTGCATCAGTCACCTCCTTCAGTTATACTGAGCTAAATCTGAACATAAGAACATGCCATACTGGGTCAGACCAAGGGTCCATCAAGCCCAGCATCCTGTTTCCAATAGTGGCCAATCCAGGCCATAAGAACCTGGCAAGTACCAAAACAAATAAATCTCGAGTTACTATTGCTCATTAATTAATAGCAGTTTATGGATTTTTCCACTAGAAACTTATCCAAACCTTTTTAAACCCAGTAATACTAACTACTGTAACCACATCCTCCGGCAATGAATTCCAGAGTTTAACTATGCGCTGAGAGGTTTTATTTGAGAAGTAGTATTAAAATATAAATGCAGCTGAAGCCAGAAGGATGCTGGGCTGCATAGAGAGAGGAATAACAAGCAAGAAATAATGGCCTTGTATAGGTCCTTGGTGAAGTCTGACCTGGAGTACTGTGTTTAGTTCTGGAGACTGTATCTCAGAAAGGATAGAGGTAGGATGGACATAGTCCAGAGAAAAACAACCAAAATGATATGGGATCTGTATCGGAAGACTTATGAGGAGAGGCTGAAGGATCTAAATATGTATTCCCTGGAGGAGAGGAGGTGCAGGGGAGATCTGATATTTATTTATTTTTATTTATTTAAAAACTTTTCTATACCGTCGTTAAGTTAGATAACCATCACAACGGTTTACAGCAAGGCACGCTAATGAAAATGTGAAAGGTACTAAGGATGCACGAATGTCAAACCTTTTCCATTGGAAAGGAAACTGTAGAACTAGGGGTCACAAAATGAACCTCCAAAGGGAATGACTCAAAAACAACATCAGGAAATATTTTTTCACAGAGAGGGTGGTGGATGCCTGGAATTCCCTCCCAAATGAGGTGGTGAGGACAAAAACAGTCAAAGAATTGAAAAGGGCATGGAATAAACACTGCAGATCTGCAGAGGTTGGAAATGAAGAAACAGGTTCAGGGGGTGACCTGCAGTGAGCGGCAGTTGCTACCCTAAGACTGGATGGACCATTTGGTCTTTATCTGCTGTCATTACTGTTACTATTTCCAATTTGCTTACATAAAAAGAACTGTGCAGCTGAAATTCTGTCATCAGCTGTATGGCAGTTTACTCCTGTTTGGTAAGCAGAGGGCATTTTAGTATATTGTTTTAATTTTATAATTAATATCTTTCTTGAAGGAGGAGCAATTTAGATACTGAAATATATTTAGAAGAAAGTTCCTCTTCTCCCCCATTTGTAAAATTACAATCAGGCTGTCCTGTGTTTAATCTTTAGAATAGTCTGCATTGAAGACTTTTGTATTTATATAAAAGTGTGTGGAATGGCACCATATACTGCCCTATAATGTATTCAGCTTAAAACGTTGTGTTGGCACTAGCCATTAAGTGGTGGCAACATATATTCTGATCCGTCTTTGCATCTGCTGCAGCAGCTCTTTCTATGTGTCCTTGTAAGCAGCCTGTGCCGGCCTTGAGCTCTTGAATATATCTATATTAGTTGTATCTTCTGCCTCTCTTCTCTCTCACTGGGTGATGACACAACAGTGGATAATTTCTGATCCGTCTTTGCATCTGCTGCAGCAGCTCTTTCTATGTGTCCATGTAAGCAGCCTGTGCCGGCCTTGAGCTCTTGAATATATCTATATTAGTTGTATCTTCTGCCTCTCTTCTCTCGCACTGGGTGATGACACAACAGTGGATAATTTCTGATCCGTCTTTGCATCTGCTGCAGCAGCTCTTTCTATGTGTCCTTGTAAGCACCCTGTGCCGGCCTTGAGCTCTTGAATATATCTATATTAGTTGTATCTTCTGCCTCTCTTCTCTCGCACTGGGTGATGACACAACAGTGGATAATTTTTCTGTTTGCAGACTATTTTAGTAAGCATACCTCAGAGCTCAGGGAGCCAAAAATGCTCTCCAAATAGGACAGCACAGTTCATCAAGGCTGCCACATGTCTTATGTTATTGTCAAAGAAAGTAAAGCAAAATAAATAACCATGGCACCATGAGCAGTCTTAGAGTAACCTAAGGATTCAGGCTGGACTCTGGCCGAAATCTTGCATAAACTTCTTTATTAGAAAACAAAAGCAACTCTGCTATTGTTTGTAGTTCAGCAACACAAAGATAGTATTACAACTTACAGTTCAGTAGTGTTTTCTTTCTCTCCCCTGGGCCTGGCTAGTTATACACCTTCCCAGGGACTCCGCCCAGACCAGGATTCTATGCTGTCTTAACCTTAAGGTGGACTGGGCCACATCCTTGGATCCAGGTCTTTAAGGGATTTGGGGATTTTCTCCTCCTTAGCTCAAACGTCTTAGGCTGAGTGTGTGCCCTTACTAGGGGTATACACCTAAGAAAACCCCCATTCCTATCCTGCTGAATTGAGACTCGAAACAGAGTTTCAAAAATTTAAAAAAAGCCTTAAAGACCTGGCTGTTTGAAAAAGCTTACTCAGACAACCTTGAGAAAGGATAACAACATTGAGAGCTAAGAACTATTATTAATTTCTGGTTTTGTTTTTGAGAATGAAGTAACTGTGTATTGAATGTGTGTTGTAAAACTCTAATATACACTCTGTGTTTTATATACAACCAAAGAATGCTTCTTCAAGCTACAGGTCCTGAAGCAACTTAGACCGCTCTTACACTTCAAGGATTTCCGTTCGGTGCGTCAAGCCATACTGTTTTCAAAGATCGACTATTGTAACGCTCTATTACTTGGTCTCCCCGCTTCGTCCACCAAACCTCTTCAGATGCTGCAAAACGCAGCGGCTAGGATCCTTACAAACACTCGTCGCAAGGACCATATCACACCAATCCTAAAAATCCTACACTGGCTGCCCATCCAATATAGAATACTTTTCAAGGCTCTCACCATCATCCACAAATCCGTCTACCAGCAATCCACTCTCCAACTCACCTTCCCACTCGAATTACATACTTCCGCAAGACCGATCAGAACTGCCTACAAAGGTTCGCTCAAGGCCCCCCCAACAAATCATCGGTCCACAACTCTATTCACAAGCGAGCTCTTTCAACAGCAGGTCCACTACATTGGAATTCACTTCCCCAAGACTTACGCCAAGAACAATGCCATTCAACATTCAGAAAGAAATTGAAAACCTGACTGTTCGCAGAAGCCTACCGCTGAAGGATCTCCTCAACCATCACTGACTCTCATTCTCCCACCCCTCCCTAATCCCTACCCCCCCTCTTTTCCCTCTCCCCTTCCCCCCCTTCCCCCCCTTCCCCCCCACCCAACCTCACCCTTTCCTTCTCCCACTGGACATACCATGCTAATAACTGCCTAGGATAAATCTATGTTTACGTATCTTATATTTTTGTTGATTATATATATATTTATCTCTCTCTAATTGTTTCTTAGTTTAAATTCTGTACTGTCTTCCATTGCCCAGGTTTTACGCTCCCTGTTTAATGTAACTTTACTTTCTACCTTGATGTTAATTGGTTTCCCCTCAGTTACATTGTAAACCGGTACGATAAGACCTAGTCTTGAGCATCGGTATAGTAAAAGAAACTAACTAAATAAATAAATAAATATTTTTATTTGTGAACCGTTGTGATGTATTTCGAACGACGGTATACAAACTTTTTAAAATAAAATCCTTCCCAGCCTGTGCTGCGGCTGTTTAACACGTCTAAGTTTTCCCTTCTCCATCCCATTTGGGAAACCACTCCAAGGTTCATAGGGTGCCCACTGTTCCTTATTTGTCCCAATAAGTTCCGTTACTTTGTTTACCCGTATTCTGGAAAACCCCCGTTCTCTTTGCAATGTGCCATCAGGTTCTTGGTGACAAGTCATCTGTCCTGGCTTTATTGTTCATAAGCTGACCACACATGTTTGTAAACTGGGACAATTGTGCCCTAAAACCACCAGATATGAGAGCTCAGAAAGTATTCCCATGTCCATAATGGTTTGCCCTGCCGGAGTTATCAGCAGAACCTAACTAGTTGGGTACTGCTGCTGGTCACCATGTATGCGGGTGAATGTTTCCTTGCTCTTGTAATTAATCCGTCCTTTCTGGGCTAAGTCTTTACATATCTTTCCACATCCTGAATCCAGTAGGGCCAGCTCCACTGAAATTACAAAGTCTGAAAGTTCCCCACGTGGCCCAGCTACCTAGTTACAATTTTGCATTTTCACAAAAGCATTTGCCCATTCTTGCTCCCACTCTTCATTCTCTCATTAAGTACAATGCTCTTTCCCTCCACAGTGGGACCATGCCTGTGGGATTTGTTCTGCTTTGATTTCAATAGTGCCTACAACTGGTTTGGAACTCCCTTCATTCAGGGGGCTGCATTCTTTCATGTGCTACTACGCTGACTTGCTCTCCCATTCTGTGACCTCCAGCCATAGGCAGTCCTCATCAGCATGGTTGTCCGCCTTACAGAAGGAACATGGCCACAATACTTGTTCCATTTTAAGTTTACCCCTTCCAAAGATTCTTTGCTTTCTTCTTTGTCATAGGAGCAATACTCTTCCTCATGTCCTTTCCCAACACAAAGTGAACAAAAGAACAAAGGGTCTGTACCCACAGTAGTCAAGAGGATGGGTACTTCTGAGATTCCCTTTTTTCTCCGTCTCCTCAGTTGTCCCTGTTTTGAAGGTCCTCTCTTGCAATGCATGTATTAACCTCTGGTGTTGGCTGAGTTACCATGGCCACAGTTCCTTGGTATCGGCAGTTTCTGGCCAAATGTCCTCGCTTCCTACAGTTGAAATGAGCAGAGTAGCCCAATAGCTATGCTTTAAGTTTGGAGGTAGAGTTGTCCTGCTCTGAGGACTGTTGTTTGGGTCCTGTGCTTTCACTGCCACAATCGGAAGTCTGGATAGATTGTCTTTCCAGTCTCTGCACTAATTCTGGCATCAGCTGAGCCTGATGAAAGGTGTTTGCCACTTCCAAGACTTTCTCAAGGGTGAGTCCTGGGTGTCGACAAATCCAATTCTGCATGAATTGGTCCAGCCTTTCCAGGAACTGCTCCAAAAGGACCTGACTGGCTACCTCAAGGATTGTCTTCACCTTAGACTGTAGCCACTTCCATCTGGCATCTTTTAGCCAATGGAAAAGGCTTCATGGGGTTTCCCCTGGCTGTAGGATACTCCTTCAGAACTGCTGACAGTAGGTCTCTGTCATATAACCCACTCTTTCCAGGATAGTGTACTTTACCATGGAATAGTCTGCACTCCCATCGGGATTGGCTGCTTAACTCTTGCGGTGACTAATTTTGCTAGATATGTAGTCCAACTGTCCTATTTCTTTCAAAATTCACATCTGAGTCTTCCCCTGCTTTCATCTTAAACAGAACAGGTGGTGGAGGGCATGCAATTTGTATTGCTTGTGCCAGCTGGGTCGGTACCATTTGTTGGCTGCTCACCAACGCCAGCTGCTGGGACACTTGTTCAGTCAGGGTGTGCACTGCACCCCAAGTTTTCTGCTGCCCCTCGACGAGGGCAAGCATGGCTTGCTCCATGCCAACCTACTGGTTCTGGCACCACAAATGTTTGCTGAAGGGATGTGCCCTGTTCTGAAATACTCAAACACAACTTCTTTTCTCCTTGCAGGAAAAAAACAAAACAAAACCTGCCTGTTCAGTGCGACTCACTATAAATATAAGTCCCTGATTCTAGGCGAAGCTGTCCTTCTTAGCATGTTTATAAATTAAACTTTTGGCTACCACTGCAGCAAGGCCCAATAAAGGAGAAAGTAACAGAAGAGGGAAAAAAAGTCCCCCCTTTCTTTTTCTCTTCTTTTGGCATAGTTTCTCTGCATGTGCAAGACTTAGCACAGAAATCCCCAAACTGACACCATATGTGGCACCGTTAGTTTTAGAGTAGCCAGAGAATTTAGGCTGGTCTCTGGCTGAAATCTTGCATAAACTTCTGTATTAGTGACAAAAAAACCAAAAGCTATTCTTTGCAGTTCAACAACACAAAGGTAGTATTACAACTTACAGATTTATTTATTTTATTTATTTATTTAAAGAGTCTTCTATACCGATGTTAGTCGAAACATCACCTCAGTTTACATGGAACAAAAGCAACGGAAATTACAAGTAACAGGGGAAGGGTAGTGGGTACAAAAAACCAATAGGAGAGCAGAGAAGCATAGGAACAATTAATAAGTGAACTATAATGTCATAAGGTCATGACCCATCACAATTCAATATTCATCAGGGGTGTTGGGGAAAGGCTTGTTTGAATAGCCAGGTTTTGAGCTGGGCTCTGAATTTGGTGATGCAAGGTTCAAGTCTGAGGTGGGTTGGGAGTGAGTTCCAGTGCATAGGTCCAGCAATGGAGAGCGCCCGATCCCTTGTAGCTGTGAGGTGTGCTTTCTTTAGGGATGGCACATGGAGGGACCCTTTGTTAGTGGTCCTTGTCGGTTGATTCGAGCAGGCAAATTGGAAGGGATCTACCAGCCAGTTGGAGTGATGGGAATATAAGGCTTTATGGATAATGGTCAGGGATTTAAAGAGGATGCGGGAGGGAATAGGGAGCCAGTGTAGGTCCTTCAGTATAGGGGAAATATGGTCGTATTTATGAGCGTTGGAGAGGGTTCTGGCTACAGTGTTCTGTAGCATTTGGAGGGGCTTTAAGGAGGAGTAGGGTAGGCCAAGAAAGAGGGAGTTACAGTAATCCATCTTGGATGCCAGTGTAGCCTGGACGACAGTGCGGAAGTCACTAGCGTGAAGGAGAGGTTTCAGGTTTTTTAAGACTTTCAGTTTGAAGAAACCTTCTTTGAGTATGGCACTGTGTACATATTACAACTGATATGTTTTTTGAAGTTCAATTGTTGGTCGATTAGGACCCCCAGGTTCCTTGCGCAGGGCTGTGCATGAGGAATCTTGATAGCAGAATCAATTGTGAGTGTGGGATTGGTAGGGGGGTGATGGGATATGAGGAGGAGTTCAGTTTTGGCAGTGTTTAGAGCAAGGTGGAGGTTGGTAAGTAAGGAGTTGATGGCAGCGAGATGGTTTCCCCAGGATTCAAGGGTGTCAGAGAGGGAGCCTTGAATGGGTATGATGATTTGCACATCATCAGCATAGAGAAAGAATTTGAGGCCAAGTTCTGATAAGAGTTTGCACAAGGGGGTGAGGTAAATGTTAAAGAGGGTAGAAGAGAGGGAGGAGCATTGGTGGACTCCTTGGGCAAGGGCGTAGTGGGAGGACTCAGCATTGCCTATTTTCACGGTGAATTTCCTATTGTCGAGGTAGGATGAGAACCACTTAAGGGCTGTGCCGGAAATGCCAATGTCAGTTAGGCGGGCAAGGAGGTGGGTGTGATTTATGGTGTCAAAAGCTGCTGAAATGTCCAGTAGAGCAAGAAAGTAGCTGTGACCTTGATCCATTCCCCTGAGTAAGTAGTCTGTCAAGGAAAGTAAGAGGGTCTCAGTGTTGAGGTGGTTACGGAAGCCAAACTGAGAAGGGTGGAGAAGGTTGTGAGTTTCAAGGAATTCTGTAAGTTGTGAGTTGACGACCTTCTCCATGATTTTTGAGATGAAAGGGAGATTGGAGATAGGGCGAAAGTTGGCAGGGTCCTTGGGGTCAAGTGCGGGTTTTTTGAGCAGAGGTTTGACCACAGCATGCTTGAGTGGGTCAGGGACAATGCCTGAAGAGAGGGAGCAATTGATAACATCTGCAATGGGTTTGGAAATGATATCAGGTATGGTGAGGAGGGCTTTGGTGGGGATAGTGTCTGATGGACGAGTATCAATTTCTTTTTGTAGGCTTCTGTCTCTCCCCTGGTGTTACAGTTTTGGCTGCAGTGCAACCGCCTCACCACCAGGGGTCCCTCTAGTGCTGGCTTTCCGGACAGGCCCAGTCCATCTTATCTGTCCACTCTGTGCTCTGGGTGTGTCCTTATAACCCTGCCTGCCAGTTGCCTCGGTGCTTCGGCATCGAGCTCACCTGGGCTCCCTGCTCTAGCCTTGCGCGGCCTTCGGGCTTTTCCTTGCCTTGCCCTGCGCGGCCTTCGGGCCTTTCCTTGCCTTGCCTTGCGCGGCCTTCGGGCCTCCTTCCTCGCTGTTCTCACCTGGCCTACGGGCCTTCTGACCTGCCTGCTCTGCTTACGGTGTGTGGCCTACGGGCCTTCTGTGTATGTGTGGCCTATGGGCCTTCTGACCTGCTTGCCCTGACTACGGTGTGTGGCCTACGGGCCTTCTGTGTATGTGTGGCCTACGGGCCTTCTGACCTGCCTGCTCTACTTATGGTGTGTGGCCTACGGGCCTTCTGTGTGTGTGTGGCCTACGGGCCTTCTGACCTGCCCTGCTCTGCTTATGGTGTGTGGCCTACGGGCCTTCTGTCTGTGTGTGTGGAGCCTACGGGCCTTCTGACCTGCCTTGCCCCGCTTATGGTGTGTGGCCTACGGGCCTTCTGAGTGTGTGTGTGGCCTACGGGCCTTCTGACCTGCCTTGCCCCGCTTATGGTGTGTGGCCTACGGGCCTTCTGTGTGTGTGTGGCCTACGGGCCTTCTGACCTGCCTTGCCCTGCTTACTGTGCCCTGACCCAGCCTGAACTTAGACTCTGCTCATTGCCGCCTGCCCTGACCCAGCCTGAACTTAGACTCTGCTCATTGCCGCCTGCCCTGACCCAGCCTGAACTTAGACTCTGCTCCTTGCCGCCTGCTCTGACCCAGCCTGAACTAGACACTGCTTATTGCTGCCTGCCTTGACCCAGCCTGGAACCAGACACTGTTTCTAGCTTCCTGTCTCTCTCCACCTGGAGCCACCCTGCTGGGTGGTGTTCACGCCTCCTGACCGGAGCCCAAGCGTAACACCTGGGCCTCGCTAGTTATACACCTTCCCAGGGACCTCTGCCCAGACTAGGATTCCCTGCTGTCTTAGGCTTAAGTTGGACCAGATCAGATCTCTGGATCCAGTTCTTTAAGATGTTTTAAGATTTACTCCTGTACATTTCACAAGAACCTGCTTTTGCTAGGCATAGTTCACATGACTAGAAGGCAAAATTTTAGCTAGCATTATATCATGTCCCAAATCCTGTAGGAGAGACTGACACTAGCAAGTAAGTACTGTTTCAGCAAAAATAAAAATAGTTTAAAAATCTTTTATGCAGCATTGAACTGGCACATAAAAATGGCAAGGACTTATTTTTATAGGGGGACTAAGTTCTTTAATATCATCCAGGACTATGGCCAGTTCTGAAGCGAGTAAGTTTTGTATAAAGCGATTAAAAATTGCTCTCTTTGGGCCTGATTTTCAAAAGGATTTATGCACATAAAATATGTGGTTATGCATGTAAATAGGGTTTTGAAAATTGCCCCGGTGGTTGTGCATGTCAAAGTACACAAAGAAATGATTTTGCGTGAACTCTTTTGCACATCAGAAAGAAGCATTCCGGGGAGCAGAACTGGGCAGCATTCGACACCGTCAACCAAGAAATCCTCTTAACCAGATTGAAGGATATCGGAATAGGCGACTCCACACTTAAATGGTTTAAATCATATCTATCAGACAGAATTCATCAGAATTCAAGCCAATCCCCCTCCCACATGGTGTCCCTCAAGGCTCCTCCCTCTCATCCACCCTCTTCAATATTTACATCCTTCCCCTCTGCGCTCTTCTATCTGAACTAGGACTATCATATTACATATACGCAGATGATGTCCAAATCCTGCTCCCCCTGAAAGAATCCCTTGAAACCACCGTAAAAATCTGGAACACACACCTGCAGAAGATAACCCAACTCCTCTCACAAATATCGCTCTCCCTCAACCATAAAAAAAACCTGAAATCTTACATATTAAAAAAAAAACCAATTACACCACACTAAACACCCAAAACTGCACAGCACCCGAAACAAAGAAGCAAATCGTCTCCACAGCTAGAGATCTGGGCTTCATCCTAGATGACAAACTAAACTACAAAAAGCATATTAACACAATACTAAGAGGTGGATTCTACAAACTACAAATCCAAAAGAGAATCAAACCATTACTATACACCCATGACTTCCGACTGGTCCTCCAAGTGCTCTTATTCTCCAAACTGGACTACTGTAACGCCCTCCTGCTTGGCCTCCCAATATCCACTCTCAGACCACTGCAGCTACTCCAAAACGCAGGAGCAAGACTACTCACAAACAGTAAAAGATCGGACCACATCTCACCTATCCTTAAAAACCTACACTGGTTGCCCATTCAATCCAGAATCCAATACAAAGTCCTCACCCTCATCCACAAAGCTCTTTACACTGACAACTTCAACTGGATGAACACATCCCTCTACTTCCGCAACCCACAAAGGAACCTCCGTTCCAACAACACAGGACTCATCCCCATCCCCTCTCCAAAAGCAATTCACCTGACCACGATAGAACGCACTCTATCCGTAGCCGGACCTACTCTCTGGAATAACTTACCAACACAGCTAAGACTGAAGACAACAATGCAAACCTTCAAAACAAAACGAAAAACATGACTTTTCCAAAAAGCCTTTGCAACAAATGATTAATACCCATTTCCGAGGACAACACATGATAGGATAACCCTTTGGACATACAGTTTTAACTCAACATTCATGTTACCTTACAACGAGACACCCCACAAGATGTAATGTCTTTACTGTTTTTCATTCCATCTCCTGTGTAAGAATTTAACATTAGAGCCATAATAACAAAACTCTATGTAGGCCATGCTCTCGTTACTGTTACAGTCTAATCCCCTTTGTAAGAAATAAGTAAGTTTAAAGTTACAATATTAAATAAGAATTGATAACAATGCCAAATAAGAACAAATACGATGTGAAATAAGAGTTAATTACTATGTTCAATACTTTTTTACTGAAGTTATAATGCAGTTACAATCGCAATGTTAAATATGAACTAGATGATATGTTGATGTTATAATGTACAACAAGAAGACTTCAACTTCTTGAACACAGCTACAATGTAAACCGATGTGATATTCTATATTGAACAGTTACAATGTAAACCGATGTGATATTCTATATTGAACATCGGTATATAAAAACCAATAAATAAATTTAAAATGTAGCTGATATTGAACATTTATTTTTCTTTCTCTGTGATTATCTTTTTGTTTCCTCCTTTTTATTCCATCCAGAACAACCCATGCTTGATTATTTGGTACAGGTTTTTTGGTGTGAAAGCACTGTGTAAATTTAAGCTAAAAATAACTTGCAGAAGGCAGGGCCGTTTTATCCATAGGGCAAATGGGGCACTTGCCCAGGGCCCAAAGCCTTAAAAGAGCCCAGCTTGATCCCAAAACAAATTAAAGAAAGAATAAAATGGTAAAAAAAAAAAAAAAAAGAAGAGAAGGTAAAATAAGATAGCTAACTAACATGCCATATTATCTTCTCTAGGTCTTAACAAGGATCAACTGAGTCCATGGTTCGTAAATTGCGCAAAAATGTTATATAGTGGGGAGGGGCTCATCCTAGTGAGGTTTGCCCAGGCCTTATAGCGGCTTTAAAACAACCCTGGCAGAAGGGATATTCTGTGAATTAGAAGACATAAGGATAGACTTCAGGAAGTAGTTAGGGCTGTTGAAGGAAGCCTTGTGATAGTCGTCATTCCTCCAGTCCAGAATTAGAGCTGTTTGTTATGCACATTAACCAATAGGTTCTAATCATAGATTCGAGTATTACAATTTTTGTCAATAGCTTTGCATATTAGAACAACTTTGAGTTTAATATAGATACACAGAACTTGGAAAATTCTGAATTATAGGTACTTCAGAAAGTTAGACTTGTTTTCCAGAAAGCTCCAGAGCCCTGGCCAAAGAAAGAATGACAGTGGGGGAAGGATTGCACCTCCTCTGCATGGAGAAACAGGTACTGGAGGCCAGAGGTAGGGTTTATATGGGCAGTAATGGGGGGAGAGGGCTAATGGGAGTAAGGATGTCTGTTTGCAATTAAGATTTTTTTTTAAGTTTTTATTAAAACACAAGCATTGTTCCAAACAATTACTATTCATACTTCATTCCTATGGCTTACCTCAGTGTTGCCCAAATCTCCTGAAGCAGTAGCCACCCTGTAATTCACAGTTCTCAATGGGTCATTCTATTTTTAATTCTTCTAAATCCCGTTACGTAGTATTCAGGCAGGCTGTGCCCACAAACACTCACTTCATGTTGTATTTCCTTACTGTATTTATTTTATAAAGCAGCTATTCTAGTTGGCAAATCCAAGCCCCATCTGGTTTTCTGAGCAGCAATATATTTCTGACATCCGGCAGGTCATCCTTGGGGGAATTTGTTGGAGCAAAATAACTTTTGAGAGAGATAACCCTGCATTAAATGTACTTTTTATTTTTCCTGCCAAATTGCTTTTGGCAGTATCTGTAAGACTCTTCAAATTAACCATACTGGTGTGAGACTTCAAGACAACCACTAATTAGAACAGTGCATTTTTGGCAATACAAAAAGTAATTTATTTTATCATTTATTTTTTATATTATGAAAGAATTTTAAATCTGCCTAGAACATTACTTTAAATATAGATGGCTAATACAAAAAATAAACTAATCATCTAATGAAAAACTAATAAGTATCCCCACTATTATAAAGTTTAGGACTGACTGTTTTTAAAGTTGTCTCAAAGTGCAAAGTAAGAGCTTGAAGGAGATATTGTCTCACAGAAAGTCCTGTGTCAAAAGCTTAAAAATACTGTGGAAACTATAAACTCCAAATCTTCAGTGTTTTACGATAATGTACTCCAACTTTTTAAAAAAAATATCCATATGATCGTCACTTCCAAAAGATCTGTATTAAATTAATTTTCCCAATTTCATTTACAAAGGGCAGACAATTGAAACGCAGGTTCTTCTCTTACCTTTCACAAAAGGCAGACAATTTTATATCACATTTTTCTCTCCAAATGTCCCTTCACAAGTGTGCAAAACCGCCTTTAAACAATGTTCATTTCCATCCCACCACTCTTTCGCTCAACATTAATTTTTCATAATATTTGCGCTGTAACCGAAACATGGCTCAAGCCCTCAGATACAGCTTTAATAAACCAATTCCCTACGCTGACCTATGACTTCTTCTCACTCCCAAGACTGAAAAAAAGAGGAGGGGGAATCCTTCTGGCTACCAAAAAAAGCCTTAACTTCTCCCAACACCCATTCAGTTCTAACACAAAACTGGAAGTCGGTCTCTTCACATCACAACATCTTCAAATCCTTCTTGTCTACGCCCCCCCAGGGCTCCTAGAATCCGATGTCTCCCCCATCCTTGAAATCACCACTACGCTCATCAACCTGGATTCTCCAGCAATCATCTTAGGAGATTTCAATCTGCACATAGACAATCCTTCACCTTCTAACAGCTGCGTAACCCTCCTCACAGCCCTGTCAGCAATGGGATTCCAACAATTAGTCAACGAACCCACACACAAAGCGGGTCACACTCTGGACTTGATTTTCATCAACAAAGGCATTACTACTACATCCAATTTGAAGAACATAAAGGTCCCATGGTCGGATCACACTCTCATCTCTACCTCTTTCGCTCTGAAAGAAACCAACTCTCCTAATATCCGCTCACCTTCATTCCAATACAGGAGGCGATGCCCCCCAGAAGACCTTCACAACCAGCTGGATTCACAGCTCCCTCTATTAGATTTCACCGACCCGAACACTGCCATTCGTTCCTGGAACAACATAACAGAAAACATAGCTAACAAGCTCTGCCCTTCAACTATAAAAAAATCTCACACCAACGCCTCCAACAGACAGCCTTGGTTCACCAATGAACTTAGAAAACTAAAACAAAGCTTAAGAAAGAAAGAAGCGACTTGGCGTAAAACCCCTTGTGACAGCACCATTTCTTCATACAAATCCACACTATATCAGTACAAAGCCCTCACCTCAAAATCAAAAAAAGATTATTTTGCATCTAAGATTCACAACCTGGTCTTTGATGCTAAAGCTCTCTTCGCTTATGTCTCCAGCCTCACTCAAACCATACCGCGAGAAATCCCCTGCGACATGGCACAGTCTAAAGCTGATGAACTCGCTCAGTTTTTCCAAAATAAAATCAACAATCTTTTAACTCAACTGCCTTCCAATACCGCTGACGCCTTTCCATTATATCAACACCCAACCTTCAAAAACTCCAGCCTAAACACTTTTGAGCCCGTCTCTTCCACTGAGATACATGCCATCTTGAGAAGAATGAAACCTTCGTCTCACCCCGCAGACCACATCCCTACCAAACTACTTCTATCTATTCCAGACACAATAGCCACATCATTGACAAACATCATTAACTGCTCTCTAGCCCAAGGATCCTTCCCAGATGATCTCAAAATGGCTTCAATCTCACCACTCCTAAAGAAACCCAACCTTGATCCGAAGGACCCTAACAACTTCCGCCCCATAGCTAACCTTCCATTCATCGCCAAGATCATGGAAAGACTAGTCAACTCTCAACTTTCAAACTACATCGAAGACAACAATCTTCTCTTCGCCCCACAACACGGATTCCGAAAAAATCGAGGCACAGAATCCCTCCTTATCTCTTTGACAGACCATATCCTATTGGGCCTTGACAAAGGAAATTCATACCTATTGATCTTGCTGGACCTGTCCGCAGCGTTCGACACGGTCAACCACGCTATCCTCCTTAACCAGTTGTCATCCATAGGAATCAGCGGCACCGTCCTTTCCTGGTTTAAAACCTCTCTCAACAATAGAGGTTACAAAGTTAAACTCCAAAACAAGGAATCCTCAAGATTCAACTCTGCCATAGGAGTCCCACAAGGTTCGTCTTTATCTCCAACTCTATTCAATATTTACCTTCTTCCTCTCTGCCAACTTCTCACCGACCTCAATCTAAAGTTTTTCCTATACGCAGATGATATTCAAATCATCATCCCTATCAAAGACACATACTCTAATACTCTTGACTACTGGGAATCATGCCACAATAAAATCAAACAACTACTCAACAGCCTACACCTCATCTTAAATTCCTCTAAGACTGAAATCCTACTCATCTCTCCTGAGAACAACACCTCCAACAGTTCTCTTCCTACCAATCTGCCTACCACACAAGCTAGAGACCTAGGAGTAATAATAGACAACCGGCTAAACTTCAAGGCACACATCAACAAAACAACCAAAGACTGCTTCTATAAACTTCAGGTCCTGAAAGGATAAGACCTCTTTTCCACGCTCAAGACTTCAGAACGATCATCCAAGCAGTCATTTTTTCGAAACTAGACTATTGCAATTCCCTATTGCTAGGTCTACCATCATCATACTCCAAACCCCTACAGATGGTTCAAAATTCAGCAGCCCGAATCTTGACAGGCGCAAGGAAAAGAGACCACATATCCCCCGTCCTGAAAGAGCTTCACTGGTTACCAGTCTACTTCCGCATCATGTACAAAGCCATAACCATCACCTATAAAACTATACATCAACTTACCACTCTCGATCTTCAATTCCCTCTCCAAACACATAATTCTACCAGACCTACTAGAGATGCTTATAGAGGCTCCCTCCAAGTTCCCCCAGCGAAAACGACCAGACACATCACCATAAGAGATCGCGCCACCTCCACAGCTGGCCCTCTTTTGTGGAATTCCATTCCTACAGACCTCAGACAGGAGCCCTGCCTCCCAACTTTTAGGAAAAAACTTAAGACTTGGTTATTCAAACAAGCATTTCCGGACACAACCCAATGACACATTCCAATGACTCCTAAAACACCACTCCTCTTGTATATAACATTTATTCTGTATACTATATTTAAATTGTATATTGTTTAACCATCTCTTTTCTCTCCTCTCTTCTTCCTTCTCCAAGTTCGGCTACCCTTGTTAAATGTAACTGTACTTTCGGACACCACAGTTCTAGTTTTTGTTTATAATGCACTCCTGTTCGATGTAAACCAGCAAGATATGTTTTCATGATTGCCGGTATATAAAAACTCTAAATAAATAAATAAATAAAATAAATAAATAAATAATAACAGTAAATGGCAGAAAATTACCCAAGTAGTCCATCCAGTCTGCCCAGCAATCCTTTTTTGTTTTGGGGTTTGTTTGTTTTTTAATTTTATTCTTAGGGTAATTGTTGCTCTGTGCAGGTTACTCCAGTCAACATGGGTTATCCTTTTCTTCATCTACATCATTTAACCACTAGGAATTCTCTGTTTTTATCCCATTTTCTTTTGAATTCTATTATAGAAACATAGAAATGACGGCAGAAGAAGACCAAATGGCCCATCCAGTCTGCCCAGCAAGCTTCACACATTTTTTCTTTCATACTTATCTGTTTCTCTTAGCTCTTGGTTCTATTTTCCTTCCACCCCCACCTTTAATGTAGAGAGCAGTGATGGAGCTGCATCCAAGTGAAATATCTAGCTTGATTCGTTAGGGGTAGTAGCCGCCGCAATAAGCAAGCTACACCCATGCTTATTTGTTTTACCCAGACTATGTTATACAGCCCTTATCGGTTGTTTTTCTTCTCCCCTGCCGTTGAAGCAGGGAGCTATGCTGGATATGCGTGAAGTATCAGTCTTCTCCCATGCTGTTGAAGCAGAGAGCCATGCTGGATGTGCATCGAAAGTGAAGTATCAGGCACATTTGGTTTGGGGTAGTAACCGCCGTAACAAGCCAGCTACTCCCCGCTTTGTGAGTGTGAACCCTCTTTTCTTCTCCCCTGCCGTTGAAGCAGAGAGCTCTGCTGGATGTGTGAAGTATCAGTTTTTCTTCTCCCCTGCCGTTGAATCAGAGAACTATGCTGTATATGCATTGAAAGTGAAGTATCAGGCTTTTTTGATTTGGGGTAGTAACCGCCGTAACAAGCCAGCTACTCCCCTCTTTGTGAGTGCAAATCCTTTTTTCCACATTTCCTCTTGCTGTTGAAGCTTAGGTTGGAGTCACAGTAAGCATGTGTATGTTTATTTAATAAGGGTATTGACTCCAGGCAGTAGCCATCATTCTGGCGAGTCACCCACTCTTCATTGGCAGCATCTTGACTTTATGGATCCACAGTGTTTATCCCATGCCCCTTGTGGATCCATAAAGTCAAGATGCTGCCAATGAAGAGTGGGTGACTCGCCAGAATGATGGCTACTGCCTGGAGCCAATACCCTTATTAAATAAACATACACATGCTTACTGTGACTCCAACATCGCTCTAAGCTTCAACAGCAAGAGGAAATGTGGAAAACCATCCTTATCCTCACTACCTTTTCTGGGAGAGCATTGTATGTATCTACTACCCCTTCTGTGAAGAAATACTTCCTGACTCGACCCTCTTGGAGCTTCATATTATGATCTCTTGTTCTATAGTTTTCTTTCCATCAAAGGTTTGATTTCTGGGCATTATTAATACCTTTCAGGTACTTATTTATTTATTTATTTAGAGCTTTTTTTTTATACCGACATTCATGATCCCAATCATATCATATCGGTTTACAATAAACAATGGTGCAATAACATTAACATCAACCTGAACAATAGGCGAGAAATGATAAAAGTTACAATAAAACAGGGGCACTCGAACTGGGAGGAGGAAGAGCCAATTTCTTTTTTTTAAATTTATAATTTTATTGGTGACCAAAACAGAAAATACAGCAAAAAATCTGTAACTCCATATACAGAAGTATCACCATAGTTTTTCCATGAAGTACCCCTAGAAATCCCCTTCCCTCCCATACAGGCAATTTCTAATGTATGGCAGAAGATATCAACAAATTTCCAAGAAAAAGAAATCCTGAACAATAAAGTTTAGAAACTATAAATGAACTCAGAATCCATCGTGTGTGTGCATATGTGTGTAGAGTCCTTAGACCGGGAGAACCACTGAGCTATGCAGGCCAAGTCTGTCTCCAGCAAAGGTAAGAGTCCCAAGTCTGATGGTATTTCCCGAGCCTGTTATGCTTGGTAGCGGTGAGGCGATACATAGTGCAAAGATGATCAAGCCGGTGTAGCACTGATGCAAACGTCGGCCCCTTTCCATCCTTCCATGTCCTCGCGATTTCCATCCTGGTGGCTGTACACGCCTGTACCCGAAATTCCACTGTGGTAGAGGGGTCTCCATCCACATGAAAGTTCAACAGGGCTTCTGCCATGGAGAGACTCACGGACGTTTCCAGGACAGTCGAAATCCATTGCTCCAACTGATGCCACAGTGGTTGAATACAAACACCAGTCCACCACATATGCAGAAAAGTCCCTTGGGTATTACAGCCCCTCCAGCAAAGTCCCTCAGAGCCAGGTATCATTTTCCTTAATCGGACTGGCGTTATATACCAACGGTACAGTAATTTATACCCATTCTCCACAACCGTGGAAGATACAGAAGCTTTGCTTATATTTAAATAAATCTGTTCCCATTCATTCTCATCCATCTGCCTACCAAGATCACCATGCCAAGCCTTAATATGGGAGGATATCTCCACCCTTTTAGTGTTTAATAATTTATAGATCTTGGAGAGCAGGCCGGTATGCTTATGCGGATCTGAACAGTAGCCCTCAAAAAGCGTCTTCCCACCCCTCAGATCCGCAGAAAGCGCATGGGCCTGACAAAAGTGGGAAAGCTGCTTGTAAGAGAGGAACTCTGTATCCGGTAGATGAAATCTCTCCCTAATTTGTGCAAACGTAAGAAATTCAGTGTCACCCCATAGGTGTTCCATATGCAGAATACCCCTCCGTTTCCATAGCTGGAAAGCCAGCTCTGGAAGTCCGATCTGGAATGATGTATTGTGATAAAGACTGGTAAGATAATAATATGATTTAGCGCCCACTACTTTAAGTTTCCATTTCTTCCATAAGGACAATGTGTGCCTTGTGGTGGGTAACATGCCCGTACACTCCCTCCAAGTGTTAACCGGCTGCCACGGGAGGGCTTCGAGCCATTCGCCCCACCTGCTGCTGCTCGATCAAAACCCAGTGTCTAGGAGCTCGACTGTCGTGCCAAGCAACTATCGGTCGCAGTTGCCCTGCTATGTAATACTGAAGAATGTTGAGAACCCCTAGACCCCCTTCCAGCTTGAATTGATACAACACTTGTCTGCTTATTCGGGGCGGCCTTCTGTGCCAAATAAACCCAAAGAACCGCCGCTGCCAGTATTTGATAGCCGCTTCAGGTATAGGAATGGGAAGGGACTGGAAGAGATATAATAGCCTAGGTAAAATATTCATCTTAATAGTTGCTATCCTACCTAGCCAAGATAGCGGTAACCGATGCCATTTACCCAAATCAAAAAATATTTTAGTAAGGAGTGGGGAATAGTTAGAAGAGTATAAATCCTTAGGGTGAGAGGTCAGGTAAACTCCAAGATATTTGAGTTTTTGGGTGGCCCATCTAAAGGGATGTAATGGCTTCAGAGCCTGTACCGACTCCTGGGAGCAGGAGACATTTAAAATTTCGGATTTATCCCAGTTGACTTTGTAGCCCGAGGCCGCACTAAACTGTCTAATTTCTTGTTCAATAGTCAGTAAGGATTGATGAGGGTCCCGGGCTGTGAAAATAATGTCGTCCGCAAAAAGACATAGTTTATAACATTGCTTGCCCACCTCAAATCCCTTAATATCTACATTGTTACGAATTCGGATCGCCAAAGGCTCTAAGAAAATAGCAAAAAGCAGGGGAGAAAGGGGGCACCCTTGTCTCGTACCCCTTTCAACCTCGAAACTATCCGAGTACCCGCCATTTATTTTAAGACACGCTCTGGGATGGTCATATAATTTATGAATCCAGGCGCAGAAATAGGGACCAAACCCCATCTGCTTTAGGACCCCAAATAAAAAGGGCCAGTGGACCATATCGAACGCTTTCTCTGCGTCCATTGATAGGAGCAGAGATTCATCTTGTCTGTCATGCGCTATCCATAGTAAATCAACTAGTTTACGGATGTTGTCTCCGGCCATTCTGCCTGGCATAAATCCCGCTTGGTCTTGATGGATAATAGAAAGAATAAATTTGTTCATACGCCCCGCTAGTATTCGTGCTAGGATTTTAAGGTCCAAGTTAATTAAGGAAATCAGTCGATATGAACCACAATTTGCAGGATCGCGCCCCGGTTTAAGTAGAACCGTGATTCCTGCTAAGTTTGCTTGGGCCCCCAGAGAGTCTCCACCCCTCAGGGAGTTGTATACCTTTTGCAAGTGGGCCACTACATAGGGGCCAAACTGTTTGTAAAATTTGGCTGTCAGCCCATCCGGGCCAGGCGATTTCCCTGACTTCATAGATCGGATGCTCTCCAAAATTTCGACCGTGGAAATTTCGGCCTCCAACTCCCTTTGCGCTTCAGGAGATAAGCAAGGTAGAGGCGTATTAGACAAATATTCATCTACGTATGTCTGATGTATGTCCCTGTTATGTCCATATAACTTGGAATAGAACTCCAGGAACCGCTTGCGAATTTCGGTGTTAGAGGTAAATATGGCATCAGTTTCGCTTTTAATCTTGGCAATATTATTTTGATACTGAAGTTTTTTCAATTTATTGGCCAATTGCTTCCCTGCTTTATTCCCACCCTCGAAATATTCTTGCCTCGTTAATAGCATATGATGATTGATTTTCTGGGTTTCTAATCTCAACAAATCTTCCCGCACCTTAGTAAGTCTGGCTAAGACATTCCCTGCACCAGTGGTCTGATGTTGGTGAGTCAAAAGAGTTATAGTGTCTCTAAGCTCTTGTGCTGCCCTGTCGTCTCTTTTTTTAATATATGCCCCCCTTGAAATCAATAATCCTCTAAGATAGGCCTTAAAAGTTTCCCAGACCACTGGTGGTGAAACCCCACCAGAGTCATTGATGATAAAGAAGGACTTAATCTGTGAGATGAGGCCCTTATTGAAGTCAGCATCCCCCAGCAAGGCCTCATTCAAACGCCAGAATTTGAGGCCAGCATCATACCCGCGGATTTCAACATCTAGACACACCGCAGCGTGGTCTGACCACACTACAGGATTAATTTCAGCCTTTTTTATGTGATTGAAAAGCCCCTTATCCGACAAAAAGTAATCAATTCTAGTGTATAAGGCATGGGGTGATGAATAGAAGGTGTAGGAGCGTGACCTGGGAAAGAACGTTCTCCACACATCCAGTAGCAGCCATTGGTCCATCAATTCCTGTAGTTTTGCTCTATGAGCACTAGAAGCAGACACATAACCCCTAGAAGCATCCACCGAAGGGCACCGCACCAAATTAAAATCCCCACCCATCAGTGTGTAGCCTTGGCCATGAGTAGTGAGCAAAGAATGCATCTGATCGAAAAAGATCCCCTGGTCTCTATTCGGGGCATATATGTTGAAAAGGGTGTACAGAACTCCATTAATTGCAATAGTGAGGATAAGGTACCGCCCCAAGGGGTCTCGCACACATCCCTTAAGCTCAAATACCAAGGATCGCGCCAAGAGTATGCCCACCCCCGTGTACTTAGAGTGCCGAGTACAAGCTGAGTAGTATTGATATGGATAAGCATTGGATAACATTAGGGACTCATGCCTAGCCTTCAAATGAGTTTCCTGTATAAAGGCTACATCAGCCCTCAGCTGCCCCAATTCTTTATACAGATGACGCCGCTTATGTGGGGTATTTAATCCCTTCACATTAAGGGATATAATGCGGATTGTCGTCATTGTATCAGCTAGACACAATCACTCGCATTCCGCAGTATGGCTGAAGTAGCATATGCTTTTCGCGGCTCCCCCCCTCTACAAGACATTTCTATCATGAACACATACACATTCACACTTGAAACAGGATATAAATATACATGCTTCCCAAAGTTTGCCTGTCCCCTCATTCTGCCCACCCACCGCCCCTCCCCCCCCCACCCACCCCACCCTCTGCTCGGATCTGCTTTTGCTACTTGGCAGATCCATTTTACCACAACTTGAGGAGGAAAGTAATAACTAACAGTGCTCCCCCACCGTCCCTAGCTAAGGAAGAGAGAGAAGTAGCCGACCTTAGAGAATCATAGAACAACAGTATAACTGTTATATAAGTATAACTGTTATATAAGTATAACTTATATAACAAGAAACCATCCACCGTTTGACATCACCCGAACGCGCCGGCAAACGTTTAAAAAGACGAAAAGACACTAGGCGCCGCGCGCCGGGCGTCGCGCGCCGAAGGAGCACGACAAAGGGGCCTGCCCCTTTGTGTGACCGGTGACAGTAGAACTCCGTGTTTGGACATCTCTTGCTTCCATAGCCTATTATGTACAGATATACATGACCTTTATGTTGAGTACGTGCATTACTACACTGTATATCATGCTACAGTATTCCTTCCGTTATCTGTAACCGTACTAGTATCTTCATATCACCTTTCTATCAATAACCATTGCAACAAACCCCTGCCTTTCTGAAACTCTTTCAATCCCAGGACAATTAATGTCCACTCCCAATACATAAACTTTCAATACATAATCTCCTAGCGACCCTCTTCCTCTCCTTCATTTCAAACATGCTGAACATCCCAAAACTCAACTATAACAGCTACAGACGCCCTTCTCAATATGCCTCTCGCCATCGCTCATACCTCAAAACTATTCCTACTACTATGGTCTCTCCCCCACTCACCCAAATTATCGGCATCACGGCACTGGCTCTTATTCTTTTTAATGCGCAATCACTAAACAAAAAATTCTCAATCCTCAATGACCTCTTATTAGATGAAACACCTGACATACTGGCTATAACTGAAACCTGGTTAAAAGACTCTGATAATGTGCTCCTTAACCAGCTTCCGAACAATATCTATGACATTATCTCTATCCCAAGACCTAAAAAGAAGGGTGGAGGCATTTTACTAGCCACTAAGAAACAACTGAAACTCACACTACAAGCTACATCCCCCCCACCTAAACTTGAAATTGGTTTATTTAAAGCTCCTAGCATTCAAATATGCCTCATCTATGCACCTCCTGGTATACTCAACAACAACCCTTCTGCTCTAATAGAATACATTGCTAAAAATATCTCGAATGCTTCCCCAGCCATAATCCTAGGTGATTTTAATTTGCATGTGGATAATGTCCCACTCACACCAAGCTGCTCATCCTTCCTTGAAGCCATGAAATCACTAGGATTCAAGCAAACTATAAATTCCCCTACCCACAAAGCGGGTCACTCTCTCGACCTTATTTTCACCAACCAATATATATCCACAGAAGCCCTTACATGTTTACCTATTCCCTGGTCTGACCATTACATTATAAGAACTACTAACACACTAAATAGGCCCCCTCCCTCACCTATTATATCCACAAATTTACAAATTCGTAAATCATGTAACAAAGATGAGCTCACGACCGCACTGTCTTATGCCCTTAACAACCTTAATTATAGTAATGCCGATACAGCCCTTGCGTCATGGAATCAGCATACACAATCAGTCGCTGACAATATCTGCCCCTTTATTACTAAACAACTATCCTCTCAAAAAAATGCAAAAAAACCATGGTACAATGCCATACTAAAAGAACGGAAACAAGCCCTTAGAAAAAGTGAAAAAAACTGGCGTAAAGACCCCTCTCCTACTCTACTGGCGCGATACAAGACATCCTTATACAACTACAATAATGAAATCAATTTAGCCAAAAAGAATTTCTATGCCTCTAAAATACACCAATACCAATTCAACCCAAAAGCCCTATTTAATTACGTCACTTCACTCACCAACCTCACCCCTAATCTAATTCCAGATGAAGAAGCAAAAAATAAATGTGAACAATTGGCTGAATACTTCCATGATAAAGTTAACAAAATCATGTCGCGATTTCATTCCACCCCCTGTACCCTGCAAAATAGTTGCACTGTGCAACTTAGCAAACTCTCGACCAAACTTACAATGTTTGAGCATACATCTACCAAAGAAATAGAATCCATTCTCAAAAAAGCTCGACCATCTTCTCATCCCTCTGACACCATCCCGACAAAGCATTTACTCACCATACCTGATATAATTGCCCCCTCTATTTCAAAGATCATCAACGCATCTATTGAATCTGGCATAGTACCTTTCCCATTAAAACAAGCCATCCTTAAGCCCACACTAAAAAAACCCAAGCTTGACCCAGCAGATCTCACCAATTACCGTCCTATTTCTAATCTCCCGTTCATTGCAAAAATTTTAGAAAAAACTATTAACTGCCAACTTACCAACTACCTAGATGAACAAGAAATCCTTTCTCCGTCACAATATGGTTTTCGTAAATTACACAGTACAGAAACCCTTCTCCTCTCTCTCTCTGATTACCTAATCAAAAGCTTAGATAAAGGGCAATCCCACCTCCTAATATTATTGGATATTTCTGCTGCATTTGATACGGTAAATCATCAGATCCTCCTCGAGCGCCTCTCAGATATTGGTATAACTGAACATGCCCACAAATGGTTTAAGTCCTATCTTAGCGACAGACATTATAGAGTCAAAGTTGGTATCCATGAATCTAAAGAAATCCTCATTGCGCAGGGAGTCCCACAAGGCTCCTCACTATCATCCACCTTGTTTAATGTCTACCTCCTACCCCTCTGCCATCTTCTCTCAAACCTTAAATTACCTCACTTTTTGTACGCCGATGATGTACAAATTCTTATTCCCATTACTGAATCCCTTCCAAAAACTCTTGAAATCTGGCAATCCACACTCATTTCAATTAACAACCTCCTTAATACAATCCAGCTTGCCCTTAACTCCACAAAAACAGAACTTATGGTTATTTCACCTCCTACCCCCCCTACATGCTACTCCCTCAACTAATATTAATCCGCCACACACACACTTTTCTCAACAAGTCCGAGATCTTGGAGTTCTACTAGATGATCAAATGTCCCTCAAAAAATTTATTAATGCAACCCTTAAGGAGTGTTTCTTTAAGATCCATACCCTGAAGAAACTTAAACCATTACTTCATTTTACTGATTTTCGTACTGTGTTACAATCCTTGGTCTTTTCAAAAATTGACTATTGTAACGCGCTTCTATTAGGTCTACCTAAAAACTCCATAAACCCACTACAAATTCTGCAAAATACGGCAGCTCGCATTCTCACTAACACACCTACAAGGGAACACATTACCCCTATACTTAAGAAATTACATTGGCTTCCTGTCCACTACCGTATTCAATACAAAATATTATCACTCATTCACAAATCCCTCCACAATCCAGAAATGAACTGGCCCGCCAATACCTTTCAATTCAACAATTCTAATAGGCCAACTAGAAATCCCTATATTGCTACTCTTCAAACTCCCCCACCTAAACAATTTAAATATGTTTCCACCAAAGCTCGTGCCATTTCCATAGCTGGCCCTAAGCTATGGAACACTATGCCCACTGACTTGCGCCTTGAACTGTCCGCTAAGACTTTCAAACATAAGCTTAAGACATGGCTTTTTACTAAAGCCTATACTTGATTCTTACCTGTTTCCTGCTAACTCATTTTATCGCATCTGATCTTTCTTAACCTTTATCTCTTTCCCCTCCCATTTTAGTCTGTCAACTTATCTATCTACTCTCTCAACTAATACCCTTCCCTTAAATATTCTTTACCGCATTCTATTATTCCTCTCTACTTTATATATCACTCTGTCTTTTTACTAATCTTTTACCTTCAACCCTTACTTTATCTTTGCCCCTCTCTACTCATTCCTTTTACCTGTTTATCTGTTTATAACCTCTGATTTTGCCCTCTATATATTTGTATATAACCCACTCCTTCCTGACCCTCCTTTTTTCTGACCCTTTCTTTTCCCTCCCCATTTCATTTATCTCCCCTCCCCACTTTCCCCCTTAGATTACTTTTTGATTTTAGATTTAGTTATGCTGCTATAGTTATCTATATTATATTGTTTTACATTATCTTTTTATTAGCTAAATAATTTGTTCTTGTTACTATTTTATATTGTTTAATGTAATTTAGAATTCATCTATTATTATCCTGTTATATGTACACGCAATTGCGTATTTTTGTTCCTTGTACACCGACGTGATATCTTTGATGAACGGCGGTATAGAAAAACCATTAAATAAATCCAACCTGAACATTAACTGCTTAATAATAGCGTCACCGCGCTCTTTCTAAGCATATTCAGTAAGTAAGTAGTGCCGAGATTTATGTGCCAGTCTTGGCCCTCAAGTTTTGCCTTGTGCTGGCTTGGCATTGTCAGAACTGCGCTTGAGCCTGCTGTTCCTGGAGGTGGCTCTCTGCCATCTGGGTGGTTGCTCCTTGAGAATAGGTGGACGCGAACTCCGCTCCAACCTGGCTTGCGGCAGGAACCCCTTATCTTTCAACAATCGTGCCGCTTCTTCCGCGGCACGTAGTTGTGTAGAAGCACCATCCCACGTGTATATGAGGCCAAACGGATGTAGCCAGCGATATTTCACATTCTTCTCTCTAAGAAATTGAGTAACTTCTCGAAATTCATATCTGCTCTGCATGGTTGCTTGTGAGAGGTCAGCATAGATAGAGATTTCCTGCGTCTCCCAGAGCCATTTATTCTGTTGTCTCGCCGCGGTTGCAATGCTCTCTTTTTGCGTGTATTGGTGGAAACACACAATCACATCTCTTGGTGCATTTGCGCGGGCCGCGCGTAGCGCACGATGCGCCCTATCAATTTTAATGTCCTCCGGTGTGACCGGAGCAGCAGTGCTCCCAATAGACAAAAGATGGGCACAAAATCTAGCCACAAGGTTCGCACAGTCCGCGTTCTCAGCCGTTTCCAGGAAGCCTCTGAAACGCAGATTTCCTCTCCTTGCCCGATTTTCGAGGTCAGCCATCTTGGCCCGCATGGCAGCGTTTTCATCCTGCAGCTCAGTGCAGACCTCCTGTAACTGTGCCGTCAGTGTAGATTGACCGTCCATTTTGCAATCCAGCTCATCCACACGCCTGCCAACCGACTGAAGTTCTTCGCGGAGGTCCTCCATCATTTCATGCATTTCCTTCTTATACGTTTTAAGGTCTTGTCGAATACTACAAAACCAAGACCTGAACTCAGAGCGCGAGGGCGCTCCCTCAGGCCCGACATTAAAGTCGTCATCAGGTTCCTGCTGCTCCATTAGCGCTGCGGCCGCGCCTGACTCCCCGGGCCCGGGGTCGGCATCGCCTGCTTTTTGATATGAAAAGCATTGGAAGTCCACAGTTTTTTTTTTCGCAGCCATGCCTGTGTGTTCCTGGTGTCCGCCGCAGTTGTTGGAGAAATTTGGGCGTCGGCTAACTCCGATTTAGTAGCTTTTTATGGGGTCGGTGTCGGGAGCTCGAGAGTCAGGCAGCCATCTAGTGGCTGACGTCACTTCCTCCTCCGAAGAGCCAATTTCTGATCCATTCCACCATCTTTGGACCCATTCTCAGGCTTTTCAAATTTTTCATTAGCTTACTATATAGGACAATGTAAAAAAAACATTGCTGAAATCCAGATAAATCAAATCAAGTGCTCTTCCTTGATATAATTCTTAAATCACCCAGTTGGATTTGTCTGACATGATCTTCCTGTGGTAAAACTATGTTGTCTCGAATCATGCAACCCATTGTATTGCAGATGGTTCACTATCCTTTCCTTCAGAAGCATCTCCATTCGTTTCTCACCCCTGAGGTAAGGCTAATTGGCCTGTAGTTTCCAGGCTTCTATCTGGTATCATTTTAGTGACATGGGACCACAACTGCCCTTCTCCACTTTTGTGGTACTACTCCTGTTTCCAAGGATCTATTGAACAAGTCCTTTTTACCTCACTTTAGTGAGGAAGATAGATTATCTTAAGGAACAGCAATATCATAAGAACATAAGAAAATGCCATACTGGGTCAGACCAAGGGTCCATCAAGCCCAGCATCCTGTTTCCAACAGTGGCCAATCCAGGCCATAAGAACCTGGCAAGTACCCAAAAACTAAGTCTATTCCATGTAACCATTGCTAATGGCAGTGGCTATTCTCTAAGTGAACTTAATAGCAGGTAATGGACTTCTCCTCCAAGAACTTATCCAATCCTTTTTTAAACAAAGCTATATTAACTGCACTAACCACATCCTCTGGCAACAAATTCCAGAGTTTAATTGTGCGTTGAGTAAAAAAGAACTTTCTCCGATTAGTTTTAAATGTGCCCCATGCTAACTTCATGGAGTGCCCCCTAGTATTTCTACTATCCGAAAGAGTAAATAACCGATTCACATCTACCCGTTCTAGACCTCTCATGATTTTAAACACCTCTATCATATTCCCCCTCAGTCGTCTCTTCTCCAAGCTGAAAAGTCCTAACCTCTTTAGTCTTTTCTCATAGGGGAGTTGTTCCATTCCCCTTATCATTTTGGTAGCCCTTCTCTGTACCTTCTCCATCGCAATTATATCTTTTTTGAGATGCGGCGACCAGAATTGTACACAGTATTCAAGGTGAGGTTTCACCATGGAGCGATACAGAGGCATTATGACATTTTCCGTTTTATTCACCATTCCCTTTCTAATAATTCTCAACATTCTGTTTGCTTTTTTGACTGCCGCAGCACACTCTACCGACGATTTCAATGTGTTATCCACTATGACACCTAGATCTCTTTCTTGGGTTGTAGCACCTAATATGGAACCCAACACTGTGTAATTATAGCATGGGTTATTTTTCCCTATATGCATCACCTTGCACTTATCCACATTAAATTTCATCTGCCATTTGGATGCCCAATTTTCCAGTCTCACAAGGTCTTCCTGCAATTTATCACAATCTGCTTGTGATTTAACTACTCTGAACAATTTTGTGTCATCTGCAAATTTGATTATCTCACTCATCGTATTTCTTTCCAGATCATTTATAAATATATTGAAAAGTAAGGGTCCAAAAGAGAGACTGTAACTTTTACTGGGGCCACAGTGGACCTGGGGAAAGAAGGGAATAACCTTGGGAGCTACATAATGTATGAGATCTGCTTATTTGAAGAGTAATTGTGGAACCATATGTATCTGGATTTGCCTGTAATTTCTTCTGTGGACTTTGTTATATTTGATTTGATTTCATTTTTATTAAAATTTTATATCCCATCTCTAAAAATGTGTTATCCAGGCAGTGGTACAATAAACACATTCATAATTGAGTATAAAATAATACAAACAACAAAATAAAGTAAGACAAGCAAACAGAAGAATTCAACAATGGACATCAAACTCAACAGAAACAGCAGCAGCAGGCAATAATACAAGCTGTAGAAAACCAGAGAGAATGATACTTCCAAGAAATGTTATTTACGTCCCATACTACCCCAGAACAGAAAGAAATGCTATAGTCTATGGAGCTAGTGATTAGTATAAGATTATTTCTGCTTTCCTGAATTTTAAATAATCAGTGATTTCAAACAGGCAAATAGGGTATGAAAAGTTTAGGCATATGAAGTGAAAAACCAGAGCACAGCCAGAAAAGTTATGGACAAAATCTTAAAACTGATCCGGTAGGTGATAGGAAGCCAGTGTAATTGTTGCAGTATAGGAGAAATATGATCAAATTTCCTAATGCCATATATTAAATTTGCAGCCATATTTTGAAGTAGTTATAAACGTTTCAGCTGGATGTTGTAAACTGTCAGCAGTAAGGAATTGCAATACTGTTTTTAGAAATCACAAAAGCATGAACTAGCAGTTTCAGATCTTGAGAATTTAATAATGGATGGTGATGGTGATGGTGAACTGGTAGATATAGTATACTTGGATTTTCAGAAGGCGTTTGACAAAGTTCCTCATGAGAGGCTTCTAGGAAAAGTAAAAAGTCATGGGATAGGTGGTGATGTCCTTTCGTGGATTACAAACTGGCTAAAAGACAGGAAACAGAGAGTAGGATTAAATGGACAATTTTCTCAGTGGAAGGGAGTGGGCAGTGGAGTGCCTCAGGGATCTGTATTGGGACCCTTACTTTTCAATATATTTATAAATGATCTGGAAAGAAATACGACAAGTGAGATAATCAAATTTGCAGATGATACAAAATTGTTCAGAGTGGTTAAATCACAAGCAGATTGTGATAAATTGCAGGAAGACCTTGTGAGACTGGAAAATTGGGCATCCAAATGGCAGATGAAATTTAATATGGATAAGTGCAAGGTGATGCATATAGGGAAAAATAACCCATTCTATAATTACACAATGTTGGGTTCCATATTAGGTGCTACAACCCAAGAAAGGGATCTAGGCGTCATAGTGGATAACACATTGAAATCGTCTGTTCAGTGTGCTGCGGCAGTCAAAAAAGCAAACAGAATTTATTTATTTATTATTTATTTTTAATTTTTATATACCGAAGTTCTTATAGGGACTACAAATCACTCCGGTTTACATAAAACGAAGAACTGCTCAACAGAGAGCGGAGCTTTACATGGAACAGTAGAACATATGGAACAATATAACTGTTTGACAATTTAACATAGAGCTAAATAAAGAAATAATAGTTTAACTGGTAATAAATAGTAATAAGTAAAGTAATATAATATATTATATAAGCAGTATAACTATTTAACGTAGCAATAAATATAAATATGAGCAATGCAAAATATATAAATGAAATAAAGTACATTTTTGAGTTCAAAGATAATTGTCCAGTTGTAGATATTTTAAAATTAGAACTGGATACAGTGACCATAATTAGGGTAATTAGGATACATAGTAATTAGGGGGTCTGTCTGTCACTTAAGCGTCAGGGAAAGCTTGTTGGAAGAGAAAAGTCTTCAGTCTTTTTTTGAATTCTTGATGACTGGGTTCTAGTCTAAGATCTGGGGGAAGCGTGTTCCATAGGTGTGGGCCTGCTGAAGATAGCGCTCGTTTGCTCAATGATGATTTTATTTGTGGAGCAAGCAGTGTTCCTCTGTATGCGCTTCTGATCGGTCTGGAGGAAGTGTGTGGTTGTAGTTGTGAGCTTAATGTGATGGGAGCTAGATTGTTTGTCGCTTTATGGATGATAGTGAGTACCTTATAGAGTATCCTTTGTTTAATGGGTAGCCAATGTAAGTTCCGGAGGATTGGGGTGATATGATCTTTTTTGTTAGTGCTAGTTAGAATTCTAGCCGCTGAATTCTGAACCATCTGTAATGGTTTGATAGTGTTGGCGGGTATACCTAGTAGCAGGGAATTGCAATAGTCTAGCTTAGAAAGAATGATGGATTGTAGAACTAGCCTGAAGTCGGAGAGGTGAAGGAGGGGTTTAAGTTTTTTGAGGACTTGCAATTTGTAAAAGCAGTCCTTTGTTGTATTGTTTACGAACTTTTTTAGGTTTAGATGATTATCAAGCCATGCTCCAAGGTCTCTGACGTCAGATGAGAATGAGTTGTTTGTGATTGGAAGAGAAAGGCTGGAAGAGATTGTGCGTGGATCCTGGGAGACAATGAGCATTTCGGTTTTGTTAGCATTCACTACTAAGTTGAGGCTTGAGAGTAGGTTTTTGATGGGCTGTAGGCATTCGTTCCAGTACGTGATGGTTTTTTGGAGGGATTCTGTGATCGGAAGGAGGATTTGTATGTCGTCTGCATAGAGGTAAAAGGTGAGCTTAAGGTTTGAGAGTAGATGGCAGAGGGGGAGGAGGTATATATTGAAGAGGGTGGGTGAAAGTGATGATCCTTGTGGGACTCCTTGCTCTGTCAGGATTGGATGCGATTCTTTGTTGTTTATCCTTACTTTGTAGAATCTGTTGCTTAAGAAGGAATGGAACCAACTAAGGGCTGTGCCTTTGATCCCTATGTTGGCTAGTTGGTCTATTAGAGTGGAGTGCTTTACCGTATCAAATGCCGCGGAAAGATCTAGCAGAATAAGCAGGTATGATTGTTTATTCTCCAGATTAACGAGGATTGTGTCAGTGAGAGATAGTAGGAGAGATTCGGTGTTTAGGCGTTTTCGGAATCCATATTGAGCTGGTGATAGAATGTTATGATCTTCCAGGTAATCTGACAGTTGCTTGTTGACAATTTTTTCCATCAGTTTGGCGATAAGTGGTAAGTTTGCGATGGGTCTAAAGTTAGCTGGGTCTGATGGGCAAGCGTTTGGTTTCTTTAGTAATGGTTTCAGTATTGCCAATTTTAACTGGTTAGGAACTAAACCTTGAGAAAGGGATGTGTTGATAATTTCTGCAATTGGTTTTGAGATGGTGTTTGGTATTGCGATGAGGAGATTTGTTGGTATTGGGTCTGATGGATGGGAGGAAGGTTTGAATTTTTTGAGTGTGTTTTCAATCTCCAGTGAAGAAGTGAGCTCGAATGCATCCAGGCTTGTGGTTTGTTGCGGCCAGGATGTGAGGTGGTGAGTTAGAGTAAGGTTGTTGGATGTGATTGATTGGGTAAGGTTGGTGATTTTTGTTTTGAAGTAGTTGGCTAGTTCGTTTGCTTTGTTGAGGGCTTGGTGGTCTGGGATGGTAGGAGGAGTTGGTTTGGTTAAAGAGGAGACGTATGAGAATAGAGCCTTTGAGTCGAAAATAAAGTGGTGTATTTTTTTTCCGTAGAATTCTTTCTTTGTTCTAAGGATTGTATTCCTGTAGTTGTTGAGGAGGGATTTGTAGATAGCATGTGTTGAGGTGGTTGGGTTTTTTCTCCAGCTTTGTTCTTTTTTTCTAAGCGATTGTTTAAGGGATTTAAGTTCGGGTGTAAACCAGGGTTTCCTATTGTCTAGAGTAGGTTGTATGGTTTTGGTTGTAGTTGGGCAGATTTGATCTGCAATTTTATTGTTAATATTGATCCAAGAAGTAGTTGCAGTTGTTGCGTCTGTGAGGTCCAGTTGCTTTAATGCTTCAGACATCTTTTCACTGAGTATGTCTGAAGAACAGGGTTTCCTGAAGTGGATGGTGGTTTTGTTAGTGGTTTGAGGTGGTGGGTTGTTGATATTGAGGGTTGTGTGGATAACTTTGTGGTCTGACCATGGAACTGGTGAGCAAGTGGGATTGGTATGAATGTTAAAGGGATCGTTAATAAAGATGAGATCCAGAGTGTGGCCTGCCTTGTGGGTAGAACTGTTGATAATTTGAGTAAAGCCCAAATGGTTGAGAGAAGAAAGAACTGTTTGGCAGTTGATGGATTGTGGAGAAGCATCTACGTGTAAATTAAAGTCTCCGAGGATTATAGCAGGTTTGTCGGCGTTTATGTGTTTGGCTATAAGTTCAATCAGTAGAGAGGGATCCGATTCTAGTGTTCCTGGTGTCGCGTAGACTAAAGCTATTTGGATTTGTTCCGATTTAAAGAGGGAGAATTCTAGATTGTTAGAGGAGTTGGTAAGTTGTAAGGTAATATTAAGAACTTTTATTTGCTGCAAGGAGGAGACCTCCACCTCTTTTTTTGGGTCTTGGGACGGAGAATATGTCGTAAGATTGTATGGGCAGTTGATTTATGAGTACAGTATCTGTGTGTTTTAGCCAAGTTTCTGTAATTGCACAGATATCTGGGTTGGCTTCTATGAGGTAGTCATTGAGGATGTCCATTTTTTTGGAGAGCGACTGAGCGTTGAATAGTGTTAAGGAAAATAATGAGAGACCTAGAAATTGTGTTATCGGTGAGATCATTATTGGTAATAGTCTTTGTTGTCGTGTGATGAGATGAATTGCGGGTTTTGTGTGCTTTCTGATTTTTTGCCAGATTTTAGGAATGGTGCAGAGGTGCATTATTGTGGCTCAATTAGATGGGAACAGTGGTGTAGTAATGAAAATGTTGCATTAGGTGTTGGACACTCTGGATGAATGGTGTCGTGGCTAGTTGACTGCTGGTGAGGCTGGATGCTTGCTGGTGTGGCTGGAAGATTGCTGGTGAGGCTGGATGCTTGCTGGTGAGGCTGGATGCTTGCTGGTGGGGCTGGGTGATTGTTGGTGAGGCTGGATGATTGCTATCGCTGTTACTTGCAAGCTGGCGAGTCTGAGTGGGTGTTGAAGAGGAGGCAGTTATGAGTAAGAACCCTGGACGATGGGATCCTTGGATGTATGCTTAGTTGACTCCTGGGATCACTCCGTGTCTTTTAAATCAAGTTTGGTTGCGTCAAAGTGAAGTAGTTAGGCGGCGCGCCCTGCTGACTTGGGTTAGGACTCTGGCGTTCCTCTCATGGTGATGTAGCTCACGGTAGGGGGGCCTTTCGATGCAGTTGTATGGGTGTCGGTGAGACGAATCGGCAGAAAGCGAGCTACTTCCCAGCGTGATCTGCGCGGGGACCTACGGTGGTAGGGCGAGAGCGTGCGAGTTGTTCAGTACTTACTGCAGTTGTTTGGTTGTTAAGTATGTAGGACGGTGTTGAACCTGATGTCTGCGGTGGTCTGCACTCCGGTCTGCACTAAGGGGCGCACAAAGGGGCCAGCCCCTTTGACGCGCTCCTTCGACGCGTGGCGTTCGACGCGTGGCGTCTGGGTGGTTTTTGATTTAAGGGCTACTTGGCCTCTGCTGATTGGCTGCCATGCAGCCGTCTGTTGGGCGTGTCCCTCGGAGGCGAAGGAAGGGCCTTTGCTGCTTGTTTTTGGCCCCGATTTCGGTCGCGCTGTCGGCGCTGAGGCCGCCCGGGTGGGGAGTGAATTTTGCTGACCTTCCCCCGGCGGGGCTCGGCGCCGATTGCGCAGGCCCTCCCCAGCAGTAGCGGCAGCGGCAACGGAAAAGAGATGGCGCCGAAGAGAGCCGCGATTTAAATCCCCGTTAGGCCGGCTCTGATTGGTTGAGCTGAAGCGTAGGCGGGACCTGAGTCTCAGCGGGATATTTTTACCTTTGCTGCTTGTTTTTGGCCCCGATTTCGGTCGCGCTGTCGGCGCTGAGGCCGCCCGGGTGGGGAGTGAATAAAACTGAAAATGTCATAATGCCTCTGTATCGCTCCATGGTGAGACCGCACCTTGAATACTGTGTACAATTCTGGTCGCCGCATCTCAAAAAAGATATAATTGCAATGGAGAAGGTACAGAGAAGGGTGACCAAAATAAGGGGAATGGAACAGCTCCCCTATGAGGAAAGACTAAAGAGGTTAGGACTTTTCAGCTTGGAGAAGAGACGGCTGAGGGAGGGGATATGATAGAGGTGTTTAAAATCATGAGAGATCTAGAACGGGTAGATGTGAATTGGTTATTTACTCTTTCGGATAATAGAAAGACTAGGGGGCACTCCATGAAGTTAGCATGTGGCACATTTAAAACTAATCGGAGAAAGTTCTTTTTTACTCAACGCACAATTAAACTCTGGAATTTGTTGCCAGAGGATGTGGTTAGTGCAGTTAGTATAGCTGTGTTTAAAAAAGGATTGGATAAGTTCTTGGAGGAAAAGTCCATTACCTGCTATTAAGTTCACTTAGAGAATATCCATTGCCATTAGCAATGGTAACATGGACTTAGTTTTTGGGTACTTGCCAGGATCTTATGGCCTGGATTGGCCACTGTTGGAAACAGGATGCTGGACTTGATGGACCCTTGGTCTCACCCAGTATGGCATGTTCTTATGATGTAGCCAGCGAATGTTATCTAGGATAAAAGAAATACTTCTGAATTATTGTAGAGGCATAGTGGTCATAGATAAATGTGAGTCTAGCTGCACACCCAAAGCAGTAACAACTGGTTTAAGAGGAATTACAATACCATGAATAGTTGGGGCTACTGTTGGAACAGTTGATCTTGTACTGAACCAGATCGACCTCAGATTTGCCTGGATTAACTTTTAAATTATGGTTTGATAACCATGAACCTAATCAATGTTAAAATTAGTAAAATCATGGATCTGTTTAGTATACAAAAAAGCTATGATTTTATTTTATTTATTTTTATTTTTAATTTTTATATACCGAAGTTCTTGTAGGGACTACAAATCACTCCGGTTTACATAAAACGAAGAACTGCTCAACAGAGAGCGGAGCTTTACATGGAACCGTATAACATATGGAACAGTATAACTGGTTGACAATTTAACATAGTGCTAATTAAAGTAATAATATTTTAACTGGTAATAAATAAAGAAATATAATATTTTATATAAGATGTGTAACTATTTAACGTAGCAATAAATATAAATATAAGCAATGCCAAATATATATATGAAATAAAGTGAATTTTTGAGCTCAAAGATAATTGTCCAGTTGCAGATCTGAATGTCTTCTGCATAAAACAGTGGGCAGAAGCTACAGTCCTGAATGATCGTGGCTAATGGAGAAAGAAAGAAATTAAATAGTGAAGAGCACAAAATAGAGCCCTGTGGGACTGTAAAAGGCCGATTAACTGATTCTGAAATTTGATTATTTCATTCGGAAAATGTCATAATGCCTCTATATTGCTCCATGGTGAGACCACACCTTGAATACTGTGTACTATTCTGGTCACCGCATCTCAAAAAAGATATAATTGTAATGGAGAAGGTACAGAGAAGGGCAACCAAAATGATAAAGGGGATGGAACAGCTCCCCTATGAGGAAAGGCTGGAGAGGTTAGGGCTGTTCAGCTTGGAGAAGAGACGACTGAGGGGGGATTTGATAGAGGTCTTTAAGATCATGAGAGGTCTTGAATGAGTAGATGTGACTCGGTTATTTACACTTTCGAATAATAGAAGGACTAGGGGGCATTCCATGAAGTTAGCAAGTAGCACATTTAAGACAAATTGGAGAAAATTATTTTTCACTCAACGCACAATAAAGCTCTGGAATTTGTTGCCAGAGGATGTGGTTAGTGCAGTTAGTGTAGCCGGGTTCAAAAAAGGTTTGGATAAGTTCTTGGAGGAGAAGTCCATTAACGGCTATTAATCAAGTTTACTTAGGGAATAGCCACTGCTATTAATTGCATCAGTAGCATGGGATCTTCTTAGTGTTTGGGTACTTGCCAGGTTCTTGGGGCCTGGTTTGGCCTCTGTTGGAAACAGGATGCTGGGCTTGATGGACCCTTGGTCTGACCCAGCATGGCAATTTCTTATGTTCTTATGACCTGGAATGAACACTCTGATAAGTATAAAGTAAACCAAGTTAAGACTCCATCAGTGAGACCAGTTTTCTGATTAATAGTCTAAGAAGACAGTGCATCTTTACAGGAATCTAAATTAAATCTGATATTCATTGTTTCAGCACTATGAGCTCTTTGAAAACCGGATTGGGTGGGATATAAATCATTGGTCTTGCTGATGAAGTCATTTAACTGATTGAACACCACCTTCTCAATTTTTGAGATAATAGATAAGTTTGAAACAGGCCTATAGTTTGAAAAATCATTAGGGTCTAAAGATTCCTTTTGAAGAAGAGGATAAACTCTAGTTAGTTTTACTTGATCTGGAAAGACCCCCCCTGAGGACAGAGAACTATTAATGACTGAAGAAATAGGGCTAAATAAGTTAAGAACTGGATTTTTCATGGAGTCTAGTTTCGAAGTAATAAGATAACGTGACTTCAATAGCAGATTGCCACCAGCTGCAAAAATGAAATCAAAAGCAGAGACTTGTCTTGTGATACAGGACCAGCTGTTACAACTGGAGATAGCTGCAAACAATTGTTGGAATCAGGAGCTGGAAAACGACTGTAAGTTAAATAGATTTTATTATAAAAAGGATTCAGAGGGTGGTAAAGGAGGCTGATTAGATAACCGGGCAACAATCTTGAACAGCTGCCTGGGACAACTATCTGCTGCCCTGGGCTTATTGGAAATTAAATTTTTTTATTTTTTTTTTGCAGTCAGTACTTTGGATTGATAATGCTTGCTACCTCCTAATTTTTTTTGTTAATGGAAGACTTTTCCGTGCACCAATGGTGTTCGTAGGGTTGAACTTGCCTCTTTAAGATCCTAAATCTGGGATGGTACCAGGGATTAAAAACATGATGATGAAACTTTTGATAAGACACGGGGGCAGCCTTGCCGACTGCATTGAAGGACCCCATTCCAGATACCAATTTGTTGAGCTAGTGAATGCCGCTAATTCAGTTGCTAATAACTCCACGTCCATATTTTTTAAGTCTCTAAATTGAGAAACAGTAGTCTGTGGAGGTGATCTTTGTACTTCAAAGTTCAAATAGAAAATAATTAGAACATGATCTGTTCATAGTAATGAAAAGGAAGAAATGGAATTACCCTTCAGAAGGTCAGACTTAGATGAGAATAAGGCCTAACATGTGACCTGCCTTGTGGGTGGGAAAATTCACCCATTGATGAAGCCCCAACTCAAGAGACCAGGAGAAAAAGTTTTTATCAGTAGAATGATCCGAGCTGTTGAAAAGAACAGTAAAGTCACCTAAAATCGGTAAATTTTGGAACAGAGTACAAATATCAGCTATAATTTCCATTATTTCGGCCAGAAAAAGAAGACGCAGGAGCATTATAAAACAGAAAAACCAGTTTAGAAGGTAGATGAGATTGAAACAAGATAGTGTCAACCAAACAATGAGGTTTCAATAATAAAACTGATTTATTCTTTCAAGTAAACTTTCTGTTTGGACCCCAACTTGGTCTAGACTGTGAAGTTTTTTTTTTTAAAAGGTACTTTCGGCCCAGTTTGGCCTTGTGGAAGAGTCTGCCCCTTTTCCACAGAACCAGAGAACTGTTTTCGCTGGTTGAGTAAAACCAGTGCTCCCCCTGGCTGGGAAGTTGACCCCTAGCTGAGGGGAAGTTATAGTATTTTATGGGCCTCAGTGGAGTACAGATGGTTTATGACTTAAACAATGGGGAGCTCATCTAATGCTGGGTTGCGCTAGAGGAACAAATCTTAGAACAAGAGTAGAATGATCATTCAGCTCAGGGAACTGTGGCATGTTTACTGATTGGAAAGGGTTATATGCTGTTACCTAGAAAATGAAAAAAATTAAAACAAGCACTTTTATAAAGCAATTTTAGTCTGACTTCTTTATTTAACAAAAGTTGACAAGTTCAATTTCAGTCACTGAAGAGAAGGGCCTAATGAGATCAGGATCCATCAGTTTTCTTGTACATCCAAGGCAGCATGAAATTGAAATAAAGATCAACATTATTTTCTGTTTTGTTTTTTTTCATTGCTTTGTTAACTCCTATGACAGCAGAGATTTCCTGTCCCTAAAACATGTGGGATATTGCAGCATTCCCTTTTATATTCTTCCTTCTTACGTATGTGCAGAGAACTGTAAGAGACATGCAGCTATTAGACTGAACAAATGGATATCAGGCAGGTGGCAGACGTGAACTATACCATGCATCACTTTAGGGAGGCTGTTTTCCCCTGTACTATTTATATACATTTAAGCAACACTGTACCATGCAACAGGCACATGAAGAGGTTACTTATAGTACATAGTAATGACAGCAGAAAAGGACCAAATGGTCCATCCAGTCCGCCCAGCAAGCTTAAGGTAGTAACTGCCGCTCTATGAAGGTTACCCCCCCTGTTTTCTCTTGCCGCTCCAAACAGTTATTTCCAAGCCTTATGATAACCCATAAAATTACTGCTAGCAACATTTCTATCGAGTGAGAAGACTTCTTGAAAATTCAGACAGTGCTGCTTGTTATGCTTTGCCTATGGACTTGGCCATAAAAGCATTCTGTGCTTTTTCCCTCATGTCTGTTATCAGTACCTCAGACTGTAAAAATTAGGGCCCGTGAAGATTGTCGTCTGAATGCAATTCCCCTTCCACACCCCCACCACCACCTCCAAAGAGGAGCATGATGTTGCAGTTGCACCAAAGCATCAAGGCTTATAAGTTAAGGGTAATAATCCCCATGCCTTCTGTAGAGTAGTAATTGCCACACCGCATAGGTTACCCCATGCTTCTCAGTACCCCAGAATGTAAGTGCGGGAACCTTGTTGGGTGTTGTCTGAATCCAGTTCCCATGTGGGTTCCCTTACCAGCTGATGGAACGGTTTTCCTTGCTTCTAGAGGACTCTTGGCCACGATGTCCCCAATCAACATCTGGTAGATTGAAATCCCCTAGCAATAGTATCATCTTTTAAAATGCTATCCCTTCTTTCTGTCTGTGATGGAAATCTGTATATTAAACCAATATAAATAATTTCCATTCCTTCTTTCCAGTTTAGTTCACAGTGCCTCCTCCACCTCGTAAGCCCTGCAGATCTGTGCATTGTGTGGCAGATCCATTGTATTGCACAAGTGCCAGTCAAGTGTCTCCTAACAGGAGGACATTTCTCCCACCCTCCACGGTATGTGGCTTGAAGAGACTAGATTGTGATTGTGTATGTGACTTCACCCTGATGTCTCTTGTGGCCAGCCTTGTGGTGTCAGTATTTCTCAACCTTATTAAGCCCACGGTACACTTACATTAACAAAAATGTTCTTCCAAATTTTAAAACAAAGGGAGAGAGCAGCAGACACCCACATGAACCCATCACAGTGGAGCAGCTCCCTCTATATACAGGTGCAGGAGAAGGCAGATGTGGGTGGCTATCGTGGCTGCTGCATGTGAATGCCAGAGTCCTTCACTGCTGCTGCTTCTGACACTCAGGGAGTCCTATACAGTGCTCGGTGCATGGGATAAACCAGAGGCTGGAAGAGCAGCAGACACCCACATGAACCCATCACAGTGGAGCAGCTCCCTCTATATTCAGGTGCAGGAGAAGGCAGATGTGGGTGGCTATTGCGGCTGCTGCATGTGAATGCCAGAGTCCTTCACTGCTGCTGCTTCTGATGCTCAGGGAGTCCTATCCAGTGCTCAGTGCATGGGATAAACCAGAGGCTGGAAGAGCAGCAGACACACACATGAACCCATCACAGTGGAGCAGCTCCCTCTATATACAGGTGCAGGAGAAGGCAGATGTGGGTGGCTATCGTGGCTGCTGCATGTGAATGCCAGAGTCCTTCACTGCTGCTGCTTCTGACGCTCATGGAGTCCCATCCAGTGCTCAGTGCATGGGATAAACCAGAGGCTGGAAGAGCAGCAGCACACACATGAACCCATCACAATGGAGCAGCTCCCTCTATATACAGGTGCAGGAGAAGGCAGATGTGGATGGCTATCGTGGCTGCTGCATGTGAATGCCACAGTCCTTCACTGCTGCTGCTTCTGACACTGAGGGAGTCCTATCCAGTGCTCAGTGCATAGGATAAACCACTCAAAGGTGGAGGCTGAAGAGATGCTGTAAGTGATATTTGTGCTGCCCGGCTATGCATGCCCTGCACACTGCCTGTTAATTATCACGCTCCAGAGCTCACGCTGTAGCAGAAAAGATGCACACACGATTCATAAACAGTTATTAGCCAAGTAGACTTGGGAAAGCCAGCGCTTATCCCTGGAAGTCAGAAACATTGGCTGGGTACTTGTGACCTGGACTGGTGCTGGGCTCGATGGACCTTGGTCTGACCCAGGATGGCACGTCTCATACTATATTCCTCAGCTCCTCCACGTTTAAGAGCCACTGCTGGTATGAGGTGCTGGCCTGGACCTGACCAGAAGGCACAGCAGTGTAGCATTGTACCCTGCTTGGGAAACACTGTCTTCTCGTATTCCCCGCGCTCGGGGTTAGTTACATAATGTTCTTTATTTATTTTATAGATCATACCGGGCTCTGTGTATTAGGCCGATACAGGACAGTGCGCTCCGATGGAGCACACTGTTAACCTGCCCTTGGACGCGCGTTTTCCCTTACCCCTTATTCAGTAAGGGGCGGAAAACGCGCGTCGAACCCGCGGCACCTGATGGCCCTATTAGGTATGCGCGCGGGATACAGAAAGTAAAATGTGCAGCCAAGCCGCACGTTTTACTTTCAGAAATTAGAGCCTAACCAAAGGTCGGCGCTAGTTTCTGCCGGCACCGGGAAAGTGCACAGAAAAGCAGTAAAAACTGCTTTTCTGTGCACCCTCCGACTTAATATCATGGCGATATTTAGTCGGAGGTCCCGAAAGGTAAAAAAAAGTTTTAAAAAAATTGGAAATCAGCCGGCGGCTATCGGGCCGAAAACCGGACGCTCAATTTTGCCTGCGTCCGGTTTCCGAGCCCGTGGCTATCAGCGGGCTTGAGAACCGATGCCGGCAAAATTGAGCGTCAGCTGTCAAACCCGCTGACAGCCACCGCTCCGGGTCACAAGGAGGTGCTAGAGACGCGCTAGTGTCCCTAGCGCCTTCTTTTGCCCGTTTCTACCGCGCCACCTAATTTAAATACAGAATCGCGCGCATCAGCGAGGGGCTGGTGCGCGCGCCGGGAGAGCGGGCGTTCGCACTCTCCCGTGGCCTTTACTGTCAGGTCGATACTCTAAGGCTGCGGTAGAAAGAGTGCGGCAGTGCCTGGCGCACCCTCGTTCCCCGCACGCACAGTTCTCTTCACCTACCGCTCGATACTCTCTTCTAATTGCATGCAAATGCATGCCGCGGCTGCGAAGTGTTAGGGAAGCGTTAGGCCCGCGCAACCCATTTTACTGTATGGAGCGCCTATACAGTAACCTGGGTGCTCAGGCCTAACGCTTCACGGCCACGCTGGTATCTGTCATTTCAAATGTCATTTGAAATGACAGATACCAGGAAGTCGGGATTGCCGCCCCCTCTCCTGAAGCAAAAAAAAAGTGAAAAAAAAAGTTGCGAGAGAGAGAGGGGAGAGGACGGCAATCCTACGCTCGGCGACTTACTTTTGCAGCCCCTCTCCGGACATCGGACGACCTCTCCTGCCTCCAGCTGGGGAGGGGGGCTGCGGCGCAAGGAGAGAAGACGCAACTTACTCCAGCCAGCCCCCACTTTGGCAGCTCCCCTTCGGCAGCTCCCCTACGGCGGAGACGGCAGTGTAAAGCGAGACGGACCTTCTGCGGAGACGGCACTGTAAAGCGAGACAGACCGCGGCGCAAGGAGAGGAGGAGAGAGACGATGCAACTTACTCCAGCCAGCCAGCCCTCCTCCGGACAGCGGCTCCTCTGCCTCCCAGCTGCCGGCGAAGATAGACGCCCAAATGGGTAGGCCCCTCGTGCAATTTGACCTCAAGGCGTGACGTCGCATGCCGTGACGCCAAACGTCGTGACGTCACGCCTTGAGGTCAAATTGCACGAGGGGGCCTACCCATTCAGGCGTCTATCTTCGCCGGCAGCTGGGAGGCAGAGGAGCCGCTGTCCGGAGGAGGGCTGGCTGGAGTAAGTTGCGTCTTCTCTCTCCTCCTCTCCTTGCGCCGCGGTCTGTCTCGCTTTACACTGCCGTCTCCGCCGTAGGGGGGCTGCCGAAGTGGGGCCGCATTGGATTTTTTTTTTCGCTTTTTTTTTTGCTTCGGGAGGAGGGAGAGGACTGGGGCTACCCCGGAGACCGGCACCCATGGACGCGACCAGGGCAGGTGAGCCGGGGCTGGGGCAAAGTTTGCCTCTTACCCTTACTCCTGCCTCTAACGTAGGGGTAGGGGGCAAACTAACAGGTTAAACGCGCGGCAAATCAGCAGGGAAAAAAAGCGATAGTCGGAGCGCGCGTCACAGTATCGGAGGGGAATAGCTAATTCCTTCGTTATACAGCTAATTCGTTCATTTACATATCATTTACATGCTGCGTGCGGGAAAGGTTATGCGTCTGTTTTAAGAAGCGCTAAGGACGCGTGAAACTGGAGACTGTATCGCTGAATCGCCTTACGCGTCTGAATTGTGCGCTCCCAGCACGTTACAGACGGGAAATCTTCAACCGCACGTTACAGTATCGACCTGTGTATCGGCCTGCCAGTTAGGATGATCCTGACTGGCCGCCCTGCTCACTGTATTTATATCCTTGCTAACCCTGCCTGAGGATGTTTGTTTGTGCAACTGAAGAAGCCGTTTGGTTTGATGCAGTTTCTGTTATTTTCGCTTTACGCTCCATTATGTAAAATTAGTGTTTCTGTAATGTGCAGATGATAAAAATGAATGCTCCTGTAGCAGAAAGGAAATTCCAAGACTGCAAATGACAGAAAACTACAGGCCTTTGTTAAAACATGACTATGGCCTGGACTTGTGCTTTGTAATCATAGATGTTATCTGCACAGAGCAAATCAGAGCAGGGGAAGTAAAAGCTACAAAATGTTGCAAGAAGTGAACTCAGCCGGAAAAGGAAGGTGGAGTGGCAGCTGCTAAGCCAGGTCTGGAGGGCTAGCATTGGACCCCCTCGCTCACATTTTGGGATTCACGCTGTTCGATTTTATTGGAGGAGAGGAGCTTGTGTTTATTGCTGCTTCTACATAAGTGATTCAGATATTTGAACCAAAAGCCTTTGTAAGATGACATTTAGAGCACAGGGTTCATGTTTTGTCGCTTTGGCAGGCTAGGCTGGGTGAACAGGGGTAAGGATGAACAGACAGATGTTTAGTGTCCCAAATAAAGGTGGGCAAGCCAGAGAATGTGGCAGTCAGGCCAGGGCCGAGCCAAAGCCAAGGTGACCCAACTTAAATTACAGCAGAAATGTTAACCATTGCAAAATTGTTTCCTATAAATCTGTGGGTTCCTGGCTGGGTGGGCTGCTCAGTAGCTGGAGTACACGGCATGCACTGAATGCACGTTTACATCTGGAATAGTAAAATCCATTTTCCCTCATGCCTCCTCCCAGCTCACTCAATTCCCCCTGACAGGAAGGGGGGTACAAAGCAGTCTGGCCTTTGTCTTAGTAAGAATATATTTTGTCTCTCGCGTCTTGGGGCTGTGTGGGTAGAGAGGTGGTTATTCCACTGCTCCTCTCAGCTGCACCAGGAAGGATGTCGGCCTCCCCACGGCTCTTAATTTTGAACACCAGTAGTAGTGTGCAAATCTAGCTCATGTATATTAATTAGGCGTATCCTTAAAACCTGATTGGTGGGTGGCCCTTGAGGAGCAGACTTGCCCGTTGTCAGTTTAATCAATTAAACAAAATTGCTAAGCTCTTCCTCCAGTGTTTCCCAACTGTTTTCAAGCCCAGGACACAACTCCTTTAATAAAATGCGTGGGCCACCAGCCTCCACGGGGAAGGCAGTGTGGACATGGAGAGGACTCGTTTGGTGAAAAGAAGAGCCAAGGAAGCTCTGGAAGCCCCAGCAGTCTCTCAGGGAGAGAGGGGGCACTGATCCCTCTGTATACAGTGCAAATGCAGGAGAGGGAAGAGACGTGGGTATGAGGAGAGCAGCCTGCAGCTTTGTTACTTACCTTGGCTGCTGCCTGTGGCTGCCAGAGCTCAGTGTGAGTCACATCCAGTGCTCACTGCACACTCAGCCTGGGGAGAAGAGGAGGTGCTGTGTGCGCCAAACAAAGCAGGGCCCAGCTATCCGTGCCCTGCATGGAGAGCTGTTAATTACAGATTACACAGGTTCTCAGAAAGCAGCTGCTCCATGTTCAAGAGCCACTGATGTCTGTTAATTGCTTCACCCCAGGGCCCAGCTGTAGCTGGGAAGCAGAGGCCTGCGGGATTACACAGGTCCTCAGACAGGAGCTGCTGCATGTTTGAGTCACCACAGGTGACTCAAACAGAGCCCGGTGCTGGTCTGCACCCAAGCATCAGGCAGTGGGGACCTGATCAGGTCTAAAGGCACCACAGTATGGGACCCACTGCTCCCCCACAGGATCTTCTAACCTGGGGCGAGGACCGGGCAGTTCCGCCAGTAAATCAGAACATTCAAACCTTTTTGCTTCTGTTTTTATTCTTCCTGTATTTATTTCTTCCATCTCTGTTTTCTTCGTGTCCTCTTGCCTCTCTCTTTCTCAGCTTTTCATTTTCTTGTCTTCATTTCTTTGGCCTTTGTCCCCATCTTTATCCTTTTTCTCTCAGTTACCCCCTTTCCTCATTCAGAGCTCTAAGGATATGCATTGGTTTACCGTGTACAGATACCATTTAGACAATTAGAAGGAAGTCCTCTTTCACCCTAATCAGTTATGGGACAGGCATAAAGGTTGAGCAAGGCCAGAATTGCATGGCAACTCAATAGCACATTTTCAGGGTAATTGTGTAACTGTGCAGGATGGGGCAAAGTCTGCCTGAACCTTTCATATGCAGACTTTGCCCTGAATTTGAAAAGCAGATTTATGTGCAGATTTTGTGCGAGTGAGCTGCTGTGCACACAATCTCGCATGTGCAAAGTTACGCCTGCTGTATGACTTGGCGGTTGAACTTGCACACATGCTCGTCAAAATGCAAAAGCAGGCGCATAAGTCCCAATGCCCCCCTGGGAATGCATCAACGTATACAAAATCAGGTTATGCGCACACTGAGCCTTTTATATATCAGCAATTTTTCAAGACCAAGAGAGTGCTAGAGCATTGGTTACTTGCCTGCATTTTCCAGGCTTTCTCCCTCCACGTTCTCTTACACCTCTTCATTTTCCCATGCTTTCTCTCACAGCATCTTCACGCACACAAACGCCTCCATTTTCTCTCTTCTCCCATACTTCCCCTGCTCTTCTCTCATTCTTTTGCACTGCAGCTTCTTCACCTGACCCTGTCAGTGTGGCTCCTGCCTCTCGTTGATGTAGCCCTGCTGATCCTACCTTTTCACTGTCGCCACTGCATCCCTTGCCTGCTTGACCTTGCACACTGGATTAACACTGCCACTGCTGTGGCAGTGTTAATCCTGTCCTGTGCGGCTGATGATGTCCCAACTCCCAGCAGCCTCTGTTTCCTGCCACTCAGGCCCAATGGCAACAGCCCTGCCAGAACAGCAAGGAAGGTGATCTATGAATGCCGTGAGGGGAAGAAAGTGGAATAGATGCAGATGTCCGATAAGAATACTTTATTTAGAGAGTATGAATCATATATTCTTTAAATAATTCTACTGGTGATAGTAAATCCAGAACAGGAAAATGAAGTACTCTTAAATTATTTGCACGTACCATATTTTCTAGACTCTCAATTTTTTCAATGTCTCTCCTTCTGTTTGAATCTGATACTGTTGAATTTTCTCAGCTTTAATCAGTCTCTCTTCCAAACTTGTTATTTTCCTTTCTTGTTCTGTCACTTTTTCAGTGTTGCCTTTCAAGGATTTATTTCTCTCTACCACGGCTTCCGTTAGTGAAGTTATAGAGGCATCCAGTTTCACTATCACATTCCAAATAGTGTCCAAAGTAATAGTTGCAGGTTTAATAATTATGTTCTTACTGACCTTAGTCTTTACTCCACGGTCATGCTGAATTTTCAAGCCAATTTCCTCAGCAATCTGTTTCGAAGGGAATTCTCAAAATTCCATCAACATGTCTTCCCGCTGTAGTTAAGGCATACTACCTGAAGGGAAGAAAAGATACTAAGAGTAATCAAGAAAAGACTGAAGAACAAAATCCAATAGATTCAGCCCCGTTGAATATCTCAGAGATATTACAAAGTTCCACGGAGTTAGAAGTAAAAAAAAAAGAGAAACACTTCTGATATCGTTTGCATTTACGTCTGAGAGAGACACAGTAATGCGATTTTTCTTCCGATCCAGACTATCTATGTTTTATGGACAAAAAGTTTGGATATACCCAGACCTTGCAAAGAACACGCAAATACGGAGAAGGAAATTTATTGCTCTCAGACAGGATTTGTTATCGAAGGGGGGTAAATTCATGTTGAAATATCCATGTAGATGCATAGTAAATTATATGAATGGAAAATATGTTTTTACAGACCTGGAACAGCTAAAAGTGCTTTTGGGAACAACACTATAAACCTCCGGTAATTAAACGCAGGAGGTCCAGTAACTTTCCTTTTTTTTTTTCTTTTTTTGTATTTGACTGCCCCATTTCCTTGATTGTCTCTCCCCCTGGTTTCCTAAAGTTTTATGGGGAAAGGTATATTTCTGTTCAGCAGTAAAAGTTTACCATTTATAAAGTATTTCTGTAACCCTATATTTCCTAATCAAGAAACTTCTTGTAAATTTGTTTAAATATGCAATAAAAATAAAATTAAAAAAAAAAAAAGAATACTTTATTTAATGGAGACGAGATGCTGTAACACACGCCCGACTCTGGCCGAGCTTCGCCCCTTACATTAGGGCTGCCTCAGGGGCTAAAATACATCAACAAACATATAAAACTCATTTATAAAACTGAAATGAAACAATAAACAACATTAATATAGGACAACATACAAAATGGTAAAATTTACCCATTCACTTCACTAGCCACATCCCCTATCTCTAAATCATTTATTTTTATTAACAGTAAATCTTTTTCAAAGGTTTTTTTTATCATAAAAATGTATTTTGTGTTTTTCAACTGCAAACCATTTAGTATAAACCATTCCTTTTTTTAAAATAATGGTCATAATATATGAATATCTTTTTAGATTTTTTATTTTGCTCAGCAGTGTCATCAGTTCCAACCACTGCCTACAGGTAAAATGTTTTATCTCCTTCGTTAATATAATTGTACTTTTCAGTCACACCTAGTTTATACAGGGTGCAGGATTACGGTTCCTTCACGTTTACTCCCAATCTCTATTATTCTTTTATTTCATTTACATTTTCATAATTTGTTCCCCTTTTCTGGCTAAATTATTATCACATGAGTGCACTGTAGTCACTCCTCATTGATTAGTTAGATGCAGATTCAATTTTATGTTACCATTTTGTATGTTGTCCTATATTAATGTTGTTTGTTGTTTCATTTCAGTTTTATAAATGAGTTTTATACGTTTGTTGATGTATTTTAGCCCCTGAGGCAGCCCTAATGTAAGGAGCGAAGCTCGGCCAGAGTCGGGCTTGTGTTACAGTATCTCGTCTCCATTAAATAAACATCTGGCATCTATTCCACTTTCTTCCCCTCATGGCCATGGTCCAACTTTCTCCCCTCTATGCCAGGATGGAAAAAACCCCCAAAAAACCCACTTTTGTGATTGGTTTATCCGCCAGCAGTGCTAATCCCCCATCTGCGACATCAGAGTCGCAGGCAAATGAACAAACTGATCCTATGATATCATAAAACGAGCTTAAAAGTTCAAAAGCCTGAAATTCAGTTACCTTAAACCATATAAAAATTATAAGTAAGTAAAGTATTTTGCAGGGATTTCATTTCCTGCAGTGTCTGCATGGGAGCAAATTCCACAGAAAGAAAGACCCTGGTAATTTAGCTCACAAGAGTTACATTTATGGATCAGAGAAACGACGGACACACAGAAAAAGTCACAGCAACCAAACGATGTGCTCTGGAGGGGAGATTTGATCATTCCTGGTTTTTTTAACCTACATCTCGGGGCATTTTGGTATGTGCAGCTCCACTTCTGTTTAAATCCAGTGCGACAAGTTTCAAACTGTATCAGAAGGGGGTGCCAAAAAGCCAAGTCTTTCTAGGTACTATGTCACTTGGGACCTCTGGTAACTTTATATGGAAAAATAGACCACTTTGACCTTTATGGGGTGAGCGAGGATATTTTATTTTATGTTTGACAAATGTTAGTTGAATTTTATGTAAGCCGCTTTGATATACCAGGAAAGATGGGATAGTAAGTTAAATAAATAAATAAACCAAAAATAAAAGGGGTGGAATATTTTAGAGAGAGAGTTTTGTAGTAAATGCCCAGAAACCCAACACCGTCTTTGTAAAATTTCAATTTCAATATCTATTCCCTAGCTCCCTAACTCTAGTCCGTTCTCCTTGATTTCCGTCTGGCTCTAAAGTCAAGAAACCCAACCATGTCTGAGGTTTGTCTGCCCCAGGCATATTTCATCAGATAATGGCTTTTGCAGGTAGCAAGTAAAAGATGGGAGAATGCCTTTCTGCTGGAATCTGAGTTAATAAGTACTGATGTGAATTTCATGCCTCCATGTGTGTTTGGGTCCTGGCAGAAAGAGCTTAAACTTCATGCTTTGTAAATCAAACACTAAGAATGTATGAGTACAACTTGCATATTGTGATTAGCACAACCAAATATCTCATTTTAGGAGAATGGTCATGCAATTTAAAATCAAGGGAAATGATTGTAAAACTGTTTAGCTTTTTTTTTTTTTTTATTATTGGTACACAACAGTGAAGGCTGTATTACAGATCATGGAGAAAGGACCACTTTTGTCATAATGAGATAAAATCACAACTATCACTTATTTTAACTGGTTTATATAGAAGACCACTTATTATATTTATATGCACACATGTACTCCGTTTTTGTATGTTTATACTCGGATATACATATATACACACGTACCTCAGCACTACAATCTCTATCCTTAGTTTTTCTCTACTCTCCCTTACCTTCATCCACCATCTAGTGCTCAGCTCCTTCCCCCTCCTCCACAATCTCCCACGATCTGTTCCCCATCTATTACCTCCCTTGCTTCCTCTACTCTTAGCTCCCAATTTCAAGCTGCTTTCCCATCTTTCTCTTTTTCCCATTCACATCTGTCTTTGAGTTTACAGAGAGATGGAGGTTCCCATGTTCTGTGTTGTCCCAGCAGCCTGTCTGGCTAGTGTAATGCTGTCTTTCTGCCACTGGAGGGATCTTAGCTGCCAGTCACAGTCCTTGATTTTTTGTGGGAGGAGCAACATATTAAGGAACAGCTGATTTGTATGGCTTGGAAGTTCCAATGGGTTACTGTTGTGCTTAAATACTGAATGCTATAATGATGTGGGAACATATTTAGTATGTGACTTAAGTCACCATAAAAATGTCTTCATTGCTGTGTATGGTTTGTTAGTAAGCATCGTTTCTCTATTGATATGCAGGACTGAATTAGTCATGACATATGGGGGTGACATTATCCGATGGTGCCAAACAGACCCTTCTCTGAAAGCTTACTAAAAATAAAATCTTACTGAGCATGCACGGTGGTTCCTGCATGTGCTGCCTCATGACCCCTCAGTCTGATTTTGTCCGAGCTTCCACACAAATGTCTGACCCTCTCTTTCTATATTTTTTCTATTGAGTGTTGTTCTGCCTCATTGTGGTTCAAAGGTTTTCTACACTATTTTGGCAGCCCCTCAACAGCACTTTTTAAAGTGTTCTTGAAAAGAACGGCCTAAGAAGAAGCGGCTTTTGTGGGTGCTGGATGTCCATCACGAATTCCCACAAGGTTTTCTATAATTGCCTCAGCCCTGACCATGACATGGATAGTAGTGGGCCTGGAAGATGTAGGATTTATAGGGGGTGCTTAAGAGTAAGTGCAGGCATGAATCCAGACATTGGAGCCATTCTTCATCCTGGAGTGGAACGTCCTTGGGCTCTCACTGCATCGAGTAAGAGTTCTTCTTGTCCCTGCACCTCAGTTAAGGCTTCTCTACCCTGTGGCACCAATTCTTGGATCTGCCACGAGCCTGGAGTCAAGCAAGGCTTAGAAGATCCCAGCAGTGGAAGAGGTGCAGAAGAAGGTTCCAAAGCAGGACCTGCCCTGAGGGTACAGCCAGTTATAGTTAAAAAAAAAAGCTGCATGGCCCCCATGGCTGCAGGCTGTCATTGGCACCCAAGACAATTGGGGCAATGTTGGCCATCATTTATGGTGCAAAAAGTCACTTTGCTCTAATCCATCGGTTTTGTCTGAACTATAGCCCCTTCAGTTGCATTGGCACAGATTACCCACTCTAAGGCTTCATCAACACGGAGATATGAGATTCCATTCAAGGCTATGGCAGATTTTAATGTGACATTGGAGCAAAAGACCTTATGGTGGAAGACTGCGACAGAGTTCCCAGCATGGAGCCCAATCCAGTAGATGCAGAGCATCTCACATCCTAATCTTTCCTTAGAAGCAAGTATATCAGCTCTTTTCTAGCAAGGTGAGGAGACTATATGGATGTCTGAAGAGGGTGTCTCTTCTCCAACTCTGGCCCAGAGAGCACAACATCCAGTGAACCAGCTCACAGAGTTGGTGAAAGATTTCTTTGCCTCCTTGACTCTAGGATAAGAACCTTGGAGCCTCTCCTGTCTAAAATGGGAAAGGTATTCCCCAGATTGGAACTCTGCCTAGTTCCACACCAGTGTATAGCCCACCACAAGAGTTAATGTTCATTGGTGTTAACCCTCAGCAATCAGGCAAGCCTTCTCCTGTAATTGGAGAACCCTGCCCTAAGTCAGAAGATGAGTAAGAAGCTAGATCAGCTTTCCTCTTGAACATGTCCCCTCCAAGGGTAACAGATATGGAGAACTCTGTTGCCATCTTCATCATCAGGGTTATAGATCAGCGTTCCCCCATTGTCAAGATCAGAGGAAGCTTGACAGGAATTCCATTGGACCCCTTATCTGACTTATCACAACACTCCTCCCCTCCTGAGAACATCTGCTATTCCAAATTTCTAGATAAATTGGCAAATGTGCTAGGTATCAATGTTGTGAAATAGGCGGATCTGAGAACAAAGGGTTTCAGACTTCTGTAGTTCTGCAGTCACCAGTAGACACAATATCAGTCCATATGCACAAGTTATTTCAGGATCTCCAGTCCAGGATTTGGCAAATCCCACTACTTGTCAATCAATAGCCAGAAAACTTGATCTTGAGGGTACATCCAGCCCCTGGGTTATTGTGGTCCAGCTTCCTTACCACGCAGGTTAAGAAGATTCAAATTTTCACTACTCCTCCAAGGAAAGACCTGAAGCTCCTGGATGCATTTGTTACAGTTGTGGACCCTTGAGCCGGAGCGAGTGGTGATGACCACCGAGGGACTGCCCCCAATGGAACTCATCTCCAGGAGGTGGCGCTGGTGAAGAGAAGGACTCATACGGAATGGTTCCAAGGGATCAGGCAGGACGGCCCTCCAAGGAGCGGATAGCCTATGAACGCAGGAGAGCCCCCGAGGAGCGGGTACTCAAAGCGTTCACCCAGCGAGACAGGAACCAAAACTCCATGAAGAAGTGGAATGAAGTCCAGGCAGAAGATCCGGGCAGGCAGCGAAGAAGCGGAACGAAGACACAGGCTAAAGGTCAGGACGGGCAGCAGACAAGCAGAGGCGAGAAGATGATGAGTTGAGGTCAAACCTGGAGATCAAGCCAAGGACTGGGTACAGGAACAAAGGCAGGAACTGGAGTAGGGCAGGAACTTTGGAGGCAAGACAGGAACAGCGAAGCAAGGCAGGAGAACAGCCAGGCAGCAACAGAGAAGACATGTGGCGAAGGCAATGTGCGTGTGCAGCTGTGGGGTTTAAATACCCCTCCTAGCAGACGTCATCTTCTGGGGCTGAGTTGATTCTCCCGCCGCAGCCCCTTTAAGAGCCAGGGCCTCCCGCACGCACATGTCAGGGGAGGCCCTGACGCTGGCTGGGAGGAAGACGCTGCTTAAGCCATGCAGTCCAGCGTTCGCGGCCTGCCGCGGAGGGAGGGCCGTCGCGCCGGGCAAACAAAGGATGTAGGGGGGACTGGCCGGGGGCTGCCGCAGCCAGGCGCCACAACAGTATTTGGGAAGAAGGTCTTTCAGAGTTCCATGCTGAATGCCTGTATAGCAGCACATCAACTATGCATGATGCAATACTTGTATGAGTGTGTTAAGCTGAAGCCCCTAACAAAATCACTAGACCTAGAGTAAGCTGCAATTAATAAAATTGTGGAGGATGCGAAGAAGAGTGAAAAACATCTAATCTGCTTAGTCTATGAGGTTTTTTTTTATACTGTGACTAGAACTTCAGCAACAGCTTTCGGAGCTTGCAGGCTGGCTTTGTTACAAGTTAGTGGCTGCAGGAAAATGCACATGATAAAGCTTGTGATTGTTCCTTGTATAGGAGATAACTTGTTTGGAGACAAAGTCAAAGAGAATGTAGCTCAGATTAAGGAACAATAAGCTACTATTCAGTATTTATCAATAGGAAGAGGCGACTAACCTCCGCCTCCAGGCATTAATGCTTCTTTAATAGATGGGCATTCTTCCAGAGATGCCCCTACCGCCCTTACCAATGTCATTGGACTGCTCCTGTCATACAACAGTTTCCTTCCAGAAGGTGCCAAAAAGAAAGATGTCAACCTAATGCCCTGCACCAGCCACAGGTGAAGCCTAGGCCTAGTTTTTGACTACGCAAACCCAACTCTGCCACCTCCGGTGGGAGGTTGTTGGGGGGAGGTCAAAACCTTCTTTCACAGTGGAAAACGATCACACAGGATCATCAAGTTTTGAAGATTGTGGAATCCAGTTACTGCTTGCATTTCTCTTGGCAATTCTTGATACAATAGTTTTCAGTTCAGACCCATCACAGTCTGCCCATCTTCGATTGGAGGTGGAATTTCTCCTTCAGCTGAAGCCAATAGAATGGGTTCCTTTGCAGGAGAGAGGACAGGGGTTTTACTCCTGCTATTTCCGCATTCTCAAGAAATTCAGGGGGGGGAAGGGGTTGAGGAAAGCTGAAACAAACTGATGGATCATGAGAAATTCAAAATGAACTCCACATGATTTTCCCATTCATTCAGCCTGAGGGTTGGTTGTGTGCCCTAGGTGTCACAGATGCCTGTGCTCCTATCCCCATTCATCCATCTCACTTGGAAGAACCTCAGGTTCATGGTGGAAGGGACTCATTATCAGTACAAAGTCCTTTCCTTTGTCCTGTCTACAGCCCTGAAGATGTTCACCAAGTGCCTGGCAGTGGTAGCAGCTGCAAGTCTGCATCTTCTCCTACCTGGATGATTGGTTGGTGATCGGTCCATTCCTGTTGGGGGTTCTAAAATTCCTCCAGAAGACTATTCAACTCATTCAGTCTCTAGGGTTACCAGTCAACTTAATCAAGTCGAGCCTCTCCTCAATCCTCTGAATAATGTTCTGGAACAAGCATTCCTCCATGATGAAAGGTTTGTGGTGCTAAGAGGCCTAGTGAAAGGCCCTCATGCAGCAGGATCAGACTTCAGTAAGATCAGTCTTGGTTGTCCTGGGCCACATGGCAGCTACGGTGCATATCGTCTCCATAACACAGTTGAACATGAAAGGTCTATAGTGGGGTCTTTCACTTTAGTGGGACTAGCTGTGACAACCATTACTCCAGTTCATCTTAGCAACAATTGGAATTAAACCAGCTGTACAGTGGTAGTAGAACCCATCAGTCTTAGATGTGAGCGTCTCTCTGGGCACTGCCTCATCAAATGACATTTTCAATAGACACCACCACCAATGGGCAGGGAACTCATACTGATAAGGCTCACTCGGTGGACATGGCCCTTAGCCTAGAATAATCTTCTGATCAACCTCCTAGAGCTACATGCTATTCGATACACACTGATGGCTTTCACTTTCTGACAGAAAGGAGAACCTTGATTCAAATGCACAATCAAGTGGCCATGTTCTATTTAAACAAGAAAGGGGGCACAGGTTCCTTTGCATTCTGTCAGGAGACTCTCTAGATCAGTGGTTCTCAACCTTTTTTCTGTCGGGACACACCTGACAGATGGTTCTCACATGCGTGACACACTGACCCATGATCGTCACGGGGCTAGATGTAAAAGTACAGTTTGCATCCACGGGAACCCCCCTGACCCACAATAATGGATGTAAAGTAGAATTATGACATTCCCCATACAACTCACCCTACAAAAAAGATATTCTGGTTCTGGTGTCATCTCAGTAACAGCAACTCAAACTCCTTCTACTTCCAGGCTCAATAGCCCTACTTATGAAAAGACAGCAGTTTACCACCAATGCATGTCCTCTTGAGAAAACACAACAAATAAGACTGATAAAACTCTTACATGCTAGTAAAATATCTCATCTCTGTAACAGACACAGAACCGACCTAACATACTCCCAGGATCTGTAGTAATGCACATAAACTAATCTGCACACAGTTACACCTGTATTATGGAACGCACTCAAACAGGAACAACCCTATCTATGAAAAGGCAACACTACAAATATTAAATCAGGTCCTAAAAACCAATACACCTCTTATTAGGAAAACAGAACTAGCAAGCAGCTATAGATCCCCACACAGAAATAATTGTAAAACTATACTAATAAGCAGAATAAATGTTTCTAAACAGCTATGAACAGAATAACATCCAACAATTAAAAACTCATAAAAACTATTAAAAATTCTCCAAACACTAATAAAATATTTCAAAAAAAGCAGACACATCACATAATATTAAATAATTAAAATGGCAGTCAATCAAGAAAAATAAACTTAAAAAGCCACCTTTACTTACCCCCTCTAGCAGCTCTCCTACTCCTCTTCCATGCAGGCCGTAGCACACAGCAGAAGCAGCAGTAGAGGCTAAGCTCTATACTCATGGACCTCTTCCTTAGTGCCCATGTCTCTCACACACACACCATACCAGTCATGCCCCCATGACCAGTTTCTGTCTCTCACACACCAATCATCTCCCAAACAGTCTTTGAAACACCCACCAGTCACCTTCCTGAACAGTTTCTCTCATGCCATACACACACACAGGCTTCCCACTCCCGTGTTCTACTTACATATACGGGCTTCTCACTCTCATAATCACTTTCTCTGTCTCACACACACTCACCAGTCTCTCACTCCCATGCTTGTTCTCTCCACATGCACAGGCTTCTCATTCCCATAATCACTTTCTTTCTCTCACACACACACACAAACACACACCAGTCACCTGATCTCTCTCATGCATACACACACACAGGCTTCCCACTCCCATGTTCTTTCAGATATACAGGCTTCTCACTCCCATGCTGTGTCTCACACACACCCAGGTTTCTCACTCCCATGCTCACTCTTCACATGCACAGGTTTCTCATTCCCATAATCACTTTCTCTCTCTCTCTCTCACTCACTCACACACACACACACACACACCAGTCACTTGATCTCTCTCATGCATACACACACACACACACACACAGGCTTCCCACTCCATGTTCTCTTTCAGATATACAGGCTTCTCACACCCATGCTGTGTCTCACACACACCCAGGTTTCTCACGCCCATGCTCACTCTTCACATGCACAGGCTTCTCATTCCCATAATCGCTTTCTTTCTCACACACACCAGTCACCTGATCTCTCTCATGTATACACACACAGGCTTCCCACTTCCATGTTCTGTCTTACATATACAGGCTTCTCCCTCACATGCTGTGTCTCACACCCCCAGATTTCTCACTCCCATGCTCACTCTCTTCACATGCACAGGCTTCTCATTCCCATAATCACTTTCTCTCTGTTACACACACACACACACACACACCAGTCTCTCTCTCTCATTTCCATGCTCGCTCTCCACTGCACAGGCTTCTCATTCCCTGAATCACATTCTTTCTCTCATATTCACACACACCAGTCTCTCTCTCAGGCATGCACACACACACACAGGCTTCTCACTCCCATGCTTTCTTTCACACAACCCCCCCCCCCCCCAACCAGGCTTCTTACGCCCATGCTTTCTCAAATAACCAGATTTCTCACTTCAATGCTTTTTCTCTCTCTCACACACACACATCAGTCACCTCCCTGACTAATGTCTCACACTTTCACATACACATCAGTCATCTCCTTGAGCAGTCACTTTCATTGTCTCTCACATATACACATACATCAGCTCTCTGACCAGTTTCTCTCACTCACACACATGCTCTCAATCACACGTAGGCTGGCTGCTTCTCTCTCTCACTCACTTCCTCTTCCCCGCCCCTCCCCGAGCACAAATGGTAGCTGCCGCAGCCTCCTCCAGCCCCCGCAGGCCAAGAAAGAAGTATCCCATTGGCCGCGGGAGGCTCATGCTGCTGTCTCCTTTCCCGATTACCGGCTGCTTCGATTGCTCGGGGGCCGAAGCTGCTGTCGCCGCTGCTATTTTTTCATGCGGCACGGCTCTTTCTTCTTCCCGCGCACCGCGTATCACTTCCTGTTCCGGGTCACGGGGGGGGGGGGGGGGGGGGGCAGGCGCAGGCGCAGGAAGAAGAAAAGGGCAGCCACGGATGACACAGCTTTTTTTTTTTTTTTTTGCACCGCTGCCGTTCCGCTGGGCTTGAACGTGCTGATAGCTCGGCGGCAACGGCAGCAGGGAAGAAAGAGCAGCGGGAGAGTCCGGGAACACGTGACACCCCTGCCGGTGCTTGGCGACACACTAGTGTGTCGCGACACACCGGTTGAGAACCGCTGCTCTAGATATAGACATGGACTCTCAGTCACAGAGTTCATCTGCAAGCAACATCTTCCAGTATCCCTAAACACTCTGGCAGACCACCTTAGTCAAGTCCTCCTACTGCAAAACTGGTCCTTGGATCAGTGACTGGTAGACAGTTTATTGACCCCTGGGATCAGCTAGCAATCAACATTTTGCATCTGAGAGCAACAGGAAATTCAAAAGGTTTTGCTCTATGCTTCCAAACAGGTTCAGTTCAGCTCCCAATGCTTTTATTTTATGCTGGGATACCAGTCTTTAAGCATATCCACCAGTCCTGTTAATTACAAGTCCAAAAGATGTTTTGAAACATGCAAGAATGATTCTCATTTCTTCCATCTGGCCAATGCATATATGGTTCCCCTACCTCCTCCGGTTGTCTGAGTGGCCTCTGGGTGTCACACAGAACAGAGTCAGACTTTGCTATCTGAATCTGTCCTTTCTGGTCCTCGCATATAGATGTTGAACACATGATTGTTTGTTTCCTGCTTCTTCCAAGAGACGTGGAAGATACCTTGATATCAGCCAGGAAGCCTTCAACTAGAAAGACCTATAGCTTTAACAGAGGCTTTCATGCTGGTGTCAAGCTGGTTCTCTGGACTCTTTCATCTGTAACCCAAAGGACTTGCTGTAGTAATTGTTTTCCCTCTCTTCACTGGGACTCAGTACATCCTCTCTGAAAGTGTATCTTGGTGCCATTGTGGCGCACCACGTGCAAGTAGAAGGGAGCACCAATCATTTTCTCTTGGTATCTAAATTTATGAAGGGATTGTGGGATTCGAAACCTTCTGTCATGAAACTTCCAGTGCCTTGGGATCTTAATGTCATCTTAGCTCCGCTTATGAAACTTCCATGTGAACCTCTGGAATTGGCTACTTTGACATTTTTCACGTGGAAAGTGCTGTTTTGGTAGATATCACATCTATTCAACAAATTAGTGAAATACAAGCATTTGTCTTTTATTCACCATACCTCCAGTTCTTCCACAATAGTGTTCTCCTGTGTATTCACCCCAAGTTTCGTCCAAAAGTGATGTCAGCTTTTCATATCAATCAAGTTTTTGTTGTTCTGACATTTTTTTACAAGGCCTCATGCAAATAAAGCCGAGAAGGCTCCATTCCTTGGACTGTAAGAGAGCCTTGGCCTCCTGTTGAGAAGGACTCAGCTTCATTGTCAGACTTCTTAGCTGTTTGTATCTTTTGGTCCTTATAGACTAGAAGTAGCAGTTGCCAAGAGAAATCTGTCAAATTGGCTAGCACTGTTATGCGCCAACTGGCTTACATATTGCAGACTATCAAGGCTCCTCAATTAAGAGCCATTTCAGCTTCAGTAGCTCATCTTAGAGCCGCTTCAATTGAAGCTGTGAATTGGTCATCTGTGCACACTTCCATGTCCTACTAATGTCTGGCTAGCAGGTCAAGAGATGACAACATGTTCTCTCCCTCGCACGCACACACAGGGCCTCCCCCCTCTCTCTCTCTCTCACACACACACACACACACACAAATATAGGGCTTCCCTCTCTTCTGGGCCTTTTCTTCTAGGCCTTACCAGGACTCCATCACTCTCTTCAAGGCTGCTGTGGGTTGGAGTCTGAGGCAGCCTGTTGAGCCTCCGGTGCTCTGTTCAAGGCTGACACGGGAAGGGCTCTCTGGGTTTCATTGCTGTCTTCAAGCCCACCATGGGATGGGGTTTGTGCTGGCATACCAGGCCTAGTCTCTCTTGTAAGGCTGCCGCAGGATGGAGTCTGTGACAGTCTGTCGGGTCTCATCGCTCTTTTCAAGGTCGCCATGGTGTGGGATCAACGACAGCTTTATAGACTGCCCTTGCTTTTGCTACATTTTGGGGAGGGGGTGCAATGCCCCACATCCCCAAACTCTGACCATGGAAGCAAATACAGGTGAAGAAAAAAAATGCAAAAAAAGAACAATAAATTGATCAGGAATCCCTTGAAGGCACTGTCCACACACCACTGCAATTTTAAATTCAAAAGTACATTTATCTATCCAAACATTTGTATGCCACATAATCTAATGTTTTAAATGGCTCCCAGCAAATAAATATTCATAATCAGGACAATTCATCAAATTAAAAAAATCATCATAAAATACATCTCGAACTGTGTCAGCTATTAATAAAACTCAGTTGAGACTTATATGAACAGGTTAAAGCTTTCTCAGAAAAGCAAAGAGGATATAATTTCTTTTTAAGATTTATGGTGAAAGATACCATTTAAAAGTGGCTCTCATTTAGAGGCCTAGCTTGCTGCAAAAGTGACTCATTGCGTGACAAAGGGCTGGGGTATTATTTATTCAGCCGAAAAGAAAAGAAAAAACAGCTGCAAGCAAAGATGCGCTGGAAAAGCCAGAATAGAAGGGGTTAATTTCTGGACGGTATAAACTGGTTTTGAATCCAGTTGGCAAACGTAAGCATCAGATATCATGGGAGAGCGATTTGCTGGAAGACATACCAGAAAAACAATGGCTGAAATGTAATTATGGGAGGGCAAAACCCTGTGTTTTAACTTTAACAGAGAATGGGTTATAAAGTTCTCTATGGATGATATTAATGCTCGACCTTTTAAACAACATATTCTGTGATGTTAAGAGTGAGTGTTGGCGTTCATATGGAGGAGAGGCAGGCTGCTCCCATACTTACTGGGAGTGCCCCAAAATAGAAATGTATGGAAAACATGGATAGGAAATTATTCCAGAAATCACCAAATGTTTACTGGTGTGGGATCCCAAAAATGCTTGAAACTCAAATAAATTATGCTGCTGCTGTTAGCTGCTTGATGTGGAGTTGCTGTGGCATGGAAAAACGTTACAGCACCAGAGATTGACGGGTAGATAAAAAGATCTTGCCTTGTCTGCATGATAGGAAAACAGCAATAAAAAAAAATGGGAATTGCTCAGGAGAAGATGGAAACATTAAGGGGCCAGACGCGCTAGGATAACGCTCGATGCAAAAAGGGGCTTAGCGTGACCAGACTCGCTCGTAGCTGATAATGCTCATCACATGTAAATGCCATTAGATGAGGCTATAAAAGCTGCTACTCATGATGCAACAAAATCCCCGCTCACCCAGCACATCCTTGTTATCGCCATAAATTTACCGCTAGCCCAGGAGCTGGCGTTAAGCATTAAGGCGCGTATCAGGCTAAACGAAAATACAAAAAATGTGCTTAGCATCATTGTGATACTAAATAGGAGGAACCACAGAAAGCAGCAACATACGAAGTTTAAAATGCCTGAAAAAAATTTCTGTGCACACAACACACATGCACGATGTATCCGCTCCAGGTCATGTATAATGTGCCGGTCAATTAGCTGCAGCGGGATAAATTGGACATCCGTAAATTGAGCGTCCATTTTGGTAACCACATCACCTGGGCACCCAATGCCAAGGGCGCACTAGGGACGCACAATTTATCCCTAGCGTGTCCGTTTTAGCGCAGCTGCTCATTTACATATTGCATTGGGCACCCAAGAGAGGTGAATGTGCGTGCGTTAAAAAAAACAAAACCGGGCACCCGGTTTGGACCCATTTTGTAAGTGCACTTTATTGAAAAGCAAACAGAGCCCAGATATTACGGGAAAGGGTAGTAAATGCATGCTTCATTATCAGAAAGTGCATGAGGGAGTTATATTCTGAGGCAGGTGGGAGGGGGAGATTGGTTTTGTGGTTTTTGTTTAAATTGAGGATTAACTGAAAGGCTGTAGCTGATCTACTGGAATAATATGAATGAGGGATGTTAGGCTACATGATGTTTCTTAAAATTGAATGGACTGTAAATGTTTTGACTCTGATATGATGGCAATAAAATGTAAGTTTAGAAAAACAGCTAAAAGAAGCATGCAAATGATAATTAGCTAAGAAGAGAAATGTTTGACAGTAACATCTCCTTTATTTCCCTTTCAGAAAATGTAATAAATGGTCAGGATTACGAAGTCATGATGCAGATAGATTGTGAAGTTATGGACACCAGGATTATGCACATCAAGGCCTCATCCATTCCTCCTTTTCTGCAAGTTCACCGGGAAAACCAGACCAATACCTTCTACAGCTCTGGTGCCCCTTCCTCCGAGGGTGCACATGTTGTCGGTGCAATAACCGAATCGGCGCTCTGAGCTTCAGCTCAGCCGGCGTAAAATGGAGCAAAGAGGAAAGCAGGGGGAGCCAACAAGACAACTGCTTTCTGTCCAGCAAAGCAAGACAAGACCCTTTCTCATTCCCTTCACTTCCCAAAGAGTGAGCTTCCAAAAACATTTCTTTGTTTTACAAGGTGGAGTTTTGGACTATTTTGAGGAAAAACATGACTACTCTGATATTTTCAAATAGTGCACCAGACTTTATAGAGCGCTGCCGTTTTCTCCTGTAAATATTGGCATTTCCAATTTGACTGCTCGGGAATGTACAAATTAGTTCTGGGTTTCCGAGACTGGAATTATAACTGGGATTGTGGTAAGCTCATGTGCTTAGCGTGAGAGACTGCACTGTAGAATAATCGTCTTTTCCTCTTTTTCCCTGGAGGCGTCACAGGAACTCCCCATCTAGATACATAGGGCAGGCATTTCAATAGCCAGCCAGGTGATTTCCTCACCTGAACCAAGTTATGAAGATCCCTCAGAGCACAGTACTCCACATGCTGGACCCAGATGCTTCCTCGCATTTGTTAACAAGGTCTCAGTTAGGAATTCCTCCTTTCTAAAATGTTTCTGTACCCAGATTGTACCAGTGTACGATTTAGCAATGGAACAGGCCTTAACAGCAGCTCCATTACACAGCCGGGCTCTCTCTGGTCCTTCCCTTTCCTCTCGTTCCTCTCACTTCTGCTTCCCGGGGCTCAAAGAAGCACAAATGGCTTTTAGCAGCAGTGCCTTGTTCTCTGGCAACCTTTCTTGCACACATTCTTAAATCCAGACAATTTTGTTTTCCCTCATGTGTTTAAGAATAATTGTTGCGTTTCTCCAAATTGTAGTCAGGCCTCTGTCTGCATTCGGGAATGAGCGTCTGACAGAGTAAAAAGAAAGGATAGAGAGAGAAGCCTGGGGATAGGAGAGGGGACTGAAGCCTGATAGGCTTATTCTGAACGGGTTAACCAGAAAAAGAAAACTCTCTAAATGAGTTCTCTGCAAATTCAAAGGCAAAACTCCTATTCTTGGAGGGGGGGAATAGTTCAGGAAGCTTACGTACATTTTGAAGAGAGACTTCTGCTTTAATTCCTTGGGGTTTAAGAGAAAGTAATTCTCTTCCCCGTATGCATCCTCCCTGCATACTGAAAGTTTGCTGAACCAAGAAGCTGCCCAAAGACCTTCCTCTATGCCCCGGCACACAGTGCCGGCCACACACAGGTAGCACATTTAATACTTTATAGAAAAAGTAAAAGATGACTTCCCCCTCCGAAGCCTGGAGCCCTTGAGTGATGGTTTAGGCATTCGAGCAGCAGATTGAGATCCAGGAGCAGGTCTTGCACATGAACTCGAGGCTTTGCTGCTGACTGTCTGACCTGGGGCAAGTCACTTGAGTTCCTGGTGGGTCTGGGACCCAACGCAAGCTGTTTGCATTCACCTGACGTTCTTGGTCAGCTATTTTATAAATAACTTGCTGAAATATTTTCTCGACAAAGGGAAAGTGACAATTATGAAATTGTTCTGGCAGCAATAACATAATCTCGATAGAACTGAATAGTCTTGCGCAAACCCCCGTATTTTACTCTTATTTAACTTTCTAACATACTCAGTCTAGAAACTGTGTTTCAGACGTCAAATTGAATTGCTTACAATCCTCATGGACTGCATGTGAGACCTGTTCTAAATGTGGGATAACTGTGAATGTCGCAGGCTTAGTGCACTGGTTGCAAGCACTTAACATACCCATTAGTTAAAACTGCCAAACATAGATGGCATTTATTTATTGTATTTTAAAAGTACCGTATGGCTACATTTCCTTATTACCAGTCTCTTATATATATATAAGTATGAAAAGTCTGATTTTCCAGGCTGGCCTGCTGGATGTGGAGGTGCCTGGTTCAGTTTCCAGATCAGGTCATTCACATCCTGGATCAGCTGGGGCCAGGGATGCATTCACAGCCCCTGGGGTGGTCATCAGTAGGGGTCACATCTGGTGGCCTTCCTTACAGCCCCGTGACACGAGGTCCTGGAGGGAGCCCTGGTGCATGACTTCCAGCCTCAGGCCTGCTGCTGCAGTGATGATCAGACCAGGGCTCGTCGAGGGCACAATGAGGTCTGTTAAAAGAAGGGAAAAGTTCCCAGCTCATGGCACCAGGATCCCAGCGCTGAAAATAACCTTTTCTGAACTCTGCATTGTCGTCTTTGGTTTCTTTGCACAAGGCTTCTGTCCAAGTCTTGTTTAATTACATTTGTGACTCATATAAATGTGTCACGTACAGCAGGCATCTGTCCTACAAGACTCCAGGGCCTGTAAATTTGCACAAGCGATTAGAAGAATAGAATAAATGTATAAAATTGGCTGAAATTTTTCCAGTCACATAGGCGATGATCAAGGCATTGTAAAATCAGATTTCGTTCACCTTCTTGCACATGAGAGCATCTTATTTCAGGAAGATAGTCTTATGTGCAAGCTGCTGGCATTGCCCTTAGATGCCAGAGGTGAAAGAGACATCTTGTGGCCAACTTCAGTGTCCACACGTGGGAGTACGTGAGACCATGGTACCCGGATAAGGCATCCTGTCCCCTTCTGCATTCCATTAATGCTGTGAGTCGTCTGATATTGCAGCCAGCGTTTTATTTTTCTTTGTTTTACAGGATTGCTAATAGCAGCAGTTCCATCAGTTATTATGTCTCAGCACTGCTGGGAAAAAAACACAACAAGCTCGTAGGTTTCCTGTGCGTGTCTGCTTCTCACCTGCTCCGTGTACTGGTTAGGAAAGTGCGATAGAAATAGGCTGTGCAGCTCCATGCTTTACCTGTCTGACATCAGAAGGTGATCATAAATCTGTGAGACGATAGCACAAGTAACGTCTTACGTTCCAGCAGAAAGGGTTTGGAAATCACAAAGCAGCTCTGCCAAATCTTCTGCAGTCTCCATTTGGACTTAGATCGTTAGTGATGTAAAAGTGCTTTAAAGTATTTTATTTTTGAAAAAATATCCTGAGGAACATCAATAAGAATAAAATGTTTACCTACTTTAACATTTAACTACTGAAAGAATTCTGCTCTGTAGTAAATTTATAGTTTTATTAAAATATTTATAGAATTGATAAGAGTTTATCACTCGAGTATTATAGCGATAGCTTACATTTTTGTTTGTGATTTTTAAAAGTTAAGGTGCATTCGCAGTGTTCAGTTTTGTTTACTAGAAATTCCTTTCCTACAGCTAAACTCTGCTTTAAACTCATGAAGGGGGTGAAATTCTAACTCTAGAGACCTGGACAGAAATACTGGTTTAGCAACCAACCAAAATCCATCCAGGCTACTTCTACTCTTCTGCCCATGGTAAAACCGTTGTACATTCATGAATGGCGGTCCCTGCTCAGGGAAGGCCCAGCACTTGAATATGAGGAGATGCTACAGGTCAGGATGGAGGTGGCTTGGCAGACGTGTGAGTCTCTGTACTGAAATAGCAGGGAATGTGCTGTGCCCAGGGATAGGCTCAGTACTGGACTAGCAGGAGGCAGCTGCAGATCAGGATTGGGATGCACTGATAGAGCCGTAACGGAGATCAGGATTGTGCACCAAGCAGCAGAGCAGACATATTGTTCAGACACTTCCTCCAGGAGTGTTTACAGTGAAAGTAGTCCTCACGAGAGAGGGTGACCAACCAAAAAATGGTGTTGGTAAAAGCTCCTGTTTTGTTTACAGGGGCTCACTGAATTTTTATATAGAAAGAAGGGGGAGAAGTTGCATAAAATGGATAAGATATTGATGATCGTGTGCTGTAACTTGTGGGGAGTAAGGGTGCAGTGGGGTAAAAATGTTTGAATATTCACTTATGCATATCTGCTAATACCCATTTTGCCCTTGTGTAGCACAGAAGAGTTTATTGACTCAGTGCCTGCATGTCAGGAGATAAGTTTACTCACGTTGATGCAATTACAGCTTGGTTATTTTTAGGAGGATGAATGATGAAACAGCACTCTGATATTTTGTGAGCTAGTAAAGGCGTCCATAAAAGTAGTCTCACTAAAGAGACCACCAATGGTGATGCCAAAATAAAACAGAGTTATAAACCCAAGCAGCAAGGATTTCTCGGTTAAAGTTTGTAGTTCTCTGCAGATTATCAAACAGGAATTGTCAGTAAAATATTTACCACTGGCGCAGCTCTACCTTAGACAGGAAAAGCCAAACTGAAACCGTATGTGAAAATCCAGTTAATGCATGGATGAGTGCAGTCCTAGGGCACTGAATTCCTACGACGGTCACCATCCCTCCTCAGGGACCGTTTCTTGACTGGGGTAATAACGGTTTCTGGTTATGAATTTCTGTTCTTCGCTCTGTAACCATCTTGGTCTGGATGATAGAGGGGTGCATTTTGATATGAAATACCCAGCCTTAGCTGCCTTTTAGAGAAACGGGTGAAACTGCATGCACTGGAGCAGAGCCGTGACTCCCTGGCCTCTTACACACATTCGTCCTCTGTGACTCTCCGTGCCTCAGTGTTTCTTCATACAAAACTGAAGCATTTTTTGAGAAGTTATATGCAGCTGACATTTTCTCCTTTAGATACGTGTACAGGTCAGAAAGCAAAAATATGACTTTTGTATGTCTCAATTTGATCTGTATTTGGAAAAAATAAAGATTTTAGCCTGTCTTGTGTTTGTGTGTAATCTGCAATCAAGAAATCTGCCAAGTGCAGTGCTGAAAAACGTTCTGCGTCCTCTTAATTTTAATAGGTGCTGTGCATTATGGGATAAGATGTTTTCTCGGGTTCAGATGCATCCTTTTTTTAGTACTGGATGTCTGGGTGGATTGGTTTTATAGGAATGTTATATTGCATAATGTCTCATAGAAAGCCTGTGCAGAAACCTTTCAGAGCACAATACGATTGTTTCAATTTTTATTTAAGATTTTAAAAAACCTGGTGCCTGCCACACTCCACTGTCAAGGGAAATTGTGTTATCTGCACAGCTTTCTTGGAGGGGTCTTTTTTGAGCTAAATAATAAATGTACTCCTGGAAGTTCTGCACATGCAGAATTAGCACAGAATTCCTCTTTGCTGCTGAATATTTACATTTTTGGGCCAGCATTCCTCATGAGAAGGCAGAAGGATTGATCTGGCAGGAACAGAGGGCCAGGAGCCAGGGGAATAGGAGAAGGGGTGCTGCAATAATAAAAAGATAGGACTTGTTATAGTGCGAGAGAGGGGATTGAGAGAAACTGGTGGGGATGAGCTGGGGTTGCCAACTTGAAGGAAAATAAATAAAGAGAACGCCTGCTTTGGTTCACTCTGCCCTTCCTACGAGTTTCTGCTCACGGGAGACCTCATGGAGCATGGACTGTGATATTTCTTGTGGTGGCCCTGCCACCTCCTCTGACTTACGTTTCCCTGTGCATACAGGATGCTCACCAGACCAGTGCTGTGCAATGAAGAGAAGGAGATTAGCAATATCATTGCCAGTTAGACCTGCCAAATATCCAGTTGGCAATCCTAGGGAGTGGGACTATAAGAGGCGGTGGGAGAAAGTGCACTACTGCCTTATGGTGTTTGATTACAGAACTCCTGGAGGAACTGGATGTGGCCACAGAAAATAAACTCTGCATCTTTGAATAATAACTTTTTTCTCTATTATAGTTTAACTTAATTATTACTCTAATTACATTGTTACGTTGCCAAAGAACATATGCACAGTTTTCAAATAGTGCATGCAGAACTCCCCCAGGAGCGTGGTCCAGAATGCATTATACAAAGAAAGATGTGAAAAAAGACAATGAAACAAATCTCCCACAGATCTGACGTTTGCAGTTAGCCTGGAAAAGATTCAGGAAAGCTTTCGTTTCTTACCTGAAAGAAAAATGTGATGAATACGAGTCTTGTTTCTCACGATAGCAGGTTTGCATACACTCGCTGTTTATCATAGCTTTCAACTTACTAAATTTAGAAGAAAATGACACCAAGGTACTGCGGAAAGTTGAATAGTGTAGCAGATGTAGAAAGAATAAATCCTGTGAAAGGTACATGATCCTGTGAACAGTTGAAGCGTTTATAACAACCCACGAGTCCAAAGCTGTGCATGTATCTGCAGTTTTAAAGAGTTAGCTGACCTAATCAAAGACAAAATACAGATTAGAAGCAAATAAAATGTGCAAGGAACTACACTAAACTTCTTACTCTGGAGTCATTGTGCAAATTTGCTAGGTGGCTGAAAGAAAAGGTACAAACAATTGGCAGTCAAGGCCAGTCGATACTATATTAAAAGCAAATTCCTACGAAATGTGAGTAAAGCAAAGCACCAAAAAAAGTAGATCAAAGGCATCAGTTGCAGACAATCATTAGCCAAGGCTGCATTCAGAATTCTGCAACGCCTGCAGCAAATGTGGAAGATGCCGAATATCTTAGAAGGAGCGGATGTACAATCTCTACCACAGCAGAATGTTTGTAAGCATCAGAAGGACGCATGTCGGAGCAGAGAGACAGACAATATGTTTTGCTAATGACATGCCAATGACTTTTAATCTTGAGACGGAAGCACCTGAAAGAAAAAGACCAATTGAAGAAGAAATCAAGCCTCTTCAATGAAAAAATTACATTTCTTTGAAAGGATAAAGTGGGAAACCTATTCTCATTTTAGAGGGGTGTGAAAAGTTAACATAACACTAAAGAGGAAAAACCATGCAGTAAATTTTTTTTTTTTTAAGTTCCACTACAAAAATGCAGCAAACGTTTGTATGGGTGCTTCTGCTAGGAGTGCAAACCTGTCGAGCTTTGGGATGAATAGAAAGGTACCAAAAATAAAGATGAATTTACAGCAAATATAGAACATTATGATTTCTCTTGGATGGAAAAATTGCTTGTAACACACAAACTAGACCTCAGACAATCATACCGTTCTATCACGCTGCCAGGAAAGTACCAGTAGCACAAAGATTCGTTTGAGAGAGAGGCAAAGCAATTATATCTATGACCTCCAGGTTGGACTGAGTCTTTCAGCCTCCCCTTCAGCAGGGGACCTCCATGAGCACACTTCCATGGCTGGCCAAGCTCACCTTGCATTCCTGCACCATACCCAGACTCCAGCCCTACTTAACCTTGTCTGTCCCGTTGCTTTGGCATTGAGTTCCATTTGTCCCCTTGCTCTAGCCACTTCTGCCTTGTGAGATTCCCAGGCCTTTCCTCATTTTGCTTTGTGGCCTTTGGGCCTTCTGACCCCTGCCTTGCCTTTCCTTGTCTCATGGCCTCTGGGCCTTCTGTCCCCAGGTTTCCCTTGTCTTGCCTTGTGGCCATCTGGCCTTCTGTTCTTAGTCTTGCCCTGTAGCCTTAGGGCTTTCCGGCTCCTTCCTTGCTTGCAGCCTATTCAGGCCTGCAAGCAAGGCCTGAATAGGCCTTGCTTGCAGTCTGTGGCCGCTCTAGGCCTCTCCCTGCCTTGCTCCTTCGGGGCTTTTCTGCACTGTTGCCTTTGGGCTTTATGTTCCATGTCCTGTCTTAGTCTGTCCATGCCCTAGCCTCTCTTCCAGTTCCCCGCTTACCTGCACGTCATTCCAACGGTTCCAGTTCCACTCCTACCTGCAACTCTGTTCCTGAATTCCACTCCTACCTGCACACAGCTCCAGTCTATTTGTGAGTTCCAGCACTGCCTGCCTTGCCCTATTCTCAGCGGACTGTCCCAGTCTAGCCCTGACCTCGTCATGCCGTACTGCATCACTCTGGAGGTGCTGTCCTCCAGGCTCCTCCAGCATCAGAACCACAGCAGTTGAGGTAGCTTTCTCTGATCACTCTATGCTTTTACTTGGTGTAGCTTTTCTCAGGGTTATTTGGGTAGCAAACCCTGGCATATTAACCAATTATTTGTATGACGACGGAATATTCAATTTTTACAAGATAACTGGAAGGAATATCAACATAGTCAATAGTGGGATGTTGTCAAGGAATTTTTGAGGAGTCAAATAATCTTTTATTGTGCCTAAAAGCAAGGGGAGAGGAACAAGAAAATTGGGGATTTATATACTTTAATCACTAATCTCAAATTTGCTCATTTTCATTTGTCTATGAAACTACAAGAAAGATTACAAGCAGCCAAGTTGGAGCTGAAGACATTGCTGGAGTCTAAATCTAAACAAAGCCTACAATTTAAACATGGCTCTTTAAACAAGCCTTTACAGGACCATAAGCACTTTTTTTCCCTACAACCAGCAAGAGTTCCTCATCATATCATTCTCCAGGATCTACCTGACTCTATATCCATTCTCTTGCTGCAGGTCTTACATGACATCTACTGTTTTTTTTTTTTGTTTATTTATTTATACTGCTCTATGAGTTTTGTTAGCTAATTTGTTTACATTACAATGTTTATTTTGATCTAGTTTACCCTTTTCCAAGTTCCATAACCTTGTTCTATGTAATGCCTATTGGCAAAATTTATGTTTAGTTTCAATGTAAACCGATGTGATTTGTATTTCATACAGGAACACCGGTATATAAAAATCTAAAAATAAATAAATAAATACATTTTTTTAATATAAGATTTATAATTAGTGAGAAAAGGCTGGGAAGCTGCTAACTAGGTTGATTAAAAAAGTTAAAAAGGAATCTTGTTACACAAATTTGATACCAAGAGCAAACTTGCGATTCTTCTGCCACAATTGTTGCAGCTTTTGAAAAATTTAAGTTTCTGTATTTTGCTAGTGAAGAACAGCAAAATACTTCTTTTCCTGACATGCAGCTTTCTGACTTACAGCCACATAGGCTGGAAGCTCCCATCACGAATATGAAGAGTCTAGCAGCTATTAAAAACTAAAATTAGCAAAAAGCTCCTGGACCAGATAGTTTGGACCCGAATTTTACAGTGATTATATACTGGAGCCCTTAAAAGTTATTGCTTAACTAGTACATTAAAATCCTTTTGGCTATTTTGGCTGCTAAATTGAATAAGAACATAAGAAATTGCCATACTGGGACAGACCAAGGGTCCATCAAGCCCAGCATCCTGTTTCCAACAGTGGCCAATCCAGGCTATAAGAACCTGGCAATTACCCAAACACCAAGAAGATCCCATGCTACTGATGCGATTAATAGCAGTGGCTATTCCCTAAGAATAATTGATTAATAGCCATTAATGGACTTCTCCTCCAAGAACTTATCCAAACCTTTTTTGAACCCAGCTACACTAACTGCACTAACCACATCCTCTGGCAACCAATTCCAGAGCTTTATTGTGCGTTGAGTGAAAAAGAATTTTCTCCGATTATTCTTAAATGTGCTACTTGCCAACTTCATGGAATGCCCCCTAGTCCTTCTATTATTCCATCATAGATTCCATTATACATGAAAACCAAACATTTCATCAAGGGCAAATTTTCAGTTTCCAATATTTTGAATGCTTTAATGGCTATTCAGACTTATAAATTAGAAAAGTCCATGGGGCTTTTGGCAAGTTTGGATGCTGAAAAAGCATTTGACCACATAAATTGGAAATGCATGTTTGTTTTGTCAAAAGTCAATAATGGGGAACCTTTTTTTCAGTTGGGTCAAATTGTTATATGGCCACTTTTTCAACAGTTTTGCACTAGCTAGAGGCACAAGACAGAGTTGCCCTTTGTCTCCACTAGTGTTTAATATTTCTCTCAATCCTCTAGCTATTAAACTGAAAAATGTTCCACTTATTGAAGGCATTAAGGTTGGACACAAATTTCTTGAATTAAGTCTTTTCACTGATGACATGTTGGTGTATATTGGTATTCCTTGGGTTTCTTTGACTGGAATTGATCAACTTGCTACATCTTTGGAGTATGTTCTGGTCTTAAAATCCATTATGACAAATCAAAGGCCTCATGTTCATTTTTGGTTTTAGCATGAAAAGCTTGGAAGAGGTAGAGCGCACCCACAGGTAAATTTGTTTCTCTTTCCCTCATTTTAATATTTATTGATAATAATGATTTTCCTGCAGGTATCAGCAAATCGATTTTTTGAGATTGAAATTCTCATGGCAGTTAGCAATGTTGGACACATGGTCCACGAGGAGTATGAGACCTTTTTCTTTTCAGCAGGAGAAAGAGTGTTGGGAAATTCCATCGTCATTTTTTTGCATACCTACAAGCTCGTCAGTACTGCATTCAGAGAGTTAGCAATAATATTATTGATGCCAAATACATTGACGTTTTTGACACAACCATTAAGTACAACAAAATTGTAATTTGGTATCATATGTTGTTTCCTGATGGGCTGTCTTCTTGTTTAGTATGAATGGCTGAACTCTGGTCTGCTGATCTGCATGTGACTCTTAGAGGGTGGGACATTGAAGCTGCTTTTGTCTTATTGTATAAATATCTCTCTGCAATGAATATGATAGATAAATTCTATTCAATAATTTAAATTTAATCTCTTAACTAGAGTGGGAAGGTGACTAAAAGATAATTTGGGGCCCCTAATTCATGTTTAATTATCAACAATGCTCTCATAATTCATGTTTAATTATCTACAAGGCTGTCAGTCATATTTTCTGAATATCGTAAATTGAGATTTTATTGGGCAAATTATTTGCCTTTTTGGATAAAGTGATACATTGATTTGGAAAGTTCTTGGAGGAGAAGTCCATTACCTGCTATTAATCAATTTTACTTTAGGGAATAGCCACTGCTATTAACTGCATCAGTAGCATGGGATCTTCTTAGTTTTTGGGTAGTTGCCAGGTTCTTATAGCCTGGATTGGCCACTGTTGGAAACAGGATGCTGGGCTTGATGGACCCTTGGTCTGACCCAGCATGGCATTTTCTTATGTTCTTAACATATCTAGGTGAGTAGACAGAGGTGTCAGATTGCTCAAAGGAGCTTTATGGTTTATCTTAATTGTTTTCTTATTGGCAAAAAGAAGATAATTTAGTCTTTATGGAATGGAGGGGAAATAGCTACATTTGTTTTGATGAAACTGTGTTTGTATGGAAATGCTGTCCTAAACCCTAAACATTTGTCTGTAAATAAGGCGTATCTCCAAATTTGGAACAGAATAGAAGCCTTGGCGTTGGGAGTTATTTATCTGGACTAATCCTTGCAGCCAGTATGTGTGTGTTGGGGGAGGGAGTTTGTACTTATAAAAAGCATTGTTTTGGGTTTAAAATGTAATGAAGAAAAACCCGTGGATCATCTTTGTCTTTTTTATCTCTTAGAATATTAGATCCGCACCGTAATGTACTTTTGGATTTTGTTGTATCATTGATTTGATGATCCAATAAACAGATTATAAAAAAAAAAAGAAGAGAAAAACATTTTCTTCCATTCTTAAATCCATTTCCTAAAATGCCTTTCTTAGAAATGAGAAGTGAGGTTTTCACATATTTAACCCCTTTCTGGGAAGCCTGTGGTAGTATGAGTAATTGGTGGATTCATGCATGTAAATTGCATTCCTGGAAGTCTTGCCTTATGAGTCCTTGCTCCTTCAGCTTGATTAGATGCTGCTGATTACAAGGGCTTTTATTCTTATGGCCCTAATTTCTACAGTTTTATAGTGAAACCATTTTTTTAATTAAATGCTGCTTGTTATAAAAACAATGTGTTTCAGTACTACCAAAGAACTACTGAAATAATGCTGCTTTTTGGGTTTTCCTCGTTTGCAAGTGGGCTCCACCTGTTTCCAATTTGAATCTGAGTCTTTGATTGAAGTATGACGTAGTGGAAACTTCTGTAAAATAGGATTATCTCTTGAGTAGGAAGTCATTTGCAGGATATTTTAAGGTTGGGCCTGCGATTTGCCACAGAACAAACCATCTTCAAAAAGGATAAAGAGGCCACCAGCAAAATGTTCCCACTGCTGTTTTACTACACATTCTGAAACTGTACCAAAAGTTCAGGCATGGACTGTCAATTGAGATGACTGAACATCCCTACTGCTCCAAGTTCTTGACTACAGCCCTGTGTGCGAAGCCTCTTACTGTCTAGGACTTTTGTAACTAAAGGACAGTACTTCCAAGATGCACCAACCAATCCTGTACTGGTAGGTATGCAGGAAGCAGTGCTTCCAGGTGTGTGGTAATATGATTTGTACAATGATGGCAAGGATTATACAATGTATAATAGAAAAACTCCAAGCAGATAATAATTTTGAGTTGGGCAGTGTGGTGGCGGAGTCTCGATGCTGGAACTTGTAAGCTGCCCCAGTGGCCTCCACTAGGATTGGCCAATTTTGGCCATATGAGGAGAAAGTGGTAGGGCCTGGCCTGGAGGGGTAGGGTGGTGTGGGGACAGGAGAGTGCCTGTGCTACTGCTGGGGCCATGTGATGGCTGTGGGGTTGTAAGGCTTTTTCTGGCTAATGCTTAAATGCCACACAAGCAAATTGCAGCAGCCAGCCCTTTGACATCACAAGGCACCGGTCTCGGGCATCCAGCAGCATTTTCTAAAGGATTCTGGTGGGTCAGGAGTGCGTGGGCATTGCTCCTGCCCCTTTCTTAAACATGGACGCCCATGCAAGGAGTAAGTGGATGCCTGGCAGATTTCTTGGGAGGTTGGAGGCAGGGTCCAAGGCACCAGGAGGGGTCCTGGCTGGAATCAGCTCAGTCCAACCAAAGAGGCCCCAGGCCCCAGTTAGTGGCAGGGCCACTGGGTTTTTTTCTTTTTCTTGGAAATAGTGTGTGCAGTTTGCTAATCACATGCACTATTTCCCCAAACAAAAATTCCCAAAACATTTTTTTGGGTAGTCCGAACTGAAAGAAAAATGGACTGTTTTGGTTTGGATTAATCATTCATTTAAAAATAATGCAGGATAAATCAGCCATACAATCCCTTCGACTGGAGTTGAAGAATAGGAGGCCTGTATATGCTCAGAAAAGCCTTCTCAGGTTTTCTGGCCTCTAAGAGAGCTTTTTCCTGTCCTGATGCTCTTGGCTGACGACGCCCATTTGTGTGGCTGATTTATTCTGCTGTCTATGGAGAACACCTTTTCCAGGTGAGCAACTTAGTTTTCTCCGCTGAGGAGCATGCATTTGCAAAAAAACGTAGCCAAGTATGGGAGAAAAGGAAGAAAGGAACATAAGAACATAAGAAATGGCCATGCTGGGTCAGACCAAGGGTCCATCCAGCCCAGCATCCTGTTTCCAACAGTGGCCAATCCAAGCCATAAGAACCTTGCAATTACCCAAACACTAAGAAGATCCCAGGCTACTGATGCAGTTAATAGCAGAGGCCATTCCCTAAGTAAACTTGATTAATAGCCATTAATGGACTTCTCCTCCAAGAACTTATCCAATCCTTTTTTAAACACAGCTACACTAACTGCACTAACCACATCCTCTGGCAACAAATTCCAGAGCTTTATTGTGCGTTGAGTGAAAAAGAATTTTCCCCGATTAGTCTTAAATGTGCTACTTGCTAACTTCATGGAGTGCCCCCTAGTCTTTTTATTATCCGAAAAAGTAAATAACCAAGTCACATCTACCCGTTCTAGACCTCTCATGATTTTAAACACCTCTATCATATCCCCCTTCAGCCGTCTCTTCTCCAAGCTGAAAAGTCCTAACCTCTTTAGTCTTTCCTCATAGGGGAGCTGTTCCATCCCCTTTATCATTTTGGTTGCCCTTCTCTGTACCTTCTCCATCGCAATTATATCTTTTTTGAGATGCGGCGACCAGAATTGTACACAGTATTCAAGGTACGGTCTCACCGTGGAGTGATACAGAGGCATTATGACATTTTCCATTCTATTAACCATTCCCTTCCTAATAATTCCCAATATTCTGTTTGCTTTTTTGACTGCCGCAGCACACTGAGCTGATGATTTTAAAGTATTATCCACTATGATGCCTAGATCTTTTTCTTGGGTGGTAGCTCCTAATATGGAACCTAACATCGTGTAACTACAGCAAGGGTTATTTTTCCCTTTATGCAACAAGGAGGGGGGGAACAGGGCTCATCTGTGGGCAGCAGGAAGGAGCAAGATGCAGAAATGCTTTTTCTCACAAAAACAGTGCACGTAGTTTTCAAAATCTAAAATTGCGTGAGACTTTGTTTTTCTCCCCTGACTGAAAATGCCTCTGCTACAGTGTGGAGCAATGTTTACCTTCACCCATTCCTGAACTAGCCCATTCCTGCAGATTATTTGTTTCCAAAGCCTGGATTGTGTTAAGCATTTTTGTATCTTGCTAAGTGTTAACAATGTACATTTTCCTGTTTTAGCAATGTACAAAAACATTTTAGAAAACAATTTTGAGGTTTCTATAGCATAATTTAATTTTTCAGCTCTGGCAGCACTAGTAAGCAATGCAGTATGTCACGATGAGTATTTATACTAGGCTTACAGAATTAATGAAAGCTCACTGCAGTAACAGCACCTATAGTATACATACTACGGTATATTGAGGTATGCAGTAAAATTGGGCTCATACATAGTAGTGAAGCTCAGGGGGATAAGATTCTGAGAAGTAGACAAATTTGTAGGACTTTCTCACAAGATCACCAACTGGGTTAACTACTTAATGATTTTAGTGAAAGGGACACATTTCTTCAGCGATCAACCTTAATATGAATCTTTGTTTCTTTTCCCTTTCCTTCCTGTGTTTTACAAGTATGATTATAATGATTTTTCAGTGAGGACTAACAAAGGGTGGAATGCAGTTTGATTATATACTAGTGCCATTGCTACACTGTATATGTTTGTTATGGAGACTAACTGAATGATGCAAGTGTCTCATTTTATTCACATACACATACAGGCAGGATGTAATTCATCACGACAGTAAAAGAGCCAAACGGATAAATACTAAACCCCCAGCTGCTGCAGTGCTCCTGACAAGATGCAATACAAGTTTTGGAGCCAGGAACAGTAGGTGGAGGGGCATCAAACACAAAGTGCATACTTCACTGGCTTCAGTGTGACTGTTTAATACTCATTGTGGGCCTGTGGGCCCATTTATAATTATTACTGTCACACTGCCTGAGCTTGGGATTTCTCACTGGTTGTAAATATGCAGCAGGCATTGGCGAAAGGACGTCTTCAGCTTGGTTTCTGGTTTGTTTCAACAGTGCTGTGCCGCCTTGCCCTTCCGGGGCTACAGGTCGCTCCCCTCCCAGAGATGTGTGGGAGAACACCCGACCTGCAGGCTAAAGGCTCTGCTTCTCCATAAGTCCTGCCAGGAGGCTGCTGCCTGTCTCAGCCAGCATGAGGAACAGGTGGAAGAGAAGCGAGCCAGAAACAGAGACGCGCAAGCCAAGAAAAAACATGGGAACAGCAAAAGCTTAACTGACATGTGGAGAAGCCAGAGAGTGAGCCAACACAACTGTGAGCGCAAGTGTCAAAAAGAGCCATGTTGGTTTAGAGACCACTGGGCTGGGGGGAGAGCAAGGTTGCTTATCTGTAATGGGGATTCTCCATGGACAGTAGAGCAAAACAGCCACATCAATTGGGTGACGTCATCCGACAGCAACATTGTGGAGTTGAGCTCTGTCTCTTCCAGCTTCAAATTTGCTACAAAAATCTTTGGAGCTTGTGTTGACCTTCCTACACTACAACTATCATGAAGCTAAAATTCAATTCTTTCTTAAGCTTATATATATGCAGATAGATAGTTAACTTCAACTTCTGGGTGGGATCATGTGATTGTTTTACTCTACTGTCCACTGAGAATCCTGTCTCAGGTAAATAACTTTGCTTTCTCCATGGGCAAGTAGTGCAAAAACGCCACACGTGTGGGGAATCCCAAGCTTCAGGAAGTCCTTGAAGCTTTTGAAACACAGTTCCCAAGGTCCCTGAGAAGTTGAAGTTATTACATCTTTACAGTATTCCATAAACCAGTGGTTCTCAACCTTTTTTCTGTCGGGACACACCTGACAGATGGTTCTCACATGCGTGACACCCTGACCCAAGATCTTCACGGGGCTAGATGTAAAAGTACAGTTTGCATCCACGGGAACCCCCCTGACCCACAATAATGGATGTAAAGCAGAATTATGACATTCCCCATACAACTCACCCTTCAAAAAAAGATATTCTGGTTCTCAGTAACAGCAACTCAAACTCCTTCTACTTCCAGGCTCAATAGCCCTACTTATGAAAAGACAGCAGTTTACCACCAATGCATGTCCTCTTGAGAAAACGCAACAAATAAGACTGATAAAACACTTACATGCTAGTAAAATATCTCATCTCGGTAACAGACACAGAACCGACCTAACACACTCCCAGGATCTGTAGTAATGCACATAAACTAATCCGCACACAGTTACACCTGTATTATGGAACGCACTCAAACAGGAGCAACCCTATCTATGAAAAGGCAACACTACAAATATTAAATCAGGCCCTAAAAACCAATACACCTCTTATTAGGAAAACAGAACTAGCAAGCAGCTATAGATCCCCACACAGAAATAATTGTAAAACTATACTAATAAGCAAAATAAATGTTTCTAAACAGCTATGAACAGAATAACATCCAACAATTAAAAACTCATAAAAACTATTAAAAATTCTCCAAACACTAATAAAATATTTCAAAAAAAGCAGACACATCACATAATATTAAATAATTAAAATGGCAGTCAATCAAGAAAAATAAACTTAAAAAGCCACCTTTACTTACCCCCTCCAGCAGCTCTCCTACTCCTCTTCCCTGCAGGCCGTGGCACTCACCAGAAGCAGCAGTAGAAGCTAAGTTCTATACTTATGGTCCTCTTCCTTAGGGCCCATGTCTCACACACACCATACCAGTCATGCCCCCATGACCAGTTTCTGTCTCTCACACACCAATCATCTCCCAAACAGTCTTTCACTCACACACACGTACGTACGTACGTCACCTTCCTGAACAGTTTCTCTCATGCCATATACACACACAGGCTTCCCACGCCCGTGTTCCACTTACATATATGGGCTTCTCACTCTCATAATCACTTTCTCTGTCTCACACACACTCACCAGTCTCTCACTCCCATGCTTGTTCTCTCCAAATGCACAGGCTTCTCATTCCCATAATCACTTTCTCTCTCTCACACAAACACACCAGTCACCTGATCTCTCTCATGCATACACACAGGCTTCCCATTTCCATGTTCTGTCTTACATATACATGCTTCTCCCTCCCATGCTGTGTCTCACACACACCCAGGTTTCTCACTCTCATGCTCACTCTCTTCACATGCACAGGTTTCTCATTCACATAATCACTGTCTCTCTGTTACACACACCAGTCTCTTTCTCTCTCACACACAGTCACCTTACCAACCAGTCTCTCTCTCATACATGCACACACACACAGGCTTCCCACTCCCAAGCTTTCTCACATACCCAGACTTCTCACTTCAATGCTTTTTCTCTCTCACACACACACACATCCGTCACCTCCCTGACTAATGTCTCACACTCTCACATACACATCAGTCACCTCCCTGACTAATGTCTCACACTCTCACATACACAGTCACCTCCCTGACTAATGTCTCACACTCTCACACACACATCAGTCACCTCCCTGACTAATGTCTCACACTCTCACACACACATCAGTCATCTCCCTGACTAATGTCTCACACTCTCACACACACATCAGTCACCTCCCTGACTAATGTCTCACACACACATCAGTCACCTCCCTGACTAATGTCTCACACTCTCACATACACATCAGTCATCTCCCTGACTAATGTCTCACACTCTCACACACACATCAGTCACCTCCCTGACTAATGTCTCACACTCTCACATACACATCAGTCACCTCCCTGACTAATGTCTCACACTCTCACACACACATCAGTCATCTCCCTGACTAATGTCTCACACTCTCACATACACATCAGTCACCTCCCTGACTAATGTCTCACACTCTCACACACACATCAGTCACCTCCCTGACTAATGTCTCACACTCTCAAATACACAGTCACCTCCCTGACTAATGTCTCACACTCTCACACACACATCAGTCACCTCCCTGAGCAGTGACTTTCATTGTCTCTCACACACACATCAGCTCTCTGACCAGTTTCTCTCACTCACACACAGGCAGGCTGCGTCTCTCTCTTTCTCTCTCCTCCCCCGGAGCACAAATGGTAGCTGCAGCAGCCTCCTCCTCCTCCTCCAGCCCCCGCAGGCCAAGAAAGAAGACTCCCCTCGGCCGCGGGAGGCTCACGCTGTTCTCTCCTTTCCCTGCTTCGTTTGCTCGGGGGCCGATGCTGCTGCTGTCGCCGCTGCTACTTTAGCACGCGGCACGGCCTTTCTCCTTCCCGCGCATCACTTCCTGTTCCGGGTCACGGGGGCGCGGGAAGAAGGAAAGGCCCAGCCGCGGGTGCCGTTGCTGCTGGGCTTGAACGTTCTGACGGCGGCAACGGCAGCGCGCGAGGCCGGGAGCGCGCGACGCACCTGTGAGAAGCGCTGCCATCAGCATTCCCCCGTGTCCGCTCAGTGCGCGAGCGGCGATGCTTTCTGAACGGGTGTCCATGAGCACCTGCTGCTCCACACGTTTCCTGAGGTAAGGCGCCCTTGAAATGCACTCATGAGTCAGAAGCTGCAACTAATTGGGCCCGTGGAATTAACTACTCGTTTATAACAAAAGCGGGTATGTGTATGATACATAGTGCGATATCCACGAAGACAGGGTCTGACTGGAAGACCAGTGTTGCTGGGGGTGATAAGACACGAATAGTGGTGAAGATTTCCTCAAGTCTTTGCTTCTATTGAGGTAGAATAAAACTCTTCTGCAGTCCAATGTGTGCAGAACTTGTTCAGGTAGAGCATTACGAGCTTTTGGATGGGAAATAGACAGTTCTGTGCTCTGATTCAGGTTGAATTGTGAGGCTACTTTTGTTAAAAACTTTGGGTGCATGTGCAGTAACACTTCAAGGAATAATTGCCGGCACGGTAAGTGAGCCTTTCTGACTCTGGCGTGCTTGATGCAGCCTCACAAGCCTACACTGATAGCGGGCAGACAGGCTCCAGGCTGAGACTAAGCTGGACCTCACTTATACCGACCTTGTTCCCTGCAGGCTGAGCCTTCAGATTTGGGGCCTGGCAGGACTTAGATGAATTCAGGAAGCAGGTCAAGGTTAGGGAAGGCAGAGATCAGGCAGTATCAAGGTACAGGTCATGGTCAGGGCAGGTGGAGATCAGGCAGTGTCAGAATCCAGGCTGGGGTCAGAAGCCAAGAATCAGAGATCTACAGGCAGGGACGACAAGGTCAAGAACAGGCAAAACATGGACTGGGACAAGCAAGGCAGGAACAAGGCACACAAGGAGCAGGACTGAAGGCAGGTGAGGCAAGGCAAAGAACTGGACTAGAGGCAAGAAAGGAACAACTAGCAGGTCAGGAAGCAAGGCAAAGATGAGATACTACTGGCAAGGAGGAGGATCTGTTGATGAGACACTGGATGGTTGTACTGAACTTTCTTTTATACTAGAGCAGGGATAACATCATCAGTCAGTGCCCACAGGAAGTGATAGCTGCCTGGTCTACAAAAGAGCTTCAGGAAGTGCAGGTGGTTTGAGTTAGACCCTACCATGCAGCATGTTGTGAGAAGAAGCTAGGCAGGAGGACGTGGAGGTAAGGGATGTTACAATTGTGTAAAAGGAGAATAAATGACTAGAGCTTGTAACTCATTGATTCTTCTAGCAGATGTCGCTGCTAGCAGAAATAAGATTTTCCAGATAACCCACTTAAATTCTGCAGAAACAATAGGTTCAAATGAAGCTTGGTCAACTATTGAAGAACTATGTTTGTGTCATTGAGGCACTGGGGTTGTGATTGGAGGTTTTAAATTATACAACCCTCCCATGAGGGTTTGTCTTCATTCAGCTTCTATATTCAGCGCTCCTAATGTTCTTCTTCCCAGCCTCCTGGATTTGTGTTTAGTTCCTGTTCCTACCCTGTTTCAGGCTTCTCACTCCTTGTCCATGTTGGGGTTACCCCATTTCCCATGTCCTATGAGCTCTAATCCACTCCCTAGATAGGGCAAGCACCAGTGTCAGAATAACAGGAGTCACAGGGAGACTTTTTGTAACAAGCAAGTATTCTGATATTGTTTTATGGGGAGGATTTTGTCAATCCACCCCTCCCCATAAGGAATCCAGGGCTGGGATCGCCTGGTTCCTGATTGCTCAAGAGTTTTCCTGCATGAGAAGTCACAGACCACCAAGACCCTGGAGAAGGACCAAGATCTTCACCTCTGTTGGGACAGGACACAGGCTGAGTGACCACAAATGAACTTGGACTCAGGTAGGATCTTCTGTGTTTTAGGATTACCTTTGGCCCACTGGGAAAGCTTCAGTACTTTAAAATTCAAGAGGTCAGCCAAATCCCCAGGAACCTGAGATGAAGGACACCTATCCAGAGGGAAAAATCAGTTAGCTGACATTTCTCCTTTATGGATAAAATGGACTTTTATTTAAGTGTCAGAGACACCCAATGCCTTGCCTTGTCTGGTTTGTCCCAGTGTCTCACTCCTTGAGATGCAGCAACTAACAACACACTCGGGAGAGAGAATTTCAGCGCCTGGACACTAAGCTTTAGCTTCCTCCTTACAAAAAAGGATCCACCCTTGGGACAGAGATTAATATTTGGGAGAAGAATTAGCTAGAGCAGCCCTGAAGAATAAATAATTTGTGTGCTCTTGGGGCTTAAACCCTCCCCTATAAAGGGCTACATGTGGATGGACCGCAGGAACTATTTGGGCTGTGAGCTTCATGTCCAATACCTGGAGAATGGAAATGTGGTGTTAAATTATGGAAGAGGATTTGGTTTTGTGAGATCTGGGATATGAAGGAGTTGGGTATACTTAAATACAGCCTGCTTAAGGGTGAAGTCATGTCCCAAGCCCTAGGATACAAAGAAGAATTTGTGGTCAGAGATGTTTATGCTTGATTTATCAGTATCCCATGACCTCTGAACTATTCAGGATGCTTTCTATACAATGTGTACATATCTGCTGGCTGGAATTTCCAGAGAAAATAGTAACAGAGTAAATGATGGCAAATAAAGACCAAATGGTCCTTCCAGTCTGCCCAGCAAGTTGCTTGTGATAGTTCCCCCATGCCTTTTGTTAAGGGCAGTAACTGCTGCTCTGTGCAGATTACCCCCATGCAGAAATGTTACACCTAAAGTTAATATAGCTTACCCTATTCTCTTCATTTCCATCCTCCAGCCTTTAAGGATCCAAAGTGTTTATCCCATGTCCTTTTGAATTGTTCTATTAACGACCTCGTCTTCACCACCTCTTTGGGATGGCATTTCAGGCATCCACCAGTTATTAAAGGGGGTCTGACCTTGTTAGACTCCAGTTATGCCAGTGCCTAAGGAGAAAGGGAGAGATCAGGATTCATGAAGGTTTGTCTTTCCCTGAGTTCAAGAGATGAAGGAAACAATTGTTTTACTCCACTGATTCTATTTTGGTCCCCTTCACCATCTGCATGACCCAACTACTGACCCCACTAAATAAATTAGAGAGACTGACTCTTACTATTATTGTGTCAGATCCTCTTGACATCTTATGTACTCCGGGTATGGAAGGATCACACAAAAAAGTAGACAAAAAGATATGAGCGTATATGAAAAAGAAGTCTGAAATATAGAGAAAACAAGAAAAAGAGCAAAACATCAGAAATTCCAAAAACATAAAACAATAAATGAGCAAAAAAATCAAACAAAAGAAATGCTATGAGGAAAAATAGTTTTGCTCAAGTTTCTAAAAGATTTTGCTTGGCGTACAAGTTTTCTAAATAATTTTTACACCCACTGAGTATGGATGTGCAAGAGAAGAGAGAGGGGAGATATGATTAGAGATGTGAATCGTCTGCCAGATCGTCTTAACGATCAGATTCGGCTTGGGGGGGGGGAATCTGATCGTTAAGATATGTGAATTGGAATCGTTTCCGATTCCAATTCACATCGCAAATTTTTTTTTTTTTAGGGAGGCCTGCGCCGCTAAAAAAAACCAACCCACCCAACCCTTTAAATCGACCCCACCCTCCCGACCCCCCCCCCCAAACCTTTTAAAATTACCTGGTGGTCCAGGGGGGCCTCGGGGAGAGATCCAGGGGGGCCTCGGGGAGAGATTTCCCATTCCCAGGCATCAGCTGTTCTAAAAAAAAAATGGCGCCGATGCCCCTATGCCCTTACCATGTGACAGGGTATCCGTGCCATTGGCCGGCCCCTGTCACATGGTAAGGGCATAGGGGATGGCGGGGAGAGGATCTCTCCTCTCCCTGAGGCCCCCCTGGATCTCTCCCCGAGGCCCCCCTGGACCACCAGGTAATTTTAAAAGGTTTTGGGGGGGTCGGGAGGGTGGGGTTGATTTAAAAGGTCGGGTGGGTTTTTTTTTTTATTGGGCCATCGGCGCCATTTTAATTAGTGGCAGCCAAAATGGCGCTGATGGCCCGAGAGCGGGAGATTGCGCCGGGACCCCCCCTCACTGGACCACCAGGTAATTTAACATTTTGGGGGGGGTTCGGGAGGGTGGGGGAAGGTAAGGAATTGGATTTAAAGGGTCGGGGTGGGTTTAGGGGTTGTTTTGGTGTGCCGGTTTTCCCACCCTCCCCCAAATAATTCCCATGCCCTATTTAACGATACAATACAAATGCCCCTGACGATAAATCGGGGGCATTTGTATTGTATCGTGCACTCTAACGATTTAGGACGATTTTAAAATTATCTGACTATAATTTTAATCGTTCAAAAACGATTCACATCCCTAGATATGATAGAGAGTTTCAAATACTCGAGAGTTTTCTTAAAGTGCAAGAGACATTTTCCAGTGGAAAGGAAGTTCTAGAAGAAGAGGTCATGATATAAAATCTAAACAGGGTGGACTCAGAAGTAATATATGAAAATATTTCTTCATAGGAGGATACATGTCATAACCTTCCTCCCAGTGAAGATGGTGGAGACAAAAAGTATCTCGGAATTCAAGAAAGCATGAGAGATGAATAGAGGATTCATAGATGTCAAGGTAAAGCATGAGATCAGGCATTGTAGTATTGCATCAGGAACAGGCAGTCCAGGTGGACTTTATCTGCTGTCATCTCCTATGTTGGCATGTTCATCTTGTTTGTGTTATTAAAAGTAATATTGCCTATTTAAAAATATATTAATATAGATGAAGACTATGCTTACCACAAAGAACCTGTATATTTGGAATAGGTTATAGGGGAAGCTTGGCTTTTAATATTACTGCAGTAGTATCATTGGGGTTTAGTTGCAAGAATTTTGTGCCTGCAGCATCAGTAGAAGCAAGACGGTACTAAGTGATAGCTTTTCTCAATTACAATAAAAATTTGCCTGTACCCCTTCAACTTTCATGTCATCTTATATGCACAATGAGACAGAGAGGGTTTACCAGCTTGCAAGCAAAATCTGGTATCCTGGTGCGTGCTGTTAGCCAGAGGAATAGCTTCACACACTGAGGTATAATCATGTACCAGTGTAGTGATAAAAACATCGCACAGAATAGAACTTTTACATATTTTGGAATTTTTTTTATGCAGGTAAAAACAGTTGGGTAAGTTTTTTAAAAGGAACACCCATGCGCCCATAAATGCATGAATTGCAGCGCAAGCAAAAATATGCTTTGTTTTATAAAGTACGCATGCAGCATTTAAAATACTGTTGCCACGCGTACTTCTACAGCCTTTACAGGAGTATCTTGTGTGCTCGGGGCAGAAGTCTAATGAGGAGTTGATTTGTACCCTGCAGTGCACAAATCTCCTTTTCATCACTTCTAAATAAATAAATAAAAGGTAGAAGGGCTATATTTCTTTACTGATGTCAGTTTACTACGAATATCTCTGAATGTGTCTGTAAGAACACTATCCCCAACCCCAATCCACATCCCGAAAACCCATGTGCAGAATTTGTGGTTACACACGTCAGTCTAGGACCTGCCCTGCCTCCTTATTCTGAATGCGTGTACATGCATGGACGCGCGCCCTTCCCAGTTTCTTAACATTCATATTGCTCACATGCAGCCTACATGCATGCGTATGTGGCCATTTTTACGCGAGCAGCACCTGGGTGAATTTTGAATACTTAGAGAAATGATGTTCCATGCTGCCAAATAATTCCTATAAAGTGAATGAACGAGACTATGTGGAAACATTGTAGAAACAAAAACTTAGCTTGGCTGCTGGACTCTGATGTTTCCTTCAGCTAGGTCTCGTATCATATTCATAATGGACTCCTCTCCCGTTTTTACCTGAGAAAAGAAAATTCTAAAACATTAGAAAGTTGAAATCTCTGCAATGTTTTTATCACTATACTAGTACATGATTATACTTCACGAGCCGATGCAATATCAAGCGTGAAAAATGCACATCTCCCTCTCCTGGACGCCCGTTGCAATAGGCAAATGAGCTGCTGTACTAAAATGGATACACCAGGGATAAATTGTGCGTCCCTAGAGCATCCATGGCACCAGGCGCCCAGGAGATGTGACTGTGCATGGCTTAGGAAAACAGACGCTCGTAAATTGAACGTTCATTTTCCTAACCTAACGCCGTCAAGATTTTGTTTTTCATTCTGCTTCCTGTGGTTCCTCCTACTTAGTACTGGGCATGATACTAAGTAGGAGGAACCACAGAAAAGCAATAATTCAGCTTTTTTTGAGCCCTTGACACACATCAAGACTTAATGTCAGCCCTGGGGCTGACAATTCTTCCGAGTAAAAACATGTGCGTCAGACATGCAGTGTTTTTTTGTATCGGGGGCAATAGCTTTTAGCCTCATCTTCATGGCATTTACATGTGATGCACGCTATTAACTACAAGCGTGTTTGGACGTGCGTTATGGATGTGCTAATCCCCTTTTTGCATCGGGTGTTAGCCCATGCGTGTAGCTAACATGTGCTAGCCTGAGCGCGTGATGTTGCATCGACCTGTGTGTTAAGCCTTCCCTCTGGCTACCAGCATGCTACATGAGACATTTTACTTTCGAGGTGGTAGACCCTCTCTGTCTCATGGTGCATTTATTATCAGGGGGCACAGTTATTGGCTTTAGTTGTTTTGGTAGTATTTAATGTATTTTAAATGTCATGTATGTGTGCAGTGCTGTGTACCTTAATAGCATTTTATAAATATTAAGTTTCTTTTTCCCTGCTTGTACTACTACTCTTTCGTAGTGATGACTGAATTATCTGAATAAGAAATATTTCAGGTATATACTCTATGGCAATTGTCTGATCAGTTGTTACAACCATGGTCTGGGCGGGGGTGGGCTGGGACAATAGCCGCTGTCCTGGGGAAGCGCGAGCCGGGAGGTTACTTCAGCTCCGAAGTTGAAGTACGTACGTACACAAAAAAAATCTAATAGGGAGGGGGTAGGAGTCAGGGAGGAGAGGGGAAAAGGTAGGAAGGTTAGATAGGAATATGGGGAACTGGGGAAGCGTAACTCCCGTCGCTGCACTTTCCTTTGTAAAATTTCTTCCCTTGTATGCACGAGTCGCCTATGTCCATGTGTACAAGTCGGGAACCGTGTATCGTGGACGTGCGCACATGGATGCTCGCACGCGGTTTCTAAAATCAACTCCTTAGCATTTAGTGTTTTCCTTTATTATTTGGATAGAATATCAATGTAGCATGTGCAGAGGTGGCCTGAGGACATGCAGCTTGCTATTGTGCAGTCATCATTCATACAAGCACCTTGTCTGCCAGTGGTAATAATAAGTAAGGCAAGGAAGATAGTTTCATTGTAATTCCCAGCTGATCTCTGCCCATGGACTCCCTCTCCCCATCCCAGCCACCCTGCTTCCTCCTCATACAAGTCCCAGAGTTGTTGGGACAGGGTGCTGGTGTGGTATGAATGCTGCATGCTCTCTGCTGGGGGACATACATTAATTCTATAGGGTGCCCCTGCCCTGGCATTTCACCTCTCACCTCAGCACAATGCGTGAGCTGAATGCAGCTTCTTAAGCCACACACAGCCTGTGTTTCAGAGCACGGCCTTTATATAGCCAACATCACTAACGGAAAGGCGGAAAGCAGGCCTGGGCTTCTGGGAGCCACAATACCACATTCATTCCCAAACTAATGGAGGCATGAGAAATTAGAACTGAGGCTTGCAGATAGGCCAGGGCTGTGACCTGTGTAACCGCCTCTGCCCCTTAAACACAAAGGAACATAAAGGGCACTTTTCCTGCTGGCCTGCTTTACTAGGAATGAAAAGTGTGCAGACACCAGCTAACGATGGAAATTCATCAGCAGCTAATTGGGTCAAAATGTATTAGTAGCTATGTAGATTAATCATTCCATTGAGATGTTCTAATGTAGCTGACGAATATTTTTATTTTTATTCAGTGTGTGTTGTATTGGTTTTCTTTTATAGGATTAGAAATGTAACTATGTAATATACCTAGAATGTCTGGTCTACTATAGATGGAATCTAACTGGTTTTAAATAAATAATTCATTTATATGGAATTACATTTTTGTCAATTTTATGTTGCCTTTTTCAAGTATCCTAGAAACCCATTGTTGTGTAACCGTATTTTAATAGCTACCCCCAGAAATAGGCAAGGGACCATCTTTAGATGCTGTAGAGGTTGAGGAAAACTTGATTGCACCTCAGGATTCGTCTATTCAGGGACACCCAGGGGCAGATTGTGGGAAAATATCGGCCCAGGGGATTTTTCTCCATACCCAATTACACACACAATATAATTTACATATATAGGCACAGACACACCTTAACATTAATAAGCATAAAGCACCATTACGCTTTAACCCGTACGCCCTATGGTATCACTTCATATTTATTTCCTGCCTTATCTTCTTTCCAGCTTGTTGCAAGCTTCCAAGTTCTCTTCCCTGTTGATTGTAACTTTGACTCATTCCTACCTACTGTTTATCTTTCGTTTACTTGAATAGTTACCCCAGTTTTATTCTTGTTAATTGTAAACCGATCCGATATGGTTATTTACTATGAAGGTCGGTATATAAAACTGTTAAATAAATAAAATAAAAATTTCCCAGTCCCACACTCCATACCTGTGAACAATGCAATTCTACAATTAGGCAGGGCCTGAGGCCAGGCATGGAACAAAATAGTAAGGCAGCACCAGCAATATGTCCCCGACTGTCCAGCTCCCTCATCCCTCAAACATCCACATTCCCAGAGAAGTGGCAGATAGCGTCAGTGATAATAATTCTAGGAATCTGGCACCCAGCCACGCTCTCGGGAACCCTCCTACCCTGACTCCCAGAGAAGTGGCAGATAGCGTCAGTGATGATAATTCTAGGAATCTGGCACCCAGCCACGCTCTCGGGAACCCTCCTACCCTGTCTCCCAGAGAAGTGGCAGATAGCGTCAGTGATAATAATTCTAGGAATCTGGCACCCAGCCACGCTCTCGGGAACCCTCCTACCCTGACTCCCAGAGAAGTGGCAGATAGCGTCAGTGATGATAATTCTAGGAATCTGGCACCCAGCCACGCTCTCGGGAACCCTCCTACCCTGTCTCCCAGAGAAGTGGCAGATAGCGTCAGTGATGATAATTCTAGGAATCTGGCACCCAGCCACGCTCTCGGGAATCCTCCTACCCTGTCTCCCAGAGAAGTGGCAGATAGCGTCAGTGATAATAATTTTAGGAATCTGGCACCCAGCCACGCTCTCGGGAACCCTCCTACCCTGTCTCCCAGAGAAGTGGCAGATAGCGTCAGTGATGATAATTCTAGGAATCTGGCACCCAGCCACGCTCTCGGGAACCCTCCTACCCTGTCTCCCAGAGAAGTGGCAGATGGCATCAGTGATAATAATTCTAGGAATCTGGCACCCAGCCACGCTCTCGGGAACCCTCCTACCCTGTCTCCCAGAGAAGTGGCAGATGGCGTCAGTGATAATAATTCTAGGAATCTGGCACCCAGCCACGCTCTCGGGAACCCTCCTACCCTGTCTCCCAGAGAAGTGGCAGATAGCGTCAGTGATAATAATTCTAGGAATCTGGCACCCAGCCACGCTCTCGGGAACCCTCCTACCCTGTCTCCCAGAGAAGTGGCAGATAGCGTCAGTGATAATAATTCTAGGAATCTGGCACCCAGCCACGCTCTCGGGAACCCTCCTACCCTGTCTCCCAGAGAAGTGGCAGATAGCGTCAGTGATAATAATTCTAGGAATCTGGCACCCAGCCACGCTCTCGGGAACCCTCCTACCCTGTCTCCCAGAGAAGTGGCAGATGGCGTCAGTGATAATAATTCTAGGAATCTGGCACCCAACCACGCTCTCGGGAACCCTCCTACCCTGTCTCCCAGAGAAGTGGCAGATGGCGTCAGTGATAATAATTCTAGGAATCTGGCACCCAGCCACGCTCTCGGGAACCCTCCTACCCTGTCTCCCAGAGAAGTGGCAGATGGCGTCAGTGATAATAATTCTAGGAATCTGGCACCCAGCCACGCTCTCGGGAACCCTCCTACCCTGTCTCCCAGAGAAGTGGCAGATGGCGTCAGTGATGATAATTCTAGGAATCTGGCACCCAGCCACGCTCTCGGGAACCCTCCTACCCTGTCTCCCAGAGAAGTGGCAGATAGCGTCAGTGATGATAATTCTAGGAATCTGGCACCCAGCCACGCTCTCGGGAACCCTCCTACCCTGTCTCCCAGAGAAGTGGCAGATAGCGTCAGTGATGATAATTCTAGGAATCTGGCACCCAGCCACGCTCTCGGGAACCCTCCTACCCTGTCTCCCAGAGAAGTGGCAGATGGCGTCAGTGATAATAATTCTAGGAATCTGGCACCCAGCCACGCTCTCGGGAACCCTCCTACCCTGTCTCCCAGAGAAGTGGCAGATGGCGTCAGTGATAATAATTCTAGGAATCTGGCACCCAGCCACGCTCTCGGGAACCCTCCTACCCTGTCTCCCAGAGAAGTGGCAGATGGCGTCAGTGATAATAATTCTAGGAATCTGGCACCCAGCCACGCTCTCGGGAACCCTCCTACCCTGTCTCCCAGAGAAGTGGCAGATAGCGTCAGTGATAATAATTCTAGGAATCTGGCACCCAGCCACGCTCTCGGGAACCCTCCTACCCTGTCTCCCAGAGAAGTGGCAGATAGCGTCAGTGATAATAATTCTAGGAATCTGGCACCCAGCCACGCTCTCGGGAACCCTCCTACCCTGTCTCCCAGAGAAGTGGCAGATAGCGTCAGTGATAATAATTCTAGGAATCTGGCACCCAGCCACGCTCTCGGGAACCCTCCTACCCTGTCTCCCAGAGAAGTGGCAGATGGCGTCAGTGATAATAATTCTAGGAATCTGGCACCCAACCACGCTCTCGGGAACCCTCCTACCCTGTCTCCCAGAGAAGTGGCAGATGGCGTCAGTGATAATAATTCTAGGAATCTGGCACCCAGCCACGCTCTCGGGAACCCTCCTACCCTGTCTCCCAGAGAAGTGGCAGATGGCGTCAGTGATAATAATTCTAGGAATCTGGCACCCAGCCACGCTCTCGGGAACCCTCCTACCCTGTCTCCCAGAGAAGTGGCAGATGGCGTCAGTGATGATAATTCTAGGAATCTGGCACCCAGCCACGCTCTCGGGAACCCTCCTACCCTGTCTCCCAGAGAAGTGGCAGATAGCGTCAGTGATGATAATTCTAGGAATCTGGCACCCAGCCACGCTCTCGGGAACCCTCCTACCCTGTCTCCCAGAGAAGTGGCAGATAGCGTCAGTGATGATAATTCTAGGAATCTGGCACCCAGCCACGCTCTCGGGAACTCTCCTACCCTGTCTCCCAGAGAAGTGACAGATAGCGTCAGTGTTGATAATTCTAGGAATCTGGCACCCAGCCACGCTTTCGGGAACCCTACCCTGTCTCCCAGAGAAGTGGCAGATAGCGTCAGTGATAATAATTCTAGGAATCTAGCACCCAGCCACGCTTTCGGGAACCTTACCCTGTCTCCCATGTTTCCCCAGCATCTGTGCACTGGGGAAGTGGGAGATGGGTGAATGGTGGGGGATGTGTGTGTGGGGGGGGGGAAGGGGGGTTGCTCTAGGTAATGTTTACAGCCTTGTTCCCTCTTCCCCAGCCCTTCCCACACACATTTAAAAATTATGCATTAATAACAGAGCTTACATGAAAAAGGACATCAAAGTACAGGTCTTCTCAGGAAAAAAATCACTTCCAAATAGATGTGTATATTTACAAATAGATGAATATATTTACATGTACTACTTAGGTACCAGCCAAAAAATGCTCCAAAAAAGACACTTGGAATTCATTTTGTTTTAGGCCTACTGTTATACATTTTGACCGTGGGCTTGACCCTTAGACAGCCATAAGTAAATTGAATTACAATATAGTAAATCTCCTATACCAAAACAGCAAGATCACAAATATTATACCAGGCTCTAAAACACCAATACACCTGATATTAGGAAATGGAACAAACCAAGCTGCTATAGATCCCTACACACTAGCAGAAGACTTCACCTCAGTCACATGCAGAACGCAGACAGATCTTCACCAAATACAGAATAAAAAGAGACCATGAAGCATAAATAGAAACCTGCAGACACAAACTGAAAAGGAAACTGCAACAAGTCAGAGACTGTATATAGTACAACAATGGAAAAACTGAAACATTGCCATTCCTCGGAAAACATGAAACAAAATCAAGAAATATAAAACAATCATAACAGTAAAATTATACTAATAAAAAGAATAAATATGTTTAAAACAGGAGACAAACAGAACATCTAAATTAAAATCCAATAAGAATTAATAAATCCCATGCTTTATATACTTGGCAACTTAATTTCCAGCCATCCTGAGGTTGTTGTGGATTAGTGGGGATGGGTTCACAAACTGTCTCCTCCCTTACATACACTCACAACCACATTCCCATGCTCTATGACACTCACGTGCTCCCTGACGTACACACGCGCATGCTCCCTCCCGGTCTCTAACTCACACACTCTCTAATACACATATGCTCCCTTACAGTCTCTGACCCTTACTCCTTGACATACATATAAACGCATTCTCTCATGCACACTTGCTGACACACATTCCTGCTCCCATGCACTCTTTCACATGCTCACACACACATGCTACCTCACATATGCAGATGAGAATGAATTTACTCAATCCTACATTTAAGAAGTAATATTTCAAAGCGATAGTAACTCAATAATACACCTGGACATGACCAACATTACTCAAATAATGATTTTATTTATGAAATTGTAACCGAACTTTATTGGCACCTGTTAGAATGTACGATATCCTACATTTACTTACCTTAGTCTATGTGCCTATTTGTAAACCGTTGTGATGGTATATAACTTAGCGACAGTATAGAAAAGTTTTTAAATAAATAAATATGCTGACATGCACACACTGCTACACCCTTGCACACATGGCTTTCATACTCATACATGCACACACACAAGCTCATTGACATACTCCCACCTTCACCCACTCTTTTCTTCTTGCTGCCTCTGAATATGTTAAAAAATAAATTTTACTTACATTGGTGGTAGGGGAAATCCAGACAGGGATATCTGCTGATGGTGCTGGTGTGGAAAAAGGAATTCAGGAAGGCCCCGATGCAGGGTGGAGTGGGGTGGAAAGGATTATAATTTTTTCGCAGTCTCAACATAAGGTGGGGGCCGCTTAGCGGTGTTGCTCCTCCTCGGGGTGACATCTCTGGCAGCACTATGGCACCCTTCAGGTAACAGTGCCTACGGCCGAGGCCATATTGACCATAGGCACACTACGGCTCTGCCAGGAGAGGCCTGGCATCTATCTTAGCAACTCCACAAGTATGGGGCTGCTGTCATCTATGCTAATCACGTGACTGATCTGACCAGCCCACTGGGGGATGCCCGAAGCACCGATAGGCCAATTTGCCCCTGGGGACATCAAAGCTGTAAGGCCCAAGGGCAGGGGTGGCACCAAGGAGAGGGGTGCAGGTCAAATCACAGAGAGAGCGGGGGGAGGGGCTTATCCCACTTGGAGTCTAGCCCTCTTGGTGATCTGAAATCCTGGGGAAGAGGAGATGAGGGTCAGGGTTCCCAGAGGAGAGGCAGAGTGCTAGAGAAATTCCAGAAAAAATCCTGCAAAAAACAAGATACTTGCAACCCATTTGGTATTAGGCCTATTGTACAGTGTGTTAGGTGTGAGCTTGGCCCTCAAAAAGCTATGAATAAACCAAATTACAACACAGTAAACCTCCCCTACCAAAACAGCACTAACTGCCAGAGCTCAAGCAGTATCAACACTACCCATGAAAAGCAAGACTGCAAATATTACATCAGGCCCTAAAACACCAATACACCTCCTACTAGGAAAGCAGAGCAAGCCAGGAACATAAGAAGTTGCCATACTGGATCAGACCGAGGGTCCATCAAATCCAGCATCAAGTCCGGCAGCGGCCAATCCAGGATACAAACACCTGGCAATTACCCAAACATTAAATAGACCCCATTCTACTAATGCTGGTGATAAGCAGTGGATATTCCCTAAGTAAACTTGATTAATAGCAGTTTATGGACTTCTCCTCCAGGAGCTTGTCCAAACCTTTTTTAAACCCAGCTATACTAACTGCTTTAATCACTTCCTCTGACAACGAATTCCAGAGCTTAATTGTGCGTTGAGTGAAAAAGAATTTTCTCCGATTAGTTTTAATTATGCTACTTGCTAACTTCACAGAATGCCCCATGGTCCTTGTATTATCTGAAAGAGTAAATAACAGAGTCACATCTACCCGTTCTAGACCTCTCATGATTTTAAACACCTCTATCATATCCCCCCTCAGTCGTCTCTTCTCCAAGCTGAAAAGTCCTAATCTCTTTAGTCTTTCCTCACAGGGGAGCTGTTCCATCCCCTTATCATTTTGGTAGCCCTTCTCTGTACCTTCTCCATCGCAATTATATCTTTTTTGAGATGCGGTGACCAGAATTGTACACAGTATTCAAGGTGCGGTCTCACCATGGAGCGATACAGAGGCATTATGACATTTTCCGTTTTATTCACCATTCCCTTTCTAATAATTTCCAACATTCCCTTTGCTTTTTTGACTGCCGCAGCACACTGAGCCGATGATTTTAAAGTATTATCCACTATGACATCTACATTTGTTTTCTGAGTGGTAACTCCTAATATGAAACCCAGAATTGTGTAATTACAACATAAGTTATTTTTTCCTATATACATTATCTTACACTTGTTCACATTGGTGTAGATTTTCAAAAGGTTATGCGTGTAACCCCCGAAATCCTACCCCTGTGCGCGCCGAGCCTATTTTGTATAGGCTCAGCGATGCGCGCAAGCCCCAGGACGCGCGTATGTCCCGGGGCTTTGAAAAAGGGGAGGGGTGGCGGACCAGGGGCAGGGTCGTGGGCGTTGCGCTGATCTGGGGGCGGTCCCGAGTCCTCCGGCACAGCGGCCGTGCCGGAGGTTCGCGCGCCAGCAGCCGGCCAGAGTGCGCAAGATACGCCTGCAAGAGACAGGTGTAAAAAATAAAATAAGGTGGGGGAGGAGAAGGGAGGGGAAGATGGTGGGGACCGAAAGAAAGTTCCCTCCAAGGCTTTCCCCGTTCCCTCCAAGGGAACGGGGAAAGCCATCGGGGCTCCCCTCGGGCTTGGTGCGCGCAAGGGGGCGCACGCATGTTACAAAATCGGGTGTACATTTGTGCGTGCCAGGTAGCACGCACAAATGTACCCCGCGTGCATAAGATTTAAAATCTGGCCCATTAAATGTATCTGCCGTTTGCATGCCCAGTCACCCAGTCTCGCAATGCCCTCCTGCAATTTATCACAATCTGCTTGTAATTTAAGTACCCTGAATCATTTTATGTCATCTGCAACTTTGATTACCTTTATTCGCCATTCCTCTTTCCAGATCGTTTATTAAATATATAGATTCCTACTTAGAAAGTACATGCTAGCAGAATATTTCACCCTCAGTCACACATGCAGAACTTAGACAGATCCTCACCAAATACAGAATAGGGAGAGGTCAAACTATGAATAGAAACATGCAGACACAATTGAAATGGAAACTGCAACAAAGCCAGACAAGGAGTACAACAAAGGAAAAAGAAAAACATCATCATTCCTTATAAAACATAGAACAATAAAAACACAAAATAGAAATTATAATACTAAAACTATACTAATAAAAAGTGTTTCAAAACAGTGATGAATAGAGTATCCAACAATCAAAAATTGAAAAAGTTTTAAAAATTTCTAATATTTATAAAATATTTTATACCATCCAATAATTAAAAAGAATAAAGGATTAAAAAAATTATCCTGCTCTCCATACCTAGGAACTGTTGTTTCCAGTCACCCTGAGATTGTTGTGAATTAGTCAGAGTTGATGACCTGCACAAATTTTCTTCTCTTTCATAGACAGACTCTCTGTAAAATACATTTTCATTCTTATACATACTCTCTCATATGCTCACTCACAAATGGTCCCTGACACTCACACATACTGACTCATTGCTCGTACACCTGCTCTCACGCCCATACACATATATGCTCACCAACTTTCACATATGCGCTCTCTCTCATACGCACATGTTGACTCATGCTCTCTCTCATCCTCACATACACTCTCACTTGTTCACTGACACTCACATGCTGTCATGCTCACATACATGCTCGCACATGCTCATTGACTCATGCATTTTCACAGCATTCACTGACTCACTCACACTCTCACTCTGTCAAAAACACACAGTCATGGACTCAGGTGCTTTCTCTCTCTCCTCCCCTCTGAATAAATAAGAAAATTAGTTTTTACTTACATTGGTGGTCAGGGGGACCCAGGCAGGGCCCCAAGATTAGGATTTGGATGGGCTGCCTGTTGCTGCTTCATTTCCCCCCTTGGTTTGGGAAGGGGTGGATTGGAAGGTCCCGATGAAAATGTTTGTTTTTCAATTACGTTTATGTCACGGCCCAGTAGCTGAGAGCTGCTACGACCAATACCAGGCCCCACACAATTTTTTATCAGCATGGTAGTAACAGCAGCGGTGGCTTCATGCGCCCGTTGCCGCTGCTCTGCTCAGGTTCCTCTTTTCCACCATTGCTGCACTCCTAGCTCCTTCCCCTCACATGGAAAAGAGGTGCTTGAGCAGAGTAGGAGCAGCGGCGGCAACAGGCACAATTAAACTCTGGAATTTGTTGCCAGAGGATGTGGTTAGTGCAGTTAGTATAGCTGTGTTTAAAAAAAGATTGGATAAGTTCTTGGAGGAGAAGTCCATTACCTGCTATTAAGTTCACTTAGAGAATAGCCACTGCCATTAGCAATGGTTACATGGAATAGACTTAGTTTTTGGGTTCTTGCCAGGTTCTTATGGCCTGGATTGGCCACTGTTGGAAACAGGATGCTGGGCTTGATGGACCCTTGGTCTGACCCAGTATGGCATTTTCTTATGCTTCCTGTTCCACGCGCAGGTCACCAGTTACAGGCAGAGCTCTGGAGTCTCAATGCGTGGATGAGACGATGATGCAGGGAAGAGGGATTCAGCTTTGTGAGGAACTGGGGAAACCTTTGGGGAAGGGCTAGTCTCTTCCGAAGGGATGGGCTCCACCTTAACCAGAGTGGAACCAAGCTGCTGGCACTAACTTTCAAAAAGGAGATAGAGCAGCTTTTAAACTAGAACAAGGGGGAAACCCGACAGTCACTCAACAGTGCATGGTTCGGAGAAATGTATCCTTGAAGGATACTAATGAAACAGGAGAGTTAGGGCATCCCAACAGAGAGGTTCCATTAAAAGCAAACTTAGTCCATGTGCCTACATGTAAAAAATCACCAAAGCTAATGCTTTCCAAATTATCCCAAACAACTGAAAAGAAGGTTGTTAATACAAACAAAATACACACTTTGAAATGTTTGTATGCCAATGCCAGAAGTCTAAGAAGTAAGATGGGAGAGTTAGAGTGTATAGCAGCAAATGATGAGATTGACATAATTGGCATCACAGAGACTTGGTGGAAGGAGGATAACCAATGGGACAGTGCTATATCAGGGTACAAATTATACTGCAATGATAGGGAGAATCAACTTGGCTGGAGTGTGGCACTTTATGTCCGGGAGGGTATAGAGTCCAACAGGATAAAGATCATACAAGAGACTAAATGCTCAGTAGAATCTGTGGGCCAGATCTTAAAATCTACGCCCGATTTTATAACATGTGTGTGCACATGTTATAAAATCCGGGCTCTGCGCCACAAGGGGGTTCACACATGTGTACCTTGCGCGCACCGAGCCCGAGGGGAGCCTTGATGGCTTTCCCCGTTCCCTCCAAGTTTAATAAATGTTCTGTGTCATGGCCTTCCATGTAGTGTCTGAATGGATGAATGAGCACCTAGGTTGCTTGTGTCTTTGAATATTGTGTTTTATCTTATAGTAAAATGGAAGGCATAAATAACAGATTGTACATTTTGTAGATATTAATAGTGTACATAAGAATTATTAGATACAAGAAGATACAAGAAGTTATAGTCATCATAGTTTTTATTACTTAAATTTAATTTTTGTTCATCTTATATCAGGTATTGATCAATAAACATCTGCCTTAATGATGGCAGTACAGAAGCTGTTCTTCAATGACAGCTTCAGAGTGATGTGCTGAGAGAACTGTACATATCATTTGTCATTGATCCTATAACTTGGTGGAGAGAAACATCTAACCCTTTGTAACAGAATGACCCCTTTCAACAAACTTTTTTTGGACTGAAGTGCTCAATTTATGCAGAAGTTCAGCCTTCATGTTTTCTTGTTCCATAGGCGTGGTCTTACTTAGATACTGTTTTTATTTGTTTTATGAAGCAATATATATATATTTGAAATGTAATAATTATCATGATGATAAGTAGTTCCATACTTGTAGATGTCATTATTTTGATTCTCACTTGATGATAAAGTCTGAATTAATGCAGTTTTATTGGTCTTTAGTTGCTACTTTGTGTTAATAGTTCAGCAGAATATACTATCTGCATGTCCATCTGAAACCCAGATAGTGATTTTGCTTTTTAGAAAACCTAGAATAGATTTTTGAAACAGGGTTTGTTTTTATTTTTTATTTCCTGCACGACGGGTTGGTAGATGGAGATTAGTGATACATCTGAGTTTAACTGTTCCAGATACCTAAAACAATGATTAGCAGGCTGTGTACTGCCAGTGGGACATGCTGATGAGCAAGGATCTGAGACCATAATTCATTGCAGGATGGAGAGGCACCCAAACAACTGCAAATGTGGAGCTTTTGTTAAGCAGACCATGCTGAGCACAAAGGGCTTGACACTGAATGATCCAGGGAAGGTGGCTTATACACTCTGATGAGCCAGGTGTCCCCTGAAGTCAGAGAGGCTAACCACGTATATAAGTACCAGAACGGAGATTGCAAAAGATAACAGAAAATACTGAGATCAATCACTGCAGAGGCTCCTTGCAGACTGGAGGTATGCTTTGCTAAGGATTTTAAATTGGCCAGATGTCTGGGTCAATTAAACTCCATGTACACTTGAGCTTAGATGGGGCTCAGGTATTTTTGAGGGTCATCTGACCAATTGACTAATGGATTTGCTTTACCTCTTTAGTGAAGTTATTTTGTACATTGCAGACTGAGTTACGGGATGTAGAACTACTTAGGAGATGGCTGAAGTTGACCACAGAGAGAGAGAGAGAGAGAGAGAGAGAGAGAGAGAGAAAGTAAAAATAGTTAAAGAAAGAATAGTACAAAGAAACTGATAGTGTTAAAGTTTGGACGTTTGGTGAGAAGTACCTTGTTGTGATACTTCTCAAGTTTCCTTTTTAGTATTTTTCTCTCACATTTTGGGGAATTGAATGTATTAGTATGTAATTTTGTCCCTTATGAGAGAAAAATACTGTCATATAATTAAAGGTTATGTTTTGTTTTTTAGATGGGGCAACCAGAACTGCATACAATACTCAAAGGGGCGGATTTTAAAAGGCCCGCGCGCGTAAATCCTTCCAGATTTACGCGCGCCGGTGGCCTATTTTGCATAGGCCGCCGGCGCACGTAAAGCCCCGGGACGCGCGTAAGTCCCGGGGCTTTCAAAAAGGGGCGGGAGGGGCGTGTCTGGGGGCGTTCCCGAAACGACGCGGCATTTCGGGGGCGGGCCCGGGGGCATGGTCGAGGCCTCCGGACCAGCTCCCGGGACTGGAGAACGGAGTGGGGCTGCCGGCCAACGCGCGCAAAGTTACGCCTGCTTTCAGCAGGCGTAACTTTGCCGACAAAGGTGGGGGGGGTTTAGATAGGGCCGGGGGGGTGGGTTAGGTAGGGGAAGGGAGGGCGAAGGAAAGTTCCCTCCGAGGCCGCTCCAATTTCGGAGCGGCCTCGGAGGGAACAGGCAGCTCGCGCTGGGCTCGGCGCGCGGAGGCTGCACAAATGTGCACCCCCTTGCGCGCGCCGACCCCGGATTTTATAAGATACGCGCGGCTACGCGCGTATCTTATAAAATCCAGCGTACTTTTGTTTGCGCCTGGTACGCGAACAAAAGTACGCGATCGCGTATTTTTTAAAGATCTACCCCAAAGTGCGGTCGTACCATGGCAATTGTTACAATGAAAAATATTCTCCATTCCTTTTTGGATCATTTCTAACTTTCTACTTGTTTTTATGATTGCCATTGCACACTGAGCCAAGGATTTCAACCTATTGTTCACAAGGTCTGTAAGATCCATTTCCTGAGTAGTGACTTCCAATACAGAACCCTGCATTGTGTACCTGTAATTGGGATAATTTTTGTACTTTTCCACATTAAATTTTATCTGTATTTAATTGCCCTGTCTCCTAGTCTCACAAAATTCCTCTATAGTACCTCACAATCTACTGCTATTTTAACAATTTTGAATAATTTTGAATTACCTGTAAATATGATCACCGCACTAGTTGTTCTCTTTTCCAGATCATTTATGAATATGTTAAACAGCACAGGTCCCAGAACTTAACCCTGTGGTACTCCAGTAATAATCTTTCTTCATTTGGAAAACTTCCTTCTGTTTCCTGTCTTTTAACCAGTTACCAATTTACAATAGGACATTGGATATTGTCCATGATTTTGTAATTTCCGGAAGAGTCTCTCAAGTAACATGCCTTTTGAAATTCTAAATGCACTGTATCACAGGTTCCCAAACCTGTCTTGGAGGACCCCCATCCAGTCAGGCTTTCAGAATATCCACATTGAATATGTATGAATAAAATGTTCATGCTATGGGAGGCAGTGCATGCAAATTTATCTCATGAACATTCATTGTGGATATCCTGGAAACCTGACTGACTGAGGTCTTGCAGGACAGGTTTGAGAAACACTGCACTATATCAATCCATTCACCTTTATCTACATCTTTATTTACACCTTCAAAAAAATCTAATATAGAAACATAGAAACATATATAGAAATGACGGCAGAAGAAGACCAAATGGCCCATCCAGTCTGCCCAGCAAGCTTCACACATTTTTTCTCTCATACTTATCTGTTTCTCTTAGCTCTTGGTTCTATTTCCCTTCCACCCCCACCATTAATGTAGAGAGCAGTGATGGAGCTGCATCCAAGTGAAATATCTAGCTTGATTAGTTAGGGGTAGTAGGGGTAGTAACCGCTGCAATAAGCAAGCTACACCCATGCTTATTTGTTTTACCCAGACTATGTTGTACAGCCCTTATTGGTTGTTTTTTCTTCTCCCCTGCCGTTGAAGCAGGGAGCTATGCTGGATATGCGTGAAGTATCAGTTTTTTTCTCCCCTGCCGTTGAAGCAGAGAGCTATGCTGGATATGCGTGAAGTATCAGTTTTTCTTCTCTCCTGCCGTTGAAGCAGAGAGCCATGCTGGATATGCATTGAAAGTGAAGTATCAGGCACATTTGGTTTGGGGTAGTAACCGCCGTAACAAGCCAGCTACTCCCCGCTTTGTGAGTGCGAACCCTTTTTTCTTCTCCCCTGCCGTTGAAGCAGAGAGCTCTGCTGGATGTGTGACATATCAGTTATTCTTCTCCCCTGCCGTTGAAGCAGAGAGCTATGCTGTATATGCATTGAAAGTGAAGTATCAGGCATATTTGGTTTGGGGTAGTAACCGCCGTAACAAGCCAGCTACTCCCCTCTTTGTAAGTGCAAATCCTTTTTTCACATTTCCTCTTGCTGTTGAGGCTTAGAGCGATGTTGGAGTCACAGTAACCATGTGTATGTTTATTGAATAAGGGTATTGTGTCCAGGCAGTAGCCATCATTCTGGCGAGTCACCCACTCTTCATTGGCGGCCTCTTGACTTTATGGATCCACAGTGTTTATCCCACGCCCCTTTGAAGTCCTTCACAGTTCTGGTCTTCACCACATCCTTCGGAAGGGCATTCCAGGCATCCACCACCCTCTCCGTGAAGAAATACTTCCTGACATTGGTTCTGAGTCTTCCTCCCTGGAGCTTCAAATCGTGACCCCTGGTTCTGCTGATTTTTTTCCTATGGAAAAGGTTTGTCGTTGTCTTTGGATCATTAAAACCTTTCAAGTATCTGAAAGTCTGTATCATATCACCTCTGCTCCTCCTTTCCTCCAGGGTGTACATATTTAGATTCTTCAATCTCTCCTCATAAGTCATTTGATGAAGACCTTCCACCTTTTTGGTCACCCTTCTCTGGACCGCCTCCATCTTGTCTCTGTCTCTTCGGAGATACGGTCTCCAGAACTGAACACAATACTCCAGGTGAGGTCTCACCAAGGACCTGTACAAGATTTCTCTTTGCTAAAACCATGTTGACCCTTCCCCATGTCTGAATATAGCAGTGATTTAGTTTTTAAAATTCCATTTTCTAAAACCATGTTGATGCTTTCCCATGACTATTTATATGGCCAGTGAATTTGTTCCAAAGCAGTGATTCCCAAACCTGTCCTGGAGGACCCCCAGCCAGTCAGGTTTTCAGGATATCCACAATGAATATGCATGAGAGAGATTTCCATGCACTGCCTCCAGTGCATGCAAATTTAACTCATACATATTCATTGCGGATATCCTGGAAACCTGACTGGCTGGGGGGGTCTTCCAGGACAGGTTTGGGAACTACTGTTTTAAAGTATGTTTTCTACTATTTTGTTCAGCACTGACATTAAGCTTACTGGGCTTTAGTTTCCTGGATCACTCTTAGAATCTCTTTATAAAAACTGGCATGAGATTATGATGCCAGAAAACTGGAGCGTTGCTAGCTATTTTAAATGATAGGCTACAGCTTACTAGTTAACAGGTTAGCTATTTCATGTTTCGGTTCTTTTAGAACTCTGGGGTAGATGCCGTCTGGTTCTGATGATTTGTTACTCTTTAGTTTGTCATTCTGATCTATTACATCCTGCATTATCACAGATATTTGTTTTAGTTGCTTAGAATCTCCACCCTTAAATAACATTTCAGGTGAGGATATATTCCCAACATCCTCCTCAGTAAAGACAGAAACAAATAATTTATTTCGTTTTTCTGCCATTTCATTATCTTCCTTGAGCACCTGTGTCCCATGGGTTATCCTCCTTTTGCCATTTCTCTGCAATGCCTATAATGTCTATATCCTCATATGATGCCATATATTGTAACTCACAGATCTTACTGTTCAAACTTCTGATATTTGCATTCAGACCTTTTAAAGTATATTTTTTATGTGCGCTTTCAATTCTCTTTGTATTCAAAACCTACTTATTAGCAAATAATAAAGGCAGTGTAGAGCCAGTCATATCTGTGTGCTTTTAATCTACATCTGTATGAGCTGCTTCAACCTTCAGCATAACCACTTTACTAAGATATTCAAGCGTCCTTGTTTTGCGAGTATCCTTGGAAGATACCTCCCTCCAATCCATTTGCTTCTGAGTGACTGTCAGCTTTCCTCCATGGTCTAGTTTTAAAGCTGCTCTATCTCCTTTTTTAAAGTTAGCCCTAGCAGCCAGGGTCCACTGGTTAATGTGGAGCTCACCCAGCTACCTTCTGTTGCTTCCTCCTCTCACTCCCAACCCCAATCATGGATAACAGATGATGATAGATAAGGACCAAATGGTCCATCCAGTTTGCCCAGTTCTCTTCCTCTTTGATTCTCTACCATTTTGATAGAAAGGCAGATACATTTCTTAAGGTCTGAAAAGCAGAATAGAAAATAAATAAACAACAAACCAACCACAAATCCTCCCTTCCTATCTTTCACCCAATCTCTGTTTTGTTCCTACCACCACTCTCTATATCCATCAAAAAGTTTAAATTCACTCAAGAATCTACTACAAGAACTCATAAAAAAAAATCATGACATGCACCAATTCCTACATCTCAGAGAAAATGCATTATAAATTAAAAGTTCTTTTCTCCTTATGAATATGTGCAAAACTTTTATTTTAGTGCTGCACACCCTCAATGAAATTTTAGGTGAGTTTATAATTCTGCAAGGCTGCACTGCTTCCATTCCTCTGAGGTATGACCAAGTCCGTTATAACCCTTCAAAGCTATAATATCCTGTTCTGGTCCTCAGCAAGTAATGAATCAGACAGTGAAACACACAAATACAAATTCATGTCTATATTTATTATTTAAAACTTGTAGAAAAAGCCTGTAATGAAAAATTCCAAAATATTTAAAGCTGCAAAGACAGAGTTTTATACATTTAGTTACAATTTTAGATAGTAATTAGTCACAGGTATTGCACTAGTGAATTAGTCAGTGAAACACACAAATTTAAATTCATGTCAATATTTATCATTCAAAATGTGTAGAAAAAATCTGCAATGAAAAAAGCCCAAAATATTAAAGCCAGGAAGTCAGAGTTTTATAAGTTTAATTAGTTACAATTTTAGATAATAATTGATCAGTTACTGGTATTGCACTATTGACAGAGGACTCCAGGGTCTGTGGTCACTATTAGAAGATACATTTCCTTATGCTGAACTCTGGACCGTCAGAGAAAATAGCCACGTACCAGAAGGAAGGTGCAGAGTACCGTCTACCTACAGATCTTTCTACCATTGCTGCCAATTTTGTGATGGGATTGTAAATGATCTTTTTACATTTCCTAGAAGATTGTGCAGCAACTGAAAAAAATGATATTTGTCAAATATCAAATGCCAAATTAAACACCCAGAATGTATGTATTCCCAGCAGCAAGCAGGGCATTTCTTTACAGAGTAACCTCTTCCACAGAAGAAGGGAGAGGCTGCTTTCAATAACGGATTTATATGGCATGCAGCACATAAGAACATAAGCACGTGCCATGCTGGGTCAGACCAAGAGTCCATCAAGCCCAGCATCCTGTTTCCAACAGTGGCCAATCCAAGTCACAAGTACCCGGCAATTATCCAAACATGAAGCTAGATTTAAAAAGGCACATTATAAAATACGATACCCACGCGCACATGTGCCTGATTTTATAACCGGCGTGCGCATGTGCAGGGGGGTTCAGACTCGCGCGCAACGGGGGATTTTCTGAAAAACATTAACGCATGGCGATGCAATAGGGGCTTCCCCAGTTCTCTCCGGACCCACTCCAGTTAAGGAGCGTGCGGTCAGGGAACTTCCCTATCTCCCTAGCTACCCTTCCTACCTTTTCCCCTCTCCTCCCCAACCCCTAACTATCTAGCCTAATTTTTTTGGTTAAATAACTTGCCTCTCCTTTAGAGCAGAAGTAAATTCCCTGCTGGCGTGCGCTTCCTCGAGACGCTGTCCTGCCCAGACCCCGCCCCGTTTCCTGAGCCCGGCACTTCCGTGCATATTTGGAGATATGCGCAGGGCTGGGCTGTTTCTAAAATGCTACCATAGGCAGAATTTCTTTGCATGTTATTGATTTTTATAAAATGTTAATATTTATTGATATCCTAATTATGAATTAATATAGTTCACTCCTTTTCATTGGTAACTCAGCAATACATTTGGGTACTGTAGGTAGCTCTTACATATCACCATTTTATTAACTGTATTTTTGCTTAATTTATCTGTAAGCACCTGAGAGAATCTGGATCTCTTTAAGACCAGAAAGAAGTTACTTTTCTCCAGTTTAAGATGGCACCTGGGCATTATAGTCAATTCTGCAGTCTAATTAGCCCCTATTCTCTGAGTAAATTCTGTCACTGGAGAGAGAAGTTTGTAAAATGTAAATATGCAAGTTACTGTAGCTTTATTTTAATATCCATGGCTGAACTCATTAAGGGGCCAATGCAAAAAGGTTTGCTCAGCACAGCGCACAGTTTAACCCTTGGGTGTGTGCACAATTTTTAGGTGCAAATTCTACTGCCAATGCAACAAGGAGTTTTGCACAGAATATTGTACATTTAATTTAGCAGCCTTGCATAGAAATTCCTTGCTGACGGCATTAGGCATTACTCCCCAAGGAAGAGGGGTGTGCTGCATTACCTCCTGTTTTCTTAGCACTGGAAACTTAACTCCTAATCCAAAGTGGAGTAAAGTTTGTGGGGCTGATGTTAATCTATGGTGCCAGAACCTCTAATTGGGATTTTATGCATAGAAAACATGCTTTGTGGCAAAAATACTATTCAGTACACAAAAAATGCCTTCTGCACTGAGAATATTTTTTGTCTGCGTAAATCCTGTTTTCTGTGTGGAGAACATGGTTTATATGCACAAATTGTTTTCTGCTCATAAAATAAGACTTATGTGCAGAAAGCATTTTTTGTGCAGATAAATCTTATTTTATACATGGAAAATGTGATTTGTACACACAAAGTACCTTTTTTTCTGCACATAAACTTGTTTTCTGTGCGCACATTGGCTGGACCGTTTCCCATGCACTGGCAGACCATTAGCTTACTGCACTGGGACTTAGACAATTAGCTTGTCCGTTAGGACGGTGTGCATTGAATTTCAGCAGCACACAGGTTTAACTCTCAGCCTTTTGCTTCTCAGGAAGGAGGTAGGGCAGGATGCAGGTGGAGCCGCCCTTAGCCAGGGAATTGTGTAAAATAGGGATTCATTTATTTATTTTTAATTGAATAGCACCTTTTTTTTAATCCAAACAGGAACCAAATAAACATTAGTTATACTTTCGGGTGCATATTATAGAAACATTTTTGCTGTCTGGATTAGATGAAGGTTTACAGAGAGAAGTGGGCAAATTGCCACTAATGCTTACTATTGCCCACTTCTTCCAGCTGGATAAGAGGGGGGAGAGGACAAGGGCAGAAGGTATCTTGTCCCTTGTCACACGGACTCAGTGCAGAAGGTCCGATACACATACGTTCAATCTGCTGTTTCCTTTTACCCCTGTTGCACTAAGTATCTGCAGCACTCGAGTGAGCAGTGCAGCAGAAACCCAGCAACCACAATGATGGACCTGATGTCCAGTCAGTAGTAATGGCCAAAGCTTGATGGGTTTGCGAGAGAGGCTGTCCCTACACTGTTTCTATGGCGCGCCTTTGTTGCAGGACATTGCCTCTAAGAATCACACAAAATTATCTCCTTATTGTCTGTCGTGGCCTGGTGTCCAGTTGTTTAATAGGCTCTTTCTGATCTCTGTTTCTTTCAAATGCCATTCTAATTCCCCCATTCCTTGATAGCCAATAAGAACTCTGTTATCCACCTAGAACACTTTATTTTGGAAAGGTAGACTAGAAGTTTTTAATAAATAACAAGAGGGAAGCTGTAAGTGACCAAAGCCAGGCCCTGGGAGTCAGTGCCATAGGACTCCGTACGCTGGGGAGCTTTGCCTGTGATACTGTACAGTACTGTGTGTGGATCCCTGCAGCTTTTGGGAGCACCCACAAAGCTTTTAAACTGGCGAGCAAAACTCTCCACTGTCCAAAAGATTTACATGAGCAGATATCCACGTTGTGCAAAAATAATTGTTCCTGTTCCTTTGTCAGACGCAGGAAAAGTGGCTGACAACCCCAGCATTGTAGCGAACAATCAAAGGGAGCAATTTTCCAGCAGCCAGCATAGCTATCAAGTCTGGATTGCTTTGTGCCTGCTTTTTCTAGGAGCAAAAGCATGGTGGAAAATACATATAGATGAAAATCAAATCAACGCATGCTATTCCCCTAATCCACCCCTGGGGATGTCTCCCTCTCAAGCCAACTAAAAATATGTGTGCTGCAGAAGCCCAAATGCAGTTTTAGTTGGGGAGAGGAGAGACATTTTTAAACAGACCATATAAACTTACATGCATATTAGACATACACTCAGAGGTTTACCCGCATGTTGGGTGTGCAATTTTATTGCAGGCCATTTTTTGGTTAAAACACCATTTTACCCATGGAAATGCCTTTGAAATTTTTCCTCAAAGTGTATTACAAAGAAAGTGATAATACACAAAATTCACCGATCAACACAGTCTTCAATGAATAAATAAAAATGTCATGCACGTGCCAGGCTGGCTAGGCCTCGCTATGTGCGTCTAATGTGGTCAGTGTTAGCAATGGGAGGTTCCATATATATAGAGTTAGCAATGAGTGAATGTTAGCGTCCTGCCCCTAACAGCTGGCTCATTTGTCCAAATCTATAAAGATGATTCCAGGAGTCACGAGAAGGAGGTGCTACCCAGGGGAACAACTGTCTTTCTACTTTTGTAACACAGAAAATGTTTTCATTTGTTTTCCAGTGAAAGTTATTTTGTTTAGGAAAAAAGATTTATTGAAAGACAGTATGTGTGATCCTCTTGGGTTTTGGAACTTTTAGCTGCCCCCCCCGGAAGAATTCTGAATGCAGAACTGCAACGAGTTCTCTAGCACCTGCAGCATTCAGAGATGGCCCCTGAAGACAGGGAGTTACACAAGGTAAAATCTCTAAAGCCTGTTGACCATCGGCTATCAAAAAAAACCACACAAAACAAAACCTGCTGAAGCTGAAAAGAGGCCCAGAAGCAGAACTGACCAGGAAGTGCAATGACTTATTGTTTTGAAATTCTGCCTGGAAAACAGAGGGAAAATAATAAAAGTATGCACCCTGATTCATGCAGTGAGGCTGAGCAGATTATCTAATCATAGAGACTGGGCTTACAAGGTAAGGAGGCGGCACTGCCAATTAATCTGGAAAGAGGGACTAGAACATCTGTTTCTATTGGTGTAATATACAGACCTCCATCATAGGCAGAAGAAGTGGATGGAGATTTACTGGAGGAGATTGCTATGAAAAGGGGGATGCTATTGCTAGGGATTTCCATCTGCCAGATGTTGAACAGGATATCCAGGCTGTAGTGGATTCTAGAAGCAGGGATTCTCTGCAAGGAGAACTGTTCTGTCATTTGGTAATGCAACCCACATGGGAGGGGAAAATCCTGGACCTGATAAATATCAGCAGGGACAGTATTTCTAATGTTGTGGCTGGGAGCCAGTGTGATTCAGAATTATAGTGCAGGAGAAGGTTCATTCAAAAGTGAGAGTCCTACACTTCAGGAAAGCTAACTTTGTTAAAATGGGGGAGTACGTCAAGGAGCTGGATGGGAAGATCTAGGGGAAGTAGAAGACCAGTGAGCAAAACTAAAAGGAGATATCATAAGGGCAAAGTAAATAAAGGAAGCAGGAAAAAAAGGCTGCTATGGTTTTCTAAAATAGTTGGAAAGCTAAGGGAGAAAAGGTTAGTATTCATAAACTATAAGAGATCACAGAAAAAGGAAGTCAGGCAACAATATCTGGAAAAGCTGGGAAAGAAGTCAGGAATGCAAGAATTCAAATAAAAGAAAAAATAGCAAATACAGTAAAATAGGGGGACAACACCTTGTTAGAAACAGTATATTAGTGATAGAAAGAAGTGCAGAAGTAGCTTAGTGAAACTCAGAGGTGAAGGGGAGGAATATGTAGAGGTTGATGAAGAAAAAGCAATGTTGTTTAACAAATATTTCTGTTCGGTGTTCACTGTAGAAGGGTCTGGAGCAGGGCCACATAAAATGAACACAAATAAGATTGGAAGTGAAGTAAAATTCAATCGATTTTCAGAAATATGTGTTTGTGAGGAGCTAACTAAACTTAAAGTAGATAAGGCAATGAGGTCAGATGGGATGCATTTAAGGGCATTGAGGGAACGGCTGGACTTTTCAAAGCTTCTTTAGAGCTGGGAGTAGTTCTAGAGGACTTGAGGCAGGTGGATGTGGTTCCTACTCATAAAAGTGGAATTAAGGAGGAGGCTGGGAACTACAGGTCGGTTAGTTTGACCTATTTAGTAAGTAAATTAATGAAATTGCTGCTAAAACAGAGGATAGTGCAGTTTCTGAAATGCAATGGATTGCAAGATCTGAGGCAGCCTGGTTTTGCTAGAGGTAGATCTTGTCACATGAATCTGATAAATTTGAAGATGAAGGGGAGAGCGCTAGATGTCGTATACTTGGGTTTCAGTAAGGCTTTTGACATAGGCGACTTATAAATAAAATGAAAGCCTTTGCTATGGGTCCTAGAGTGACTGGGTTAGAAACTAGCTGAGTGGAAGGCGACAAAGGGCAGTGCTAATATTAAACGGAGCTTTCTCTAAGGAGGGAAGTGTTGCTCCTTTAACCATTTCTTTTCAACATTGTTGTGAGACATAGCACAAGGAGTGTCAGGAAAGATTTCACTTTGCCAATGATACCAAAATGTGCAACAGAATAAGTGGCCAGGAAAGTGTAGAAAATATGAGGAGGGATCTAGTGAAACTTGAGGAATGGTCTAGGGAGTGGCAGCTAAAGTTAATGCTAAAAAATGCAGTCATGTATTTAGGGTGCAAAAATCCAAGGAGAGGTCCAGTATTGGGGGTGAAATGCTTCTAAGCATGAAAGAGCAGGATCTGGGGGTGATTATATCTGATGAACTTAAGGTAACCAAACAGGTGGATACAGCAACAAGAAAAGCTAGAAAAATGCTTGGCTACATAGGAAGGGGAATGGTCAACAGAAAAAAGGAATTGATGTTGCCACTGGTGAGACCTCACTAGGAATACTGAGTACAATTCTGGAGCCGCACCTTCAAAAGGATGTAAACAGGATGGAGTCTGTCCAGAGGGAGGCTACTAAAAGGTCAGTGGTCTGTTATAAAGCATATGGGGATAGACTTAAATATGTAAACATGTATATCCTAGAGGAAAGACAAGATAGGGGAGATATGATAGACCCATTTAAATGCCTCAGAGATTTCCATGCACAGGTGGTGAGCCTCTTTCAACAGAAAGGCAGCTCTAGAATGAGAGGTTATGGGATGAGGGTGAAAGGAGGTAGACTCAGGAGGAAATGTTTCTTTACAGAGAGAGTAGTGGATTTATGGAATGGCCTCCCAGTGGAGGTGGTGGAGATGAAAACAGTATCTGAACTCAAGCAAGCATGGGAGAAACACAAGACATCATTGAGATAGTGATGGAAATTGTAGAAAAATCTTAGTTGTCAGATGGGCTGGATAAGTTTTATCTAGATTAGTAGTGATTTTATTCGGTATATTCATCAGCATAGTCGTGGTGCTGAATATCTCTTGTAAGTTAGCTGGATAAGTTTTATCTAGATAAGTAGTGATTTTATTGGGTATATTCATCGGCATAGCCTTGGTGCTGAATATCTCTTGTAAGTTAGCTGGATAAGTTTTATCTAGATAAGTAGTGATTTTATTGGGTATATTCATCGGCATAGCCTTGGTGCTGAATATCTCTTGTAAGTTAGCTGGATAAGTTTTATCTAGGTAAGTAGTGATTTTATTGGGTATATTCATCGGTATATTGTGTGTGTCAAAAAGAACATGCTTAATGAAATAAATATGTGCTTTTTAGCCACAATGCAGGAGTAAGTTTTGTGAAGGTTTGGCTAAGAACCTGCTAGAACAGTTTGAAAATCTACTCCTAAAAGTGATGTCACTGGGGACATGAAAAAGCATGTTATGGGTTTTACATTGTACATATCTATATATGTGCAATTCCAAAAACAAAAGAGTGAAAAGTCAAAATGTGTTATTTTAAGAGGCTTACCCTTAGGTGAGTCTAATGAATGCCATTGATGACAGCCCTCTCTAAGAAAGTGGTTTTCTTCATGTTAGCTGTATTATATATTAGTGATACATAAAATATTACAAATGGAAAATACAAGGGGAGGGGGTCGATAAATAAGGTGAATTTAAACTATTTTGATGCTATGCTTAAATTCACATTATGTATTCTTGCCCCTTCTTATTTTGATTACTTATATTACTATTGCCTCCCATAACCCACCCAATATGAATAAAAAGCAATTCTCCTTTCTCTTCAAAATCCTCTTATAGCTGGATGTAAGAGAATAAAAACCTTTTTTATACTCTGTTCAGGAAATATTGTCAACCCTGCCACTGCAAAATAAACCCACCCACCCAAGAAAACTGAAGCAGGTTACGTCACAATACAAGAATGGACTGATCTACAATCCACATGGGAATATATGTACAGTATATAAAATCATGTATTCTTTAATTTTGTACAAAGCAGAAGAAAGGTGCTGAAGGCACTGTACATTTGTCCTTGCGTGATGGGCTTTCAGTAAGCAAAGATGACGTGGTAGGTAACTTGGTGGCCATTGTCCCAGGCATACAGCAGGCGGTCTTTGGGGTTGTAATCAATCTGTGTGGTGTAGGAGTATTCATTCTCAAAGAGCAGTCTGGGGATGATTTGTGTATTTGTGTGCGTGTCAAAGGCATAGGAGATGTTAGCATTTCGTTTGCTGTAGCTATCCACGGCATACAAAACCCCACAGATGACAAAGCAGTTGCCATAAAAGTCCTTCCTCAGGCCTGTGCGCCATGTGGTCTCTTTACGAGTGCTGAGGTCTGCTGCATTGACCTTGCTCAAAACAATGACATCCTGCTGAAAGCCCTCATCATCAAAGGCCGGGTATATGACCCATAGACCATTCTCATCCACAGCAAAGTCGATATCTGAATGACCTCTCCAACGCCAGGGCGTGATCTCCTCATAGACCACATCATGCAGCATAGCCCAGGCGGCTACATACCTTTGTTTTAGATCATACTTAATGATGTTGCGTGTGAAGGCCCGGTTGTAGTAGAAAGATCCATTGTAAACAGCATGACCTGTTCCAATCCAACTGTAAGGAAGCTTATAAGAGTTACTCCAGCGACCTGTTAGGGGATAAACACAACTGGGTAAATTTTTAAAAGATATATGCACCTTTAATGTGGGTAAAAGTAGAGAGGTTGCTATTCAAAGGCATTTATCCAGATAATTCAAAAGCTACCCAGATAAATGCCAAGTTTTGAAAATTGCGACCATTTATCTGGATAAGACAATTATCAGGATAAAATGTATCCAAATAGATAGAAAGTACCTTCTTCTTGCTTGAGTGGCTCTGGCCACATCGGGAAAAAGTTGGACTTTATGTCCACAAAATCCTTAAATCTGAAAAACTTTTAAAACAAATTTTCTTTATCCTGCTCAGCTATACAAGAAATAAAGAGAGTTGCTCTATTATTAATCAGGTCTATCGACTCTTCTAACTTAATAGTATTAAACAGAACATGAGACTTATACCTGTAAAAATTAACTGATAGGTATACACGGTCAAGACTTACCCCACTCAACAAATAAAATTTATTATGACATAATGTAACTGAACCTTATTAGCACTTGTTAGAATGTACTACCGTACACATTTAACTACTTTAATTAACGGGCCTGTATGTAAACCGTTGTGATGGTATATAACTTAACGACGGTATAGAAAAGATTTTAAATAAATAAATACCTGGAGAAGATGAGGGTTCCACTGTATTTTGTCCTCCAGAACTTCTGGGGGATCTTTTAGGCAAATGATATATCTTGGATAGTTTGGGGATTTCCTCATCTTCATATAATAGGTTCTTTTTCAAGAATTTTTTAAACATTTCCCATGGGGAAAGAAGCCGAATCATAGGAAAATTGATAATCCTTAGATTTTTGGCCCTATATAAATTTTCAATATATTCAACTTCCTTGTGGATTGCTAAGCTTTCACGAATAAAAACATTCTCGGAGTTTTGAATCATTTGTACTCTATTTGTTACAGCAAGCATTTCTTTTTCACATTTATCAACTTTCTTCCCTTGTTATTCAATTAAATTTCTATTAGCTCTTACTACAGGTAACAATGATTCATTCATCTTATTAATATTACTGTCAAGCTTTGATATCATTCTATCTTTAAAAGATCGAGTTTTGGCATTAGGAGCTACATTCTCTTTAAAGTTTCCATGCCTGTGTCTGATTAACTATCAAGGAAAGAAATTTGGTTTTGTAGATCCTATGCATTTAGAAACACTATTAGCAGATAAAAATCAAACTGCGATACCTGAGACCGTGGCCTAGTAAAAATATTATAACTCCCAGACTCTTCCTGTTAGTTTTTTCAACAGCAAATTATATAATTTGTTGGTAATCTTATATTTAAGTTTCTTTGATCTCCCCCAATTATGGGATATGTGACAAAATAATTGTATTTTTTTAGTTTTGTTGTATTTTTTCCTTGGAAAGGATAAAATATTATGCTGTACACATATTTAACTTTTTCATGCTGTTTTTCATGATGTTTATCATTGATGGAAAAATAATAAAGTTTAAATTAAAAAAAAAATGTGTCCATATAAATGAAAGGCATTTCGGGGGAGTTCCAATGTGGACTTGCGATAGCTGCATAACGTATTCAGCTAACTCCAACAGAGATGTACAGGAGGATAATTAAAGTTCTTCAATAACTTTAACTTAACTGAATGTTTTCAAAGAAAATATTAAGCCAGTTAGGAAGTGCTTAAACAATAAAAAAAAATAAGACTCTAGCGAGGACCTGCTGATTCAGTCCCTCATCCCAGTGAAATCATTGCTGGCTCTGCCGATTGATGCCCTCCAGGATTTATATCAATCATTTTGGGCCTGAATAGCCTCCTTCCTCCTTTCCCCCCAAAACTCAAAACATAATTTAAGCAAACGTTCCCAAGCATAAGGCCATCCTCCCTACCTCCCCCACCCTAACCAGATCTCCCCTAATCTCATTGCTAGCCCCCAGTACTGCTCGTATATCCAAATATAATCACCTGGGTTTCAAAGTTATCCAGGCAAGTTTCTATGGAGATCTTTTTATTCAAGGACATTCAGTGGGAGGTTTATCTTGTTCAATGTCCTTGATAACTTATCCACAGCTAACCTTAGCTGGATAAGTTATTTGTTTCCCATGTTTCTGAAAATTTACCTCAGTCAGCCATATCCAAGTAAATTGATTTTCAACTACCTAGAAACATGTGGATACTTTTTGGCTGCTGAGTAAAGAGGAATTTCAGAGGCATGTTTGAAAACTACTACTATAAATTACATTTTAAAAAAAGTATGGAGGTAATTTCCAAAAGAGTTATGCACATAAAAGTAGCAATTTTCAAAATCCCTTTTACACGCATAAAACGTTTTGACGATTCAACCCTATGGAGTGGTTATTCAAAGGAGTTACATGCATAAAATAGCAATTTTCAAAAGCTCATTTACACGCAAGAGGTAATTTTCAAAGGAGTTCCGCATGTAAATGTAACATGCTACCCTAGCAATTTTCAAAAGACCTTTACTCGAGTCAAATCAGGCCCTTAAAGTCCATTTATGCACGTAAACCCAGTTTTAAGTGCATAAATCCTTTTGAAAATTACCTCCTAAATGTGCTAAAGTGCATATTTACATCGTCGTTTTGCATGCACTTTTAGCCACATTAGCAACCCAATATGCCAATACAGTATATTCAGGCACTTTGTGTTTGAAAATCAATTTGTTTTATATGGGCTTAGAAGTATACATGTATTTTTACTGCTAGTTACACGATTGACAATATACCCTAAGAGGTGAATTTTAAAAGCTGGATGTGCGCCAAAATCAAGTCATGGGCAATGCATATAGGACTAGCCTGTGTCCATTGATTTTATAAAGCGGGCAGATGTGTACACATCTGACATCAGAAGAAAAAGGGGTGTGGTGTGGATAGGGTGTGCGTATAATAGGGTGGAGCCAAGAGATGTATGCACAAGTACCTATACGCCTGGGCGAGCACCCAGGTATGATTCTGCTATGGAGGAGGTGTAAGTTAGGAAAAATTCAGGCATCTGTGCGGGGTTTGAGGGGTCTGGGATAACTGGGAGGAGTGCAGGGGGTTTGGGAGGATTTAGAAGAATATTGGGTGAATTGGTGGATCAACTTGTAGAACTGGTTCCCAGCTGGACTCACATCTATTTTAAAATACAGGAAGCTGTATGTCTAAAGCTGACTTGCACTGCTGGACGTGTACAAGCTAACATAACAGGAAATAGAAGTCACTGGAATGGACTGGAATGCTCAAAGCAAGATATGGACTGGAGCGAGGCTGAAGTAGTTTTTGTAAAGTGATCTTCGGCCTCATAGTGACCTTCTTCAGAAAGCTCCTTAACCAGTGGTTACTGACTTTGGAAAGATGGCCTAATCATGGCAGTCTCCTGGTGGTGCCAAATTTTTTCTGTTGGATTTGTGGACCCTTGAGCCGGCTGGGACAGATGATGACGCACCGTGGGAAGACCCACAGTGGATGTCGAAGCTGGGAGGCAGCATAGGGCAGGAGACCGGAGGAATCTTCACCACCGGAAGCCCGCGGTCCTCCCAGGAGGAGCCCGTGAGGACCCAGGCCACTTAGACTTACATGCGGTCTCCTGTGGGGCCGGTGTCTGAAGAGGAGTTCCAGCGTATTGAAGAGGAGAAGCTGAAGCCAGGAGGCCAACCGGAACTTCACCACTGGAAGCCCGCGGTCCTCCCGGGAGGAGCCCGTGAGGACCCGAGCTGCTTGGATTTAGGTGAGGCCTCCTGGATGTAGCAGAAGCAGGACACCTAGAGCAAGAAAAAGTCACGGACCAGGAACTGAAACTGAAGGCCGAAGTCAGAAGCGAAAGTCAGGAACCAGGAACAGCAACTAGCAAGCTCTGGAACAGAGAGGAACCGCATTACAAGGCAAGGAGTAGACCTAGATGCAGGGTTTAAATACCCTGAGAGCATCTGATGTCACCCCAGGCTGTGCTGTTCCTTCCCGCGCTGGCCCCTTTTAATGTGGAGCCCTTGCGCGTGCGCGTCTAGGGGGCAGGGCCAGCCATGGAGCATCAGTAGCGTCTCCCTCGAGGAGGGAGCGCTGCCATCAGGAGAAGCCAGGGAGGCCTGTACAGGGCGCAAGGACGCTGCAGCGGCCCGGGCCGTCCCTGAGGTAGGTGGAGGGATGGGGCACGTCCCGGGACCACAACAGTTTCCACTTTACAATGATGGCCCTGGCAATGCCCCAACGGATATTCAAACATAATTGAAATTTTCTTATAGCCTTCCCCCAATCTTTATGTAACCTCCAGAATAGGGTCCTTGCTAAGAGTTCCTGGTGCTGCTACTCTTTCCTGGTACATACAGGATTCTTCCACAGGGGGAGCGAGAGGATAACCATCTGGGGCCCGGGTGTTATCTTCAATTTCTTTACAACACTGGTAATAATCACACTGGAAACAAATTTACTGAAAGATTTGTTTAAAAGTGAAGTGGGACCAATATTCAGCCAGTGAGCGGCTAGATAAGTTAGATGGATATAGCTATCTGGCTAACTTAACGGGGATATTCATTGGTGTGGATAAGTATATCCGACTAACTTTAGAAGAGCCCTTTGGTGCAATCAGCGATAGCTGCACAGGTTAAGCGGCTAACTCTTAATAACTTATGTGAATAACTCTGACCTGCCCCGAAACGCCTCCCACCTGCCCCCAGACTGCCCCCAATTTATGTGGATAAATTGCAGTCGTATAAGTTATGTGGTTAGAATTTAGCTGCATACAGCTTTTAATATCAGTTATCCTTCTAAATGGCTTCTGAATATCAGCCTGATATAGTCACTAACATCGGACAGTTAAGACAGCCTCAACACCGGGCATACAAACGGGCTCTTCCCTTTGTGCACCCCTTCGTGCAAACCTTTGTGTATATGTAAAAATTTATATTTATGTTTCCTTTGTTAACTAAGCTGTTTCATTGTATTCGACTAAGGAATTTTTTTCCTGCTTTTTCTGTTTCACTGTAAACCGGCATGATTTACATTTAATGCAAGAATGTCGGTATATAAAAGTTAAAAATAAAATAAATAAATTTATCCCAGGACAAGCAGGATGCTAGTCCTCACATATGGGTGACATCAGTAATGGAGCCCTATGTACGGAAAACTTCTCTCAAAGTTTCTATGAAACTTTTGAATGGCACTGGAGTGCCTACTGAGCATGCCCAGCATGCTATGATATTCCCTGCCACAGGGGTCTCCCTTTAGTCTTCTTTTTTCCGCAAGGCGGTTAGCCTCGCGGTTTTATTGGAGTCTGAGGTGAAAATTCATCTCTAAAAAATTCGGAAAATTTCAATTAATTTTTGTCCATCGAGGGGTTTTTCCCATTTGTTACCGGCTGGTAACTTTTTTCTCTTTCGATTCCCGGCTGGGAACGATAAATTTCGGGTTCGCCGTCGACGGCTGTCCGGCGCCATGGCCTCCGGGTTCAAAAAATGCCCGAATTGTAATAGAACAATGTCTATTACTGATCCGCATGGAGAGTGTGTTCTTTGCCTCGGCAAGGATCACAACATCCAAGCGTGTTCATTCTGTGCTGAAATGACCACGAAAGGCCGAAAACTGAGGGCTGAAAGGATGGAGCAGCTTTTTTCAGTACAGCGGCTGCCAAGACCGTCGACTTCGGCCCAGTCCTCGCCATCGGCTTCAGTTCGACAGTTACTACTAAAAAAGAAACTTCCGGCTGCGGGGGACGCTTCCACTCAATCGCCATCGATTTCATCGAAAGCATCATCGACAGGAAACGACAAACAGCCTGAGAAGCATCGCCATCGACATCGACGACGGCGGGAGTCGGTGTCCGGAGACACAACCACAGGTACGGCCTCCCCTGCGAAGAAAACCCGGACGGAAGCAGAGGCTCCAAGGCCTACTGATGGGCGATCCCCACCGATATCGGTGCCGGGTTCCGAACCTCCTCAGGGCTCTGAGGAGGAATCGGCATCGCCAACACCGCCTCCCACCACAGCTGCTCTGTTTTCACCAGCTGTGCGTGTGGAACTTGACATACTCATTCGTCAAGCGGTGCAACAGGCTCTACGAGACGCAAGACCGCCATCGATGCCGATTCCACAACCATCGATGCCCATTTCTGCACTAACGATTCCGGGGTCATCGACGATGCCGCGGGAACCGACATCGATTCCAACCCCGGTGACTTCACCGTTACCTCGTACGCCTCCTCCGATTCCGTCCTCGGTGCCCATGCCCATGCCGGTGCCCTCACCTGGAAGACCGATGCCAACACCGGTTCCTCGGGAGGATGTCCCCATTTTGCATCCAGTTTTTAACAAGCTGGACACACTTCTGGGAATCCTGACAGGGCAATCACCTCAGGATCCACTTCCAGGCCCTTCAGGGGTGCCTAGGCCCCCTAGGCCACATTCACCGGTAGGACCATCAGCACCTTATCCTAAGCCTCAGCAGGAATCAGATGATTCTCATTCAGAATACTCTTCAGAAGAAGATTTATTCTCGGAGCCATCTCCAACCGAGGATCACAGGAAGTCTCCACCAGAGGATCTCTCCTTCACGAACTTTGTTAGGGAAATGGCGGATACCATCCCATTCCCTATACAGACAGAGGTGGATCAAAGACAGAAGACTTTGGAAGTCTTACAGTTCGTAGACCCACCAAAGGAGATGTTAGCAATCCCAGTGCATGAAGTCTTACAGGAACTTCAACAAAGAATCTGGGAGCATCCAAGCTCGGTCTCCCCGGTCAATAAGAGAGCTGAGGCCACTTACTTAGTGCAGCCAACACCGGGATTCCAAAGGCCACAACTGCCCCACCAGTCAGTGGTGGTAGAGTCCGCCCAAAAGAAGGCGAAGAGACAGAAATCCCATGCTTCAGTGCCGCCGGGGAAGGATAGTAGGTTGTTAGACAACCTAGGCAGGAAAGTTTTCCAGGGTTCCATGCTGGTATCCAAGATTACAGCTTACCAGCTATATATGAACCAATACCAAAGAAACCTTTGGAAGCAAGTACAGGAGCTTTCTCTGACCTTACCGGATCAATACCAAGAGGCATTTCAAGCATTGGTACATAAAGGCCTTGACTCGGGGAAACACGAAGTCAAGGCCACTTACGACTGTTTCGAGACAGCAGCAAGGTTGTCCGCATCAGCTATAGCTGCACGAAGATGGGCATGGCTAAAAGCATCGGATCTTCGCCCAGAAGTCCAGGATCATCTTTCTGATCTACCATGCTTGGGAGATAATCTCTTCGGGGATAAAATAAAGGAAGCGGTAGCGACCCTTAAGGATCATTCAGAGACTTTGAAACAATTGTCGTCTCAGCCTCAGGAGTCACAGGCCTCTTCCCGAAAATTTCCGAGAAGAGACACTCGAAGGCCTTATTATCGCCAACGAAGATACTACCCCCCAGCAGGTAGACAGAGGCCTAGCCGACCAACACAGCGTCAACAGCCTAGGCAAAGGCAGCAGAGGCCTCAGCCGCCTCCACAAACAACGGCCACGTCTGGTTTCTGAACAACCCCAGAGAGCAGCAGCATAAATCCGTTCCCCGAAACACCTGTAGGGGGCCGCATTCAACATTTTCTCAGCAATTGGGCCTCCATCACCACCGACCAGTGGGTGTTATCCATCACGACCCACGGTTACAGGTTGGATTTCTCAACTATCCCTATGGAGAATCCACCACTTCACTCCCATTCAATAAATCAACACACCATAATTCTTCAAACAGAATTATCCACCCTTCTGAGAATCAGGGCCATAGAACCAGTTCCTGGTCCTCAGAAGGGCAGAGGATTCTACTCCCGATATTTCCTCATTCCAAAGAAAACAGGAGGCCTTCGTCCTATCCTAGACCTCAGAAACCTCAACAAATTTCTCAAGAAAGAAAAATTCAGAATGGTATCCCTAGGCTCCATTCTACCTCTTCTTCAAAGGGGAGATTGGCTCTGCTCTCTGGATCTTCAAGATGCCTACGCTCACATCCCCATCTACCCTCCGCATCGCCAGTACCTGCGGTTTCAGGTACTAGATCAGCATTTTCAATACAGGGTGCTGCCATTCGGACTAGCATCAGCACCCAGAGTATTCACAAAATGCATGGCTGCAGCAGTGGCACACCTCCACAAGCAAAAGGTGCACGTGTTTCCTTATCTGGACGATTGGCTCATCAGAAGTCATTCAAAAGAAGGTGCTGTCGCGTCCCTCAAGCTCACCATCCAAGTCCTTCATTCCTTGGGATTTCTCATCAATTACCAGAAATCCCATCTCTCACCAACTCATCTACTACAGTTTATAGGTGCAGAGCTAAACACTACGCTAGCGACCGCTTTTCTACCAAAAGACCGTGCTCAGACACTTGTCCTCTTAACTCACCAGCTCCGCAACCGATTCAAGGTGACGGCTCACCAGTGCCTCATACTTCTAGGACACATGGCTTCCACGGTTCATGTAACTCCCATGGCCAGACTAACCATGCGACTTCTACAATGGACACTCAAAACACAGTGGATACAAGCCACTCAACCAATGTCCACTCCTGTTTTTATCACACCAGAGCTAAAAGCCGCACTACTCTGGTGGACGCTAATGCCCAACCTGCTCAAAGGTCTACCTTTTCAGCAGCCAGTACAACAAGTGACGTTGACTACAGATGCATCCACCTTAGGCTGGGGAGCACATATTGGTCATCTAAAGACACAGGGCAAGTGGACACGACTCAAAGCTACTTTTCAGATAAACTTCCTAGAGCTTCGAGCTATACGTTATGCGCTGCATGCATTCAAAGACTGCCTATCACACAAGACTGTCTTAATCCAGACGGACAACACAGTAGCAATGTGGTACATCAACAAACAAGGAGGGACAGGTTCATACCTCCTTTGTCAAGAAGCAGCACAAATCTGGGACTGGGCCCTGACACATGCAATTCTTTTACGGGCCACCTACCTAGCGGGCATCCACAACACAGTAGCGGATCGCCTCAGTCGTCAGTTCCAACCGCACGAATGGTCCTTGGATCCATCAGTAGCATCCAAGATCTTCCAGCGTTGGGGACAACCGACAATAGATCTCTTTGCATCCCAGCTCAACTACAAGGTGAACAATTACTGCTCTCTGCTCCGACAGCTGAACAGCCAACCAAGGGACGCATTTGCTCGCCATTGGAGCTCAGGCCTGTTATACGCGTATCCTCCGATACCGCTCATAACCAAGACTCTAGTGAAGCTAAATCAGGACAAGGGGACTATGATACTCATAGCCCCATATTGGCCTCGACAAGTATGGTTCCCCACACTACTGGATCTATCAGTCAGGGATCCAATTCGCCTGGGAGTAGCTCCCAATCTCATAACTCAGGAACAGGGTCAGTTGCGCCATCCCAACCTTCAATCCCTGTCCCTGACAGCATGGATGTTGAAAGCTTAATATTACAGCAATTCAACCTTCCATCCGCTATATCTCAAGTACTTATAGCTGCACATAAACCTTCCACTAGAAAGAATTATTCCTACAAATGGAAACGGTTTACGCCTTGGTGCACTCAAAAAGATTTAGATCCTTTCACTTGCCCCACTACATCACTACTAGATTACCTTTACCATCTTTCAGACTCTGGTCTTAAGACATCATCGGTACGGGTACACTTAAGTGCAATCTCAGCTTACCATAATAAGCTGGACGACGCTCCTATCTCGACACAGCCTCTCGTCAGTAAATTCATGAGAGGCCTAACTCACATTAAACCTCCAATTCATTCCCCGAGTATACAATGGGATCTAAATGTAGTACTCACTAGGCTTATGCGTTCTCCCTTTGAACCCATAAGTACCTGTGACCTTAAATACCTTACTTGGAAAACGGTATTTCTCATAGCCATCACTTCGGCCAGAAGGGTCAGTGAATTGCAAGCACTAGTCACATACGAGCCTTTTACAAAGTTCTTACATGACAGAGTAGTCCTCAGGACGCATCCAAAGTTCCTTCCTAAGATTGTTACGGAATTTCACTTAAATCAATCAATAGTTTTACCTACATTCTTTCCTAGGCCTCATTCCCATCAAGGTGAAAGAGCCCTACATACCTTGGACTGTAAGCGTGCGCTCTCCTTCTATTTAAACCGCACTACAGCCCAAAGAAAATCCAGTCAACTGTTTGTATCCTATGATCCAAACAAGCCAGGTAAAGCAGTGGGTAAGCATACTCTGTCAAACTGGCTAGCAGATTGCATACAATTTTGTTATGAAAAAGTAGGCCTTACTCTTCAAGGCGAGTAAAAGCACACTCAGTCAGAGCGATGTCAACTTCAGTAGCACACCTTCGCTCTGTACCTATTCTGGACATTTGTAAAGCAGCAACATGGAGTTCTCTTCACACCTTTGCAGCTCACTACTGCTTAGACAAAGAGGGAAGACAAGATTCAGCCTATGGACAATCCGTCTTAAAGAACTTGTTTCCAGTGTAATCCCAACTCCTTCTACATCCAACCTGCTGTGATTTCGACTGATTCATTTCAATAACAATACCTTACGGTCATTTCAGCACTAAATGAATCAGCCTTAGCTTGCTAATCACCCATATGTGAGGACTAGCATCCTGCTTGTCCTGGGATAAAGCAAAATTGCTTACCTTGTAATAGGTGTTATCCCAGGACAGCAGGATGTAGTCCTCACGAAACCCACCCGCCACCCCGCGGAGTTGGGTCAGATACGTTTTATTATTTTATTTTTGGCTAACGCTATTGCTACAAACCAAGACTAAAGGGAGACCCCTGTGGCAGGGAATATCATAGCATGCTGGGCATGCTCAGTAGGCACTCCAGTGCCATTCAAAAGTTTCATAGAAACTTTGAGAGAAGTTTTCCGTACATAGGGCTCCATTACTGATGTCACCCATATGTGAGGACTACATCCTGCTGTCCTGGGATAACACCTATTACAAGGTAAGCAATTTTGCTAAATGCTCATAGATAAAGACCAAAGGTCCATCCAATCTGCTCAGCAAGTTGCTTTTGGTAGTAACTGCCACTTCCTGCGGCTTAGCCCCATGCACAATGTTACATCTAAGGTTAACATACTGTAGGTTACCCCATTTTTGTCCTTTCCATCCTCTAGCTTGTAGGGATCCGAAGTGCTTATCCCATGCACATTTGAATTCCTTCACTGTTCTCATCTTCACCATTTCTTCCTGGAGGCATTCTATGTATCCACCATCCTCTTTGTGAAGAAATATTTTCTGATGTTGGTTCTGAGTCCCCCCACTGCCTCTCGGAGTTTCCTATCACGACCCCTAGCTCTGCAGTTTTTTTTATAGTGGAAAAGGCTTGCTTATGCATCATTAACACCTTTCAGGTATTTGAAGGTCTGTATCATATCTCCCTTGCACCGCCTCCTTATTCAGATCCTTTGATGTAGACCCCACTTCAGTTTGGTTATCTTTCTCTGAACTACTTCCATCCTGTCCCTATCCTTTTTAAGATAAGGTCTCCAGAACTGAACACAGTACTCCAGGGAAGGCCTCACCAAAGATCTATACAAGGGCATTATCACCTCCTTTTTCATGCAGGTTATTCTTCTTTCTATGCAGTTCAGCATTCCTCAGGCCCTTAACACCACCTTATCACATTGTTTCGTTGCCTTCACATCGCCAGACACTATCAACCCAAGGTCCCTCTTCCAGTCCATGCACATTAGACTTTTACCCCCAATCTCGTACAGTTCTTTTGGATTACTGCATCCCAGATGCACAGCTCTGCACTTCCTGGCATTGAACCTCAGCTGCCAAACCTTTGACCACTCTTTAAACGTTCTTAAATCACCTTACATTCTTTCTACTTCTTCAGATGTGTCCACTCTGTTGCAGATTTTAGTGTCCTCTGCAAAAAGACAAACTTTTCTTTCTATCACCTCTGCAATATCAGTCATGAAGAAATTGAACAGAATTGGTCCCAAACTGATCCTTGAGGCACTCCACTTAGGGGCGGATTTTAAAAGCCCTGCTCGAGTAAATCCGCCCGGATTTACGCGAGCAGGGCCTTGTGCGCCGGCGCGCCTATTTTCCATAGGCCTGCCGGCGTGCGCAGAGCCCCGGGACTCGCGTAAGTCCTGGGGTTTTTTGTCGGGGGCGTGTCGGGGGTGGGGCCGATCAACGCGGCGTTTCGGGGGTGGGCCTGGGGGCGTGGTTTCAGCCCGGGGCAGTCCGGGGGCATGGCCGTGCCCTCCAGAACCGCCCCCGGGCTGGCGCGCGTGGATTTACTTCTCCCTCCGGGAGGCGTAAATCCGTGGACAAAGGTAGGGGGAGGGTAGGTAGAGGAAGGGAGGGGAAGGTGAGGGGAGGGCGAAAGAGAGTTTCCTCCGAGGCCGCTCCGATTTTGGAGCGGCCTTGGAGGGAACGGAGGCAGGCTGCGCGGCTCGGCGCGCGCCGATCCTGGATTTTAGAAGATACGCGCGACTATGCGCGTATCTACTAAAATCCAGCGTACTTTTGTTTGCGACTGGTGCGCCAACAAAAGTACACGAACGCGCATTTTTTAAAAATCTACCCCTTAATGTCCTCTCCTTGGAATAAGTTCCATTTACCATTGCACACTATCTCTGGTCAGCCAACCAATTTGTGTTCCATTCCACCAATTTTGGATAGATAAGGTAATATTGTTCATATTTATGAATTTTATTTTATAATGTTGTATGTTTTAAGCTTTTAATGTTATATATTTTATTTGTGTCTTATTATGAATGTGAAATTGAAATCTGTGTTAAACTTGAGGATTCATGGAATACAACCCCATGTGCTATCCTGCTTATTTCCACCCTATACAGCTTACTATTAGCCAAGTGGAGAAACAGGTTCTATGTCCTATCCCACATGCATAGCCACTTTTTTCACAGCAGTGTGGTATCTCCCCAGTATCCCTACCCTAGATAACATAAGTAAGTAATTTTGAGCTTTAATATTATGTTTTTGTGTTAAGTATAATTTAATATTTTGTGTCTTGTTTTTTTAATTTTTAGGGGTTTATAGTTTTGTTTATTGTATCTTATGTTGTATGTTTACTATGTATTTCATGTTTATTGTTGTGTTAACCAGCCTGGAGACTTTATGAATGGGTGGTATATAAGCTGAAGACAAATAAAAATAATAAATACCTAAAATGAGAAGAGTGGTGATTATCACAAATGATTGAGGAGATTTACCATCAGAACTGTATAATTGCATTTAGACTTAGTACTGCCCAGCTATTATACCCCCTTTCTTATACCTTGCTTGAAATTTTCAAGATTCCGGAATTCAACAAGAGTATTTCCATAGTAATAATTGGTGACATAGATTTTGTCATCCTTTGCCAGTGGATCCTTCATCCATGCTCCTTCATTTCTCCCATATGTATTCTGTATAGTTGGACCACTGATTGTAGAGAGAGTATCTTTACATCGTCCTGATGAAATGCAGAAAAAACAAAAATAAAATGGCATTTTTACCTCTGTAAGATAAACAGTACAACCAACTATTATGATTACCTAATATACTTGTGTATAAATCAATCTCATTTATAAGTCAAGGGTATTTTTGAGCCCCAAAATTAAGAAATGTTTCTGACCCATGGATAAGTCTAGGGTAAAACCTAGGGGAACTTATGAAATGGTGAAATCATACTAAGAAACATAACAAGAAAATTGCTTTTATTTATTTTTTAAAAGCAAAATAAAGTGTCTCATAGGAAACATTATATTTAACAACTTAATAAAATCTTTTTTATTTAGTTACTAAATGAAGAATAAAATGCCTCATTCAAATCCTTCCAAGTCTGATTCTTCTGCTTCAGAATGGCCAAATAAATTGTGGAATTGTTCTTTTTTGATGTCATCAACATAAACATAGTCTTCACTGTCTCCATCAGTTGAATCATCATCCAATGCTGATTCATCTTTGTCTTCATAGATGGAGTCGTCTTCTGATCTATCCATAGCATTGCTAATGCCGCATTTCAGGAATGACCTCTTGGTGGAATTGACTCCCAGTCATCCTTTACCCATTTCCCTACCATATCCATGTCTGGCTTCAAATTCCCTCCTTTTGATAACTTTGCATGACCCGACACATCCATGGTTGCCAAATATTCTGCAATTGGTCCTTGAAAGGTTTGTTGAGTCAGACATCTAAGAGCAGGAGCATTAATGTCAGACTTCTTGGAATCACTGCTAGCTAACGTGGTTGCCATTTTCTTTGCATCATCCTTCACATCCTCTGTTATATGTGCACGGAATATATCTCACACCAATAGTGACAGTCGTTTTCTTAGCCCTGCACCTGGTTGCCTACCCCACACATTGCACAGCCACCATTTTGTTCCCTTCTCATCCATCCATAAACCCAAACAATTACACCTGCTGGAACTTTTAGGTTCTTGGACAGCATTTTCCTCTTGATTACACCACTGAATGCAGTTTTGTGTCATCTGCCAGGCAAGCCAGGACCACCGTGAAATCGGTCTTTTCAAGACCAGTTGTTTTTACAAGTATGGTCTTCTCGCCAACGCCACCTACAGTGCGATTGCCAGGCATATCAAATGTCACTGGCGTTTCATCCATATTACCAATGTTATTCATATTGAAGTGATTCTTTATTCTCTACTGAATAATGAATTGGTGGCATGAACAGATCTTTCCAGCAAGCTCTTTAGGCAGTTTCTGAGAAATCTTTGTGCACTGACAAAGGCACAATTCATATCGGTTCATGAACCACAAACACCAACCAGACGATGCTGTGAATGTTTTCACACCTTCGGTCACTGAATATTTTTCTTCTTTTGCCATTTGAAGGACCTGAATCCTAATGCTCGAGCGAGTCACAATGGTAGCCATTCTACCTGCATTCCATTACCCAATCATTCCAATCCTTTTCGATTCCATCAAAAGGCTTTTCCTTATTTGTTCTCCAATCTCTGAGTTTTTCACTAAAGTCAAATTCTCTTGCAGCTACACAATTTTTGGCCTCTTTTGCACATTCAATAACCTTCAGTTTCAGCGATGTAATGTAAGATGCTCTCTTTTTCGTCTCAGAGCTCATTTTCCTGAGGGTAAGAAGTAATTATTCTAATGGCTATTCCTGCTATCTGAATCCTTCCTCCCTCCCCTATGGCTGCCCCTCCTGCTGAAATCCTTCCCTCCCTTCCCCATGGCTATCACTGCTGTCTGAATCGTTTTCTCTCTTCTCCTCCCCTGCTATCTGAATGATGATAGCACTTGCAACTTCCTCTTTCTTACCCCATGATGATGTTCCAGTGTAGCAATACAGCTTCTCCCCCACAGCTCTTCTGGATCCCTTACCTCAACTGCTCGTTGCTGCTATGAGGATGACAATGAACCTTCAGTTGCTCAGGCTCGTCCATGTGGCTCTAAGTGCACCAATCAGACCCTGGCTTGGGAGGAGGGAGGACAAGCCTGCACAACCTCAAGTCCCATGGTTGTTCTGATAGCAGCAAGTGGGTGAGTTAAGGGATAGAGAAGGGCTGCAGAGGAGAAGCTGTCTGAATGCCTCAATGGGACATCCCGGGGCAGAGGGAGGATGCGCCTTAACAACTGCCGTCGTCCTGATAGCAGCAAGTGAGTTAAGGGAGCGGGAGCGCGTGAACAATTCAGTCATACTTCTTGAATTACTGGCATTAATGTGGATTGACCCATGGCTAAGGCGACTGCAATTTTAAGGATCAATTTTGGGGATAAAATTTTTCAACTTATACATGAGTATATATAGTATTCAATGCACATTTACAGAAAAATAATTTTTGCAATAAAGAGATGTTGCAATTCAAGAAAAGACACTTGGGAGTTGATGTATTAAAGGGTGATAAGTCCGTTTAGATGTGAAAACTGGCTTTTCATGTCTATACTAATATTAACCTATTCACTAAGGCACTAAAGTCCTGCTTAAATTTCAAAAAGCTAGTTTATTTTCCAGTCTGTATACTTTGTTCTATAATGTCATTTTTATTCAAATGAATGCAACATTTTCACATGAGTGTAATATATTACATTTCTATGAAATTAAATATTTCCCAGCTATTCAAGAAGACGGACTGTGGGGCTTTTTTGTGCTTTTTATTGTCAGCTGAAGCTAAAGGCTGTCAATAAAAACCAAAGAAGCAGAAGAGGAAAAAGGTTGGAGGTGAGGGGTCAGTCCTCATGCCAGTGGCCAATCGAGATCCACAAGCCTTAAACCATCTCTCTCCCTCTCTACAAGGAGGTGAATTCAGATTTAATTACTTGCCTTTTCAAAACCCATGCTTAAGGTGAGTTACAAACTCACGTAGAGTAAGTAGGTCCCTTCCCAATAGGGCTTACCTGAGGCACTGGCGGGGACCTAGGAGCATCAGTGGGAGAAATTCTCAGCCTATTGCTCTAATCACTAGGTCACTCTGCTCCTGTCAAGCTTCTTCCTGCTTGGTGGGAAGGGGGCACAGAGACCTGCTGGACCTAGCTCAGCTCCCCATTCCTAGGAGGAGGGCCCTTGAAAAATTGGGAGAGAGAAGCCTTGCGGACTCCTAATCAGCCGACAGAAGGTCTGGGGGTTCTGTGTTCTCGTCTACAGTCCTCTTCTCTTTTTTGGCTTTTTCAACATCAGCTTTGAGCTGGCGATAAAAAGCATGAAAAGAACACAATAAGGTTTTGTGTCCAGCTGTGAAATGGTTTCGTGAATAGCTCAAGAATATTTAATTTTGCAATAATTTATTGCTTAAACATATTGCTGCAAATCTTGCATTTTGCATTCATTTGCATGGATACTTGGTTTCAGTGCATTTGGGAAATACGCCTGAGGAAAATTAACCATATTTGATACGTGCTGAGAAATTTTATTACGAGCTAATTTGAGTAGAGATGTTGGGCAAGGATTCAAAAGGCTAGAAGATTTTATTTTGGCTAATACTTGAGTTATTGTCAAAGAACTTACTTTATGAAAGGAATCCCAAGAATGTAAAGGTTGTACAATATCTCATTGGTTTTTGGAACTGCACTTTCTGGAGCTGTGATCCATTCATCAAGTGCTAAGGGCTTTTTCCTACCTGTTCTCAGGTGAATCATGATCTAAATGGACAATCAGGTGATTTTATATAAACAAGCAAGGGGCCATGAGCTCGTATGCCTTCTACAATAATGCCCTTTGAATCTGGATGTGGGCTGGTCACCTTAGTATATATATCTTCAGGCAACCTACCTGTTGGGCATTCAGAATACACCGAGGGGCGATCTCAGCAGAGTTCTACAACTTCACACATGATCCTTAGATCAGGAGGTCTTAAGCAACTTGCTCCATCATTGGTGAACACTGATAATCAACCTATTTTTATCAGAAGACAACTGCGAGGTTGAGAAGTTTTGCTCCATGCATCTTACATATCAGCTCCTGATGCTTTTGAGCTAAACTGGTGCATTGGGCTACTCTGTGTATCTGTTGATTCCTTTCATTGCCAGGACTGTCATGAAGGTGATTCAGGACAAAGTGAAAGTGATCCTTATAGCCTGGCTTGACCACAGCAAGTATAGTATCTATATCTCCTCCATCTGTCAGTTCAGCTTCTGATTCAATTGGGGTGTCTCTGACTCATCACATAGGAGGGCAGAAGACTCAGCCACCCGAATCTGCATGGATGTTGTACACATAGTAGTCTCTTCCTAACACCTTCCCAGGGAGGTAAAGAATATGCTGATTTCAGCCAGGAAACCATCAACCAGAAAATCATAAGGTTTCAAGTGAAAGAGGTTCTCTACTTGGTGTGGGGCCAGCCAGCTGGACCCCTTTTCTTGTGGCACAAGGGTCCTGCCTCAGTATCTCTTCTTCCTGTCATTCTCCAGCCTCAGCATCTCTTCAGTGAAGGTACATCTTAACACTACTGCACTATATAATCAGCAGGTAGATTGGGTTCCCATTTCTCTCTATCCTTTAGTGTCGCAATTCATGAAGGGCCTACCAAGCTTTCAGTAAACCACTAGTGCTTCGAGACATTAGTGTGGTCTTGACTCAACTCATGAAACCTCCCTTCAAACCTGTGGATCTGAAATTTCTCAACTGGAAAGTGATATTTCTTGTAACCTTCACTTTGGTGCGAAGAATTACAGGCTCTGGTATCTTATTCGATATGAATCAAGACTAACCTGGTATAATTCTTTTTTTTATCCTTTACAAAAAAGTGAAAAATAGTAAAAAAAAAAACAAAAAAAAAAACAAGTGTGAAAAAGCCAGTTTATTCCAAAACTTTCTTCAAACTGTAATTGGCTGTCCTAGTAATATATAATAATCAGTAGTTGAAAAAACATTCCTAAAACTCCCATAAACCCATGAAATGACACACCAAAACAGAGCCACAAAAGTATTGTCCACAATAGTTTACCCTTTTTCATAAGGCTCTAAATTGTAAAACACCTGATTGTATTCGTTCTATGCTCAAGTTATATAGACCACTAAAAAATTTAAGATTGCAGGCCATGGGGCCAAATGAGGTACATCCTAGGATATTACAGGAGCTCAGAGATGTCCTGGTGGGTTCGCTGAAAGGGCTGTTCAATAGATCCCTGGAAACAGGAGTGGTGCCAAGTGATTTGAGAAGATCATTTGTGATCCTGCTTCACATGAGTGGTAGCAGGGAGGAGGCTGGAAACTACAGGACGGTTATCTTCACTATTGTGGTGGAAAAATTAATGGAGACTCTGCTGAAGGAAAGGATAGTGAACTATTTACAATCCGTTGGTTTGCTGGACCCAGGGAAGGTTCTGCAGACAAATCTGACTTTTTGATTGGGCGACTAGAGAATTGAATCAAGGAAGAGTGCTCAATCTGATTTACTTGGATATACATAAGAGGCTCGTGAATAAAATGAGAAGCCTAGGAATGGGCGCCAAAGTGGTGGAGAGGATTACTAACTGGTTGATTGACAGGAAACAATGTGTAATGGTAAATGGAACCCGCTCTGATGAGAGAATGCTGCTAAGTGGAATACCTCAAGGATTGGTTCTGATCAATATTTTCATGAGCAACATTGCGGAGGGCTTAGAAGGAAATGTTTGCCTTTTTGCAGAAGATACTAAGATCTGCAGCAGAGTAGATACACCTGAAGGAGTAGAGAGAATGAAAAATGATTTACGAAAACTTAGAGTGGTTGAAGATTTGGCAGCTGCAATTCAATGCCAAGAAGTGTGAAGTCGTGCACCTGGGGTGAGAAAATCCAAAAGATCTGCATGTGATGGGGGGTGAAAGACTATCGTGCACGGATCAGGAGAGGGAATTTGGGGTGATTGTGTCTGGTGATCTGAAGGTGGCAAAGCAATGTGACAAACAAGGGCAGATTGCAGGAAAATATCGGCCCGGGGGACTTTTTCAAAACTAGTCCATGGGGTATCGGACACCTGGCTCCTGAAAGGTTGGGCAGGGAGGGGAGGGTCACACGGCCTTGCAGGCCTCTCTCCTGGCCCTGCAAGTTTCTTTTTGGGCCGCAGCAGTCCCTCTTCTCTTTGACTGGAAAGTTTATAATAATTAAAAAAAAAAAATCACAGGACGGGAGTGACCGGCCCACCAGGGAAATCCCGATCCCCTGATAGGGAAATTCACCCTGGTGACAAATTTAGAAAGATGCTGGGCTGGACAGAGAGAGGAATAACTAGCAGAAATGCCCTTGTACAGATCCTTGGTGAGGTCTCACCTGGACAACTGTGCTCAGTTCTGGAGATCGTATCTCAAAAAGGATAGAGACAGGGTGGAAACAGTCCAGAGGAAGGCAGCCAAAATAGTGGGCATGTGTTTCAGAAGAGCTACAAGGAGAGGCTGAAGGATCTGAATATGTATACCCTGGAGGAAAGGAGGTGCAGGGGAGATCTGATACAGACCTTCAGATAATTATTAATGATATACAACTTCAAACCTTTTCCACTGGAAACAGTAGAACTAGGGGTCATGATATGAAATTCTAGGGTGGAATTCTCAGGAAATATTTCTTCATAGAGAGGGTTGGTGGATACCTGGAATGCTGTCCCAGAAGAGGTGGTGAAGATGAAAATAGTTAATGAATTCAAAAGGGCATGGGACAAACACTGTTGATGCCTAAAGACATAAAGAAAACGGATGGTATAACATTTCTGCATAGGCGTAACCTGCATAGAACAGCATTTACTACCCTTAACAGATCACATGAGGTAAGCTGCACGGAGTGGCAGTTACTACTATTAGCAAATTGCTGGGCAGACTGAATGGACCATCTGGTCTTTATCTGCTGTCATTACTAAGTTACTAGGCATATGCACGCTTGATATTCCATCTGTATGTGTATTACCACTAGAAGAATCCCGTGACAGATCATTTGCTGTTTTATGGATCATTATGGAATAAGCTGCCTGAGCCATAAAAACATAAGATTGCCAAAGGTCCATCAAGCTCAGTATCCTGTTTCCAACAGCAGTCAAACCAGGTACCTGGTAGGATCCCAAAGGGTAGATTGATTCCATGCTGCTGATCCCAGGGATCTGCAACTCCACCTTAATAATGGTTTATTAACTTTTCCTCCAGGAACTTATCCAAAACTTTTTTAAACACTGCTACACTAAAGGCTTTCATCACATTCTCTAGCAACGAATTCCGGAGCTTAATTATATGTTGAGTAAAAAATATTTTCTCTTATTAATTTTAATAAGTGTACAACTTAATAACTTAAGTGTGTCACCTAGTCATTGTACTTTTTGAAAGAGTAAACAACTGATTCACATTTACTCGTTCTACTCCGGAAATTTTCCTTCCCCACTCTGAAAGAAATATAAAAAAATGTAAAAAGCCTTGAAAAACATACCTTTTCAAAGAGACATTTAAAGAGATCTTTGCTCTGTTGAGGTTTGAGCTGACAATTAGTGGTTTATTAAAATGTCTGTCTTTTATGATATGTGTTGTAATTTTATTTATTTTATGAATGTTTTACTGTGAACCACTTAGAATGAGGGATAATGTGGTATAAAAATGTTTTAAATAAATTCTTGAAAAAGCTTAAGAGCAGCTGTCCACAAAATCCCCAACAAAAAGCTTTTGTTTCACCTACTAGAAGCTTCCTCAGGGGGAGCTTGAGTAATTAAGAAAGATAGCAGCAGTTATAGTCACATTATTTGCATGAAAATTTTTGAGAGCATCCAAACTTAGTACATTCCGGTGTTCAATGAATGTCATATGAACCTGACAATCTAATAAAAACATATCTTATTATATTAACAACTTATTATAACATTCAAAAATAGGTAAGAACCCCCCCCCCCCCCTTAATACCCAATCTGCTTACCAGCATGCATGCTATAAAGCCCTTGACAAACCTTTATGTTAATTCCTAAACAGACGCCGACACAAAACACTTTTAAAGAGAATCTGTCTTCTCCTCCTACGGATCAACCACAATGGTAAGCTATCAAAAAGCAAGCCATTCTCTCTTCTGAATAAGGCCAAGGGGGAGCTAAGATGTGCTATTGGTAAATCAGTTGTTGTTGTCGATGTTATCAAATTATAGAAATATTACCCCCTCTATGTAGAAACAGTTGTTGAATCGCCAAAAATTTAAAATCTTCAATTATACACTGCGCATCAAAGGAGTTTCCATTCTTTCGTTGTGGATACAACTCTTATGCTCAGTTATTCAAGTTTTAATCACTCATTTAGTTTGTCCAATATACAGTTTATTTTATTACTTAGACATAAAACAGCACAAATAACTTGCACGGTGTTATAGTCAAATTGTCCCCATAGCCTATGGGGTAGATTTTCAGACCGCGCGAATAGGCGTACTTTTGCTGGCGCATCAGGCGCAAGCAAAAGTACGCGGGATTTTAGTAGATACGCGCGTAGCCGCTAAAATCCTGGATCGGCGCGCGCAAGGCTATCGATTCTGTATAGCCGGCGCACGCCGAGCTGCGCAGCCTACCCCCGTTCCCTCCGAGGCCGCTCCGAAATCGGAGCGGCCTCGGAGGGAATCCTCTAACGCCCTCCCCTCACCTTCCCCTCCCTTCCTGTACCTAACCCACCCGCCCGGCCCTGTCTAAACCCCCTCCTTACCTTTGTCGGGACGCAACCTGGGGGCAGGTCCGGAGGGCGCGGCCACGCCCCGGGCCGTAACCACGCCCCCGGGCCCGCCCCCTAAACGCCGCGCGGCTCGGGCCCGCCCCCGACACGTCCCCCTCGGAAAACCCCGGGACTTACGCGAGTCCCGGGGTCTGCGTGCGCCGGTAGGCCTATTGAACATAGACGCACCGGCGCGCAGGGCCCTGCTCACCTAAATTTGCCCGGATTTAGGCGAGCAGGGCTCTGAAAATCCGCCCCTATATGGTGATGGATGAATAAATATTTGTCGTGCCAAAACACTGGCACATGCAGAACAAAAGCCACAACAAAATTGACCACTCCAGTAGTCGCCTCAAATAATGATTAGAATATTGGAGCAAAGTATTTCTATCTGTAGGTTTAATGTAAAACATAGACATGAAACCCCATGCTGATTTACACATTTTTATATCAAGAAAGGGAATGCTATGTAAATTCTGTTCAGTCAAAAATTGAAGGTTAGTATCCAGTCAATTAATTCAAGATGTAAAAGCAGTCAAATATTCTTTTGTATGTGTCCAGATGAAAAAGACATCATATATAAAGCGCTTTCACCACTTAACATGCAACTAAAAACCAGAGGTGTAAGTACAAGTCTCTTCAAATGTATGACATATAGACAGGTTACCAAGGGGGCCATTGTAGCCCCGATGGATATTCCTTTAATTTGTTGAAAGAATTGTTACCCATATTGGAAAAACAAAATGTCAGTTAAGGCTATGGTAGCAAGATTACTTATTTGTTAGATACTAACCTTCAATTTTCACTTTTTCCTCATCAGCCTCTAAATATTCCTCCCTTTCATCTCTGGGTCTTGCAATGCCACTTTTGCACTTCCTTCTATCACTAACATATGTAAAAATAAAAATCTCGACCCCCCCCCCATTTTATTGTATTTGCTATGTTTTCTTTGATTTAAATGTCTGCATTCCTGACTACTTTTTCTAGCTTCTCTTAACTTTCCATTTATTGTTGCCTGTCTTTATCTTTCTATGATCTCTTGTAGTTTATGAACAGTTACCTTTATTTTCCTTACCTTTTCAGCTACTACTTTAGAAACTCAGAGTTATCCTCTTTTCTTTACTTTCCTAACAAAAAGGTTAGTTGCTCTTGTACTACTCTCCTTTACGTTTTGCTCACTGCCCTTCTATTTCCCCTAGATTTTCTCATCCAGCTAAATCTAGGGGAAGTAGAATAGCCAGGACAAGTTCATAGTAAATTGCAGACTTATAATTACTGCTTACTTTACCATTGCTGCACATATTTGACCCATCAGTGATGTATATGAACCATAAACTTTTAAACTGTAAGCTGTTTTGACTTTATGATAAAGCGACATATAAATTCCAAAATAAAATTAAAAATAGAAACTTCACACTCACACACATACATACACATATGGGAAAACACATGGATACTTACCCGAGCAGAAAGGAGGACTCTCCGGGGCTAGTCCTCAAGATCCTAGTACTGGTCCAGTAGATAAGCAGCAGGAAAGATTGCATTTGGCACAGTCCTGGAGGCACACCTAACCAGTCTGGATTTCAGGATAGCCACAATGACCCTGTATGGAGTGGAGGAGTATCCTAGTGGTTAGAGTAGTGGGCTGAGAATCAGAGAAGCCAGGGTTCAAATCCCACTGGAGAAGTCACTTCATGTACAAACTTAGATTGTGAGCCCTCTGGGGACATGGAAAATACATTCTGTACCTGAATGCAATGCACTTTAGCTCAGGCCTTTTCATTGCTACCTGAGCTAGATAAAAATGAAAAATAAATGCATGATGTAGATTTGCAGACACAGGACTCCAATGTATGCAAATATATCTCATGCAGATTCACTACGGATTTCCTGAAAACCAGACTGATTAGCTGTGCTTGCAAGCCTGGGCTGGGAATCACTGCCATAGATGGCACAAAGGGAGAACTTTGGCTAGCCTTCTGGGGCATCTGGTAACCTTTCCTTCTCAACAAAGGCTCCTTTCTGGCCCAGTCAGCTGGAGAAGACATGAACTCACCGATTACTTTCCTCAGATCATCTTCCTCTTCTTTGTGATCTTCTTTGTGATTCTGGCTTTGAGTAACATGTTTCCTGGGACTGCTGCTGGGAGAGACAGAGCTGTTGCTTCTTGTAGCTGGGGTAGTAGTTGATGCTGGAGTAGTGCTGGCTGATACAGGGATAATAGATGCTTCAGTGGTAACTGTAGTTGTAGGTGATAGGGCAGTTGTAGCAGTGGATATTAGCTTATATGGGACAGTAGTTACTGTGGGAATTTGGCTAGCAGTTGTGATCAGTGTGTTGGTTGATTCTTGTTGTGTCATTGTGGTCAGAGCTGGAGGTGATGATTGTGCAGTTGTGGCAACACTGGCTGAGGTCTCACTCACTGTAGTCGTGGAGGACTCCAAACTGGGAAATGTTGTTTGCTTGATTGTTCTTTCAGTTGGAGGTGGCCATCCAGTCGGAGATGGCTCCCTGGTGACCTTTGGCAGCTCGTATTGGTGTCTTATGAAGTGATCTTCAATTAGCAAATCTATAGAATGATCTCCACTGAAAAACTCATCTTCTGCCAAACAAAGAATGTTTCATGTTAGAACACGTGGAAAATCAATAAGACCCTTGCTATTCTCTCAAACTGTCCCCTAAATCCATCAAAATGCATTGGTAGTATCACATGGTGCGGTAAACTTATTGCACCCTGCAATAAGTCCTCTTTTCACATCTTTAGAGAGAGAGAGAGAGTGAGAGAGAGAGAGACTGACTATAAGGCCCTCATAGTAGTGAAGTATTTATATCTCTATAGGAGGTCCATCTAATAGGTCGAGGTGAGATGTACATGGTGGTTTAGGGTTTAGGGGCCAGTTTCTCATGTACAGTGAGACGTACGAACAGCACAGTACTTCTTAGTGAAGATTTGACATCTTTTGGAGTGAGGAAAGTGTTGAAATTTCTACTATGTTCTCTCAACCTAGCTTGATGGACTCTATAACAGGGTACCATCAAGCTAGGGTGAGATAACATAGTACATAATTTCATCTTTGTGAGACTTTCCTCACTCCAAATGACGTCAAATCTTCACTAAGATGTACTGTGCTGTTCATAAGTCTCACTCTACATGAGAAACTGGCCGCTAGACCACCACGAACACCTCACCTTGACTTATTAAATGGCCCTCCTAGAGATATAAATACTTCACTATTATGAGAGCCTTGTATATAGTCTCTCTCATGCATTAATGTCATAACACATTTTGATGAATGACCCTATATCTTAGAACTGTAGCTCAGGTGATCTATTGCAATGTGCCTCTCTTCTAATCCTAAGACATTTTCTTTCCACCTCAGTTCTAACTCTAGTTCTACAACTGCCCAAAATTCTCATTCTGTATTTATAGAAATTCAAAAAAGTGATGGGAAACTAAGAAAGTATTGAGAAGTTCATGGGTTTAAATTTTATTATGCGTTAGTAGTAGGGATGTGCATTCGTTTCATCCGTTTCCTATACAAGCATGTAATATGAAACGTATGAAACGAATGCACATCTAATTGACATGTAATGGGAAATGTATGAAACGAATGCACATCCCTAGTTAATAGTATGACTTAACATTTAAAACCAGCTAATGAAATTCAGGATAAGTATATTTAATCTAAAGTGCTACATAAGTAAGCATGATGAAATGATATTACTACATCAAATAACTTTAGCTGTAATATGAAATGCAGAGGTACACAAACCTGGTTCTTGAGAACTGCAGACATGTTTGATTTTCCTGATGACCAAGCATTACAAATGATTTTGGTTCTCAGACCAAATATATCAGATATGGCCTTTTTGCATCTTTTGAAGACCAAAGTTGTGTGCATCTAATGTAATGGAATGCTGTGCTCCAGGAATTAGCATATTTCAGTTTTGCTTTTCTCTATTACAAGCTGTACAAATGCCTCATACAAACCGGTATTCCTGGGCCTCAGCTACCTTTATGTTGCTCTGATGGAATGGATTATTTTTTGAAGGAGGTAGACTTGTTTGTAGTAAGGCAACACCAGCAAATATGAGCATCTTTAGTACAAACTAAGTTCTAGAACAAGGACTGTTCATATTTTCATTCTGGGTGAGACCTATGCAGGAACAGCTGTGTAGGAGAACAGGACAAACGTTAAAATGAGCTTCTCCTATAGTCATACCTGGAACTTTAGCTGCTTTGTGGCGAGTTATTCTGGGTTTTCACTGCTCAAGGGGAAAGATACCCCCCTTGTTTCCTCCTAGTCTGGTAAGTGAAGAGCAAGTGAGGTCCCTTGGTAATGAGATCAAAAGAAAGTTAGCTAAAAGGTTTGTTACAGGGGTCAGAAGAGGAAAAAAGCAGAGATGAGGGACTGAGCATCTGGTTTCTCGGAGGACAAGCAGGATGGCAGTGCTCACAAGTAGGGGACTTGCCAGACAGGGCCTGGCAGGGAAATATTATCTCAAAGTTTCTAGAACTTTTAGCATGCCATGCTGCCATGTAGGGGCCACTTGAGTATCATTTTTTTCTGTAAAGCACACCAGTCATGGATCTTTGCTCTCCTGCTTCCTCAGGATTCCTCTATATCCCTGTCTAGGCAGAAATTGGTCATCGCTAGGCTCCGAGGTCTTTATTCTCCCTCTTAGTAGTACCTAGGTAGGTTTTTCAATCATTTCTGTATGTTTCAAGGTTTTTTGGATGTTCATAAAGTGCATTGGTACTGATGCATTGAGGTAGCATCTACCTCACATCGATCATTGAGTTGCTTGATTTTGCGCTGCTATTTTTCAGTTTGGTTCCCTGAATAAAGAAGTCTTTCAGTGACTTCAAGAGGTGCCCCTTATGTGACAGGGTCATATCTATCACAGATTCCCATGATAGATGTTTCCTCTGGTTGGCAATATGAGGTCCATAGGTATTAACTTTGTGTGACCATGACTCCTAGGGGGCATAGGTCCCAGCTTGATCTGAAAAAAATAGCACTTCAGGCATCACAAGTCCAGCCTATCATTATTGGCATTGGAGGCATCAACACTGATGGACTTAGAAGCTGCATCAAATGCTGGTGGTGCATTAATATTAAGAGGGCATTGGGTCCTTTCAGCATCAAACCCAGTAAGGACAAGGGTTTATGTAAAACCTCAGCTATTGTCTGTTTTCTCCTAGCCAAAGAAGGTGGTTCCAGTAGCAAAGGAGCTCTAATCCTGAGTGTTAGGCGAAGGCCAAGAAGTATTAACATCAGTCTCTGCCAATGCACAATGCCTGGAGCAGGCTATTCTGAGTATATCCATAAAATCCACAAAGTCCCACGGCAAGGAGAGCTCATCCTCAAAGCATTCCTGTGATTTGCAACAGTCTCCAAGGGTCCAGGTGTCTGCCATTGATACACCTCACGTTTCCCAGGAAGACCTGGCCACCCATCTGCCTCCCACCATGTGTTGGCATCGTTAGTCGTTGAGAAGGAACTGCAGGGGAAGATTCAGCAGGCCTTGGACAAGGAGATGTGGAGCATTGGTGCACCAGCATTGAGTGCACCAGCATTGAGCTCCAGCTGATACCAGAATCCCTACAACTGGCTAGTGGCTTGGTACCAATGTCAGTTCCTAGAAGGGAATTGACATCAATGTTCACCATCCTCATGGTGATCTCCGGCCCATTGGGAGAGGAAGCTTCCCTGAGGTGCAGGAGGTCCTCTGATACTGTTGATGCAACTCTTATCATTACTCTCTGCTTCAATAGCAGGGGGAAAAGGGGAACCAGATTCATACAGCAACCAACAAGGGCCCCGACTTTTATGGTCTGGGGAAACAAATATGAGGGGAAACTTGCCGATGCGGTGGTTACTACCCTTAACCAAAAAGTCTGATACTTTGATGCAACTCAAACATTGCTCTCTGCTTGAATGGCAAGGTATAACGAGGAACTGGATTCAACAGCAATCAATGAGGCCCTGAATTTTTATGGTGTGGGAAACTGATAAATATAAGGGTAATGGGAAATTGGATTCAAACAGCAACCAACAAGGCTCCTGACTTTTATGGTCTGGGAAACTGCTAAGCATTGAGTAACCTACATGGGCAGCAGATTCTACCATAAGATTACTGGACAGACTGTTTCTATGGGCTTAGGCCCCAATAGACATGGGATTCCCTCTCTGAGGCCATTCATGCTAGCCAGGCTAGATCTGGGTCTTTGCTGCTGGCCTACCTGTTGGGCTCTAATCCCAAATACTCTTGGAGATATGACTATGGACTACAGTTAGTGTGGATGGGCAGACTAGATAGATTATACAATCTTTTTCTGCCATCACATTTCTATTTTTTCTAATCAGGAAGAATTGAGAGGACTCGGCTTTGACTCTTATCCTCTGCAGGAAAGGAGAAAGTCTCCACCTGAGAATCTTGCCTTCACTAGATTTATCCAGAGAATGGCTGAGGCCATTCCCTTTGCTTTGTTGAAGGATGAGTCCAGGAGCAAAGTGCTAGACATCTCTCAGTTCGTGAAGACTCCTATGTGGCAATTCCACTGCATGAAGTCCTTCAGGACAATGCTTCTTAACCCACTCCTGGAGGCACAGTTGAATTTTCAAGATATCTATAATGAATATGCATGAGCATATTCATTATATATATATCCTGAAAACTAGACTGGTTAACTATGCCTCCAGAATAGGATTTGGAAACACTGAGGATGTGGGAGAATCCCCTCTTTGTGGCACCCATGAACAAGAAGGCAGATGTGATATTTCATGTCCAGAAGTTTTCTGGATTTGAGAAACAACTCCTCACACCAATCTGTGGAGGTTGAATCTGCTTTCAAGAGAGGTAAAAGGGCCAGAACCCATTCCTCAGTGCCCTCTAGAACCTTGGATTCTCCAGGGAAAAGGTTTTCCAGGGAGCTGTGCTTAATGCTTACATAGCATACTATCGGCTCTTCTTGGGCTAATATATTTTGTAGAACATTCTGAAGCAGCTGAAAGGAATGGCAGAACAGTTTTCTCAGAAGCAGTGTAACAAGTTCCATTCACTGGTAGACAAGGAGATGGAATATGGAAAAACAGATGGCCATCTACCTTTGATGTTTTTGAAATGGTATCAAGAGTCTCTGCTGTAGGTTGGCACCCACAGACTTGCCTGTCTGTGTGCCTCAGATCTCAAACTGGATGACCAGGAAAGATTTGCTGATGTGCTGTGCACTGGAGAGTATCTCTTCGGAGATAGGGTTAAGGAAGCGGTAGCCCAGGTTAAAGAACACTGTGCAATGCTTCAGCAGCTCCTCAGGGCCACTACAGACCAGTCCTCCTCAGCCAGGAGGTACCCGAGCATGGGATCGAGGTGACACGTCTATGGCCCAAGGAGGTGCTTTCTTCTGCCCTCTTGGTCCCATCAACAGAAGTGTCTTCATACCTGCCCTAGGCAGTAGAGATCCCACAAGCCACAGCCAGCACTCCAGCGAAAACCTGAGATGGGTTTTGACTGGATCACAGAGAGCATAGCCCACATCCCAGTACCCATGCCAGAATGTAAACCATTGGCCCAGTATGACCTTAGACACTTTGGAAAAGGGTACAGATTACAATTATTGGCTAGTCCTCCAAATCATTCACCAAACCCCCTTGGGGAACATCTGAGCATCAGGAACTGCTGCAAATGGAGATCTCTTCCTTTTTGCAGTCCAAAGCAGTTGAACCCAACCATGAGAGAGTATAAGGATTTTACTCCAATTATCTCCTGATCTCAAAGAAAACAGGAGAACCCGGTCCTATTCTAAACCTAAGGGCCTTGAATAAGATTCTGAAGAGGGAAAAATGTATGATGGTTTACCTGGGCATCTTGATTCCCTTTCTTGAAAAAGGGGATTAGCTATGCTCTCTCATTTTGAAGGATGCTTATACCCACACAGATATTTCCAGGTCACAGAAAATATCTCAAATTTATAGTAGGGGGACCATCACCTCCAGTATTACATGCTGCCTTTTGGCCTAGCGTCTGCCTTGGGATGATAGTGTCTGATGATTTGAAGATGGCGAAGCAATGTGATAAGGTGATGGCCTAGGCCAGAGGGATGATGGGCTGCATAGGGAGAGGAATAATTAGCAGAAAAAAGGTGATAATAATGTCCCTATATTGATCATTGGCGAGGCCTCACCTAGAGTATTGCGTTCAGTTATGGAGACCTCATCTCAAAAAGAATAAGAACAGAATGGAAGCGGTCCAGAGAAAGGCAACCAAAATGGTGTGGGGTCTGCATGGAAATCCATATGAGATGAGACTGAAGGATCTCAATATGCAAACCCTGGAAGAGAGGAGAGACAGGTGAGATATGATGCAGACCTTCAAATTCTGAAAGGAATTAACGATGCACAAAAAACCAAATCTCTTCTGATGGAAAGGAAGCTGTAAAACCAGAGGTCATGATATGAAACTCCAAGGGAGAAGACTCAGGAACAATGTTAAGAAATATTTTTTTTTAACGGAAAGGGTGGTAGATGCCTGGAGAGCCCTCCCAGAAGAAGTGATGAAGACAAGAACGATAATGGAATTCAAAAGGGCATGGGACAAATAGAGAGGAGAATAGAAATGAAGAACTGAGAGAACTTTTCTGCTGCACATATAGTTTACATATAGGCTTGGGGGTGGCCTGCATGGAGTGGCAATTGAGTTTGCTACTACCCTTAACAGAAGGCAGCAGTGCTCTGCTCTTTGATGGCAGGGGGTTAGGGTGGAAGAAAGGGAATGGGATTCAGAGACAGGCAATGCTGGGCCCCAGACATTAGGGAAAAAGCACAGGACTGCTTCTACTGCCAAGTCCACAAGCACGGCATGCTCAGGCAGCATTGTCTGAATTATCAGGAAGGCTGCTCACCCTGTAAAAATGTTGCCAGCAGTGATTTTGTTATGGGATTGACAGATCTTGGTTTTGAATGTAAATACTACCCCTAACATAAGGCTTGGAGGTAACCGGCGTGGAGTGGCGGCAGAAGGCATGGGGGTGGCATTCATGAAGCAGCAATTGCTACCCTTAACAGAAACATAGGAGTGACCTGCACAGAGTGGCAGCTGCTGCCATGGGAGACCTGCTTGGCAGACTGGATGGACCATGTAGTCTTTTCCTGCTGTCATTCCTAAAGTTACTATGTCCTATTTGTTTAAAAGACCCTTTGTATTCTCCAGAGCTAGCTTGCAGGTTTTAGATGGTATTAGATGGTTCCCAGCAATAAATTATAATACTCACGCTCCTCTTCAATGTCATTCTCCTTGGGGACTTGGGCCTTATAATAGGTGATACCTCGAATGATGCCTGGCCTGGCACCAGCTTTGTTTCTCATATCAAGTTGTCTATGAGGTGCTCGTTGCTTCTTCGCCGACTGTGGAATGGTATTTGCATGATGAGAAAATGTTGCATCGTTCAGGAAACGTTCTTCGTATTTTTCCTTTTGTGGTTAACAAAAAGATTGTATTTCATTAACAGCAGAGGTAACAGTGGTCCAATGAACGTCCAGCTGATGTGAACTCATGCAGCACTGAAGCCAAACTCTCGGAGCCCAACATCCATTACTACAATTTATCTGAAGTAGAGACAGCAATGTCTGCATAATGCACTACTCACAGGACGCAGTGATGTCACTCTAATTCAATTCAGTGGTTATTAAAATTACAAAACCACCAATTAGTTATGCCACACATATGTAACTAGTTACAATTATAGTTACTGCTGCACATACCATATGGCAAGGTATCCAATTTCCTGTGGCAAGATTGTTGAGATTTTGCCGCAATTCTGTTGTGCATTTGCATAATTTAGCATACATTTTTATACCCCTTAAGTCCAAATTTATAACAGCACATTTAGGGCTAAAGTCTGTGAGTAGAAAGTCATTGCAGACTTTAGCCCAAATTTTCAAAGCAGACTTATTTGCGTGTATAAATTTGCTCTAAAAATTAGGATGGTGCTGAGAAACCCTGCCAGATTTACGTGCTCCATATTCCTCATCTAGAACAGGTGTAAATTGTGCAGACTTCTGAAAATCAAAAGTATGCACATGAATGATATCCCACCCCAGCCCCAGAATGCCTCTTTCTTGTGCACATAAAAATACACACATAATTGAGTTGTGCACATATGTTTGTTACATGCCTTCTTTCCTTTCCAAAGAATAAACTAATTCTATTAGTTTGCAACCAGAATTCAGTGTCAGCCAGGAGATTTCTGGAATTATGAGGACACACGGCTACAACAGTTCATGTCACTCCCTTCACACACTTTCACATGAGAACTTCTCAGTGGCATTTGAAAGATCATTGGAATCAACATTCAGAACCCCTTTTCTGCAGGACTCCAATGTCTCCTCCCATGCATCAATCTCCATAACTACTATTGGGCCATGACGTCCATCATCTCAGGTTCAGGAAATCTTGCCACATCAAATATCCCTTGGATGCAAAAAGTAGCAATAACACAACCAATTCATCTCAAAATAGTTCCTGACATAGTTAATGATGGCAGCTAAAGACCAAAATGGTCCATCCAGTCTGCCTAGCAAGTGCTTAGGGTAGTAACTGCCATTCTGCACAGCTGTGTCCATGCAGTAATGTTAACTTTGGGTGTAGCAAAGGTCACCCCCAATTCTTCATTTGCATTCTCTAGACACTGGGCATCATATCTGTGTTTATCCAATGCCCTTTTGAATTCCATTACCACTCTTGTCTTCTCTACCTCTTCTAGGAGAACATCCATGCATTCACCACCCTTTCCATGAAGAAACATTTCCTGATATTGTCCTTCTTTGGAGTTTCATAAACAGCAGGACAAATCAGCCACAGAGTCCCACGCTCCTCCCCTCTGAAGAGACTCATACAGGGCTGATACACGGGAAATCCTGCTCATACTCAGAAGAACTTTTCTGGGCTAGAAGAGAGCACATCCATTTTGGCACCATTGGATGACATCACCCAAGTGTGACAGATTTGTCCTGCTGTCTATGGAGAACACATGTTACAGGTTAGTAATTGTGCTATACAAATAAGAAGAGTATTGTTATCTTATCGGATCCAAAGACATAAATTCAAATCCTGTGCCATAAGGCATTTAAAACTAGATGAAGGGAGTGGCAGAAGGGCATTGGAATGTCACCCCCAAATACAAATACAAAGGAAATGGGTGAAGAGGATAACAAAACTCAGCTGAAGAAGGCACAAAACATGTCCAGGAAAAGCAGTATCCTGAGCAAGAAAAACTAGAAAGCTAAGAACACAAACGCTCATAGTCTGGGCAATAAATTCCCAGACCTCCAAGCCCTAATGGTGGAGGCAGACTTGGACATTGTTGCTGTCACCGAGACGTGGTTCACGGAATCTCATGATTGGGATACGGCAATACCGGGCTATAACTTGTTAAGGAAGGACAGAGAGGACAGGAAAGGAGGAGGAGTGGCTCTTTATGTCAAAAACAATATCCAAGCAGCTGAACTGCAAGGAATGTGGGGTAGAGAAGAAGCACTATGGGCCGTCCTATAAAAAGATGATGGGTCATCCATTTTTACTGGAGTGGTTTAAAGGCCTCAGACTGAAACAGAAGAACTGGACAGAGATCTGGTTGAAGACATCCAAATGGTGGAAAAGAAGGGAGAAATGTTGATTATTGGAGATTTTAATCTGCCAGACGTAGACTGGAGATTCCCTCCTGCAGAATCTAACAGTAGTAGAGAGATAGTGGATGCCCTGCAAGGGGCTCTGTTCAAACAAATGGTAATGGAATCTATGGAGGGAGGGAGCTATACTAGATTTAGTGCTCACTAACGGGGATAATGTCTCTAATGTCCAGGTGGGTGCCTACCTCAGCACCAGTGATGAAAACGGTATGGTTTGCTATTGCAAATAGGATACTGAGAAGTCACATGAAGACCCAAGTTTTGAATTTCAAAATTACGTACTTTGTTGAAATGAGAATGTATCTGGATTTAGAACTAGAAGACTGGGAGAAAATGAGAGAGGTGGAACAACAGTGAGCAGTTACAAAGGCAACTAATCTATATGTTAGAAAAGTAAACAAAAGCAAGAGAAATAAGAAACCAATCTGATTCACAAAGGAGGTGGCTGATAAAATGAAGGCCAAAAGAACAGCATTCAAGAAATATAAAGGATCCCAAAAAGAGGAACACAAGGAAGAATATCTGGTGAAACTGACGGAGACAAAGAAAGTAATCAAGAACGCAAAAAGTCAGGCGGAAGAAAGGATTGCCAAAGAGGTAAAGCGAGGTGACAAAACATTTTTCAGATTCATCAGAGAAAGGAGAAAGGTCCGAAGTGGTAGAGTGAAATTGAAAGGTGAAAAGGATGAATGTGTGGAGAGAGGCGAAGAAATGGCAGAAATATTAAACAAATACTTCAGTTTTATGTTCACTAAAGATGACCCTGGAGAAGGTCCCTCGCTAGATAAGACAGTGGAGGGGGAGGGGTGGAGTAGATGTAACTCCATTTACAGTAGAGAATGTGTGGGAAGAGCTGGGGAAACTGAAAGTGGACAAAGCCATGGGGCCTGATGAGGTTCATCCCAGGATACTGAGGGAGCTCAGAGATGTGCTTGGGAGTCTGCTGTGTGACCTGTTCAATAGATCCCTAGAAACGGGAGTGGTGCCAAGTGAGTGGAAAAGAGCGGTGGTGATCCCGCTTCACAGGAGTGGGAGCAGAGAGGATGCTGGAAACTACAGGCCGGTTAGCTTCACCTTAGTGGAGGGAAAGGTAATGGAGACTCTACTTAAGGAAAGGAGGATTGCTGGACCCGAGGCAGCATGGATTCACCAGGGGAAGGTCCTGTCAGACAAATCTGATTGACTTTTTTGATTGGGTGACTAAAGAATTGGATTGAGGAAGAGCGCTCGATGTCATCTACTTGGATTTCAGCAAAGCTTTTGATATGATCCCGCACAGGAGGCTTCTGAATAAAATGAGACGCTTGGGAGCAAGCACCAAGGTAGTGGCGTGGATTACAAATTGGTTGACGGATAGAAGATAGCATGTGATGGTAAGTGGAACCTACTCTGAAGACAGAACAGTGTTAAGTGGACTGTTCCTGTTCAACATCTTTGTAAGTAACACTGCGGAAGGGATAAAAGGGAAATTTTATCTTTTTGCAGATGATACTAAGATGTGCCGGAAAGAGTAGAGAGAATGAGACATGATTTAAGAAAGCTTGAACAGTGGTCAAAGATATGACAGCTGGGATTCAATGCCAAAAAGTACAGAGTCATGCATCTGGGGTACGGTAATCCAAAAGACCTGTATGTAATAGGGGGTGAAGGGCTGTTGTGCATGGAGCAAGAGAGGGACCTTGGGGTGATCGTGTCTAGCGATTTGAAGACGGCAAAGCAATGTGACAAGGTGAAAGCTAAAGCCAGAAGAATGCTGGGCTCATAGAGAGGAATAACCAGTATGAAAAAGGAGGTGATAATCCCCTTGGTGAGGCCTCACCTGGAGTATTGCATTCAGTTCTGGAGACCATATCTCAAAAGGGACAGAGACAGGATGGAGGCGGTCCAGAGAAGGGTGACAAAAATGGTGGGAGGTCTCCATCAGATCTACTTATCTCAATCAAGCATCTACTAAATTCCCTGAAACTCATAATTAACTTCGACAAAACTGAAATAATACTTATGGATAAAAAACCCAATCCAACTCCGCCACCCCTGACAATACTAGATAAACAAATGATATTTATACTCCCTACCACCCACATCAGGAACCTTGGAGTTATCATCAATGCTGAACTCTCTTTCAAGACCCACATAGCAAATAAAACAAAAGAAGGATACCACAAGCTACTTAACCCTAAGACATATAAAACCATTTCTCAACCCTTGTGACTTCAGAACTGTCCTGCAACTACTTATTTTCTCCACCTTCGACTACTGCAACTCCTTACTAATTGGAATACCTTCATCATCCCTCAAACCACTCCAAATACTGCAGAACTCAGCTGCCAGAATCCTTACAGGAACAAGAAGAAATGAGCACATAACACCCATTTTGACCTCACTTCACTGGCTACCTATTACTGCACGTATTACCTACAAATCAATGACCATCATTCACAAAATCCTAAACAATGATCATCAAGGACTAAAAAGCTTAAACATAACCCCCCAAAATCCACAAAGAAACCTACGCTCTAACAACTCAGGATACTTAAACATCCCCCCATCAGAAACGCCCATCTGTCAACTACACGAGAGAGCCTTTTCCATCGCTTCCCCCAAACTTTGGAACACCCTACCTAAAGCCCTGAGAACCCAGCACAACCTGAAAACATTCAAAAAAGAACTAAAAACATTTATTTTCCGCAAATTCTATACTAACTCTCAGACGTCTGATCATCCCAGCTCTCAACCGAACTCGCATCTATAATCCTCTTATTTCCTGCTCTCCATCTGAACCTCCTTACCCTTCCCATTCAACCCCTCCTTCCTCTCTGACATGATACGTTTTATATTTGAAAATGTTCACCTTACTCTACTGTTACACAACTACTAAGAAAAATGTATATTCACAAGGTATTACTTTGCTCAACTGCTAAGATAATTGCATAATCTGTAAACCGTTATGATGGCTCTACCGAATAACGGTATATAAAACTCAACAAATAAATAAATCAATCAAATTACTTATCAGGAGAAGTTGAAAGACCTAAATATGTATACTCTGGAGGAAAGGAGGTGCAGGGGAGATATGATACAGACTTTCAGATACTTGAAAGGTTTTAATGATGCACATTTGACAAACCGTCTCCATTGGAAAGAAATCAGTAGAACTAGGGGTCATGAAATGAAACTCCAGGGAAGACAGCTCAGAACCAATGTCAGGAAATATTTCTTCATGGATAGGCTGGTGGATGCCTGGAATGCCCTTCTGGAGGAGGTGGTGAAAACAAAAATGGTGAAATATTTCAAAAGGACATGGGTTAAACACTGTGGATCCCTAAACGCTAGAAGATGGAAATGAGGGAAAGAGAGCATGGGGGTAACTTGCTGGTGTGGTTGATACTACCCTTAACCAATAAGCCTTCATACTGTTGATGCAACTCATTATTGCTCTCTGCTTTAATGGCAGGGAAAGAAGAGAAAAAGGGGAATTAGATATGAACCAACAATTGACATTGAATTGTTGGTTCATATCTGTTTATATCTGTTCAGTTATATGTAAACCGATGTGATATTTCGATCAAATGTCGGTATATAAAAACAAATAAATAAATAAATACGGATCCAAGATGGCGTCTTGAGGAGAGGACGCGCTGCAAGGAGCTCCTCGATTTGGATTTGTTTTTTTCTTACCTTAAGAAACAGAATGCCTCATACAAAGCGAAAGGGGTGCGTGAGGCAGGAGCCCGTAGCCACCGCTTCGCCAGACCCCCTTCAGCTGAAAATCGAGGGTTTTTTCAGCAAGCCAAAAACGTCTACCCCAGAGAGGAGGTCTGCGGCGCCGGGTGAGGAGCACGCCCAGGCGCCATTGGACCCATCAATATCTCTAAGTCCTGGGGCGCCCGATACTCCCTCTCCCCCTGGCCACGACGGGAACCCGGAGCAGGCCTGGGCTCGACGACCGGAGGGGCCAGTAGGAGCGCAGGCGGCAACGGCTGTTTCCGGGTTAAGATCAGTCGGAGGGACGGCGTGTGCTGACGCTCGTGAGGAGCGGGGAGAACATCAAGGAGCCATCGAGCTGAGTTTGATGGACGAAAACATGCCCAGGAGTGCTATCAAAGGGGGAGAGGAACCGGCAGATGAGATGCAGAGAATCTCGGAGGTCTGCCGGGTTAAAGAGGTAAGCCCAGACCTCAGCTTTAAATTAGTAAAACCTCAAGAAATAACTTTGGATGTGGTTTGGAACGCATTAGTAGCCTTGGAGAAGGCTATCTCCACATTGACTGTGGCAGTGACTAACATTCAACAAAAGGATAAGGAATTTAAACCTGTGATGGAAGTCCATGAAAAGAAAATTAAAGAGATTGAATTAGATGTGACTAAAGTTAAAGAAACTCAAGTGAAAATGATACAAAATGAAGGAAATATATCTAATAAGTTGGAATTTCTGGAAAACTCTCAAAAATACTTAAATTTGAGGATATTAAATTTTCCTTCGGTCAAATTAATATCATTACGTGACCAATTTAAGAAATACATCTTAGAAGTTTTACAAATTCCAAATGAAGCAGTACCACCGGTTTCTAAGATATATTTTGTATCAAAAGTAACAGAAAGTATTCAAGCAGGACAAAATGCTCCCTTAGAGATAGGGGCAGACTTGACTGCTTTTCTGGAAACATCCACATCAGAACAAATTGAATATCGGGGAACAGTATTGTGTACTTTCGTTTTCTCATCAGATCGGGACTCAGTGTTGAAATGTTTCCTACGAAATAGAGAAAAGCTTTTCTATGGTGAAAAAATACGAATATATCCTGATCTTTCAAGAAGTACTCAACTGCGCAGAAAACAGATGTTGGAGATGTGTCAAGAAGCAAGGCAGCTTGGCGCAAAAATCACTATTAGATATCCCTGCAAATGTTTAATGTTCATAAATAATAATAAGTATATATATTATGATCCAATACATTTACGTTCCTTTTTGGATAATTATCAAGCTGAGACAGTGGCAACCTAGTAGTTTGGGCAAGTTTAAAATAATTTTTCTCTCCTAAATTTTTTGAAAATTTTTGTTAATTATATATTGATGCTCCCATTAACATCTTGGATCTCCTTACATTCCTGAGTTATATTATACCTATAATTGTAAGAGTCCAGGTTAGGACGTAATTATTTCTTTTTGTAATAGACATAGTATTGGGATATTGCCTATGTACGAATAGAGGTTTGGATATGTTATGTAATGTTGATATTGTGACTCATTGTCAATTATTTGAAAATGCATAAATAAACAAATTAAATACATAAATAAATACATTTTATTGTCTGGGAAAACAATAAGCATAGGGTTAACTTGCTGATGTGGCTGTTTCTACCCTTAACCAATAAGCCTTATACTTATGATATAACTCCAACATTGATCTCTGCTTCAACGGGAAGGGATAAGAGATAACGGGGAATTGGACTCAGACAGTAACAAACAAGGGCCCTGACTTTAACGGTTTGGGAAACTAAGTATGGGGGTTAACTTGAATGCCATGGCAGATGCCACCTCTTGATGCTACCATTATAGGGGAGACCTGTATGGGGCGGCTGTTGCTACCATAAGCTTGCTGGGCAGATTGGATGGACTGTTTGGTCCTTTTCTGCTGTATTTCTAGTTTTCTATATGTTTTTATGTTTTAAATATGATTTATTCAGCATTCACTTGCTTAGATCTAAGTTCGATCTTATTTTAACTAAAGTGTAATGAGTTGCATATTCTTGAGTAAATTTTCAAAGGGATTACACATGGAAAATTAACATATACTTGCATAAGTAGCCTGTATTTGCATAAATGCTATTTTATGAGCATTAAAAGTAGACGTGTATTTTCAGTTTCATGCGCACATTTACCAGTGCAAAAAGAGCATTATAGGGCATGGTCAAGAGGTGGTTTAAAGAAGAACTTCAAAATCTTAAACACTCCCTACGACAGAAGGAAAGCAAATGGCGGAAAACACCAACACAGACCTCCCTCTCTGCCTACAAACTCGCACTCCACCAATACAAAAGCGCTACATTAAAAACAAAAAGGGATTTCTTTGCCCAGAAGATCCATCACATAATCTTTGATTCCAAAGCCCTCTTTGCCTATGTATCTAACTTAACACAAACCTCGACTCCTGACATCCCTGCCAACTTAGCTCAAGAAAAAGCAGAGGAGCTGGCCCTCTTCTTTAGCAACAAAATATCCAACCTAATAACACAGCTGAGAACCAACACTTCAACGCCATCCAACACATACTTCCACCACAACAAAGACATTACTCTACAATCCTTCGAACCCATCACTACTACTGAGTTACTTTCTACATTAAAGAAAATGAAACCTTCATCTCACCCATTAGACCACATCCCTTCCAAACTTCTCCTGCTAATACCAGACACAATCTCCAACGCTCTGGCAGACATTATTAACTGCTCCCTAGCACAAGGAATCTACCCAGACGACCTGAAGATTGCATCCATCAAACCGCTCTTGAAAAAACCCAACTTAAATCCTAATGATCCTACCAATTTCCGTCCTATATCCAATCTCCCATTCATAGCTAAGGTAACGGAAAAGTTAGTTAACTCCAGACTCTCAGACTACCTCGAGGAACAAAAAATTCTGTTCCCGTCCCAATATGGCTTCAGAAAAGCTTTAAATACTGAATCACTACTAATTTCCCTGACCGACTACCTCATCATGGGCCTGGATAAAGGTCACACTTATTTACTGATCCTCCTGGACCTCTCAGCTGCCTTTGATACGGTTAACCACGCCTCCCTACTAATTCAATTAGCAAACATCGGAATAACAGGAACAGCACTTTCGTGGTTCAAATCGTTCTTAGGGAACAGAAAATACAAAGTCAAAATTCACAACAAGGAATCTCAACACCACCCTTCATCTACGGGAGTTCCACAGGGCTCCTCCCTTTCACCAACACTCTTTAATATCTACTTGCTCCCTCTTTGCCAACTGCTAACTAATTTAAACCTTAAACACTTTATTTATGCAGATGACATTCAGATAGTCATCCCCGTCAAAGAATCCTACAGCAAAACCCTAGAATTCTGGGAAACGTGTCTTAAAAAAATTGATGGACTCCTCTCCAACCTCAATCTAATACTAAACTCTTCAAAAAGCGAACTCCTCCTAATTTCATCAGAAAACAGTAACACCGACTCAAATCCCCCACACAATTTACAAACTCAACAAGTAAGAAACTTGGGAGCTATCATTGATAACAGGTTAAACTTAAAAGCATTCATAAATCAAACTACTAAGGACTGCTTCTATAAACTCCAAGTCTTAAAAAGAATAAGACCTCTCTTCCACTTTCATGACTACAGAACCATTCTGCAATCAATAGTATTTTCTAAACTAGATTACTGCAACTCTTTGCTATTAGGTCTCCCTTCATCTCACACGAAACCCCTTCAGATGGTTCAAAACACGGCTGCGAGAATATTAACTAACACACGGAGAAGAGACCATATATCACCAATCCTCAAAGACCTGCACTGGCTGCCAATTCACTACAGAATCATATATAAGTCCATAACCACTATTTTCAAAGCTATTCATCAACATTCTCAGCTCAACCTCCAAATTCCTCTCAAAAAATTTACATCCAACAGACCAATCAGAGAGTCCTATAGAGAAACACTACAAGTACCACACTCCAAATCCATGAGGCACATAACCACCAGAGACAAGGCTTTCTCCACCCCAGGACCAACACTGTGGAACTCTATCCCACCAGATTTGCGACAGGAACCCTGCCTGCCCACATTCAGGAAAAGACTCAAAACGTGGCTATTCCTGAAAGCCTTTCCTGAACTAAACTGATCCTATTCCATTATTAACTAGGCGCTCAGACTTTGCCTTATTCATGGTAATTAATATCTCTACCGCATAATTAATATCCCTACCTCACAAGGACCATTCATTAATGCTTTAAGCACATTGACTGGCATTTACGTTCTCTCTATTTAATCCCCAGCTTCTTTTCTATGCTCCAAGTTGTATTACTCCCTTGTTTTATTGTAACTGCATACCTTAACCTTCTCTTGTTTAATGTTTTTATCATTATTATTACTACAATTATTATTATTATTATTAATAAGATAAATGTTAGTTTTTTACCTTGTTTGTTACCTATCCACTTGTTAATTGTAAACCGACATGATGCGATATCTATTGCGAATGCCGGTATAGAAAAACTTAAAATAAATAAATAAATAAATAATAAATTTTGGAAGTTGCTATTTCATAAAAGATTTACGCGAATACTTTTGTCAACTTTAAACCTGCTAATTGATTTGGACAAGTGAAATTGTCTGCTTTTTTTTGTGAAAGATCTGAGTAAACTGGGGGAAGTTGAGGGTGAAGTATTAGAGGGTCTAGGTGATTTGGAGCTGGAATGGTGGCAGAGGCATTGGCAAACTGGTGATTTCAAACACGTATGCATATTTTAAAATATACCTGCCTCCATGTAAAAATCAGAGTTTTATGTGTACAAGTTATATTTTTTCATGCATGTATGTTTGTACAATAGATAGAAAAACTAAGCGCTTTCATCGCATTTCAAAGATTTGCACATACTGAAACATACGTGCATAGTTTCAGAGCTAAACAACACTATATTTTACAAACAGGGCAGCAACCCGCTGTATTTCTTTATTGGTGACCCATAATCAGGCCAACCCTATAATTCACTCTAGGTGCCCAGTTATACGTACTTCATTGTGAGTGTATGCAGCAGCTGCATCTCTCTGCAATATCTTTCTGTAATCAGGTAGGCCATCTGATGTGCCCTGGGTACAATTTTCCTTTTCTCTCTTCTTCAATTCACTGAGGATATCATCAACATCACCTTTGATATGTTCATGCTCTTTGGTCAGATTTTTAGAAATTACCTGGAAAGGAGAAAATTAATCTGCTTTATCGCCAGGCGAATTGAAATATAAAATGACATAAATCATGATCCATAGAAGTAACATGATACAACAGAATACAATACAATAGCAGAAAAGCATTCTCCCTAAAATACTTGCTAAACAGCCAAGACTTTAATTGTTTCTTAAAAGCAGAATAGGTAGTTGCTGATCTAATATCCAATGGCACGGTGTTCCAAAGATGAGATGCAAAGCAAGAAAAGGTGGAGCCATGGATAACTCTAAATTTAATATCAGAAGTGGGGGGGTGGATCTGGGGAAATCTTTGTTGAGAGGATCAAAGAAGATGCCTAAGTATTAACTAAGAAGACTAGAAAGATAATCTCGACCATTGTGGCACAAATATTTGTAAACAATGCGAGTAACCTTGAACCTGGCAGCCAGGCTCCTTACAAGAACCAGAGAGAGGGAACATATTACCCTGGTTACATAATTTGGTATTTATATTTTGATTTGATATTTAATTCCACATTTACATTTTGAAGGATTGCCTTGGAGGTTTAGTATCTATATCCCATTATTTTGGCAGCTTTGATTTAGGATTAAGCTTCTACATCTGTTGCTGAAGCCAAGTCGCCAAACCCTGAAGGCACAGATTTAGTTTTATCACTGCCAAACCTTGATCCTTACTAACATTGACATATAGTTTTATAAAATTTATATTCTTCCTTGCATGACTAGTCATCTCCTCAAAGCAGATTACATTTGGGTACCATAGGTATTTTCCTATCCAAAGAGGGTTTGCAGTCTACTAAGCATTTTTCCCAGAGATGTGGAATGGGGAAAAACCTTAGTAAACAAAGGCCCTAAGGGCAACCCGGCACACACAAGTCCACGCCTGATTTTATTTATTTATTTATTTATTTATTTATTTATTTAAACATTTATTTATTTATAACATGTGGGCGCAGCTGCTCACATCTTATAAAATCCGGGGTTGGTGTGCACAAGTGGGGGCACACTTTGCACACCCCGAGCCCTAAGGGAGCCCTGATGGTGCGAGGTCGCTCCGAAATCAGAGCGCCTCGGAGGGAACTTTCCTTCCGCCTCCCTCCCCTCCCTAACCCTCCCCCCAGCCCTCCCTAAAATCCCCCTCTGATTTTTATTCTACAAGTTGGCCTCCCTTTGGACAGGCGTAGGTTGCCCGCGCCAGCCAAGTGCTGGCGCACGATCCCCCAGCCTAGCGGCCCGACGAAGGCCTCTGGCCCCGCCCCTTTTTCAAGCCCCAGGACATACGCGCGTCCCGGGGCTTGCACATGTCACCGGGTCTATGCAAAATAGGCTCGGCGCACGTAGGACTTTTAAAATCTGCCCCTAAGTTTGTACCTGAAGCAACGTAGGATAAAGTGACTTGCAGAAGTTCACAAGGAATGTTTGCAGGATTTGAACACTGCTTCCCTGGTTTGTAGTCTGCTGCATGGTAACAGGGTAAATGACAGCAGAAAAAGATTCAAGTGGTCCATGCAGGTTACACCCGTGCCATGTGCTAAGGATAGTAAGTGTGGCTCCCATGCCTTCTGCTAAGGGTAGTTACTGTTGTTTCATATAGGTTAGAACACTAAGCTACTCCTCCACATCATCTGAAAAAAACAGAATGCTACACATCAAAGCTATGGATCACACAGGGGAACCATAATCTCACCGAAATAGATCAGGGGCAGTATAGACCTTGATAAAATAGCAGCGGCCGCTGCAGCATCGACCCCCGTGTAATCGAAGCAGCCGGTAATCGGGAAAGGAGACAGCAGCAGGAGCCTCCCGCGGCCGATGGGATTCTTCCTTCTGGCCTGCGGGGGCTGGAGGAGGCCGCTGCTGCTACCATTTGTGCTCGGGGGGGGGGGGGGGGGGGGGGAGAGGAAGTGAGTGAGAGAAAGAGAGAGAAGCAGCCAGCCAGCCTGTGTGTAAGTGAGAGAATGTGTGTGTGATTGAGAGCCTGTGTGTAAGTGAAACTGGTCAGAGAGATGATGTGTGTGTATATGTGAGGGACTATGAAAGTGACTGCTCAAAGAGATGACTGATGTGTATGTGAGAGTGTGAAACAGTCAGGGATGTGACTGATGTGTATGTGTGTGAGAGAGAAAAAGCATGGAAGTGAGAAATCTGGGTATGTGAGAAAGCATGGGAGTAAGAAGCCTGATTATGTGAGAGAGAGCATGGGAGTGGGAAGCCTGTGTGTGTGTGCATGTATGAGAGAGAGACTGGTTGGTAATGTGACGGTGTGACTGGTGTGTATGTGAATGTGAGAGAGAGAATGTGATTCATGGAATGAGAAGCCTGTGCACGTGGAGAGCGAGCATGGAAATGAGAGAGAGACTGGCGTGTGTGTGTGTGTGTGTGTAACAGAGAGAAAGTGATTATGGGAATGAGAAGCCTGTGCATGTGAAGAGTGAGCATGGGAGTGAGAAACCTGGGTGTGTGCGAGACACAGCATGGGAGTGAGAAGCCTGTATATCTGAAAGAGAACATGAGTGGGAAGCCTGTGTGTGTGTGTGTATGCATGAGAGAGATCAGATGACTTGTGTGTGTTTGTATGTATGTGAGAGAGAAAGAAAGTGATTATGGGAATGAGAAACCTGTGCATGTGAAGAGTGAGCATGGGAGTGAGAAACCTGGGTGTGTGTGAGACACAGCATGGGAGTGAGAAGCCTGTATATCTGAAAGAGAACATGGGAGTGGGAAGCCTGTGTGTGTGTATGCATGAGAGAGATCAGGTGACTGGTGTGCGTGTTTGTGTATGTGTGTGAGAGAAAGAAAGTGATTATGGGAATGAGAAGCCTGTGCATGTGGAGAGAACAAGCATGGGAGTGAGAGACTGGTGAGTGTGAGTGAGACAGAGAAAGTGATTATGAGAGTGAGAAGCCCATATATGTAAGTGGAACACGGGAGTGGGAAGCCTGTGTGTGAATATGGCATGAGAGAAACTGTTCAGGAAGGTGACTGGTGTGTTTGTCAAAGACTGGGAGATGATTGGTGTGTGAGAGACAGAAACTGGTCATGGGGGCATGCCTGATATGGTGTGTGTGTGAAAGACATGGGCCCTAAGGAAGAGGACCATGAGTATAGAGCTTAGCCACTACTGCTGCTTCTGGTGTGTGCTACAGCCTGCATGGAAGAGGAGTAGGAGAGCTGCTGGAGGGGGTAAGTAAAAGTGGCTTTTTAAGTTTATTTTTCTTGATTGACTGCCATTTTAATTATTTAATATTATGTGATGTGTCTGCTTTTTTTGAAATATTTTATTGGTGTTTGGAGAATGTTTAATAGTTTTTATTAGTTTTTAATTGTTGGATGTTATTCTGTTCATAGCTGTTTTGAAACATTTATTCTGCTTATTAGTATAGTTTTACAGTTATTTCTGTGTGGGGATCTATAGCTGCTTTCTAGTTCTGTTTTCCTAATAAGAGATGTATTGGTTTTTAGGGCCTGATTTAATATTTGTAGTGTTGCCTTTTCATAGATAGGGTTGCTCCTGTTTGAGTGTATTCCATAATACAGGTGTAACTGTGTGCGGATTAGTTTATGTGCATTACTACAGATCCTGGGAGTATGTTAGGTCGGTTCTGTGTCTGTTACCGAGATATTTTATTAGCATGTAAGCGTTTGTATCTGTCTTATTTGTTGTGTTTTCTCAAGAGGACATGCATTGGTGGTAAACTGCTGTCTTTTCATAAGTAGGGCTATTGAGCCTGGAAGTAGAAGGAGTTTGAGTTGTTGTTACTGAGATGACACCAGAACCAGAATATCTTTTTTGTAGGGTGAGTTGTATGGGGAATGTCATAATTCTACTTTACATCCATTATTGTGGGTCAGGGGGGTTCCCGTGGATGCAAACTCTACTTTTATATCTAGTCCTGTGACGATCATGGGTCAGTGTGTCACGCATGTGAGAACCATCTGTCAGGTGTATCCCGACAGAAAAAAGGTTGAGAACCACTGATTATACAGAATCAACACAGCAGACAGGTCAGGACGAACAAACTGTGATTTTCTAGCCCTCTTAAGCTTGAACATGAAAATTATTTATAAGGTAAAATATCACAGATTCAGTGTTGTGACCTAGTCAAAACCCCGACTGGTGACAACTTAGACCATGTACATCCTTGAGAAAATCCCTCAACTGAAGGTAAACAAACTTAAGAACATAAGAAAATGCCATACTGGGTCAGACCAAGGGTCCATCAAGCCCAGCATCCTGTTTCCAACAGTGGCTAATCCAGGCCATAAGAACCTGGCAAGTAGCCAATAACTAAGTCTATTCCATGTTACCATTGCAAATGGCAGTGGCTATTCTCTATGTGAACTTAATAGCAGGTAATGGACTTCTCCTCCAAGAACTTATCCAATCCTTTTTTAAACACAGCTATACTAACTGCACTAACCACATCCTCTGGCAACAAATTCCAGAATTTAATTGTGCATTGAGTAAAAATGAACTTTCTCCAATTAGTTTTAAATGTGCCCCATGCTAACTTCATGGAGTGCCCCCTAGTCTTTCTACTATCCAAAAGAGTAAATAACAGATTCACATCTACCTGTTCTGGACCTCTCATAATTTTAAACATCTGTCATATCCCCCCTAAGCCGTCTCTTCTCCAAGCTGAAAAGTCCTAACCTCTTTAGTCTTTCCTCATAGGGGGGAGCTGTTCCATTCCCCTTATTATTTTGGTTGCCCTTCTCTGTACGTTCTCCATCGCAATTATATCTTTTTTGAGATGCGGCGACCAGAATTGTACACTGTATTCAAGGTGCGGTCTCACCATGGAGCGATACAGAGGCATTATGACATTTTCCATTTTATTCACCATTCCCTTTCTAATAATTCCCAACATTCTGTTTGCTTTTTTGACTGCTGCAGCACACTGAACCGACGATTTCAGTGTGCTATCCACCATGACACCTAGATCTCTTTCTTGGGTTGTAGCACCTAATATGGAACCCAACATTGTGTAACTATAGCATGGGTTATTTTTCCCTATATGCATCACCTTGCACTTATCCACATTAAATTTCATCTGCCATTTGGATGCCCAATTTTCCAGTCTCACAAGGTCTTCCTGCAATTTATCACAATCTGCTTGTGATTTAACTACTCTGAACAATTTTGTGTCATCTGCAAATTTGATTATCTCACTCGTCGTATTTCTTTCCAGATCATTTATAAATATATTGAACAGTAAGGGTCCCAATACAGATCCCTGAGGCACTCCACTGCCCACTCCCTTCCACTGAGAAAATTGCCCATTTAATCCTACTCTCTGTTTCCTGTCTTTTAGCCAGTTTGCAATCCACGAAAGGACATCGCCACCTTTCCCATGATTTTTTACTTTTCCTAGAAGCCTCTCATGAGGAACTTTGTCAAATGCCTTCTGAAAATCCAAGTACTCTACATCTACCGGTTCACCTTTATCCACATGTTTATTAACTCCTTCAAAAAAGTGAAGCAGATTTGTGAGGCAAGACTTGCCTTGGGTAAAGCCATGCTGACTTTGTTCCATTAAACCATGTCTTTCTATATGTTCTGTGATTTTGATGTTTAGAACACTTTCTACTATTTTTCCTGGCACTGAAGTCAGGCTTACCGGTCTGTAGTTTCCCGGATCGCCCCTGGAGCCCTTTTTAAATAATGGGGTTACGTTTGCTAAAAATGGAAGATTTGCAACAGAGCACTAGTGATCCACAATATTAGGCTCCAATTTTGTTTCCTAAGAATCAGTCTAATAATTGTCTACTTCAAAGAGAAAGGAAAAACACCCCAGTCCAAAGAAGAAGGTATAATCAACAGAAGCTGAGGAGATAAGTCATTAAGTGTAATCCTCACCCAGTGCAAAGTAGAGGGTCCAAAGATGAAGTTGTACAATGAAGTGCATGGAGCATAGTGGGATAGATCCATTAGTCTAAGTAACGAGAAAATATGAAAATCATGTGGACCATCGTAAGTAAGTTCAAGAAAATCTGACAATGTTAAATTATCTGGCCAATCTAGATATCTTCCAGGACATATACTGGCTTTTGATAGAAAAACTCCAGAAGACATTTCTGGCTGCTTAGCAGCCAAAGAAATAGTGACTAACTGGGCTCTATTTATACCTTGATTTTATCAGATCATTTCAATTTGACCTCTGATCATTATCTACAATATTGGCAGTGTTGCTGGTCAAGACAGCAGATTGTGATTTTCTGACCTATCTCCAAGGTCCCTGCAATTTGTGAGTGGAGGAAAAGTCTAGTGGTTAGAGCAGAAGGCTGAGAACCAGAGAAACCAGGGTTCAAATCCTGATGATGTACCTTGTGATTTTGGGTAAGTTACTTCACTCTCCACTGCCTCACATCAAGCTTACACCTAGAATCATCAAAACCCTATGTTTTTTCACAGGAGGGGGTCCCTATAATGGAGGGGGGTGTCGCTGCGATAATGGGGCCCCTCCTGGAAAACACATTGTGGCTCGATGGCAGGCTCTTTTGTGTGGTAGCCAAACACTGACACAAAAGAATGTGGTGAGCAGCTCTTTAATGCAATGGCAGCCCAGTCTCACGGGATCGTTTCATAACCACAAACTACCTTGCCGTAAAACAAAGACAGTATCATACGCTTTGAAATCAGAAAGGTTGACTCCATCCAACTCCCTAGGCAATTTCAACTTAAAAAGAGCAATCCTAGGTGCTTTATTCTTCCAGAGAAATCTGGTTAGAATACCCTTCAAATTTTTATATATATGGTGACCTAATGGCAAAGAAGCATACTAAGATTTTAATTTAGTTTGGTGGCAATTACTGTTTTAATAGTATCCAACCTCTCTCACCAGGAGAGGCAAAGAAGAGACTACTGCAAGGCCAAATTAGCTGCAATATTCACCAGCAGGGTAAGATTCCTATCAATTGTAATTTCAACATCCCTAGCAAACAAAATCCCTAAATATTTACATCCAGTTCCGGCCCAGGAAAACAGATACTCCTCCACATCTGCAGGAATTGTAATCCTTGTCAAGTTGTAACTTGGAACAATTAACCTTGTAGACAGATTGCTGAGAAAAAGTTGACACTAACTCACTCCAACAGTCTAGGGATAGAATGCAACATCACATAAGCCAAAATGTCATCAGCTAGATAGAAAGTTTAATGTCCAACTGATTAAAACGTATACCCTCCAGTAACAGATCCTTTCTAATCGTTATGGACAGAGGTTAAAAAGGTAAATTAATAAAAAGAATAGAAGATAGTCCTGCATAGTTCCATGAAACAAGGAAAAGAGAGCGGAGAGAATCCCATTTACAGACAGACAGGCTTGTGGGGGCATATAAAGTAATTTCACCAACCGTATAAAGGACGGACTAATCCTAAACCATGCCATAACATGAAAGAGATAGGGTGAAATGGGACTATCAAAAGCCTTTTCAGCATCCAAAGAGAAGGCAATTAGACGATGGCTGACAGTAGTGTCAGCCTGGAATTATCTGAGGCCATATGGACCAGCTTAAAACCAGCTGTGAAAGTTTAAGATGCAATATAACAACCCCTTAAAGAAGAAGAAAGTTAAGACTCTTAACATTCCATGAAATACATTTCAAACGTAGCCCCATAATATATTAAATAAGTAAGCAATGAGTAAATAGAAAAAAGGTAAGCTCCAGTATCGCATTGGATAGAAAACAGACTGCTTAGAGAGATGCGTACTACTACCATACACATATGCAACCCTTACTGGGGAGGTTTAGATCCCAAGGGCACACAAACATATTTGTTCTCGTCAGCGTTACTCAGGCTAGTAATTAACTCCCATGCTTGACTCTCTATCCCAGGGTGAATTCTTTTTGCGAGGGGAAGCTCTCGCTTATGGTCCAGACATTGATGAGTTGCTTCTAGTATGTGTTGTTAATAGTTGCATCCCAACAGGTGAGACAATCAGACAAGACCAGGCTTGGGGCATTAAATTAAAATCCATTTGTCTGCATGATTAAAGTTACATCCGACAGTTGGTACGTGTGTGTATTTCTCTTTAGGTAAGAACATAAGAACATAAGAAAATGCCATACTGGGTCAGACCAAGGGTCCATCAAGCCCAGCATCCTGTTTCCAACAGTGGCCAATCCAGGCCACAAGAACCTGGCAAGTACCCAAAAACTAAGTCTATTCCATGTTACCATTGCTAATGGCAGTGGCTATTCTCTAAGTGAACTTAATAGCAGGTAATGGACTTCTCCTCCAAGAACTTATCCAATCCTTTTTTAAACACAGCTATACTAACTGCACTAACCACATCCTCTGGCAACAAATTCCAGGTGTCCTTTGTTTCAGGCATCTGAGTAGAGCTTTCCATGGTGATTTTAATTGTGCAAAGCTCACCCAGTGGCTAACTGGGAATCCTATTGGAGGGGTCCCCTCAAACACAACAAAACAGTCTACCTGAATCCATATCACTCCTGGACATCTGTCCTGGTCTCGTGGGGAGGAGATCTGATTGGGGTCTCCTGGTTTTGCACATTCTCCTTAGTTCTGACGTTGGGGACGTCTCTTGCAGGAAAAGTCAGAAAATAAAGGGACCAGGCTACCTCAGCTCTGCATCCCAGTGTGGAGGGGTGAGTCAGAAAAACACTCCCCACAAAGCAATTGTCCAAAAATACTTTCAAAGATAAAACTGGATATCAGCCATCACAATCTCTCTCAGAAGGATCTGTCACTGGTCTTGCCCACCTAGGGAGAAAAGTGGTGCTCACAGGTCTGGATTGAGAGCCCAAAAGAGAATCCAGCTAAAAATCTCTCTCTCTGTAATTAATAGAAGCAGGACCCTCTGGCAGGGAGAGCATGAGGAGGAATCCCTTCAAATTTAAGGCACAGGGTAGGGCTGGGAGTCCTCAACAGGGAGTAGAAACAAGGCATCCTCACTGTTACAAGGCTTTCTAAAACTGACCACACTGAGCACTAAAATGGCTGGGCTAAATAGGATGAGGGTCCAACCACAGCCCTCTAGGTTGGGAGGGGCTGAGAGGGATGGAAAACTCATAAAGGGTGACATCTAGTGTTCTAGTGACATCTAGTGGTCAACCCGTAGGGTTGCCACACATAGACTGCCAAAAAGAAAACCCAAACAACCAGGGACACAAACAAAAACTTGCTTGCATCCAAAACAAACAAGCATACCCGAGTGCTGCAGAACAGAAACAAGAGGAGCCACATACCCGGAACTTCTTAAAACATAAATAAATATCACTCCCCTAGCCACTATTATACTTAGAAACTACTCTCTGCAACCCCTCCCAAGGATCACACAGTTCTCACACAACCAGCCTGCTAAAACATAACTAACTCCAACACACCCGACAGCAACGGTCATTGAATGTCCATCATACATACCTCCCTTGCAATGGGTCACTTGTCACACCTATCAACTAACCGCATTCAGCTGCGAAATAGTTGCCACACTTCACATACACTGCTCCACTACCCATAACCCAATGCACCATATAACCCAGTTTATAAAACAAACACTCAAACAAAACAACCAGGCATACAAACACAACACACAACTTTATATTGTCAGCCAATTTGTGGTATCAATGTAAAAAGAACAGAAATTAACAATTAAAAAACATGATAATTTTGTGAAATCATAGATATGATAGGTGTCCAAAAGTTCCAGAGCTGACATAATAAAGAAAAAAAACTTTTGTTGAAAAAAATAAACAGCTAGGTCCAGTAACAAAAACATCAATACACTGCGACAAAAAAAATCACAATCTAAAGAAAGCATGAATAGAAATTGTTAGTTGTCTTAATCATTCAGCAGAAATTGGTCAAAAAATAAAAGTTGTCACAGACAGGAACTGGAGCAGCAGGAGATGTTGTTCCAAGGCTTAGAGCAAGATGACAAAAAAAACAAACAGTACGCACTCAAGTGGAATCCCTACCCTGACACAAAAGATCAACAAGGAATGCTTGCAGGAATGATGAGTCCTGAAAGTTTTTAGCCACGTTATTGACAGCCACATGCATTCTAGCAGGATAAAAGAGACTGTAATGAGCATTCACATTTTGCAGTTGTCCCCACAGAGCCAAAAATTGCTTCCTTCAAAGGACAGTAGTTTTTTTAAGGTCTGGGAAAATGAATACTTAGCAGTGATTTCTGGCGCGTTTGCTGGAGTATCTCCAAAGCTTGAGGATACCTGAGAATCTTCAGTATAAAGGGTCTAGGGAGTTTAACCCGTCCGCGGTGAGCAGGGAGATCTATGTGCTCTCTCAATCTCAAATGGCCGCGCAAATTCTAAGTCCAGCAATTTTGGAAGGAAGATCTGTAGAAATCCATCCCTTCAACCCCAAATATTGTCCCTGAAAGACCTATTGTTCAAATCTTCCATATTCCATAAGATTGACACTGCAGATCTTAAACATTCTCTGCATTCATGGCCACTTTTACTTCCACCATCTCTACTCGCCTTCTTTATGCCTGGAAATTCAGACTTCAGAACTGCCACGTTGGATTGCATAGCAGATACGGGGGCAGCCTTACCCTTGCATAAGCTCTCTCAGAATGGATTGAAGGGAAATATCTCCTTCCTGACTCAGTGCCGTCTGAGCTGGAGATGGGGGATCTTGTTTTACTTTCTTTATACCTTGCTGGACTTGTGCCAGTAAGTCGATCCTGGAAGATTTTGGCACGGCCACAATCTCTGAAGAGTCCAATAGCACTCAGAATATCGGAGGGGGGGGGGGGTGATAATAAGGATGAAAACAGAAGATGTCCCAGGAGCAAAAGCTTTAGGCTGCCATCTTGAAAGCTTAACAGCGTCACCCTTCCCCCCCACCCCATGTCACTCCTTTTCTATCACTTCTGTTCTACTCTGACATCACATGCTTGCATGCAGACCCTGTTAAACCGCTGATTCTATACTAGAAGTGAGGGGAAGATTTAGGGACACTCTTACATATAATTCTGAGGATATTGTTCTTTGTAATTGAATCATTTTTTATGGATTTTAAATGTAATTACCTTTCCAAATCTGAGCACAAAAAATCTTCTAGAAGCTCCCATGGCTCTCAGTTATCAACAGGGAGTAAGAACATGTGTTTGGAGAAGGTGTGCATACTTTCATGCATCCTTGGGCTCCACAGAGTGTTAATTATTATGCTATAATTTGTTTCCTGCAGGTCCACTATTTTAGTATTTTTTTTGCATTGCTATTTTCAGGGTCTACAATTGTGAGGAAGAGACAATAGGGAAAGACAGGGAAACATATCACTAACTGCTTTCTAAAGACATGTCAAAAAAAAAAACCCAGCAAAGTTTAGATGCATTTTCTTTAGCAATAAAAGAAGGAAAATAAGTGTGGAGACTGAGAATAATAAAGCAGAACAGGACTGTTCATCACAGTTAGATCAGGAATCACAAGCACCAAGTTCATGTTGTGCAATAAGAGAATTCAGTACCTAAAGGGCGGATTTTAAAAGCCCTACGCGCGGCAAATCTGGGAGATGCGCACATGATTGCGACATGCACGGGTCACGCAGATTTTAAGATGCCACAGCCACGCATGTATCTCCCGATATGCTCATTGAAAACATTTTTGCAAAAAGGGGCATACCAGGGGCATGGAATGGACTGGCGGGGACAGCGCCATTAAGTCAGTGTCACACATAAGCGCACGCCGGGATACAACCACCGTGTAACTTGCTGCTGCTATGGACTGCGGGTAAGTAGTAAAACGAAAAAATCTAGGGTAGTCAGCGGGGTTTTAGGAGTCGAAGCTAGAAGGGTAAAGGGAGGCAGGTTAGGTAGGGGTTTGGGGAGTCTGTTCCTTTACTGAGGTGAACTGCAAGGGAACAGGAAAACAGGCCCTAATGCGTTGCCACGCACATCTAGTAAAATCCTCCCACTTATATCGCGCACGACAATATAAAATCTTGCATGCATGTGTGTGCAGGTAGTGGATTTTAGAACATACGCACATAGACACGTGCATATTAAAAAATCAGCACTTCCATGTGCGTGTGTGACTCTTACAATCTACCTTATAATGTACAAACGTCAGAGCTATTTAGAAGAGACCTCAGTAATGGATCAAATGCCACCAGGATAGACAATAGGGAGTAGTCCATACCAACCATTAGCTAAGGAATTTCCAAATGGTCAGTTTCCTATCAATGAAATAGGGAAAGTCAGAAGGTTTAGAGAAACTTTGTTTCATCAATTTAAGTGGGCAGAATACAACAAAATATTAAACTCTGCATTTTGTTTTTATTGTTGACTATTTTCAAATCAAAGGGTGCTAAGTGATGATGCAAGGTTTCAAGATGCATTAGTGAGAGGTGGATCCAAGTCATGGAATAGAACTTGGGAGACATCAGACTGCCGGTCACAAAGCTGCTGCAGAATGAATGCATTTCTTACATCTAGCAAAACCTAAAATGTAACTAGCACTTAACACTACAGCAAAGCAGAACACAGAAAAAATTGTCAAAATCTAAAAAGAATCTTAAATATTATTCTCCTACTTAGAAGAATGGGCATGCCATTAAGAGGGTATGATGAGGCAAGGCTCCAAAAATCAAGGCAATTTCTTTAAAATGCTACAATGGTTAAGTAAAGAATACCCAGAGCTGGTTGAACATCTAATGGGCACATTCACAAGTGCAGAGATTCAGAATGAGAGATGTAACATGATTTCAGAAAAATAGTTGAGAACATTGTTAATGAAATCAAAGAATCTGGGTGGTTTGCAATCATTTGTGATGATACACAAAGGATGTAGCACATATCAAATAGCTGTCATTGTGTGTCCATTAAGTTTCACAAGACTACTGTGAGAGGATTCTTGGATTCTAGTCTTTGCTAAAAATGGACAGTGAGTCTATGCTTCATTGTATCAAAGATATCTTCAATAAATTGGGATTATCTCTGAGCAATTTGAGGGGGCAGTGTTATGATGGGGCCTCAGATAAGAGTGGGTGCCATTCAGGGCTAGAAACTCACATCTCACAAGAAGAACGGGCAATCTATGCTCACAGATTAAATTTGGCTTTAATGGATGTGGCCAAAGCAGTGATAGAAGTGTGAAAAACACAATGGGTACTAAGAACATCCTCAAATTATTTCTGGCCTCATCTGTAAAGTCTAGAGTAGTATTTTATCAGATCTAGGATGAAGCAGTAAGGAGGACACTGAAACGTACAGATGTTTTTGAGCAGTAACCTCATCATTCAACTCTATTGTGGGAGCATTAGCGACATTGTCTGAGAGAGATTTTTACAATGGACCAGATGCAGAATCTCTGTTAAGATCAATTGCCACTTATGAATTCCATCTGTGGTTATCCATACTAAATCAGGTTTTCAAAATCACAGGAGTTTTATTACAATACCTGCAGTCAGGTTAACTCCTTCATCCAAAGTACAACAAATGCACTAAAAAGTATGCAAACAGAAGACAGGTTTGATGAATTCTGGGAAGAAACAAAAAAAACAGAAGAGCTGGACCTTCTGAAACCACAGCTTCGAATATGACGCTGACCCACTAAAAAGTGTGATAATGCTGGTAGCAGTAAATCAGAAGAACATAACCATTCATCACCAAAGGACCACCTCAGACAGCAGTGCTTTGATTTAATTGATCGACTTACATCAGATATTGAGAAAAGGTTAAATCATGGAAAACTGGATGTTCTCTCGGGGACGCAGACTCTCCTGATGTTTTCCTGATAAGAAAATTCTTAGTAATGTATTTTTCTCACCATAGATTTAGATGGTGACAGGTTATCAGCAGAGCTAACAGTTTTCCATGGTATAATAACCAGGGAAAATTCGTGAAAAAGAAGTGTTACCTCCAATCTGAATTGTTTCTTTAATCTAAACGGTCGAGATAATTTTCCAGATATAGGCAAGCTATTTCAACTATATTTCACAATTCCTGTTACTCCTTGCTTGCAGAAAGGAGTTTATTTTGCTTAAGGAGAGTGAAAGCATGGCTTAGAAACAGCTTGAACTAAGAACAGTTATCCTGTCTCAGTGTTATAGCTATTGAACAAGAACAGGCAAAAATGTTTTACTAAGACTGGATTGGACAAATTGCCTGCATCTTTTGAGAATCATAAATAACGTTGGTTACCTTTGAAAGATACAGAAAACCTGTGAGGGCAAGGAATAAAGTAATTAGACACTATTCCTTTTTAATATCTAAATTAATGATCGACCAGTTCTGAACACATGCAGCCTTACTTCCACTTGTAATATAGCAGGACATAAGAATATAAGAATGTAAGACTTGCCATATAGGATCAGACCAAAAGTCCATCAAGCCCATTGGCCAATCCAAGTCACAAGTATCTTGCAGGATTCCAAGGGGTAGATATCCCACAGATAAGCAGTGAATTTCTGCAGCTCCACCTTAATAATGGTTTATGGACTTTTCCTCCAGGAACTTTTCCAAACCGTTTTTAAAAGTAGCTACACAAATAGCTTTCACCACATCCTCTGGCAATGAATTTCAGAGCTTAAATATGCATTGAATAAAAAATTATTTGCTCTTATTATTTTTAAATTATCTCAGCTAGTAACTTTGTGTGTCCCCTAGACTTTGTACTCGTTGAAAGAGTAAATAACCAATTAACGTTTACTCATTCTACTCCACTTATTTTTTTTTATAGACCTCTATCATACTTCCCCCTCAGCTGTTTCTTCTACAAGCTGAAGAGTCCTAACTTCTTTATTCTTTCCTCATAGAGGAATTGTTCCATCCCCTTTATCATCTTGGTTGCCCTTCTTGGTACCTTTTCTAATTCTGCCATATCTTTTTCGAGATGTGGTGATCAGAAATGCACACAATACTCAAGATAAGGTCGCACCATGGAGCGATACAAAGACATTCTGTAGTCTCTGTTAGTAGACATAATGGGGTAGAGGTAAGACAGAAAATCAGCTATGGGGGAGTGATCATTCCTTTTGTTCAAGAGACCTTAATTTAGGGGTGGTTTTAGGTTCAAGATTAATGTTGAAATCGCAAATTCAAATGGTGGCAAGAGCTGGTGAACCAGTTAAGACTGGTTTGCCAGTTTATTATTAGTAACTGATTTCCAGACCATAGTTCAACCTTTGGTTATTATTAAAATAGATTATTGTAATTCCCTTTATATAGGGTTGCCTCAAAAAATTTGAGGAGTATTATATTTATATATTTTTATTTATTATATTTACTTCTTTTTACTATACCGATGTTCAAGATGAAGATTCTTATCACACCGGTTTACATCTAACAGAACCTTGGGAAAGTTACAAAATAACAAGTATCATCGAACCAAATCTGGGAAAAAAGTTACATATAAAATTATAAATAAAAAGTGTATAAAATAAATAAATCCACAAATAAGTAAAATGTATAAAATAACGTATAACAAGGGTTAATTAAGATAACTGCGGTAACCTCGAAGAGGATATAGATAACTTCGAATTGGAACTAAAGGCAGGAAGAGGCTGTCAGGGGGAGGAACTATGCGAGGTGGGGGGAGATAAAGTCACTAAGGATTGGGTGAGGGAAAGAAGTTAAGCGTTATTACAGCAAGTTTTGAATGATGACTGCATCAGGAGTCCGTATTTGTGTCGCAGGAGATTAAGGAAAGGCTTGTATGAATAACCAGGTCTTCAATTTCTTTCTGAAGGTAAGCAGGCATTGTTCCTGGCGTAACTCTGGGGGTACAGTTAGTTCATTATGGGGCAGTTCAGGTGATCACGGAAATTTCTTATTATGAGCATCTAGCACCAGTTTTACAATATCTACATTGGTTGACAGTGGCTGATAGAATAAAATTCAAAATGTTAGTATTACTATTTAAAGCAGTGCATATAGAGGATTACCCACCATCACAGATGATACAGCCCTATGTTAATGCTCGACCCTTGTGTTCAGCAAATCAAAATTTATTGAGAGAACCAAGTTTTAAAAAGTATGTTTATCAAGAAACCCAAGATAGGGCTTTTTCAATAATAGGACCAAAGATATGGAATTCAATCAGTCAAGAATTAAGGAAGGAAGTGAAATTTTTTAGAAAACATTTAAAAAGCACCTTTTAAACAGGCCTTTATCAAGTAATTTTACTGTAATTATATATTTTACTTTTAATTTGTGAAGTATTTTGAAATTGTGTTTGTTTATTGTGTTCGTCACACAGATCTCCAAGTGTGGATGTTGCGGGTTATAAATGTACCAAACAAATAAATACATTTTGCTGGCATTTACTATAGGGGCAAATTTTAAAGTGAAGTGCAGGGCCTACAATCTAATTTTCAGAGGGAAATTCCCCGTGGAGATTCAGGCTGGTGGGGGAATGTAGGTTCTTCGCATCGTTTGCATGGAGTGGGTGAAATGTTGACATTGCTGCTGCCCGTGCTGTACCTGTCTGGTGATGGACAGGTGTGTGAAGGAAAGCTGCCGGACTGCTGCCCATGCTGTGCCCATTCTGTGGAAACACGAAGGAATATGATTTCCAATAGCATCAACCCAGAACTTTAAAACCAGAGTAAAGGTGTCACAAAGCTACCCCTCACAATCTCATCAGACGCTGAGTATGAGAGGAGGGAGAGCAGGAATGGAGAAGACGTGTGGCCCTCCCCATCTGGAGGTGTCCTTAGTTTAACACAATTCATGAGCCCTTTTGTCTCAGAGACCTTCGAAGTCTCTGACTGCTAAGAGGGATGGTCTCTGCTTCCCGTCCTAAGAAAGTGGCTGAGGTCTTCAGGGAACTTGTGTCTTGGCATCCACGGAAGAGACCACCGAGGTACTTTCCTGCTTCTCAGCTGTCCATGGAGATTGTTTCAGATTGAGTAAAGAGTGGAATTTCCTAGCTGGAAAAAGGCACCTTAGAGTTTGGCTGAGGAAGTGTCAGCAAAGTCTGATCTTGTCTCTTTCAAAAGAGGAATGTCCAGTTTTAATTCACTGGAATCCGGGATCTAGGAAATGCTCAGGAGGGGTTTTCTCACCCAAGAGTCCCTACTGCTGAAATGTAAGCTGTACACTACTGCCTGAAACTGTAATTCCTTGAAACTTTATTGTTCTCTATCAAATGTGCACTAAACATAAGTGTACTTTCTGGTTTGGGGTTTTTTTGTTTTTTGTTTTTTTTTATTACCTGAAATCAAGATTTTGCAAGTCAAGAATTTTATTTTGAACAGCACTTACAGTGGTAGCATGTGTTTTTAGGACTGAACTGATCCAGAGGACCTCCAGAAAACTCTTAAATTGAAAGTCTCGTTCTTTCCCTCTGGCATGGGAGCTGCCGTGGCCCATGATCTCCCACGTGACCGCCTATTACCGGGGAGAAGCTGGGGCAGGGTCTACATCAGCGCTGATTTCAATAGAATATATGTCCATGGCAGGCACATAGGGCCTGAGAAGCACAATGCTATTTGTTTGAGAATGACGACGTCTGTAGGGAAAGATTGTGTTCTAAATCCTTGACATGAAATAAAATGATTGGGCCTGCATACCTTACACCTACTCTGATGCAAATTCAGAGATGCATTAAAATCTGCGTGAGGATTTCAAAATGGAAGCTCCATGCATGCTTTCCCTCCTCTGAACTAACCCTGCCTCTTTTTCCCTGCAGTCAGTGTGTCTTATACTCCCTCCCATGCCATTGTCTGTGAGCTCTGTCTCTGGAGCATCCTAAGACAGTTAAGGAGCAGATTTCCAAAAAGAGAATCAAATGAGTCTTGTCCCTGAATTAGAATGGCTTGCTACTGACAGCCTCTTTTTTCCCCCGCCACTCTTCACCAACTATCTCCTTAAATGTTGGGTGTACGGTGAATCCGAAGGGCTCATTGTCGTCCAGGGGATTTCATACTTGAAGTCTTCAGATTGCCTTGGAGTTTACTGGCCGAAGTGTTGCTTATGATGCATGCAAGCCCTGTGCATTCCTGCCCTTTAGAAATTACTAGATACTACAGTCGTATCCATCCACAACATCTGCAGAAAATTAGTTTTCTGTTTCTAAATAATGATGCCATTTGGCAGCCTGAACTATTATGTCATTTTTTAATCCTGTGTCAGATTTTAAAACAAAACCTTTCCCTGCAGACATATAGTTTTGAACTCTGTAGAATTAATCAGACTCAAACAAGATTGTGTTTTAAAAGAATGCCATCCTTATAAAGTGTTTTGACTCTTTTGGCTTTGTAAGGTTGACATTCTATTACGCTTTATCCCCTGATGCAGGCAGTTTGTTGAAACATCATGGTGTTGGGGCTGTCACTTCTTGTGTGGTGACACATTGAGGTGTATGCTTTATACATATATTTGCAGACAGTGTAGCGACAACTTTTAAGATAAGAGGTGATTTTGGGTCTTTAAAATAGGGAGTTGTAGGGATGTGCAGAAGGAAAAAATTTGTTTCATTTTTCATTTCGCCAGGACCCAAATACGTTTCATTAGTTTCACAGGGGGGAAAAATCGATTCGTTTATTAGTTTCATTCATTTTTCGCTTCCCATTAAAGTCAATGGGGGAAGTATTTGCAGCCAATTTTTGGCTACAGAATTAGGGTTTTCTCATCAATTCTGATGAAACTTCTGGGGAACAATCAACAGAATGAGAAAAGAGCTCCAAGGTACTTAGACTGTGGCAAAGTGGCAACAAAGTGGCATGAATAGCCTAAGGCACTGTAAAGGGTCAAAGGGGTACCAGGAGTGGCAAGAATGCTTTAACAGAGGTGCAAAGCAGCAGCAAGAGTGTCAAAAACACACTACAGCTTCAAAAGAGAGAACCGATAACAGTTGAATGAACCCTTGAAGGCAGCACAACAGGAAAAGTGGCAAGACAAGTGGTATCAACATCCTACAGCACAATGAAGGGGGAACATAGCAAGCAGAAAGAGTGTCATAAAAAACCACAAGGCGCCGATAAAGGGACAAAGCAGCAGAAAGAGTAGCACCAACACATTGAGGAACCAAGATAGTGGCAAGAACACCACAGGGAGTAGAATGAGTCATCTGGTGTATGGCAGCAAGGCAGAGTGGCAGAAAGTTGATAGGGGCAAGACAGGGTGGCAGAGGTGAGGTACCTTTGTGCAGGAAAGGGCTCCCTAGAATGGGTTTGTCCCTAGAGGTGGTGGTTCTGTTGGCATCTAGTGAGCTCTCGCTGGTCTTTTAAAATCTGGTGGACGTAGCAGATATACAAACAAGAATTTTGAAGGCTGAGGCAGAGGAGGTTTCCATATCAACAGCAGTTCTAGTTCAACATGGGTCAGCAGGTACTAAGAGATAGGCTGGCTACACCCAGGGAGAGCTCCCTTTCCTTTGCGCAGGAAAGGGCTCCCTAGAATGGGTTGTTGGCCCCTAGAGTGGAGCACGAGCCTTCAAAGTGTGGCGAGTCGACGTGGAGGAGGTTTCCATGTGAACAGCGGTTCTGGTTCAACATGGGTCGGCGGGTACTAAGAGATAGGCTGGCTACACCCGGGGAGAGTTCCCTTTCCTTTGTGCAGGAAAGGGCTCCCTGGAATGGATTGGCCCCAAAAGTGTGGTGGTTCCGTTGACGTCTAGTGAATACCCAGAAGCTATTAACTGCTTATGCACTTCAGCTGATGACAAAGGAACTTGAAGAGCTCTCAGAAATAAGAAAACTGCTGCTAGTCAAGTCCAAATCTACAATATCAACCTATGTTGACTTTGTATCCTACACAGTGCCTCTGTAAACTATGGGAACACAGAGGATGAACTAGAGTGCAACTACCACCAGTTTTCTATAGTACTAGAAACATTAATGTTGGCACCTAAGAAAGATTTAGGGAAAATGGCCCATATTATGAATGTCATGAAAACTATTGAGCATATGAACTGTGCAAGCTCCAAACAAACATCTTAAGTCAGCTTTTTATGTTCTTACATTCCAAATGTTGCAAAACAAGAAAAAGAATATTCTGTAAAAAAGTGATGCACAAATACATGAAACTGAAATTAAAAATACTAGAACTCAGACAGGCACAGCGTTTGAGGTCAGGCCCTTGTAGTGACGTAAGGGCTAGATGGGCAGGCACAGCGTTTGAGGTCAGGCCCTTGTAGTGACATAAGGGCTGGACAGTGGACAGACAGGTACACAGCTATACTAACTGCACTAACCACATCCTCTGGCAACAAATTCCAGAGTTTAATTGTGCGTTGAGTAAAAAAGAACTTTCTCCGATTAGTTTTAAATGTGCCCAATGCTAACTTCATGGAGTGCCCCCTAGTCTTTCTACTATCCGAAAGAGTAAATAACTGATTCACATCTACCCGTTCTAGATCTCTCATGATTTTAAACATCTTTCTCATATCCCCCCTAAGCCGTCTCTTTACCAAGCTGAAAAGTCCTAACCTCTTTAGTCTTTTCTCATAGGGGAGTTGTTCCATTCCCCTTATCATTTTGGTAGCCCTTCTCTGTAGCTTCTCCATCGCAATAATATCTTTTTTGAGATGCGGCGAACAGAATTGTACACAGCATTCAAGGTGCGGTCTCACCATGGAGCGATACAGAGATATTATGACATTTTTCGTTTTATTCACCATTCCCTTTCTAATAATTCCCAACATTCTGTTTGCTATTTTGACTGCCACAGCACACTGAACTGACCATTTCAACGTGTTATCCACTATGACACCTAGATCTCTTTCTTGGGTGGTAGCACCTAATATGGAACCAACATTGTGTAAATATAGCATGGGTTATTTTTCCCTATATGCATCACCTTGCACTTATCCACATTAAATTTCATCTGCCATTTGGATGCCCAATTTTCCAGTCTCACAAGGTCTTCCTGCAATTTATCACAATCTGCTTGTGATTTAACTACTCTGAACAATTTTGTGTCATCTGCAAATTTGATTCTCTCACTCGTCGTATTTCTTTCCAGATCATTTATAAATATATTGAAAAATAAACAGATTCCTGAGGCACTCCACTGCCCACTCCCTTCCACTGAGAAAATTGTCCATTTAATCCTCTCTGTTTCCTGTCTTATAGCCAGTTTGCAATCCACGAAAGGACATCGCCACCTATCCCATGACTTTTTACTTTTCCTAGAAGCCTCTCATGAGGAACTTTGTCAAACGCCTTCTGAAAATCTAAGTATACTATATCTAACGGTTCACCTTTATCCACGTGTTTATTAACTCCTTCAAAAAAGTGAATCAGATTTGTGAGGCAAGACTTGCCCTGGGTAAAGCCATGCTGACTTTGTTCCATTAAACCATGTCTTTCTATATGTTCTGTGATTTTGATGTTTAGAACACTTTCCACTATTTTTCCTGGCACTGAAGTCAGGCTTAACTGGTCTGTAGTTTCCCAGATCGCCCCTGGAGCCCTTTTTAAATATTGGGGTTACATTTGCTATCGTCCAGTCTTCAAGTACAATGCCTGAGGATTCCTGTCTCGCTGGTGTAGCTGCCAGCCTGCCAGCATCTGTCTGATGCATGCTATAATATTGGCTGAGGTATGGGCCTCGTCAGTCAGGTGGGTGTGCAGTAAAGCCCAACTCCACCCTGATACTTGTTCACTAATAGATCTGCTGCCTGCCTCTGCCTCAGCCAGGTCCCACCAGTGTGCTGTCAGGGAGAGGTAAGAATGTGCAGCACTCACGGTGGTCCAGATATCGCAGGTGAAATGCACACTCCCCTCTGCCTTAGCTAGCAGTGCTTGGATGCGACTGTGACACTGTTTTTACAGGCTGGGGATGACCTTTCTGCTAAATATGGTTCTGGAGGGGACTTTTTAATTTGGAACTAAGACCTTCAGCAAATGCTTGAAACCCACATTCTCCACTACCTGCAAGGGCTGGTCATCAAGGGCAATCATTTCCCCAATACTCCTGGTTACAACTTTTGAGGCTTCCTGTCTCCTTCCCCGGGATAGCGTTACCGAACACCACCCCATTTCCTCCACAGTGGGTTGTAGCTTCTGACACATGGCAGGGGACTGCTGGCCTGCCACCTGACTGCTAGAAGGGGCTGAGGGCGGGGGTGACTCTGCTCCTTTTCAACCACTTTATGCTGCCTGGAAAAAGGGGTCCCCTGACTGGTACTGCCACCATCCCCAGATGGCAGTACTGTTGGGTGTTGCTTCTGCATATGATGCACCATGCCAAAATTAGTTAAATGTTCCATTTGCTTGCCTCTGCTAATAGCCCTGGCACAGTAATTACACTGAGCAAAATGCGGGTCCTCCGTCACTTTAAAGTGGCTCCAGATCACAGATTTATTTCGTGATCCCTTCTCTATAGCCTTCGGGGTGGATGCTGGCACTGGAGTTGAAGTAGTGGGTGCACCTTGAGAAGCAATGACAAGGGCATCAGTCACACTCTGTGCCTGCGCTGACTGCTCTTCCTCCTCATCATCATCAGTTTCATCTCTCCCCTGCAGCACTGAAGTGGAGGCTAAGACAGAACTAACTAATCTTCCTAAACCTTCTTCAACTATTACTTCTTCCATTTCTGATGATGAGAATCGCACACAAGATGAGTCTTCATCAGAATCAGAAGCAACCAGTGTCTGCGCTACATTTTCAGCGCTAACTAGAGTCTGCTGTCACACTGCTGCTTTTGGGTCTCACCCTTTTATCTTGCATGACTCAGCCTCCCCTTCCCTCACCTCCAAAACAACAGGGTCAGAAACAGGTAGTGGTGGTACATCATCTTTAAATTTCATTTTTTTCCAAATGGAACTACCTGCCCCTCCAGAGATTTTAGAATGGAACAGCTCCCTTTTTAACTTTAATGGGGGACTGGCACTGCCTTTTGAAGTGCCTCCTCTGCCAGTCCCAATCATTCGACCAAGTCTAGCTTTCCCTGACATCATTGATTTAATCTCACTGCCTACTAGGGATTTCAATTAAAAGAATTATTTCTTTATTGGTGACTGAACACCTCTGTAGCAATTATGTGAGTGTGGAACACTACACACACAGAAAAGACTGGAAGCCTGAGCAAGCCCAATTCCTACAGTGATGTTTCTTGTTTGAAAATACCAACTCCCAGACAGCCACTGCAACTCTCACACTATCTCCCACCCACCCCTGCCTGCAACCTACCCCAGGGGGTAAGATCCACAGCAAAATGCCACTGCTGGCAGCTTGTCTCATTGGGAGAGACAGTCTGAGTTCAATAAAATAAGTGCAGTCAAAAAAAAGCCTGGCTGGCACAGCAACAGAAACGAACAAATATATTTTTCAATGGAAAATTCTATCAAAGTAGCTAGCAATTGAATACAGATTTGAGACACTCAGACTAGCTCTGAGTAAAGCCACCTCCTCAGACAACACCCGAAAAGAAAGTGCGTGGCATGCCGCGTGCTTAAGGTATAAATAGTACAGCGTCATCATGAACAGAATCACAGAGCACTGAGTGAGAACGGCGATTGGCTGCATTAAAAAAAATACTTAGCTCTGATAGGTTGCATTCTCATCTCCTTGCCAACCTGTCTGACCCACTCTATGACAGGGCTGTGAGATCACTTATGACTCACAGGAAAGGGCTGGTTTTTGCCTTGGATTCTCCCACATGGCCTTCTCCTATTTCAAACGGCCACTAAGAAATCACTGCGAACCAAAAGAATGAAACTAATATGGTATGTTTCATTTGTGGGGGATCGCCATGCGTTTCGTGAACCCACGAATCAAACGAACAGGGACTTATGCGTTGCGGATTGCACATTCGTTCAAAACGCAAAATTAAAATTAAAAATTGTTAAGGTGGTAAATGATTATATCCCAGTGCCTTTTATGAGTTAACTTGAAGCTCATTGTGAGGCAAGAGACTGTAGATTCTAATTTAGGCACAGTTATTTCACTGATACCACTCTTGACATTGATATCTTTAGTATTTATTTCAATTTATGGATTCCTTAACCCAGGCCATGACATGTGGAAAAGTGTCCGGGCCATAACTAACAAGCAAACTTCTATAGGTGTGCTGCATTTCCACATTAATTTCTTCTAGAATTCCCCCCCAAAAGCATGATAGACAGACACAGAAACAGACATTTGTGAATTCTGGGGACAATCTTCAAAGGGATTTCTGCAGGTAAAGAGGTGTTTACTGCCTTTGAAAAACCTGCTCTCCCCCAGCAGGACGGGGGAAGTACAGCGTGCATACTTTTCCCTTCAGAGAAAACAGAGCGATGCCGAGAGCAGGGCAATGCTGGGGCCATCCTAGCGAAATATGCGTGAGGAGTTTATTTTTTATTCTTTGCATTTACTTCCCAATGGGGCGTTTGCACCTACAAAACTTGCAGGTACCTTTATCCCCAGCTGGGGAAGGGATTTTTAAATGGAACTGGGCAGGTAATTTCCCTTTCAAAACGCAGGACTAAAATAGCCATGAAAAGGCCCTCCCCCTATAACACAAGATAACAAGTGCATCTGATTGTCTGATCCCCGTGTCTTGATGTATACATTGATACTTGACAAACATCCTGGGTCGGTGCTGCAATACAGGAAACCTGTGTTCTGGGCTGGCTGGACTCAGGTGCCTCGTGGCTTATTTTTTGCTCATTCTATTCTGACCCAAGGAAAAGATTATTAGCAGGTCAAATGTATTAAGTTAGTCCAATAAAAAGGTATCACTTGATATATTTTTCATTTTTGTTAACTTTTACACTGTTTTATTTTATGTTACCTTCCTGTTTCCGTTTTTTATGTATGTGCTAAATTATACCCCTTCAGGATGCGGGCTATAAATCTTTTAAATAATGCATTTCCTCGGCATAGTAATGCTAGTGAGGAGACGTCCCCTTTCAGCGTTCTACAAACAAGGGAAGCCAGAGCCAGTGTCACCTGGGAAGACCATCTGGGTGGGTAGGTAGGGCTATATAACAAGGTTAGGGAAAACGTGGGGAAGAGATAAATAATCTCTCCTCCGTGCTTCGGGTGCTCACTATCAGGTCGATACAGTAACGTTGAGTTAAAGATTCTCGGTCTGTAACGTGCTGGGAGCGCACAATACAGACGAGTAAGGCCATCCAGCGATACAGTCTCCAGTTTCACGCGTCCTTAGCGCTTCCTAAACCCTTTCCTAAACCCTTTCCGCACCCAGCATGTAAATGAACGAAAAAGCTGTATAATGAAGGAATTAGCTATTCCCCTGCGATACTGTAACGGGCGCTGATATTATCTCCTCCGTAACCCGCTGTTCTGCCGCGGCCTTAACCTGCTAGTTTACCGCCTCCCCCTAGTAGGAGTTAGTGTAGTGTAGTGTAGTGTAAAAACAGGGCCGGCGGAAGCACTAGGCGAACTAGGTGGTCGCCTAGGGCGCCAGCTTCCCGGGGGCGGCACTGCCCCGGTAAAATTAAGAGAGCCGCCGCCCCCCCCCCCCCGATAAAAATAAAACAGCCGCTGCCGGCAGCCCGCCCCAAAAGACCCATCTGACCTCCCCCAGCGGTTCGCGTGGCTCCCGGTCCCTCCCGCTGCTCTTTCTTCCCTGCTGCCGTTGCCGCCGGGCTATCAGCACGTTCAAGCCCAGCGGGAACGGCAGCGGTGCAAAAAAAAAAAAAAAAAAAGCTGTTGCATCCGCGGCTGGTCTTCTTCCCGCCCCCCCCCCCCCCTTTGAACCGGAACAGGAAGTGATGCGCAGGAAGAAAGAGAAGTGCTGCGTGAAAAAATAGCGGCGACAGCAGCATCGGCCCCCGAGCAACTGAAGCAGCCGGTAATCGGGAAAGGAGAGAGCAGCACGAGCCTCCTGCGGCTGATGGGATTCTTCCTTCTTGGCCTGCAGGGGCTGGAGGAGGAGGAGCAGCTACCGTTTGTGCTGGGGGGGGGGGGGGGAGGAAGTGAGTGAGAGAAAGAGGGAGAAGCAGCCAGCCTGCCTGCCTGCCTGCCTGCGTGTGATTGAGAGTCTGTGTGTAAGTGAGAGAATGTATTTGATGGAGAGCATGTGTGTGTGATTGAAACTGGTCAGAGAGCTGATGTATGTGTATATGTGAGAGACAATGAAAGTGACTGCTCAAGGAGATGACTGATGTGTGAGATGTGTGTGTGTGTGTGTGTGAAAGAGAGAAAAAGCATGGAAGTGAGAACTCTGGGTATGTGTGTGAGAAAGAAAGTGATTATGAGAGTGAGAAGCCCATATATGTAAGTGGAACACAGGAGTGGGAAGCCTGTGTGTGTATGGCATGAGAGAAACTGTTCAGGAAGGTGACTGGTGTGTGTGTGCCAAAGACTGTTTGGGAGATGATTGGTGTGTGAGAGACAGAAACTGGTCATGGGGGCATGACTGATATGGTGTGTGTGTGTGAGAGACATGGGCATTAAGGAAGAGGACCATGAGTATAGAGCTTAGCCACTACTGCTGCTTCTGGTGTGTGCTACAGCCTGCATGGAAGAGGAGTAAGAGAGCTGCTGGAGGGGGTAAGTAAAGATGGCTTTTTAAGTTTATTTTTCTTGATTGACTGCCATTTTAATTATTTAATATTATGTGATGTGTCTGCTTTTTTTGTTTGAGCAACAAGTATAGCTTTGGTTTATGTTTAATTTATTTTTATTTATTTATTTATAAAAGAGTTTCTATACCGTCGATAAGACAAATCATCTCAATGGTTTACATGGCATAAAAATGTCAAATAAGTGTTCTGTTATAAATACAGACTTCGTTATTTTCATTAATGCACAATGTAAGTTAATTGTGTGTGTGTGTGGGGGGGGGGGGGGGCGGCATAGCTGACGTTTCGCCTAGGGTGCCTAATACCCTTGCACCGGCCCTGTGTAAAAACATTGCTTACCCGCCCTGGTCCGTCCGGTCTCCTGCAGCCCCGTCCGGTCCCCTCCTCCCGAAGCAAAAAAAAAAAACAAACGAAAAAGTAGCAAGGCTCGGGCCTGCTATGGTAAGTGTAAAAAGTGTAAAAAGTGTTAAAAACAAAAAACCTGTGTGTTATATAAAAAAATAAAACAATTTTAAATACCTGTCAGAGGGCCGTGGGTCCAGGCGGCTGGTGGGTGGCGGGCAGCCATCAGCGGCATCCGGTAGTCCCTTCTCCCTTCCTCCCTCCCCTGCCTGGATGAGCGCCAAAATCGCACGGGCGGGTCGGCAGCGGAGGGGGGGGGGGGGCGGCAGCAGGATCCGGGAGCGGCGGGTAGGCGGCAGCGGGGTCCGGGGGGGCAGCGGCAGCGGGGTCCGGGGGGCAGCGGCAGCAGGATCCAGGGGCGGCAGCGAGATCCGGGGAGCGAGTAGTGGCAGCGTATTAGATCGGGCAGGCAGGTAGGTGGCAAAATAAAGATGGCCACCTGCACGGGAAAATCGTGCAATTGGCCGCTGAAGACGTGACGTCACGACGTTTGGCGTCACGGGGTGTGACGTCACGTCTTCAGCGGCCAATTGCACGATTTTCCCGTGCAGGCGGCCATCTTTATTTTGCCACCTACCTGCCTGCCCGATCGAACACGCTGCCGCTACTCGCTCCCCGGATCTCGCTGCCACCCCTGGATCCTGCTGCCGCTGCCCCCCCGGACCCCGCTGCTGCCTACCCGCCGCTCCCGGATCCTGCTGCCGCCCCCCCCCCCCGCTGCCGCCCCACCCGTGCGATTTTGGCGCTCATCCAAGCAGGGGAGGGAGGGAGGAAGGGAGAAGGGACTACCGGATGCCGCTGATGGCTGCCCGCCGCCCACCGGCCGCCTAGACCCACGGCCCTCCGACAGGTATTTAAAATTGTTTTATTTTTTTTATATAACACACAGGTTTTTTGTTTTTTACACTTTTTTACACTTCCTGGTGCCTGTCATTTCAAATGTCATTTGAAATGACAGGCACCAGCGCACCCAGGTTACTGTATAGGCGCTGTTACAGCGCCTATACAGTAAAATGGGTTGCGCGGGCATAACCCTTCCCTAACGCTTTACAGCCGCGGCATGCATTTGCATGCGATTAGAGGAGAGTATCGGGGAGTTAGTGAAGAGAACTGTGCGTGCGGGGAGGAAGGGTGCGCCTGACACTGCTGCACTGTTTTTACCGCGGCCTTACTGTATCGAGCCGTATATATGCTGCTTGTAGAGGGGAAAGACCTCACGTTTACTTTGTCCAGCCTCTTTGCTGCCAAGGTGAACAGAATCCAAAAGATTTTTCCATAGGGGAGTCTGCATCCTCCATCATAAATCAGACTGATCCCTGACTACAGGGCTTCTGTTTGATCTCAAACAGAATAGTTCCAGATTTATACAAAAGCGTTTATTGCAGGAAAGGGAGATGCGAACAGAGACACACAGGGAGAAATGGAGAGAGGGGGAAGGACACAATGTACAGACAGAGTGAAAGCGTGAGCAGTGCTGTGTCACAGGAAGACAAAGGGTACATAGTTCAGCAGAAAAATACTGGGAGGTGGGGATTTATAGACAAAATTACATGTTCCATATGGAGCTAATGTTTTCCAGATTGTGCACACATGCCCATGCGGATCAAAAAAAAATACTTGTCTCTGATTCTTCTGCCTAACATCTAAGAGATCCATATTCAGCACTACTCAGCTGAATAAACTTGGACATCCAGCTAAGTGATGCGGTGAGTGGCCACCACTTAGCTGACTAACTATTGAACTGGCTAAACAGCCAGCTAACTGGTGGGTGGGATGGGAGGTCCAGAGTGGAGCTACTTATCTGACTAACCAACGGGCTGATACAGTAAAAAACACGGGAAAGCAGGCGAGTGCCTGCTCTCCCAGCGTGCGCACAGCACACTCTCCTGTGTGCATGATACAGTAAATACATTTATTTAAATTAGGCCCGGCGGTAAAAAGAGGCGCTAGGGACGCGCTAGTGTCCCTAGCGCACTTTTTGGACCGTAGCGGCGGCTGTCAGAGGGTTTGACAGCAGACGCTCAATTTTGCCGGCGTCGGTTCTCGAGCCTGCTGACAGCCACGGGTTCGGAAACCGGACGCCGGCAAAATTGAGCGTCTGGTTTTCAACCCGCAAGCCGTGGGCCTATTTCAATTATTATTATTTTTTTTTAATTTTTTAAACTTTCGGGACCTCCGACTTAATATCGCCATGATATTAAGTCAGAGGGTGCACAGAAAAGCAGTTTCCCGGTGCCCGGAGAAATTAGCGCCTACCTTTGGGTAGGTGCTAATTTCTGAAAGTAAAATATGTGGCTTGGCTGCACATTTTACTTACTGAATCGCGCGGGAATACCTAATAGGGCCATCAACATGCATTTGCATGTTGCGGGCGCTTTTAGGTTCAGGGGGGTTGGACACGCATTTTGGACGCGCTATTACCCCTTACTGAATAAGGGGTAAAGCTAGCGCGTCAAAAACATGCATCCAAATGCCGGCTAACAGTGCCTGAATTCCTGCTTCTCCCCTATCACCCCTGGAGAGGGTGACAGCTACGTCCCCTTCCTTTCAGTGTGACATTGGAGAAGCCCCAGACCAAATGTAGTCAGGGTTTTATAACCTTCACCCAACCCCAAACTCATAGGGGCTGTACCAAATTATCTGTCAAAAAGTGTAAGTAACACCCTCTGACCAAAAGATAACCTTCAGTCACTGGAGCCTTCTCTGCTCCATTAACTCAACTCTGTAGGATTTCCCTTGGGAGGAAAATCACCACCTTAACACAACACATTCTCATTATATTAACTTTGTACACTTTCTGGAGCACAAAGATGTTATATAAATAATAGGCAGGTAGTGGCCCTCCCCACACCCCATTTTCCAAAATGGCACCGAACAGATCTTGCCCCTGCCACGTGAAGGGACAAGGCCCGGGGTCTGGACCAAGGCCATGTGACCTGGGTGACATGTAAACTCTCCTCTCCTGATAAGACACTTCCCATTGGGTGTGCCTGCAGACATCGTAACTCCCTTTTCTGACATCATCTGACATCATCCATTAGTGTTTAGGTAATTTTGCTTCGCATTGCATACTACAAACTGAGCAGAAACGTCTCACCTCTTCCAGCTTGTCCACCCTGCCGATGATCTTGGTGGTGACGGCGTGCAGTTTTAAGAGGTCCAGGCCATAGAAGGCTCCTTCCAGCAGCTCTATGATGGACGAGAGCTGCAAAAGGAGAAGTCAGCACTGCTGAATGAAATAGAAATTGATCTCCAGGGGCACTGAGCTTGGTAACGCTGTTGTTGGGCGAGTGATACCGGCAGAACATTTTCCCTCTTGTGCAGATCAAGTATAAAAAAACAGAGAAAAGGAATGTATCCTTCCAGAACGTAATACCGCACACACTGCCAGAATCCTATAATTCTCTTTATTATTCTTTTGTACTTTTAATTCTTTTAGTTATCACCTGGAGGGGACGGGGAATTTTCAGAACTGCGAGTAGCTGCAAAGTCTGCAGGTTTGTACTCGTTCTCAAAAGGGGAATTACGCGTGCACTTTCTATTTCAAAATTTCCCAGGGAAAACCCATCTGCAGAGCTTCGCACGTGACTTTTCTGCAGGTGCTTTTCCTCTGAGGAAGAAGATGCGTAGTTTTGACTATTATCCATTGTTGCCTTCACCAGCTGCAGCCATGCTCTGAACCTGCCCAGGTTTCCCCACAGGTAAAAGGACAAGCGTTGTTGATTCCTGTGGCATTTTTAGCCATCTACACTGAGGGCACTTTGCAGTGGGTCTATTTATCTGCGTACCTGGCTTTTGAAAATTGCCCATTAAGGAAGGGTAATTTTCAAACTGCCCACATTATTGCAAAGTGCATGGTTACTTTTCACCTGCGGTCTTTGCACCAGTTTTTAAAGAAAACGTATGAGTGGATTTTTATTTGAAAAATGGCCTCCTGGGAAAGTTCCCGCAGAGATTTTCACCTGTGTTTTCTGCAGATACTTTTTCTGACCAAAGCTACATGCAAAGTTTTGAAAATCCAAAACTGTGTGCCTGGTTTTCTCCCCCAGCCTAATCCCATCTCCGGGAATGCTTGCACTAGAGCATGGGTTGTGGATCTATGTGCACAGGTGGGCAGTGCTCAGACACCTGATGTACGCAGTAAACTACCTTTACCTGTGCGAATCCCTTTCAAAATTTCTCTCTGTGGGGGCAATTTTCAAAACTATGCAGCCAGGTGCTTTCCGGTTGCTTTTCCCCATGAACTTTGCCTCAATTCTCAAAATTGTCTAGGGAAAAAGTACCCAGAGACATTTGCATCTGCTCTCTCTGGATATTCTTTCCCTGAAAAGCAACACACAATGGGGTGAATTTTCAAAACATTACACATGTAAAAATTAGCCCCTACTCATGTGTTCTGCATTTTAAAAAAGTTGAGAATATGCACTTTTCACTTTTGTGCACATATATGCAAATAAAAAAGGGGTGGTCAAGGGCAGCGTTTCCCTCCCCTCCCCCTGGCGGCACAGCGTTTCCCTCCCCTCCCCCTGGCGGCACAGCGTTTCCCTCCTCTCCCTCGGCGTTTCCCAACCCCTCTAGCCAGTCGGGTTTTCAAGATTTCCACCCTGAATATGCATGAGATTAATTTGCATATCTGGAATCTTCAATGTATGCAAAGCTATCTCATGCATATTCATTATGGATATCTGAAAACCCAGCTGCCTAGGCGTGCCTGCAGGAGAAGGTTGGGAAACGGTGGACTAGGGGCACTCCCGGGAGGGGTTAACTTACAGGTGTAAGTTGCTATTTTAAGAGACATTTATGCACATACATTTGGCACCTGATAATTTCTGGTGTAAGTGCATTTATTATATAGAACTGACTGGGTAGGAGGTTTGGGTGAACTGGGGGCATTCAGGCTGAAGAACCAAGAAGTTTTTGATGACCTGGAGAAGGACCGGGCAAACTTATGGAAACACTGGTAATTTCCTTGACGCGTCCATGTTTTAAAATTGGCCAGTTCACACAAGTAAATCCCACTTTACTTTCGTATGTAAAATATATGCGCATAAATTCTTAAAATAGGTAGGAAAAGTGTGTGTGTTCCATGCATTGATAGACATGGTTTCAATGCATTGCATGTATTCACATGTAAGGATATATATGCACGGGTTATAAAATAATATGGTAAAATTACACACAGCCATATACAAGCGGGTTACAATATACTATGGTAAAATTATCCACAGTCATATACCCTGGGATTATAATATACTATGGTAAAACTATTCACGGTCATATACACGGGGATTATAATATACTATGCAAAATTATCCACAGTCATACACCCTGGGACTATAATATACTTTGGTAAAATTATCCAAGGTCATATACACGGGGATTATAATATACTTTGGTAAAACTATCCACAGTCATATACCCAGGGATTACAATATAGTATGGTAAAACTATCCACGGTCATATACACGGGGATTACAATATAGTATGGTAAAATTATCCACGGTCATATACACGGGGATTATAATATACTATGGTAAAACTATCCACAGTGATATACCCGGGGATTACAATATACTATGGTAAAATTATCCAAGGTCATATACACAGGGATTATAATATATTATGGTAAAACTATCCACGGTCATATACACGGGGATTATAATATATTATGGTAAAACTATCCACGGTCATATACACGGGGATTATAATATAGTATGGTAAAATTATCCACGGTCATATACACGGGGATTATAATATACTATGATAAAACTATCCACGGTCATATACCCGGGGATTACAATATACTATGGTAAAATTATCCACAGTCATATACCCAGGGATTACAATATAGTATGGTAAAACTATCCACGATCATATACACGGAGATTGTAATATACTATAGTAAAATTACACGCAGGTTATAAAAATAATATGGCAAAATTATACACGGCCATATACATGCAGGTTATAATATACTTTGGTAAAATTATACGCGGCCATATACACGCGGGTTATAATATACTTTGGTAAAATTATACACGGCCATATACACGCAGGTTATAATATACTTTGGTAAAATTATCCACAGTTATATACACGCAGGTTATAATATACTTTGGTAAAGTGACACGTGGCAATATACACCCAGGTTATAATATACTTTGGTAAAATTATCCACGGTTATATACACGCAGGTTATAATATACTTTGGTAAAAAGTTACATGTGGCCATATACACGCAGGTTACAATATACTATGGTAAAATTATCCACAGTCATATACACGGGGATTATAATATACTATAGTAAAATTACACGCAGGTTATAAAATATGGTAATATTACATGCAGCCATATACATGTGGGTTATAAAATGCTTTGGTAAAATTATACGTGGCCATATACATGGGGATTATAATATACTATAGTAAAATTATATGCGGCCATATACACACAGGTTATAATATACTTTGGTAAAGTTACTCGTGGCCATATACACGCAGGTTATAATATACTTTGTTAAAATTATCCACAGTCATATACATGGGGATTATAATATACAATAGTAAAATTACACGCAGGTTATAAAATGCTATGGTAAAATTACACATGGTCATATACACGCATATATGTTGCCTCGCAGTTGTTTGAAAGTGCAAAACTATGCATGTAGGTGTCTCCCCGACCTAACCCAGCTTCTGACCCCAGTTACTTTTTTCACAGGTAAAATTAAGTAAATTCTTTGTTTGAGCAAACATTACCCAATTTTCAGACAGCCCGTAATCGCAGGCAAATGACTTGAAAATTGCTTTCCTATATATTACTTTGGCAACACACAAAAATCTGTTATACCAATTAAATCTTGAAGGGATGGTTGGGTGGATGGGTGAGTGCAGAGAATACAAGCACTTGGATCATTGAGTGAGTGCCTGATCCAGTTTGGCTGTTAAAAACACACTACAAGTGACTGAATTCTGCAGGAGTTTCACAGACGTCTGAATTCACACATGCACATCTATGATAAAAGTCAGATCCCTAATGCATTTAAACATAAGAGAATTCTGCTTTCTCTTACCTTGAGGTCACTGGTTTCCGTTTCCCGTAATCTTTTCAGCCGGAAGTCACCTTCACAGGGGTTCAGCGCAGAGGGAGGGGCAATGCATGCACACTTGCAGTCTGATCCTGATGTTATGGTCTCCACAGTGTAAGAGTCCTCAGCTCTGGAAGTCCCATCGTGAGTGCGGTGGCATGCACTCCTGCTCAGGGGCTTCACCACACACTTACACTGGCAGTTAGAGCCCTCGGAGATTGCTTTCACCTTGTCATAGTCACCTAGCAGCTAATCAGAGAAAGGAAGGCTGTCAGGGGGTTATAAGCGTTCACACAGTTATTCAAAGTGATGTATGTGTAAATTTAAAACACTTGAAACCGGCTGTGGAATACACAGGGAGGAAATTTTACATTTCCTCCCTGTGTATTCCAATAATTGTTGCTTCCCAGCAAGATGGGCTCAGCCATAAAGTCAGCCTGCTTGCAGTTTAATATCTTGTTTTTCCTCTTATCTTAAAATGCTATTATGGAGTATCTCTCTTCATCAGTTCTGCTATGGCCTGGAGGTCTTTCACAATCCCATCCTGCTTCAGAGAACCAGATCCAAAACTACTGCTTGTTTGCTGGGATGCCGAGGGTGACACAAGAAGTAGAGGAATGGAATCAGTAGGGCTAATTTTAAAAGCCCTAAGTACGGGAAAGCCGGGAGATACACGTGTGACCGGGCCGTGCAGATTTTGAGAGGCCGCAGCCACGTGCGTATCTCCCAGTATGCAAATAAAGAAGGTATGGTGATAAGGGGGCAGGGTCTGGGAGGAGCATCCAGTCAGTGCGCTGGGATCCGATGACCGCGTAACCTGCTATGCACTGCGGGTAAATATTTTAAAAATCTATGCTAGTCAGTGGGGTTTTAGGGGTCATGGCTGATAGGGTAAAAGGGGATTTAGGAAGTCTGCTCCTTTACAGGGGCGAACTGGGAACTGGGCCTATCATGTCGCCGCACTTACCTACTAAAATTCTCCCCCTTACGCGATCGAGATGGCATTCGCACGTCGATGTAAAATCGTGCATGCATGTGCACGCAGGTAGCCAATTTTATACGATGCACGCATGTGTGCATGCCAATGTGTGTGTGCGCCATTAAATGTGCACAACTCTATAAATCTACCTTAGTGTGTCTATTGTCTGTATCCTCCCAGCCGTTTCAATAAACTTCCAGTTCCAACCACTGTGCATCAAAGTGCAATCCTTACAGGAACATAGGCAAAACTATTTAAATCCTTTTTTAAAAGCCAACAATAAACAGAATATTTTTGTTCTTTTTAAAGAAAAAGATGCTTGAATATGCAAATCTGAACTTTTGCATATCTAAGTTTAGTTGTTAATATGGGCATTTTTTTTAATTTATGAAGAATTTAAAAATGTATACCTGTTATTTATTATTGTATTCATTTGTTGTTCGAGTATGGAAAAGAGAACAAGAGTCTGATAACTAATATTTAATGCAAAACAGGACAATCAACCTGCAGTTTTCTCAGTGGGGAAAGGTGAATAGTGGAGCACCCCAGGAATCTGTACTGGGACCACTGCTTTTTAACATATTTATAAATGACCTAGAGATGGGAATGACAAGTGCGGTGATATGTGCTGATGATACCAAATTATTGAAAGTTGCTAAATTACAAGAGGTTTATGAGAAATTGCAGGAGGACCTTGTGAGACTGGGCATCCAAATGGCAGATGAAAGTGAATGTGGACAAGGGCAAAGTGAGGCACGTAGGGAAGAGCAACCCAAATTATAGCTGCATTATGCAAGTTTCCACGTTGGGAGTCACTACCCAGGAAAAGGATCTAGGCGTCAACGTGGATAATATGTTGAAATCCTCTGCTCAGTGTGCAGGGATAGCCAAGAAAGCAAAGCAAATGCTAGAAATTATTAGGAAAGGCATGGGAATAAAATAGAGAATATCATAATGTCTCTATTTTGCTCCATGGTGTGATTGTACCTTGAGTATTGCGTGCAGTAGCTAAAAAATGATACAGCAGAATTAGAAAAGTACAGAGAAGGGCGAGCAAAATGATACAGGGAATGGAATAATTCCTCTATAAGGAAAGGCTATAGAGGTTAGGACTCTTCAGCTTGGAGAAGAGACGGCTGAGGGGGATACGACAGAGGTCTATAAACAGTGGCTTGGAACAGAAATGTGAATCGGTTGTTTACTCTTTCAAAAAGTGCAAAGACCAGGGAACATGCAATGAAGTTACTGGGCAATACATTTAAGACAAACAGGTGAAATATTTTGTTACTCAATGCATAATTAAACTCTGGATTCCGTTAATGAAGGATGTGGTAAAAGCTATTAGTGTAAATGGGTTTTATAAAGGTTTGGACAAGTTCCTGGAAGGAAGACACGGAGGAGTCCCTGGGATAAGTAGTATGGAATCTATTAACCTTTTGGGATCCTGTCAGGTACTGGCCACTGATGGAAGCAGGATACTGGGCTTGAGTGACCTTTGGTCTGATCTAATATGGCAAATTTTATGTTCTCATTAAAAATCTGCACCAATTTATGCATTTTGCCATAAACTAGAACTGAAAGGCATATGGTGTTATTGAGTTGATACATCAAATGCTTGTCCACACAGAACAGTTTTTAACACTTTGTAAATGTCTTAGTGCGTCATAACCTGCAACGGATCACAGAGTGAATTCCACAGAAAAGGACCTTCAATTGAAAAAGCTCTCTCGTGAATTTCAGCAAGGTACATTTGACGAGGTGAAGGAACATCTAGTAGAGCGTGGCAAGCCAGCCTCAGGCCTGAGGATGATTATATATATGCAGAGTGGTAAAAATGCATGGGGAAGATCTAATATCCAGGACCTTATGGTAAAGATTCAGATGGACTGAATCAAATCACGGTGAACCTAGAAGATGTGGTAGGCCTGATTGACAAACTGAAGAGTAGTAAATCACCCGGACCGGATGGTATACACCCCAGAGTTCTGAAGGAACTAAAAAATGAAATTTCAGACCTATTAGCAAAAATTTGTAACTTATCATTAAAATCATGTAGGATAGCAAATGTAACCCCAATATTTAAAAAGGGCTCCAGGGGTGATCCAGGAAACTACAGACCGGTTAGCCTGACTTCAGTGCCAGGAAAAATAGTGGAAAGTGTTCTAAACATCAAAATCATAGAACATATAGAAAGACATGGTTTAATGGAACAAAGTCAGCATGGCTTTACCCAGGGCAAGTCTTGCCTCACAAATCTGCTTCACTTTTTTTAAGGAGTTAATAAACATGTGGATAAAGGTGAACCGGTAGATGTAGTATACTTGGATTTTCAGAAGGCGTTTGTCAAAGTTCCTCATGAGAGGCTTCTAGGAAAAGTAAAAAGTCATGGGATAGGTGGCGATGTCCTTTCGTGGATTGCAAACTGGCTAAAAGACAGGAAACAGAGAGTAGGATTAAATGGACAATTTTCGCAGTGGAAGGGAGTGGACAGTGGAGTGCCTCAGGGATCTGTATTGGAACCCTTACTTTTCAATATATTTATAAATGATCTGGAAAGAAATACGACGAGTGAGATAATCAAATTTGCAGATGACACAAAATTGTTCAGAGTAGTTAAATCACAAGCAGATTGTGATAAATTGCAGGAAGACCTTGTGAGACTGGAAAATTGGGCATCCAAATGGCAGATGAAATTTAATGTGGATAAGTGCAAGGTGATGCATATAGGGAAAAATAACCCATGCTATAATTACACTATGTTGGGTTCCATATTAGGTGCTACAACCCAAGAAAGAGATCTAGGTGTCATAGTGGATAACACATTGAAATCGTTGGTTCAGTGTGCTGCGGCAGTCAAAAAAGCAAACAGAATGTTGGGAATTATTAGAAAGGGAATGGTGAATAAAACGGAAAATGTCATAATGCATCTGTATCGCTCCATGGTGAGACCGCACCTTGAATACTGTGTACAATTCTGGTCACCGCATCTCAAAAAAGATATAATTGCGATGGAGAAGGTACAGAGAAGGGCTACCAAAATGATAAGGGGAATGGAACAACTTCCCTACGAGGAAAGACTAAAGAGGTTAGGACTTTTCAGCTTGGAGAAGAGACGACTGAGGGGGGATATGATAGAGGTGTTTAAAATCATGAGAGGTCTAGAACGGGTAGATGTGAATCGGTTATTTACTCTTTCGGATAGTAGAAAGACTAGGGGGCACTCCATGAAGTTAGCAAGGGGCACATTTAAAACTAATCGGAGAAAGTTCTTTTTTACTCAACGCACAATTAAGCTCTGGAATTTGTTGCCAGAGGATGTGGTCAGTGCAGTTAGTATAGCTGTGTTTAAAAAAGGATTGGATAAGTTCTTGGAGGAGAAGTCCATTACCTGCTATTAAGTTCACATAGAGAATAGCCACTGCCATTAGCAATGGTTACATGGAATAGACTTAGTGTTTGGGTACTTGCCAGGTTCTTATGGCCTGGATTGGCCACTGTTGAAAACAGGATGTTGGGCTTGATGGACCCTTGGTCTGACCCAGTATGGCATTTTCTTATGTTCTTATGTTCTTAATATAACTACTTTGTTTTTTGTTTTTTTTTGCTGAAATTTTTAACACAAGTAAGAACAGCAGACTCAACATTGTACAGAAATCTCTCTAATACAGCCACTTTGTACCAGATCTTCCAGTGAAGTGTATATAGCACTGGCATGATATGATCCCACATGCTAACTCCTGCGATGACAGGAACTGCCGCATTCTTAGCAATCTGTAAGGGTCTCAATGCACTGGACGACAGGCACATATATATTGAATTGCAATAATCTTGTATGGAAAGAGCTAAGGTTTGTGTCAGAGTCTGGAAATCGTATGAACTGAGCAGAGGCTTAAGATTATGTAACATCCTGAGTTTTAAAAAATATATTTTTACCATTGCCTTGATGTGAGACCTCAGAGAAAGTTTGGGATCAAGACTCACACCTGGATTATTGATCTGAGTTGCTATTATAAGATCAACACCTTCAAGGTGGAAAAGTGAAGGGACATCATTCGATGGAAATAGATTTAAAAAAATGTCTCTCTTTTCAACATTTAGGGTGATTTTGTTTTGTTTAATGTATGGTACTGTGATTTAAATAATAAATTAAGTCTCTAATTTATACACCTGCATGCAATTTTAATTTAATTTATTGATTTTATTCTCCATCCTTTTAATATGTTAATCTTTATTTATTATTCAGTATTTATTTGCCATTTGTATTATTTGTATAATCTATATAATTTTTATTGGTCTTGATTTATACTAATAACATTATTATTGATATTTTTACTTATATTTATCCTCTTTGTATGTGCTGACCCTGCCCTCCTTCTGACATATCATTTGCAGAGATATTGTATGACATGTCGGGATGTGTGAAACACTGAGCCTTGGCAATTATGTAAATCGGGGGCCAGAGATAGCCTCAGAGCTGTGGGGTCATTTGGCAGACCGGTGAGAAAGTAGATTGTAAAATGGCAAACGGGCCAGGTTAAAGGGCTCTATGGGCTGGAATTTGCTGCAGGTGATACAGCCTTCAGAAATATATACAATAATCCAGACTATATCTCTTTAAAGACCTGTGCAATGGTATTATCACCTCCTTTTTTCTACTGGTAATGCCTTTCCTTACTCTAGCATTCTGGATCTCACCACTGCGTTGTCGTGCTGCTTTGCTACCTTGACGTTATGAGATATGATCATCCCCTAGATCTCATGTCTTATCAAGTACTGCTTTCTTGGATTCCTGTGCCCTAACTGCAATACTTTGTGCTTTTTTATACTGACTTTTATTTGCTAAACTCTTGACCATTAGAACATAAGAAATGGCCATGCTGGGTCAGACCAAGGGTCCATCAAGCCCAGCATCCTGTTTCCAACAGAGGCCAAATCAGGCCACAAGAACCTGGCAAGTACCCAAACACTAAGAAGATCCCATGCTACTGATGCAATTAATAGCAGAGGCTATTCCCTAAGTAAAATTGATTAATAGCCATTAATGGACTTCTCCTCCAAGAACTTATCCAAACCTTTTTTAAACACAGCTACACTAACTGCACTAACCACATCCTCTGGCAACAAATTCCAGAGCTTTATTGTGCATTGAGTGAAAAAGAATTTTCTCCGATTAGTCTTAAATGTGCTACATGCTAACTTCATGTAGTGCCCCCTAGTCCTTCTATTATTCAAAAGTGTAAATAACCGAGTCACATCTACTCGTTCAAGACCTCTCATGATTTTAAAGACCTCTATCATATCCCCTCCTCAGCCATCTCTTCTCCAAGCTGAAAAGTCCTAACCTCTTTAGCCTTTCCTCATGGGGGAGCTGTTCCATCCCCTTTATCATTTTGGTTGCCCTTCTCTGTACCTTCTCCATCGCAATTATATCTTTTTTGAGATGCGGCGACCAGAATTGTACACAGTATTCAAGGTGCGGTCTCACCATGGAGCAATATAGAGGTATTATGACATTTTCCGTTCTATTAACCATTCCCTTTCTAATAATTCTTCAAACTTTCTTAGATTACTCCTATTTTTTTCTGCTCCATTTTGACTATTATCTATTTAAAAAAAAGCAACCTTTCTTACCATTTCCTATGAAATATCACTTATAAAAATCTGTAACAGGACTGATCCTTGAGGCATTCGATTGATGACCCCTTATTCCTTGCCATGAACACCATTTACCACTATCTTCTGTGTGATAGACAGCCTGATCTCTGTGGTAGTGAAATTAATGGAGACATTGATTGTGTATCAATTTCTAACCCATTTTTATCACCCTGGGCTGCTCAGCATATTTACAAGCCTCCTGTACAGAACTATTTCTCTATCCTGTTCTTTAGTAGTGGCTCCATTAATTCGACTACCACAGAGACCAGGCTGACTGGCCTGACGCTATTAGTTTCTTCCTTATTTCCACATTAATGAAGGAGGACAATGCCTGTTCATCTCCAGTCTTCTGGAAACTTGCCTGTCTTCAAAGAATTGTTAAGTAGGACTGTCAGTGACCCTGCCAGAACTTTCATAAGCTTTCTTAATATCCTTGGATGGTATTCAGTTTGGTCCACTGCCATCAGCACTAAAATACATGTAGGAAATGGATCGTTTATCTGTGGACTTGTCCTGTACAGAGTAAGCGGACGTTCCGTTTATATTCTGTAGAACAATCTAGCAAGGAAAACTATACTGCACAATAAAAATTGTTTTGTTTGTTGTAATTAAATTCCCTTTATTCATCCCCCTCTCCAAAGTTAGATTTTATATATAGACAACAGCTGACGCTTGAACAAATCTTTCAGTACATGTAAGCTAGGATGTCACATTTATTAGCTAATAATGGTATTTTTTGTATTTTTGTAACCTATGAATAGCCCATATTCCAGATGTGGCATGATGTGCCTTGTATATGTTTCCAACATTTGCCCAGCTTTGGCTTTTCCTTCACTTTGTGCACTCGTTCCATATTTACTATCAACTAATATGCCTAGATCTGTGTTGTGTTACTGTAAGCAAGTACTGACACCATTCAAAGTATATTGTACCAGTGTATTCTTCTACTTTAGCTGCATTACTCTACAGTTGTGCGCATTAAGCTTCCTACGATATAACTGAACCCATTTGCTCCTTGAGGACCACGTGTCGTCTTCCAATAGAAATCTGCCATTAATGTGCCTTCCTTTCAGCCAATTCCTTACCCACACACAATTGGTGTTCCTGAACCCAGTTTCTATAATTAGAAAAGCAGCATTGAAAATTGAATATGAACTGCACACGTCTTATTTCCCATATAAAGTTTGCAGTTAACATTCTCAAAAAAACATAATGAGGTTGGGTTTGGCAGTGTCTGCTGTTCCTGAAGCAAATATTCCTTCTCCTGAAATGTGCAACCCTATTCTCATTTGTGACTTGCAGTATTTTCCCTCGAATTGATGTGAGGTTAACCAGTGTAGAATTAACAATTTCAGAGTAGATGATGGCAGAGAACGACAACTGGCACATCCAATCTGTCCATTATTCCTGTCCATACTATTAAATATAAATCCCAGCTGCCAGCCATGGAAGCCATATGGGCTAAATCTGTCCATGAAGGCAGAGGTTATAGTTTCCCTGCTGCATGCTAATTCATTTCTGGCCAGGCACTTACTTCCCCAGCTGAGTTTGAGCTGGTCCTCAATCCTTATTTCTTGGCTCAGTTCTTCCTTTACCCCCTGCTGTGCTCTATGAACCTCTCTGTGCTCAATGTTCATGTCTGGTGCCCTTGTTGAGTTAGGTTTTATTGGACTACGCAATGAACAGATGTGCTGGAATAGGCGGAAAATCAATTAAATAAATGTTTGTCAAGCCGTCTTTCCATGATTAAATATAATGAGGGGGTGGGGGGGGGGGAAAGCCTTTTGAGATTTCTACCACATTCTAATCCCCAGTAACGTTTCTTCCCACTCCATCCATATAAGACAGCAACTGCAGCCCTCCTCCCCCATCCTTTTGCTGGCAGCGGACTTGCAGAAAACCTTTGGGATTCATTTTTCATTGGATTTTAGCTTTTCATGTAACTCTTGTACTGTTACGTGCACTGCAGTTTTGTGAAGATTTCTCTGATTATTTTATAGGTTTGAGGAATTATTATGTTCTAAGATTTGTTTCCCAGTAACAGACCTGTAGAGTTCTGGTATTGGAGTCTTTTTCGGTCGCAGGACCTTCTAACAGGCCAGCAAGCGATGCAATGATGTAAGTGAGCTTTTAAGATCTGGCAGACCTCCTTCCTGAGGAGAAAAGGATGGAGCTCATTTTATTAACGTTGTTTGTGGGTCCTTTCAAAGTTCTCACAACCTACAAAGGCTCTGCCTTTGCACAAATTTATAAAATGTTTTTAACCTCCTCTTTAAGTCTTGTGCTGAAATTTACAGGTGGCCAACGTGTGCCCCTATGCAGAAATGCGCTTGCATTACTAGCATGTTAACACACTTTCGCGGCTAGAGTTTAATGTCTTGGTTCTTTTCGGTTTTTCCTTATCTTAAAATCTATGATGTTATGGTTTCACTGGGGACGGGTCCAGGTGCAGGGATCCTCCCTCCCTTCATCACATGCAGCCCGCCAGTGTCATGGCCAGCCAGAAGTGACTTGCTACTGCTGGGGACCCTCAAACGTGGCCACCATGGCGGATCAGGACCCTTCTTACTGCTGCAGGCAGGATGGACTGAAACCTCCTGCGGACCATAAATTACCTGGGAATGGAAGATCTGACTTGGGACCTTCTGCATGAAGAGCATCCTGATTTGTAAGCAGCAGACTCCGCACTGTCCCTGCGGTGATGGGATGCTGAAGGTGACACAGTGACCTGCGTCCTCAGATAATGATTTGTAAGTAGCAGACTCCGCACTGTCCCTGCTGTGATGGGATGCTGAAGGTGACACAGTGAACTGCGTCCTCAGATAATGATTTGTAAGCAGCAGACTCCGCACTGTCCCTGCGGTGATGGGATGCTGAAGGTGACACAGTGAACTGCGTCCTCAGATAATGATTTGTAAGCAGCAGACTCCGCACTGTCCCTGCTGTGATGGGATGCTGAAGGTGACACAGTGAACTGCGTCCTCAGATAATGATTTGTAAGCAGCAGACTCCGCACTGTCCCTGCGGTGATGGGATGCTGAAGGTGACACAGTGAACTGCGTCCTCAGATGATGATTTGTAAGTAGCAGACTCCGCACTGTCCCTGCGGTGATGGGATGCTGAAGGTGACAGTGAACTGCGTCCTCAGATAATGATTTGTAAGCAGCAGACTCCGCACTGTCCCTGCGGTGATGGGATGCTGAAGGTGACACAGTGAACTGCGTCCTCAGATGATGATTTGTAAGTAGCAGACTCCACACTGTCCCTGCGGTGATGGGATGCTGAAGGTGACACAGTGAACTGCGTCCTCAGATGATGATTTGTAAGCAGCAGACTCCGCACTGTCCCTGCTGTGATGGGATGCTGAAGGTGACACAGTGAACTGCGTCCTCAGATAATGATTTGTAAGCAGCAGACTCCGCACTGTCCCTGCTGTGATGGGATGCTGAAGGTGACACAGTGAACTGCATCCTCAGATAATGATTTGTAAGTAGCAGACTCAGCACTGTCCCTGCGGTGATGGGATGCTGAAGGTGACACAGTGAACTGCGTCCTCAGATAATGATTTGTAAGTAGCAGACTCCGCACTGTCCCTGCTGTGATGGGATGCTGAAGGTGACACAGTGAACTGCGTCCTCAGATAATGATTTGTAAGCAGCAGACTCCGCACTGTCCCTGCTGTGATGGGATGCTGAAGGTGACACAGTGAACTGCGTCCTCAGATGATGATTTGTAAGCAGCAGACTCCGCACTGTCCCTGCTGTGATGGGATGCTGAAGGTGACACAGTGAACTGCGTCCTCAGATGATGATTTGTAAGCAGCAGACTCCGCACTGTCCCTGCTGTGATGGGATGCTGAAGGTGACACAGTGAACTGCGTCCTCAGATAATGATTTGTAAGTAGCAGACTCCGCACTGTCCCTGCTGTGATGGGATGCTGAAGGTGACACAGTGAACTGCGTCCTCAGATAATGATTTGTAAGTAGCAGACTCCGCACTGTCCCTGCTGTGATGGGATGCTGAAGGTGACACAGTGAACTGCGTCCTCAGATAATGATTTGTAAGTAGCAGACTCCGCACTGTCCCTGCTGTGGTGGGATGCTGAAGGTGACACAGTGAACTGCGTCCTCAGATAATGATTTGTAAGTAGCAGACTCCGCACTGTCCCTGCTGTGATGGGATGCTGAAGGTGACACAGTGAACTGCGTCCTCAGATAATGATTTGTAAGTAGCAGACTCCGCACTGTCCCTGCTGTGATGGGATGCTGAAGGTGACACAGTGAACTGCGTCCTCAGATAATGATTTGTAAGCAGCAGACTCAGCACTGTCCCTGCTCTGATGGGATGCTGAAGGTGACACAGTGAACTGCGTCCTCAGATAATGATTTGTAAGCAGCAGACTCAGCACTGTCCCTGCTCTGATGGGATGCTGAAGGTGACACAGTGAACTGCGTCCTCAGATGATGATTTGTAAGTAGCAGACTCAGCACTGTCCCTGCTCTGATGGGATGCTGAAGGTGACACAGTGAACTGCGTCCTCAGATGATGATTTGTAAGTAGCAGACTCCGCACTGTCCCTGCTCTGATGGGATGCTGAAGGTGACACAGTGAACTGCGTCCTCAGATGATGATTTGTAAGTAGCAGACTCCGCACTGTCCCTGCTGTGATGGGATGCTGAAGGTGACACAGTGAACTGCGTCCTCAGATAATGATTTGTAAGTAGCAGACTCCGCACTGTCCCTGCTCTGATGGGATGCTGAAGGTGACACAGTGAACTGCGTCCTCAGATAATGATTTGTAAGTAGCAGACTCCGCACTGTCCCTGCTGTGATGGGATGCTGAAGGTGACACAGTGAACTGCATCCTCAGATAATGATTTGTAAGTAGCAGACTCCGCACTGTCCCTGCTGTGATGGGATGCTGAAGGTGACACAGTGAACTGCGTCCTCAGATAATGATTTGTGATCTGACCACTGCCCCATATAACCAGCAGCCAGAAAGAGCAGCTATTGCTGGAAAATAGTTGACAGAAGCCCTGATGTGCTACATGGCAATATTCAGGGACCCTGTTTTCAATTTCCTTGCTTCCTCATACCACAGCGTAAGGGAGCAGAACTAACTGTCCTGGGGAAAAAAAAAAAAAGATTATTTCCGACAGACTCTGAAATCAAGACACTTGCTTTACAATTCCCAGATCTCAAGACTGCAGCCCTTTTGCTGAGCATTGCAGCAGGGCATCCACATCCTCCGGTCTTTTCCTAGGAGGACATCTCACTCCGGAATCAAACAGGCGCCTCTGTGCCACCTCATGCAGCGAGGGATCTGCTCCCTTCCTAGGCTCGAGTGCTGTCTCAAACATGAAATATCCGTTTCACTTTGGGTAATTTACAGCAAACGCCAAACTGCCTGTTTCTTGTCGGTTCGTGCCCTGTTCCTGCTTTACAGGTATCTGCTTGCTGCCTGCACGGGGCACTGATGACGATCAGCACAGTAACATCCCGTTTTACATACATTCATGGCATGGGAGGGGTTCTCAAAACGTTTAAACACTAATATCTCCTCAGGAACGAGACAAATCAGAATGACAAAGCATTCCCTGAGGAAAGTAGCCCTAACATGTTTTAGCTTAATCTCATTTCTAACAGCAACTTCTAGTTAACTAAAAGGGAGAATCTTAATGATTTTGTTTCTTTCGACTACCAACTCGTTTATCCAATTAATGTGTTTGTAAATGGTGTTGCTTTACCAGAAGTCAGAAAACAGGAGGAGGAAATCCCTCCAGAGTATTCCCACAAGAAGAGAAATGCACAGAAACAAAGATTAACAGCTTAAAACAAAACAAAATAAATGAATAAGGTGCTACCTTTTTATTGGACTAAGACTGGATTTCTTGCATAGCTTTGGAGCGGTATAGAGAGGGTGCATTCCAGTAAAGGAGGAAGGGGACGGGAAGTGTCAGCTGTTTGCCTCAGGAGCTCTAAGCCCTGCATTCCTCCTGGCCCCGGGAACCAATCCCCCCAGCACACTCCCTGCTGCTTCCCCGAGGAGAGCCTTTCCATCACATTAATTACCACCTCAGCTTCTTGGCCCCACTGTAGTCCAGGGACGGTGATTGTTAGCCCTGATGTCAGTGTGCTATGCTGAGTCCGTATATCCCAGGACACTGCTGCAAGGGACCATTTCCAGTGACTGGGAGTCCTTGCAACCCCAAGGAGGTTTGTAATCCAGCTGTGAGTGCAAAGCTCATTTACCTGTGTTAAAATGTTTTCCTGATTGTCGGCCTCGTTCTCCAGCATTTCTTCATCTAGCTCAGGGGATACCTGCCCTGGGGTCTGAACTGTCGGTTTTGCCCTCTCCCCAGCATGAGATGAGCCCCAGCTGAAAGGGACACTGCAGATAAGAGGCAGCAGCAGGCAGCACAGAGCCCTCATGGCTCGCAGGGAGCTCCAGAAAGGAAACAAACAATCTTCACTCTTCCCGGGAAAATAGAGCAATCCTCTGTGCCAAGCTCTTCTGTGCCTGCTTGGTGAGAGAGGGTCAGGATCTGCAGTGGCCACCACAAGCCATCCTATGCATCTTGGGCAGGACTGGCTTCTGCATGCACCAGAGGCTGCCGGAGTCTGAGGAGGGCTGGGAGCAAGTTGTCCTGGGCTGCCTGAGAGAGACGGGTCTGAGAGGAAGGGAGGGGGGAGAGGACGCAGCTGCATCGCATTGGGGTGGCTCATCATTTCAACAGGGAGGAGTTTGCTCTGTGCATGTGGAGCTGTAAATACCAAGAAGAGGTGAGAGAGTCACATGGCTCTTCTGTGCAGGGGGGGTAGTCACCCAGTGTCTTTAGGGGGCAGGAATGAACCTCATTTCTAGACCATGGGATGCTGGGGATGATCTTACTCTCTCCACTTTTCTGCTAATGCCCTTATTAGTGCTTGCATTCTGCCAAAGAGTTGTGGAGTTCATAGGGGGTCATTTTTATAGGCAACACATCAAGGTATGCTTGGAAATTCTTCTTAAGCAGGCCAGTGGTACTCAGTATAATTAGGACTATGTCTGTATTTTTGTGCCACGTTTTCCTGGTCTCTGTTTTCATCTCTTGGTGCTTAAGGATCTTTGCTCTCTCCATATGATCTACAGAATAATCACCAGGTATTGACACCTCTATCAACAAGGCCATTCTTGTGTTTTTTTCTCCTTCACCACAATATTCGGTTTTCTAGCATTGATCTCGCTGTCGGTGGAAATAGGAACGTCCCAAGTAACCAGGACTTGGTTATTTTCTTCTATTCCATTAGGGTTGTGTTTCCAGTGGTTTTTTGGTACATCTGTGTTTACACAGTTTTCAATGAATGAGCCATGACATCAGCACAGCACATCCAGAGCTGAGATGTGCAACTCTTCTGTTCCTCAGAATCTGCATTGTAGTTCACGTTTCTAATCTTTTTTGCTGTGCTGGCTGTGAACCATCCTATGCTGCGATTATTAATTTCTCATCTATAGGTTTGAATTCCCCTCTTCTTAATCACTGCTGTGTCAAACCTTGATCCATGTGGGGTTGCAGAAGTAGCTCTCTGTATTTCCCACTATTTCTGCTTCTGCCAATTCTCCATCCTTACTTGACAATCTGATTCTTTAAAGTGTTTTTTTCTCTTGTTCTGCTAATTCTGTAGCTTTATTTTCGCTCTGTGTACTGGTGGATTTTCAGTCATTCCCTCTGTTTGCCAGAATGATTATCCAGGTTTAAGGACTGAGATTGATGATTCTTGCTCGCTTTCATACTTGAGCACTGTTGTGCATTTGCGTCTCTTAATGACCTTAAGTATGCCTGAGAGCCTATGATGGTAGCTCTATATGTGTAATCAATGTCAATAAGACTCAAACCGCCTTCAGCTCTGGGAATGTACAATCTCAGAGAAAAGTTCAAAGTGGTATAGTGAAATTGAAAGGTGAAAAGGATCAATGTGTGGAGAGAGATGAAGAAATGGCAGAAATATTAAACGAATACTTCAATTCGGTGTTCACTAAAGAGGACCCTGGAGAAGGACCATCGCTAGTTAACAAGAAACTGGAGGGGAGTGGAGTAGATGTAACTCCATTTACAGTATAGAATGTATGGGAAGAGCTGGGGAAACAAAGTGGACAAAGCCATGGGGCCTGTTGAGGTTCATCCCAGGATACTGAGGGAGCTCAGAGATGTGCTGGCGGGTCCGCTGTGTGACCTGTTCAATAGATCCCTAGAAACGGGAGTGGTGCCGAGAGATTGGAGAAGAGCGGTGGTGGTCCCGCTTCACGAGAGTGGGAGCAGAGAGGAGGCTGGTAACTACAGACTAGTTAGCCTCACTTCGGTGGTGGGAAAAGTAATGGAGTCGCTGCAGAAAGAGAGAATAGTGAACTGTCTACAGTCGGGAGAATCAGCATGGATTCACCAGGGGAAGATCCTGTCAGACAAATCTGATTGACTGGGTGACTAAGGAATTGGATCGAGGAAGAGCGCTCGATGTCATCTACTTGGATTTCAGCAAAGTTTTGATATGGTCCTGCACAGGAGGCTGGTGAATAAAACGAGAAGCTTAGGAGTGAGTGCCGAGGTGGTGGCCTGGATTGCAAACTGGTTGACAGACAGAAGACAATGTGTGATGGTAAATGGAACTTACTCTAAAGAGAGAGCGGTGTTAAGCGGTGTACCGCAAGGATCGGTGTTGGGACCGGTCCTATTCAATATCTTTGAGAGCGACATTGCAGATGGGATAGAAGGTAAGGCTTGTCTTTTTGCGGATGACACTAAGATCTGCAACAGAATGGACATGCTGGAAGGAGTGGAGAGAATGAGATGGGATTTAAGGAAGCTGGAAGAGTGGTCGAAGATATGGCAGCTGAGATTCAATGCCAAGAAGTGCAGAGTCAAGCAGATGGGGTGTGGAAATCCAAAAGAACTGTATTCGATGGGGGGTGAAGGGCTGGTGTACACGGAGCAGGAGAGAGACCTTGGGGTGATAGTGTCTAACGATCTGAAGTCAGCGAAACAATGTGACAAGGCGATATCCAAAGCCAGAAGAATGCTGGACTGCATAGAGAGAGGAATATCGAGTAAGAAAAGGGAAGTGATTATCCCCTTGTACAGGTCCTTGGTGAGGCCTCACCTGGAGTACTGTGCTCAGTTCTGGAGACCATATCTCCGAAGGGACAGAGACAGGATGGAGGCGGTCCAGAGAAGGGCGACCAAAAAGGTGGATAGTCTTCATCGAATGACTTTTGAGGAGAGATTGAAGAATCTAAATATGTACACCCTGGAGGAAAGGAGGAGCAGAGTTGATATGATACAGACTTTCTAATACTTGAAAGGTTTTAATGATCCAAAGACAACGACAAACCTTTTCCGTAGGAAAAAAATCAGCAGAACCAGGGGTCACGATTTGAAGCTCCAGGGAAGAAGACTCAGAACCAATATCAGGAAGTATTTCTTCACGGAGAGGGTGGTGGATGCCTGGAACACCCTTCCGGAGGAAGTGGTTAAGACCAAAACTGTGAAGGATTTCAAAGGGGCATGGGATAAACACTGTGGATCCATAAAGTCTAGAGGATGTGAATGAAGAGAAGGGGAATGGGGGTGGCTTGCGGGAATGAGAGCTACTACCTGGAGATTAATTCCCTTATTCAATAAACATACTCATGGTTAATGCGATTCCAACGTTGCTCTATGCTTAAACGGCAAGAGGAAACATAGAAAAAAGGATTTGCATTCACAAAAAAGCGGGGGAGTAGCTGCATTCACAAAAAAGCGGGGGAGTAGCTTGCATGTTGCGGCGGTTACTACCCCAATCCAAATAAGCCTGATACTTCACTTTCAATGCATATCCAGTGCAGCTTGCTGCTTCAACGACAGGGGGGAATGAAGAAAAGATGATTTATATTCAACAACAACCCGCAAGGACTGAATTACATAGCCTGGGTAAACAAATAAGCATGGGTGTAGCTTGCTTGTTACAGCAGTTACTACCCCGAATCAATTAAGCCTGATACTTCACTTGGAATACATATCCAGTGCAGCTCACTGCTTCATCGGCAGGGAGGAATGAAGTAAAGAGGATTTATATTTAGACAACAACCAACAAGGTCTGAATTGCACAGGTTGGGTAAACAAATAAGCATGGGACTAGCTTGCTTATTGCAGCAGTTACTACCCCTAACCAATTAAGCTAGATACTTCACTTAGATGCAGCTCCAGCACTGCTATCTACATCAATGGCGGGAGTGGAAGGTATATAGAACCAAAAAGTTACTAATAAAGGCCAAGAGTATCAGATAAGTATGAGAAAACAATAAGTGTTGCTGGGCAGACTGGATGGGCCGTTGGGTCTTCTTCTGCTGTCGCTTCTATGTTTCTATGCTGATTCTCATAGGATTACATGATGGGCATGGAGGAGCTTTCCTGTTTTACATCCAAGATATTTATGGAGCCAGTCTACTATTCCAAAACTGTATGACAGTGCAGGAATTGTATCTTGTTGCACGCTGTTAAGGCACTCTTAAATACCAGCTTCCCTCTCCTATGGTAGTCTATATTGATCTTTTCTCTCAGTACTTACTAAATTTTCCACCTTCCTGTACTCCTAGGTATTTATATACACCTTCCTGCTCCAGTTCCTTTTTTTTTTTCCATACTGGGTCAGACCAAGAGTCCTTCAAAACCAGCATCCTGTTTCCAACAGTGGCCAATCCAGGCCATAAGAACCTGGCAAGTACCCAAAAACTAAGTCTATCCCATGTTACTGTTGCTAGTAATAGCAGTGTCTATTTTCTAAGTCAACTTAATTAATAGCAGGTAATGGTCTTCTCCTCCAAGAACTTATCCAATCCTTTTATAAACTCAGCTATACTAACTGCACTAACCACATCCTCGGCAACAAATTCCAGAGTTTAATTGTGCGTTGAGTGAAAAAGAACTTTCTCTGCTTAGTTTTAATTGTGCCACATGCTAACTTCATGGAGTGCCCCCTAGTCTTTCTATTATCCAAAAGAGTATGACACCTAGATCTCTTTCTTGGGTAGTAACACCTAATATGGAACCTAATATTGTGTAACTATAGCATGGGTTATTTTTCCCTATATGCATCACCTTACATTTATCCACATTAAATTTCATCTGCCATTTCGATGCCCAATTTTCCAGTCTTACAAGGTCTTCCTGCAATTTATCACAATCTGCTTGTGATTTAACTACTCTGAACAATTTTGTATCATCTGCAAATTTGATTACTTCACTTGTCGTATTTCTTTCCAGATCATTTATAAATATATTGAAAAGTACAGGTCCCAATACAGATCCCTGAGGCACTCCACTGTCCACTCCCTTCCACTGAGAAAATTGCCCATTTAATCCTACTCTCTGTTTCCTGTCTTTTATCCAGTTTGCAATCCATGAAAGGACATCGCCACCTATACCATGACTTTTTACTTTTCCTAGAAGCCTCTCATGAGGAACTTTGTCAAATGCCTTCTGAAAATCCAAGTATACTACATCTACCGGTTCTCACCTTTATCTTCATGTTTATTAACTTCCTCAAATAGTGATGTTATAAAATCCTGCCCGTGGGTCCCCGCGAGCAGGCTCACTCACCCCATGCTGTTTTTGCTTTGCCGACGCGGCAGGACACCGCCATCAGCCTTCCCATGCAGCCGGAGCCGCGGACTTTGCGCTCCTCTGCGGCCCGGAGTCCGCCCATTGGGTCTCCCTCCATCGCAACCAGAGCCACGGGCCTTTTGCCCTCTTCAGCGCAGCCGGGAACTCAGACTACGTCTTGCTGATCTTTGCGGCACGAAGGCCGCATCCCTTGGCCGGGGAGCAACCCCCGGGGCTTCCTGCAGCAGCGGGAGCCGCTGTCATCGGGCCTGCTCCTTAGGCCCTGCCCTGCTTCCTCTGCGTCTGATGTTGGTGCGGGCCGCTATCCACGGTCCTACACAGCTCTCCTGTAGCTTCTCTTAGGCGCCGGCGCGCACCTCTCTGCTACATTTAAAGGGCCAGACACAGGAAGTGTGCTGGCCCCACCTAGGAGTGGACGTCCTGCTCCAGCCCTATAAAAGGGCTGTCTTCACAGTCAGTCTTCGCCTTGCATTGGAGTTACTTCACTCTGGAGGCTCCTGCCTGCCAGAGCTCCGTCAGGTCTTCTTAGTCTTCTCCATGGAGTTCTTGTTGTCACGTCACGCCATGTCAAGTTAAGTCTTCGTGCCTGAGGTTCTCGTCCAGGTGTCCTGGTGTCTCATCTTGGTCTTCTACTTCCTGATGTTCCAAGTTCCTTGATGTCCTGCTCCTGTGTCTTTGTCTTCAGCGCTCTTGAGCCTTCTGGTTCTGTAGGCCAGGGGTCCCTCGGATGATGTCTTGCCAGAGTATGGACTACCCTGCAGGTGGACTGGTGTCCTGTGCTCCTGAGCCGTCATGTCCTGCCAGCCATTGGTGGAGCTTCGGACGACATCGGCTCCGTTGTTGGAGTTCTGCTTTGACTGGATCCTTTCCTACACTTGTCCCGTTCTCAGCATGGTCCGTGACCAGCCTCTTCGGGCTGTGTAGGGCGCACAGTGGTTCGCGACCAGCCCATTGGGTCCGCCTGTGAAGGTGGGCTGAGTAGGGCTCCCTGAGAGACAGTGCCAAAGTCTATCCTCCCAGCTTTTGCCTAGTTCCTCGTCTCGTCTGTGATGCCGTTGCATTAACCCAAGCCTTCGTTTGTGATGCCGTGGCATCAAGCCAAGTCTTCGTCTGTGATGCCGTTGCATCAACCCAAGTCTTCGTCTGTGATGCCATCGCATCTATCCTAGTCTGTCATGTCTTCGTGTCAAGGTCCATCTGCCCTCAACCTCAGGCCAGGCCTGCTGCTCCATGCCGATCCAAGCGGCAGGTCCGAAAGGGCTTGGAATGGTCGGTAGACCATTCACATTCCAACATCATCCTGTTGTTGGCCTTGGGAGCTTGCAGGCCTGGCGGAGGGTAAGACTGTCAGCCATGGTGGAACATGCCGTCAACCCTCGGTTCGGTCCTGGATCCGTCTGGGATCGGGCTGAGGTCCATGAGCACACTAAACACCCCTTATGTAACAGAGTGCAAGGCCTTTCGAGGCCGTCCATGTAGGCCTTTTGAGGCCGTTTGTAACAAGTGAAGCAGATTTGTGAGGCAAGTCTTGCCTTGGGTAAAGCCATGCTGACTTTGTTCCATTAAACCATGTCTTTCTATATGTTCTGTGATTTTGATATTTAGAACACTTTCCACTATTTTTCCTGGCACTGAAGTCAGGCTAACTGGTCTGTAGTTTCCTGGATCGCCCCTGGAGCCCTTTTTAAATATTGGTGTTACATTAGCCACCCTCCAGTCTTCATGTACAATGGGTGATTTTAACGATAGGTTACAAATTTTTACTAATAGCTCTGAAATTTAATTTTTGAGTTCCTTCAGAACTTTGGGGTGTATACCATCCGGTCCAGGTGATTTACTACTCTTCAGTTTGTCAATCAGGTCTACCACATCTTCTAGGTTCACCGTGATTTGGTTCAGTCCATCTGAATCATTACCCATGAAAACCTTCTCTGATATGGGTATCTCCCCAACATCCTCTTCAGTAAACACTGAAGCAAAAAAATAATTTAATCTTTTCGTGATGGCCTTATCTTCTCTAAGTGCCCCTTTAACCCCTCGATCATCTAACTGTCCAACTGACTTCCTCGCAGGCTTTCTGCTTCGGATATATTTTTTTTTTAAGTTTTTACTGTGAGGTTTTGCCTCTATGGCCAACTTCTTTTCAAATTCTCTCTTAGCCTGTCTTATCAATGTCTTACATTTAACTTGCCAACGCTTACGCATTATCCTATTTTCTTCTGTTGGATCCTTCTTCCAATTTTTGAATGAAGACCTTTTGGATAAAATAGCTTCCTTCACCTCCCCTTTTAACCATGCCGGTAATCGTTTTGCCGCCTTTCCACCTTTCTTTATGTGTGGACTGTGCTTCTAGGATGGTATTTTTTAATAATGATCACACCTCTTGCACACTTTTTACCTTTGTAGCTGCTCCTTTCAGTCTAACTTCAGTTAGTCAGCCAGAGTGACTCACTACTGTCTTGATTAACAAATGTTGGTACCTAATCAAACCAAATCACACTACCTTAACACCTTTCCAAGGTGAGTGCTGACCTTTTCAACCTTTTTTACTTAGGTATACACTGCTCCTAGCTAATTTCTAGCCTCTGGCTACTTTTATTTTGCAATCATTAGTCAGGGAGATATTTTTAGTTTTGCTTAATTTTCTTAATTTGTCTTTGCACATTTGTCTAGGCCAAATATCATCCTGATGTCATCTTAGCAACTCTTCACTATAACTTGTTTTGCTAAATGAAATTAATAAGAACTGTAGAGTTTCACATTTTCTACAAATAGTAAGTGATTTGAGGAGTAGCTTAGTGGTTAGAGCAGCGGGCTACAAACCAGAATTAAAATCCCACAATCGCTCCTTGTGACCTTGGCCAAGTCACTTTACTCTCAGTTGCCTTAGGTACAAAATTAGATTGTAAGCCCTCTGGGGATAGGGAAACACCTACAGTACCTGAACGTAATGTGCAGGGGCGGCTCAAGGCAACCTGCGGCCTGAGGCAAGAAACAAGATGCTCCCCCTCCCCCGACACCCAAAAGGCATGCACTCAAAAACAGTGAGCACCTTGCAGCTACCTCACACACACAACCCTACCCCCTGAAGTCAGCACAGTCACAGTATTTTGCCTTCAAGCAGGGCAACTCAGGTGCTCAAGGGACTCTCACTCACAGGAGGCAAATGGCGCCCTGGGCAAAAATAGCTGATGGTGCAACACCCCTACAAATCAATTGATCCCTGCAACCTGAGGTCAAAGTGTAAGGAAGTCAAGTGGTGGGGGAGAGAGAACACCCCCCACCTCAATCTGATATGGGCAGACTTTCTCTCTCCCCCTGTTCCCCACCATTCCAGTGCTGGCCTTAGAAAGATAGAAATAAGGACATTTTTTCATTTTCTATCAAGTAATGTATCCCTGGATCACACATCATCAGCAGGACTGAGCCACCAAATCTCCAACTTAAATTTCAAATTTGTATCTAAATATCCAAGAAGTAGAGCACAGCCCTACACCGTGCATCGTATCTAGCAACTCCTAAGGGCTCTATATGCAATAAAGAAAACCCTGGCCAGTTCTAGATACCCAGCAAATCTATTTTTTAAATAGCATTGCATCAACAATTTTAGAAAATGGATACAAGCTCCTATTCAGATGATATTTTCACAAAATACACCACAGGTATGGAGACAATACAGAATGAAGAGACCATAAAGCATAAATAGAAATGTGCAGATAAAAACTGAACTGGAAACTGCAACAAGCTATTCTTCATACAACATCAAACAATAAAATCAAGAAAATGTCATAAACTATAAAAGTAAAACCATTCTAATATAAAGAATAAATATTTCAAAACATCTGATAAGAATATCAAATAATTAAAAAATCTTATAGAAATTTCCCAAACACCAATAAAATATTTCTAAACAGCAGAAACATCAAATAACATCCAATAATTAAAACTTAAAAAGATTTTAAAAATCTCTCCATACCTGGGATCTTTTGATTTCCAATCACACAGATTGCCTTGGATTGGGGTAGGGGAATGCACAAACATTATCCTCTCTCAGACACACTTACATATGTTCATTCTCTCACACACACTACCTCTTCTCAAATACATGCCCATACTCTCACACATACTCCCTCTCTCACATACACAGGCCCTCACTCCCTCATACACATACAAATTGTGTGTATGTGCGCAAGCCTGAGGGAGTGTGTGTGCATGTTTGTGACAACATAGGATCTCACACACACATGCTAGCATATGCATACACATTTACACATTCATCCTCATTCATATACACACACACACACAACGGCTCACTCTCTTGCTCACACACACACTTACACATGCTCACTCTAACACACACAGGTTCTCACTCTTGCACACGCACACACATTCTCTCAAGGCTTCTCCATTTCTCTGGGCAGTGTCGGGATAGGGCCTGCTGTGGCCCCACTAGAACTTTCTGCAGACCATGATTGGATTGGTGATGCTGGAGGTGTCTAGAGTGACTGCCCAGTGCATCATACCAACACTGTTCACTTACCAGTCACTATCAATCCCTACCCCCAGACCAGTATCTCTCTCTCACTCATATACATGTCACTGTCACCTCCTTGCCCCGACCAGTCTCTAACTCACCAGTCTCTAACTCACCAGTCACTGTCACCCCATACCAATCTCTCTCACCAAACCGTTCTCCCCTTCCCTAGACCAGTCTCTCTCTCTTTCTCTCTCTCAATCAGTTACCCTCTCCCTCCAGTTTCTCTCACTCTCCAGTCACCGTTTCCCCTCTCCCCAGACCAGATTCTCTCTCTCTCTCTCTCTCCAGGAGGGACAAGAGCCACTGCATTTGGCCAGCAGGAGTTTGTCAATGCAGTGCTGTTACTAAAGAGCAAGCCTACCCCTCCCCCAACCCTAGACCACTTCTCGCTCTCTTTCTAGTTGTGGGGAAGAGACTGCATATTCAGGATATTCCAACAGGAGTAACATTGCAAGCAGTGCTGCTACTGAAGAGTGGAGCCTGCAGAATGCCTTTAACAGGTCTCCTACTCTGATCCCTGCCCCAGCCACTGCTCCAAAATTTGTAGTAGTGTATGTGTGTGTGTATGTATGTGCATGTGTGTGCGTGTGTATGCGTGTGCATATGTGTATGTGTGCGCGCGTATGTGTGTGTTAGTGTGTGTGTAAATGTGCGTTAGTGTGTGTGTAAATGTGCATGTGTATGTATATGTGTGCGTGTGTGTATATGTGCTCGGGTATGTGTGCGTGTGTGTATGTGTGCGTGTGTGTATGTGTGTGTATATGTGTGTGTGTGTGTTAGTGTGTGTGTATGTTAGTGTGTGTGTGTGTTCCCCCGCGGTCCCCGCCTGAAGCTTCCCTGCAATCCTGGAACCTCGGTACACTCCAATTATTTTTTTATTACAGAGGAATGAGTTCCTGTTTGGCCACCTCCATTCCTGTGGGCTTCCAAGTGATAAAGAAGCAGAGGTGGACAAGAAACCCAACCGAGGATCAGCTTTGCTTTCTGGTGGCTGCTTACTTTAATTTTCGATGACTCTGATCTGCAGAGGCCTTAGGCAGCAGCATCACAGTGGGAATCAAATGCACAAAACAAAAAGCAGCTCTGCACAAGCCTTACTGCCACCGGAGGGACCTTGCCAAAGCATGAGGGACAGAGGCGGCAGAAAATGGTGAGCCTGTATGGCGCCGGCACCGTGATGACATAGGACATTGCATCTTTTTTTTTTTTTTCGGGTATTTTGCAGTTTGCAGCTTGTGAGATAGATGCCACCGGGACATTTTGAGTGGGGAAGTTTTTGCCACCTCAGTCAGCCGCCCCACCCTGCCTCATTATAGAACCAGCCCAAGTAATATGCTTTGAAGTGCTAAAAAGCAGAATAAAAAAGAAAGGTCTAGAACGGGTAGATGTGAATCGGTTATTTCCTCTTTAGGATAATAGAAGGACTAGGGGGCACTCTATGAAGTTAGCATGGGGCACATTTAAAACTAATCGGAGAAAGTTCTTTTTTATTCAACGCACAATTAAACTCTGGAATTTGTTGCCAGAGGATGTGGTTAGTGCAGTTAGTATAGCTGTGTTTAAGGATTGGATAAGTTCTTGGAGGAGAAGTCCATTACCTGCTATTAAGTTCACTTAGAGAATAGCCACTGCCTTTAGCAATGGTAACATGGAATAGACTTAGTTTTTGGGTACTTGCCAGGTTCTTATGGCCTGGATTGGCCACTGTTGGAAACAGGATGCTGGGCTTGATGGACCCTTGGTCTGACCCACCATGGCAATTTCTTATGTAAAAAAAAAAATATATATCCTTGGAAGATGATTGGTTGCTCTAGGATGAAGGCTAAATCCATAACTTAAAGAGTAAGAATATTCAGGGGATTTAATGCCAGACAGAAAAAAGTGGTGATAGGGAATCTCCCTGAAATATTCCTTGCTGAATCTTAATGTTAGAGATCACATATTGTCCATCCTCATCATTCAGATGGGGTGTAGTCTGTGACATGTTTATGGAGAATTTGATATTCTCTATTAGTACGGGAGGGAAAGAAGATACCTCCCCTGCTAGTATGTTCCAATTTAAATTAAGGGTGACCAGCAAGACTTTTAAATTGGCAATATAATTTCTGATAATTTGCCAACCACCTGTCTCTTTAGCAGCAGAAAATCACTTCCTCTTCTTCCACATGCCTCCAATCTCTCCTAAGACCCTAAATCTACATCCTTCTTACTCTTCCCTACGTAGCTCTTTGCCTACACTCCCTTCCCAGCTGCTGAGACAGAAGAGCAGATGCTGTTGGTTGGTGCAGAGAGTGTGGGCTTATATTCCTCACACTGACCCTACCCACCACGCAGAAGTGTGCGAGAGGAGGAGGGGACAGAGCTAACGTGAGCACTGTGAATACGCACAGACTCCTGATCGCCAGGCTTCCTAGCAGCTGTTTGTCGACACCATGCTTTCTTAGTAGCTGGGCCCGGGAACAGCTCAGCAGCTTCCCCTGCATTGGAAGAGATAAGGTGAGGGAAAAGGAGAGCAAAGGCCAGCAAATGGAGGGAGAGGTCTGAAGAGCGAGGCAGAAGATGGAGAGACGAGTGCCAGAGGCATGAGAAAGGAGTGCAGGCTAACATGATGGAGGAAAGAGGGAGTGGAGGTCTGCATAGTGGTGGGAGTGGGGAAGGGAGGGCGCTCTATTAGCAATCCTGTGCTTGGTGAAAGGACAGAGGTGGTCACAGCTCCTGCATTGTGGGTCGAGGGAAGTGGCCACATCATCTGCATACTGGGAGGAGGGAGGTGGTCACAGCTGAAGTGGGCAGGAGTAGATAGAAGGCCAAAGCCTTCACACAGTGGTTACAGGTTCATGCAGTAGGACTTTAAGGTCACAGCTCCTCCGTGGGGAAAGTTGGATTCACGTTTCCTGCAGTAGAAAGGGGAGAGCACAGAACTCTGGATTTTTAGTCCTAAATCCCCTAACAAACTCAGGACTCTAATTCCATGCACACAATGGTCTCGTTTCTCCCTGTTAGAAGACAAAATGTGCCAAGGGCCCAACTTAATATCAACAAGAAGTTCCAGAAGATGGAGGATTTGTTTGTGATCTCTTGGACTATGATCTTAGACTGGTCTCCCCCTGTAGTATAAAATAGAAAGAAACATGGGGAGGACAAGCAAAACACTGGTTGCTATCCCTTTTCATCAAAGGGCTGAGCTTCTAATCAGCTCATTCATTTTATGCATCCATCACCCACATGGACTGAGGATAATGCTTCCCTTGCATGAGGAAGTGTGCAACATGTCATCATCAGAATACGTCCTTTTAAGGTATATTTTGTTCTTACCATACTTCTTGACATGAGCTGAAATTCAATTCTTGGTATCAGCTGCCCTCTAGAGGCCAGTGCTCATTGAGTCACTTAAATAATTTCAGGCAATTCTCATTATTTTTCAGAATGATTCAGTCTGATTTGATTGATATAAACAAACCCACTGGATGATTTTTTTTTTAATTAATGCAAACAAATTTAACAGAATATTGACAGCAGTGAAAGGATATTGCCATTCATCAAATGAACAAGTCAAGCATCAGCAGAGAGAAACTAGAGAGATCCATATCAGAATGAGATCACACATCATGCAGAGCGCTCCTGCACACGCACCCTCACCAGTCAGAATGAGATCGCACATCATGCAGAGCGCTCCTGCACACGCACCCTCACCAGTCAGAATGAGATCGCACATCATGCAGAGCGCTCCTGCACACGCACCCTTCACCAGTCAGAATGAGATCGCACATCATGCAGAGCGCTCCTGCACACGCACCCTCACCAGTCAGAATGAGATCGCACATCATGCAGAGCGCTCCTGCACACGCACCCTCACCAGTCAGAATGAGATCGCACATCATGCAGAGCGCTCCTGCACACGCACCCTCACCAGTCAGATTGAGATCGCACATCATGCAGAACGCTCCTGCACACGCACCCTCACCAGTCAGAATGAGATCGCACATCATGCAGAACGATCCTGCACAATAAGAAAAGAAACCCTTCGTTTTTTTCATTTATAAATCCTAACATGTTTGGTTCTGACTCACTAAATTTCCCTCTCTTTATGGCAGGGATAGGCCCTTTAGCCCAATGGATTCACTGCTTGGGGCTGCCACTATAGCCAAGTCCCGAAGCCAAAAAGTAATGGCTTGGGTCCCTAGTCTGTGGTGGAGCTTAGACTAACGGATTCCATGGCTACCACCGTACGTGATAACATGGGGCAGCCTTTGACTTCAGAGGACAGAAAAATCAATCTAGACTCTGGCCTTTCCAGCAAAAATACCTTTATTTACAGAAAGAAAGTCTAGGAACCGCCTGTGGACCTCAGCAGTTTCTGTCTGAAAAAGATAAGAGTATTCAGACATACAAAGTCTCTGAGTTTTGTCTGATGCTTCCTCCTTCCCCAGGGGAATGCCCTGCGAGCTGAATTCCCACTTTGGCTGGGGTCTAAGGCAGACCCAGGATTTAAAGAATATTCTGTTCAATAGCACATTTGCCTTGATTTTATGGATCCACTTATTCAAAGACAATGCTTTGTCTTTTATCCACATGGTTGAGATGCACTTTCTCAAGGTCAAAAATAATCGGGTGGTCTTTTATGAGGGCCTTGAAAAGAAATCTCTTTGCATAAAAATGTGTTGAATAGCTGCACCCATCACATGTTTTTCCTATGAGAGGACACAGCACAAGTGCATTCTGCAGATCGCAAAGTAGAGGCTCCCACAGGTGGCAACCAAAAAAATCACAATGAGGTATTTGATTTAAACATTTCAAACAGTATGTAGTACCAAAAAGAGTTGTATCATACTCGGATTCATGCCTAGAAACCTCTCTGAGAGATTATCAGAGTGACAGCAGAGCTGAACTTTAAATTATAAGGTGCTAAATTGCCTTCAACTCTCAGCAGGTAAAGAGGTGGAAATGTAGATGGAGTCAGCTTAGAAGAGGGCATTTTGACATCTGTAGGGTGTTGTTTCTAAATAATGTTTCCACTAGAGACAGATTTATAAAAATTATCTGATTTATTGGCAGCACCAGAACCATGAGATTTCTTGCTGTAATTTTGATAACAATTCTTACCCTCTGAAATGACGCCTTCATGACTATTAGAACAGTGCCAATTTATTTTTATTTTGGCTGACCAAATAACCCCATGAGTTATCTCGGCTGCCCATTCTCCCCTTCTACCAGGGCTGGTTCTAGGGCAAATGGTGCCCTCCCTTGCCCCCCAAGTCCTTTGCATGGATTAGTGGGGGAAGGTCATGCATGCAAAGCTTTCTGTACCCTCTTCACTCTATCCCATCCCCTCCCCCTGGATCCACACTCTCTCCTGCATGCGCTTCCTCTTCCTCCTGCCTCCCCAGCAATGGCACATTCCCGAGCCTGAGTGCTGGCCCCATTTTGCCAGTGGTGTCTCTGAACTGAAATATTTGGGGGGCAAGCCAAAGTTATATATTTCCATATTATACTCATCCTCACAGCTCAGCCCCTACCATTGCCTTTAAAATAATTATAAAAGACATCTAAGGGCTTTCTATGCGTAAAGAAACTCTATCAATCCTCTCATCCAAGGTACACATATTTAGGTCTTGCAGTCTCACGCTCTTTTGGTCACCGTTCTCTGGACTCCTTGCATCCCGTCTTAACTCTTTTTGAGATACAGTCTCCTTGTGAGGCCTCACCAAAGACCTGTACAGGAGCATTTTCAGCTCCTTTTATTGCTGGTTGTGCCTCTGTGCAGCCCAGCATCCTTCTGGCCTTAGCCAATACCTTGTCACATTGCTTTTCTATTTTCAGATAATAAGACACTAACACCCCGAGGTCTCTATCCTCGTCCATGCACATCCGTTTTTCACCCACCATCACATACAGCTCCTTTAGATTACTGCACCCCAAATGCATGATTCTGCATTTCTGGGCATTGAATCTTAGCTGCTAAATCTTTTTCAACACCTTCACCTAGCGGCAGGAATTAAAAATGCAAACATTACTGTATTAAGAAAATTATGCAGGGCCTACACCTCCCACCCATCCCACAATGCAAGCTATTTTTAGCATTTTTGTGTCAGTATTGAAAATCTGCTATAAGATGCGAGCTACGTTTCCTTCTTTAATACCCTACTCTAGGCCTCACCCATACTCACCTCTCTGGGGAAAGAGGCTTGGCCATTGAATCTCGCTCTGAGCGCCAGGCAGCATCTGCCCTTTCCTGGTTCCACCACCACCCACAGCGAAGGAAGAAGTGCCTTTCATCCTCCGCAATCACTGTGGCCAATACATGTGCATCGCCTTCTGTAAAGTTTGTCAGCTGCTGTGAGGCCAATGGTTCTGCACAAAATGGATGTTGGGCATGGCCGGAGGGGATGGATGTCGTAAGACATGCGCACAAGGAACCACGTGTGGGGAAGATAAAGGACGTCCAAGTAGTCTCTTAAAGGCGCCGGATTTGGGCATCAAACAACCTGAGATGGGTGGCCCAAATCTGGCGCCTTTAAGAGATGCCCCGTTATCTCACAGATCTCGCAGTCTTATTTTTAATCCTTAGTTTTTTCATACCTTTGATGAGGTAACTCAAGAATATAAACAGGAATCTACTTCAGATGTATACGTGGCTGTTCAACTTTGGGGGTGAGGGGGGAATAAATTGAACACTGGGAAATAAAACAGGAAACATTTTGATTTCTGTAATTGGTTACTTGGTCTGCTCCAGAAACAAATGTGGACCAGGAGTTATGTAATATTATTTGTTCAATTAAAATATGTTACACTAAAGAGATGCCCCGGACTTAAGTATCCATCAATGCAGCCCCTCATGGATGTCAATGTGATGGGCGGCCCAAATCCGGTGCCTTTAAGACACCCCCGAACTTAGGCGTCCATCATGGACGTCAATCTCCAAGACATCTCTTAAAGGTGCCAGATTTGGGCATTCAAACAACCTGTGATGGGCGGTCCAAATCTGGCACCTTTAAGGGGCACCCCAGACTTAAGCACCCATCAATGCAGCCCCTCATGGACATTGACGTCAAGACATCGAAGTCCAGGGCATCTCTGAAAGGGACACTGGTCAGTAAGGATGTAAAGAAACTACATTAAACCACAGATACACTCAGCTGTAGAAACACAATGTATTCACTAAAAAGAAATCAGAAAACTAAAGATAACATTAGAGCATCCTGGAACATCCCTTCAGTGTTTCTCTCGGACTCCAATTACAACTCCTGAAATAGAAAACACAAAAGAATGGATTTAGACTATTCCAAATATCTTCGACAGAGGAGAGGGGTTATTTGTAAGACCTCTAAGAACTTTCACAAGAAATACGCTGCAATGACCCTTCAGCGAACCTCTGAGCCTCGCACTGTGTTGTCCACTTCTGCAGTTGGTTGTAGAGGTGGATCTGGGAGCAAGTTTTCAGGGACCTTCATTTCCAGCCCAAAGCGCAATGTGAGGTTATGTAGCATGCAGCAGGCCATAATAATGCATGCAACCTTTTCAGGACCATACTGGAGGGCACCAACTGACCGGTCCAAGCATCTGAATCGTCCTTTCAGCACACCAAATGTCTGCTTGATGACAGACCTAGTTCTGGTATGTGCCTCGTTGTACCATCTTTCCACCGCAGTGCATGGGGCTAGGAGCAGAGTCAGCAACCATGGCGTACAGCCAGAGCCACCATCACCTATAAAAGAGGTGAGCAGTATTGCAGCAAAGACATTGACAAAACATCACAAAACACATATATGCATTGCTTCATATGGCATATACAAAACTGGCTCATTTTATACTACACTTACCTTAACAATACAATAGTACCAAAATACTTTTTCTGGATAAAACAATTAACTTGTACAGGGTTTTGCATTCCTCCTTGCCACCTGGTTATCTATCAAAACTTCTGATAGTTACTGTTACTTACCGAGCAACCAGCCATCACCATATTTCCCTTCGTAAAAATCGGTTCCAAGCAACAAATGAGCAAGGATGTAAGAATTGTGTAAGCTCCCCGGAAACCTCAATACTACATTCAGGATCCGTTGGTGCGCATCACATACCACCTGCACATTCATCAAATGGAATGACTTCCCATTGCGGAATGCTTTCTCCTGTTCCGAGCTGGGGATAAGTGCGATATGGATGAAGTCTATTGCGCCTAATACATTGGGCATCCCAGCTATGTCAAATAATCCATGCCGTATCTCCTGAGGTTGCCCTAGGTCCACTGGGAAATAAATAGACTGTCGCATACGTTTCATCATAGCCCTCAAGACTTGTCCAAAGTGCCACGAGACTGAGGACTGATTTATCCTACTGTATTCTGGAAACTTCCTGTGGCAAAAAAATGCAAGGCACACAGAAGTTTCGCCAGCCCAGGGACCGCATGGTTGCAAGAGGTAATTGGATCAATTTCATTGCGCAGGTCCTCATACAGGTTCTCAGTTGCACTAAAGCTGAGACGGTATCTTCGCACCACTTGACTCAGGTAATCGAAGGAGAATTGTGTGTGGCCAAATAACACGCTGCCTGCAGGATCTACAGATGGCTCTGGGCTGCACCTGAAAACATAACATAAGACATGCCATATTGGATCAGACCGAGGGTCCATCAGATGTTTTGTAAACACAGACCAACCACATCCTCAGCTTATCACAGCTGTGTGGCGGGTGGGATCCAAAAGCACACATTTTTACAGACCCAAAACTTCAGGGTTCATAAAAGGCCCTTGTTATTTAAAGATTCCTGAGGCTTTCACAGATGACTTGGACTTTGGTGTCTATTGTTCTAGTAATGGACGTTCAACTTTTAGGTGTCCTCTTGACGATGTTACCGACGCCGAAGTCCAGGGTGTCTTGTGATGGCCCTGGAATTGGACGTCCAATCAACAAGGATTTAAAAGGATTAAAGCCATTTTCTAATCTGTGCATGCACTGCCACATGGTCCTCTGTCTTTTGTAGGATTATTTGCTATCGCTCTCCCTTGTGTGGCTGCCCTAATTCTTGCTCGCAGACGTAAAAAGAAGGTCAGCATGACAAGGAAGTAAACAGTTTAAATTGAAAAGCAGGAAACCTTCAGGAACTGCCAGCTACCACTAGCTCCAGCACAATAGCACCAGGTAAGGCAGGTGCAAAACTTTGAATGTAAAAAACTCGCTATAGATGCACTAAATTTTGCGCATTTTACTGCATCAGGAACTAATAGATAATTGTTGCATTTAAATAGAATTAGCATGCCATTAGTGCTATTCCCTACGCACAGATTTTGCACGTGTGTTATGGAGGTGCTAATCCTGAAATTGCATCAGGTTCCTTTAGCGCCCAAAAAATGTGCATCCAACTACGCACTCATCACCGCGGTATGCGGAACGCTTGATATTGCATCAGCCCCAAAGCATTTGCCTGCAGCTTCATCTGAGCCATGGTCTGCTGAAGAACTGAGAACTGACTCTTTTGTTATTGTTTTTGTCACTTGGACAAACGATTTTCTCAGACAGCTGCAAAACATCAAGAGTCTGACCACGTTTCCAGCCACAATAAGAGGGGGTAGGAGCATGAAAGAAGGGATATATGAGACACACAGCAACCCATCGCATAATGAGATAGAGAGATAAGACTGCACTCTTTGCTGTGTGCTCTATTAGGCTGTACTAATGTTTGCCTTCCATGTACTAGCAAAGGCCAACCCTCTGAACACCCCTGCTCCCTCCCTTCCCTACTGCCATCCACCACAGCTTCCACTCATACTCAGCAAGTCACCCCCCCACAGCCACTTCCCCTCTTTCCTGCTGTGTCCCTAACCCCCAAAGCCTGCCCTCTGCTCAGAGAATCCCCGACCCTCACAACTCACTATCCTTCCCTCTACAGTGTAATATCGCTGACTCCCATAACCCCTTTCCCTTCCTCAGCCAGCACCTCCTTTCGTAAAAAAGCATCTTCTTGTGATGAGATATCAAACTGCCAGGTGCCATACAAGTCTCCAAATGCCAGCCCTCTTAGCCATATTTTATAAAGCAGGGGTGACTGGTCAGCGGCTTGACAAAGGGACTGTCCCATTAATGTATATACTTGACTTTCCACTACTTAGACACTTAAAATAAACCAGTACCTTCCATTTCCTGTATAAAAGTTCAAAAGTGTGACAATAGGATTGATATTCAAAAGATTTACAAGGTTAAAATCAGGTCTGGTGCAAGGGTATTAGGTGCCCTAAGCGAAATTTCGGTCTCTCATCCTCCCCCCTTACACACCTGCCATAAGGCACAGCCTCCCTCTCTCTCACCCTCCTCCCACTCACTGCCAAGTCCTGCATCTCTCCCCCTTTGCCCACAGTGTCCAGCATCCCTTCTCTCTTCTCCCCCTTCCAGCATCTTCCTCTTTCTCCACTCCCTCATCAGCACAGCAGCAGTACCCCAATCTCTTTTCCCTCTTCTTACAGTGCCCAGAATCCTCTCTCTCCACCCCTTACCTGACCAGAGTCTCAAACCAAATTCAAGGTAGTGATAAACAACATCATCTCAAACATGGTGCACATATGGTTATACACATAGAAACGTATAGAAACATAGAAATGACAGCAGAAAAGGACCAAATGGTCCATCCAGTCTGCCCAGCAAGCTTATGGCAGCATCAGCCGTGCCATACACTTACACCCGTACTTAGTTTCCCAAACCATTAAAGTCAGGACCTTTGTTGGGTGCTGTCCAAGTCCAATTCCCTGTTATCTCTTGCCGTTGAAGCAGAGAGCAATGTTGGAGTTGCATCCAAAGTATCAGGCTTATTACTTAAGGTTACTAACAGCCACATCAGCAAGATACCCTCATGCTTATTTGTTTTCCCAGACCATAAAATTCAATGTCAATTGTTGGTTTCTGTCAAACTAATTCCCCTTTTCCCCTTTTCCTCTTTTCCCCCTGCCATTAAAGCAGAGAGCAATAATGGAGTTGCATCAACAGTATGAAGGCTTGTTAAGGGTAGTAACAACCACACCAGCAAGTTTGCCCCATGCGCTCTTTTCCTCATTTCCATCCTCTCGCCCCTCCATTTACTTCAGAATCAGAAAATAATCCCTAGACCAATGCTGTTGCTTCTCACCATAATGGTCCAATTACAGAGTATATAGGTCATGCAGATTCCCCAAAATACAACAAACAGCTGTCGATCAAAAAGGCAAATGTCATCACCAAAACAGTTTTCACTCAGTGCCTTGATTTAAACCTTTAGACTTCATCAAAATAAGATGAAAAGTCCACTGCCAATCCACATCACTAAGCAATGTTCATAGCCACCTCCCCTTCCATCCACTGTAATATGCTCAGTGGAAAAAGGTAAGTTTTATCTGCATGCAATTCTCTACCATTGGTGCTTCCAATCTCTGCCTGACAACTTTGAAGCTCAGTAAGTCTTGTTGAAAGTGGTCTTGTAGTTTTACCAATGTAAATAAGCTGACAAGGACAAAAAATGACATCTCACAAAGCAAGAGACAGTGAAATCATGTAACAAATAGATTTTTTTTGTGTGATTCTTTAACCTGATGTAAGGGAGGCAGCCTTCTGGTTGCTTCGTGAGCCCTGTCGGACTGGTCGGAGGTAGACATGTCGCCGGCCATCCAGTGCTCCCTCCATGTGACAGGGGCCGGCTAATGGCATGGATACCCTGTCACATGGTAAGGGCAAAGGGCCATCGGCGCCATTTTTATTAGTGGCAGCCGACGGCCGAGAGCGGGAAATTGCTCCTGGGACCCCCACTGGACCACCAGGTACCTGTAAAATGTTTTTGGGAGGGTCGGGAGGGTGGGGGAAGCAAAGGGATTAGTTTTAAAGGGTCGGGGTGGGTTTTTTGTTTATCAGCTCGGGCGCAGCCGATAAACAAAACCGCGATCAGGCCCGATAAAAAAACAAACCACATGTGAATCGGAACCGGAATCCAAACAGATTCCGGTTCCGATTCACATCTCTACTAAATACTGACCAATCCACCTCTCTGTTCAGGCCAGCCAGCTGCACTGTTCCTAATTTAAAGATCCACCGTTGTTCACTTTGAAGTAACCATAGATTTACATCACCACCTCCTCTTACTCCACATCTCATTTCTTCTAAAACTGTAGAGCGCAGCTCTTCAAATTCATGCCCCTCATCCAAACAATGTTGCATCAGAGGTGCTTCGATTTTTTTACACTTTAGAGCACTCTTGTGCTCAATCAAACGTGTTTTCAATCGCCTCATGGTTTTACCTACATAAAGCAGTTCACACGGACACCACACTACATATACTAATTTGCTTGATAGGCACTTTGTCTAAACTCTTGGTTTATAGCCTCGTAATTTTTGTAAGGCCAAACCACTGTTAGAATGTGCTTGTGCACAAACTGAGCATGAATTACAAGGGTAATGTCCAACCTGCTCTACAACTTCTGTGACCTCCTCTTTGTGAAACGACCAGACCACATGATCTTTTATATTACTGCCTCGCTGGAAAGCTACCATTGGTTTTTCCTTGAAGGCAGAGTATAATTGTAATACATGCCAGTGTCTTTTGATGCTCCCTACTACTTCTTGAATGGCCAGATAGTATGGCAATACACAAGTGAGGTTCTGTCTGTTCTCTTTCTGTACTGATTCAACAACAAATCCCTGTTATTCCAATGAGCTCTTTTCATAGCTCTATTAACCACCTTTAAAGGGTATCCCCTCTGAATAAATTTCAACCTCATTTCCTTTGCCCTTGCCTTATACTCCTGTGTCTTAACTGCAGAAATTGTCCAAATGGAATGCTGTCTTTTAGACGACAAAGATGACAGCTATCATAATTCAGTAAAGTGTTACGGTCTGTTGGTTTACGGTAAATTGTGAAAAGAACTGGTTCTCATGTAAAGATATTTGAATATCCAAAAATAGTACCGTGATGTCTCCAAAGTAATAATTGAACTGCAAGTTGGGATCACGGGAGTTTAACAAGTCCATAAACTGCATAAAGTTCTCTTTACCCCCTGTCCACAATATAAGAATATCATCATCTATAAACTTCCTCCAACATATTATATCCTTCTTATATGGTGATTCTTGTAACCAAGTCTGTTCAAACTGTCCCACCTATAGGCTGGCAACACTAGCTGTCATCGTAGCACCCATTACTATCCCTCCTGTTTGTTGGTAATAAACCTCAAATAGAAAAGCATTTTCTTTCAATGCTACAGTGCCACCCAACACAGCTTCCACTCATTATACTCAGCAAGTCACCCCCACAGACCACACCCCACAGCCACTTCCCCTCTTTCCTGTGTCCCTAACCCCCAAAGCCTGCCCTCTGCTCAGAGAATCCCCGACCCTCACAACTCACTATCCCTCCCTCTACAGTGTAATATCGCTGACTCCCATAACCCCTTTCCCTTCCTCAGCCAGCACCTCCTTGCCCCCCAAATACTTCAGTTCATACTGTTGATGCAACTCCATTATTGCTCTCTGCTTTAACACCAGGGGGAAAAGAGGAAAAGGGGAATTCGTTTCAGACAGAAACCAACAAAAACATTGAATTTTACGGTCTGGGAAAACAAATAAGCATGAGGGTAACTTGCTGATGTGGCTGTTACTACCCTTAACTAATAAGCCTGATATTTTTGATGCAACTCCAACATTGCTCTCTGCTTCAATAGCAAGAGGTAACAGGGAATTGGACAGCACCCAACAAAGGTCCTGACTGACGGTTTGGGAAACTAAGTACGGGGGTAAGTGTATGGCACGGCTGATGCTGCCATAAGCTCGCTGGGCAGACTGGATGGACCATTTGGTCCTTTTCTGCTGTCATTTCTATGTTTCTATACGTTTCTATGTGTATAACCATATGTGCACCATGTTTGAGATGATGTTGTTTATCACTACCTTGAATTTGGTTTGAGACTCTATAGCAAATCTCCTGCTTCTATTCCCAGCATTGAGTGCCCATGTTTAAAGATTGTACAAGATTATGCAGTTTAAAAGGTGAAATATTATATAAAATGTTTCTGTTTTGAACTTTTTGACAAAGTTGAGCTTCCTCATATAGGTTTTCTAAAAGTGGTCCATGTCAGATACCACTGCTTCTGTTCTTTTGTGAAAAGATGTTTGACGTCTTCAATTCATTTCTGAGAAAACAAAAGCTCCAGTTTTGAAGCTACATGTTGTGCGGCCTCTCCTCCACCCAAGGACCCCGGGTGAGTCTGGCTTTGAACTGGAAAGCACGTCTTTGGTCGCTGGTCTCCGCCTGTCCTACAGCCTTCATGCTACCAAAGGACCTCCACAAGCTCTCGCCCCTGGCTGGTCAAGCTCTTCTTCTCCTGCCTGCACCACACCCAGACTCCAGCCCTACTTAACTGTCTCTCCCATGCCTCAATGCTTCAGCATAGAGTCCTTCTTGGCTCCCTGATCTTTCTCAAGCCATTCCTAGCTTGTCTCGTGGCTTCTGGGCCTTCTGATCCCAGCTTGCCTTTGTCTTGCATTGTGGCTGTCTGGCCTTCACTTCCAAGCTTTGCTCTGTGGGCCTTCTGACCCTTCCTTGCCTTGTGGTACCCTAGGCTTCTCTGTTTCCTGACCCCTGGCCTAGCCCTGAGACACCCAGTTCTCTCCCTGTGTCTAGGCCTCGCTCTGTCTTGCTCCTTGGGGCTTTCCTTGCCTCACTGCCTTTGGGCATTCTATGTTCCATGTTCAGTGTAGTCCTCATCCTGGTTTGTCTTGCCCTAGTCCTTGTTTCCAGAGTCCCACTTCCACACTTGCTTGCACTTAATTCCTGTCTGTTTCAGTGTTCCAGTTCTACACATATCTGCATTCACTCCACTCTTACCTGCACTAAGATCCAGTTTGTTCCTGCTGTTCCATTCCACACTTATCTGCACTCAGATCCTGTCTGTTCCAGTTCCACATATACCAGCACTCAGCTTCATTCTGCTCCTGTGGTTACCTGCACTCTGCTTCAGAGCTCCATGTCAACCAGCACTTCACTCCAGTTCCATTCCAGTCTCATTAGACTGCCCACATCTAGCCTCCAGCCTTGCCACCCTGCGCCACTCCAGGAGGTGGTGTCCACCACACCCCCTCTTACAGCTGCCCTCCAAAACACTACCTATACAAAATATATTTTTGCACAAGTTTACGTTATTTAAGCACTTTTGGAGAAAAGATTTAAAAAAATGGAATAGAGCCATGATTGAAATGTATTAAGAACTAGAGATGTGAATCTTTAAAAATGGCGCGGGCCATCCAGTGCTCCTACCATGTGACAGGGGCCGGCCAATGGCACGGATACCCTGTCACATGGTAAGGGCAAAGGGCCATCTGCGCCATTTTGATTAGTGGGAGCCGACGGCCCGGGAACGGGAGATCGCTCCCAGGACCCCCACTGGACCACCAGTACCTGTAAAACGTTTTTGGGGGGGTCGGGAGTGTGAGGGAAGCTAAGGGATTCGTTTTAAAGGGTCGGGGTGGGTTTAGGGGTTATTTTTGTGTGCCGTTTTTCCCGCCCTCCCCCAAAACGATAAGAGAACCCCCACGAACAATATCATGTGGTTTTCCTATCGTTTCGGGGGAGCCCCCGATTTCTGACGATTTTGAAAATTTCGTCCGATATTTTCAATTGTCTGAAGCCCGATTCACATCCCTATTAACATCATAAGAGATTATATTATATCTCCTCACTTGATTAGGACTCTCTCCTATCCTGGCTCTCTTCTTACCTTTCCCATCACACTTTTAGTGTTTCCTCTGGTAGATCCTCCTCTACTGCCATCCTGCTACCATCCTGGCTGCATCAGGGTTCTACCCTGGGCCTTTTTCTCTTCTTCCTGTATATTAATTCCCTTGGTACATCTGATTTCCTCTCATGGGTTTCAATACCATTTTTATGCTGCTGACTCCCAGATTTACCTCTCGGTGCCAGAAATTTCATCGGAAATCCAGTCCCAGCTCTTGTCTGATGTCGCTGCCTGGATGTCCCACCATCACTTTAAACTCAACATGGCCAAGACAGAGCTCCTTCTTTCCCCCAAGCCCACCTCCCCTCTTCCTCCTTTTCCTATTTCCGTGGATAATAGACTTACTCCCAGTCCCTTCAACCCATAACCTAGGAGTCATCTTGTACTCCTCGCTCTCCTTTTCACATATCCAAAACTCTGCTAAAATGTGTCATTTATTTTCTACATTGCCAAAATCCGTCTCTTCATGTCTAAATACACTACCAGAATCCTTATCTACTCTCTCATCTCCTCCCGCTTAGACTATGGCAACTTGCGCCTCATAGGTCTCTCCCAGCAAACCATCTCTCTCCACTACAATCTATCCAAAATTCAGCTACATGACTTATCTTTTGCCAAAGTTGCTGCACGCATATAACCCTTCTTCTGAAATCATTGCTTTGGCTCTCTATCCATTTCCGTATACAGTTCAAGCTTCTCTTACGTACAAGTGCCTTCACTCTGCAGCTCCTCACTACCTCTCTTCAGTTCTCCCTCTCTGCACCCCTCCTTGTGCACGCTGCTCGTCAGACAAGTCACTCCTATCTGTGCCCTTCTTCTCTACCGCCAGTTCCTGACTCCGTGCTTTCCACGTGACTGTACCATGTGCTTGGAGTAGACTTCCTGAACTGGTGAGCCATGCTCCCTCTCTCATCTTGTTTAAATCCCATCTAAAAACCAATCTTTTTGAGGCACTTTTAAACCTTTAGCATCATGAACTTGAAGCTCAACTAAGTAACAAAAACAGCATAGAGTAAAAAGAAGAGAGCGTAAGAGCAGCTGTAAGGACAGTGATGCCAGGAATCTGGAAGGGAAATCTTGAAGAGCTGAGTTTATTTTAGCTTGGGCTAGAAGATGATACTTTTATAAGGCCAGCAAATGTTTAGAGATTCTCGCTTCTTTCAGGATTACTAAGGCCCTTCCCTAAGCCAAATAACAGAAAGAGTGCAGTTGCTAAGCAAGTCTCTAACTCCTGGGCTCTGCACGCACGCCAGCAGCTCTGTGCATTTTCACTTTTCCTCCTGTTTGACTCACTCAGTCTCTCCACTGCTGAGAGGTGGGGGAGGATGTTCTTACCTCAGACACCTGCCTTGCATGGAAGAACCCAGTCACTAGTGGAAGGCACGAGGCAGGGCTACACCCGCCTCCAGTGTTTCCCCAGTCAGGAAGGAGCTTCTTCTTATCTCCCATCTGCATCGCCAGCTCAGCTCAAACAGAGCATGAGTTATTTGTTCTTTGAGTTTCTTGCTTTTGCGGGTTTACAGATTTTCTTCCATTCTCTACTGCTGAAAATAGGACCCTGGCTGTTTGTATCTCATGGCCAACCAAGGCACTATTACCCTCACCAATTGTCATTTGCCCTCTGGATGCAGTACCAATTACTCGGGGGGTAGAGTGCATAATATTTTTCTACAAGGTATTCCAATGGTGCTGGAGCAGGTTTCCTAATTTGATGAACTTTATTTAAAATCATAGAGGGGGGGCCTCTAACTGTGTATTTGGCAGAGCTTTTGTGTGTGTGTGTGTGTGTGTGTGTGTGTGTGTGAGGTGCCTGTGCCTATATGAGAATGTGTATGTACACAAGTTCAGAAAGGTAACAATACTTCAAGTTGGGTGGAAAATAAAGACGAGGTACCACAGGGATCAGCTCTTTCTGCGACGTTGTCTAATATGTACCTATACCACTATGCAAATCTTTAGAAGGACTCGACTAAAATTCCCTATATATGCTGATATTCGATTTTATGTCCCAGTGACGGGCTCATTATTCACTACATATATGCAACTGGAAATCTGACAGCAATTTAAAAAAATGGTTGTTTCATAACAGTATCTTTGAACATTTCAAAAATTGAAATAACGTTACTGTCAAGACGTCCATATGTAGAAGAGTTCCCTCAGTTTGAATTCAATGAGCAAAAAATTGTTTATCCATGAAAGAACGTGATCTGGGGCTACTTCTGGATAGCAGACTGATTATGAGAGCTCATATTAGGAATTTAATCAAAACAGTGTTATATTTGCTGGTCATGGGGTCGGGCTTGCGACAGACAGCACTCACCCTAATTGCCTGCAAACCTTGGCACAGCCTGAAAGCCACCGCTCTCCTTTCCAGCAGCAGGAAAACTGCCGTGATGATGCCCTGCCACTCACCCTGTGGGCCTTCCTTAAGCACACACAGCACACCGCCCTTTAAAGGCTCTGTGGTGTGAGCCCAGTCTGCCAGCGGCCTTGGATCACACGGCTGGGCACATAAAGCCCCAGCTGTGCACCCTAACCTCACCTCAGCAATGGGTCTCCCGACTTCCTGCACACTACGGGTTGCCAGCAGTCTTATTCCTCATTTTTGCCTTGCTCCCAGCCTTGCCTCATTCCTGCCTTCTCCATCCAGCCTTGCCCTGCCCGCCTTGACCTTCCAGTATTGACTTCTGCTTGGGAACTTGACCATTCTTGCCTGCCACCTGAATCTGACCTCTGCTTTGGCCTCTGATCTTGCTTTGTCTGTTGCCTGCCTCAACTTCTGGCCCATCTCTGGTATCATGTCTGCTGCCAGCCCGGACCCTGAATGCTCCTGGACTCTGACTTGCCTAATCACCCTCGGGACCCACTTAAGTCCTGCCAGGCACCAGAACACAAGGGCTCAAACCTGCGAGAGAGGTGGCTGGTGTAGGCGAAGCTCCATTCTGTCCCACCACAGGTCATGTTCACCAGCGGTTGGCATAGGCCTAGTAGGTTAACCTGTTATGTTGTGCCAGTCATGCCACAGCACAAAGCACTCACAGATAGCATGCTCAATACCAACAGGTTACTCTAAATTATGTATTCTGAGATGCTTAAAACCAATCCAAGAATTTGAAGATTTTCATACAGTCCCTTCAGACTCATTTTCTCAAGCATGGATTTCTGTAATTCTCTATTGCTTGGTCTTCCCAGAAGTACCCTCAGAGAACTACAATTACTCTAAAATTCAGCCACATGTATTCTAACCAGATGTGGGAGATATAACCATGACACCTGTATTGTCAGCATTTCACTGACTTCCTGTTCAGTTTAGAATACGGTATAAAGTACTAATAATTCTACATAAGATAAAATACTCATTGGTTGGGAGCAACACTTCATTTATGTACGCAGCAATGAGCTTTAAGATCTGCCAATAAAGGCTTCTTAACTATGCCTACAGTACATTAAGCTCACCTAGGAGAGATGAGGGACCATGGAATTTCAGTAGCCAGACCAATAATACATAACTTCATGCCTGAAAAGATGAGAACCATGACTGACATCAAAGCCTTTAAGAAAAAGGCTTAAGAACATGGCTGCGAAATCAAGCTTTCGAGGTCTCAAATCATTGACCGAAAAGACTTGCTGGGCCTAGATGAATCAAGTATCCAACAATATAGAATTTCTATGAGAGCAGCTTCACTCATGTAGTTTGTTAGTGGGCCCATTGTAAGTTCTATTTTATGTATGTAAACAGTCACAATCTTTGGAGTGTGCGATAAATAAATGGTTTAAAATAAATAAATATATGCCTCTGCCTGTGTGTGACTGCCTGTCAGTGTGTGTATGTGGGCGTGTGCCTGTATGTGTAGGTGCCTGTGCGTTTGCTTGTCTGTACATTTGTGTAAGCCTGACAGACAGGACTTTCCAGACGAAGCAGATTGTCTTTTCACTCTGCATCTTGCACTGTTCTGGGTACCACCTTGTGTCAGACCAACCAGCACAAGTCCTTTTAGATATATATTGCTTTTTGTTTAAATATATTCATTTATTTAAATTTGATCAGGAATCTAGATAAAAGCTTGTTTTCAGCTGGGGTCAGGACACAATTTGGGTACATGTGAAAAATTAAACAGTGATACAATTTGCAGTCATTAGCAGTTACATAAATAGTTCAGCGATGTACATGCATATTTATCAGTTATTTATATAAACCAAGATTTGAACACTTACATAAGCTCATGCTGGGAGACACCACTTGCAGTATTGAATTGCCTATTGTCAGCATCTGAGCAGCAGCTTGTGATAGAAGCATTATTTTCCATTTTTAGGTGAACATACAGCTTCAGCAAGATAACACAGAGATTCTCATGGGATCTCAACACCACTCTTCTTGTGCTCCAGTGACAATCAAAATATCATCAGATAGAAAGGTCCCTTTCAATCTGATTAGCAATGGGTCCATGAATTGTTGAAATACTGGTCTCACTCAACTGTAAGTAGTCAATTTTTAAAAACATGCTTAGTGCCCAACATAGCTGGCTCAGCTAAGCAAATTTTCAGACTCAATCTAGCCAGTTAGTTGTGGTCGATAGCAAGGCCTCTTAAGCAGGGAAAATGGTGGCTGCACCACAATGACTCTTCTTTGGCCACTGGATTGTCCTTTTGCTGGTGGTGAGTGGGAACCCTGCCAGCATGTCACAATTCTGCACCGCAGCAGGACTTTACTTTTGCTGGCGGGGAGTGGAAACCCTGCCAGCACAACACATTGCTGTGCCATCGCAGGACACCGGGATCTTTCTTTTGCTGATGGTGAGTGGGAACCCTGCCAGTATGTTGCTGATCCACACCGCCAGCACTGCAGGTTTTCCTTCCACACCAGTGTTTGCCTGAATAAAGGGTGAGATGACTGTGGCAGGAAGGTTTCAGGGGGCAATTTTGCTGCCTCAAAATCTTACCGCCTGAAGTGGCCGCCTCACCCTGCCTCATCATAAGAACTGCCCCTGTAGAAGAGTATCTACCCAACTAATTCCTTAAGGCCATGACGTAATAAGGAGCACTAATGTGTGCATGCATGTTACTGCAGAGTTTTGCACACATTTTTTATGTGCAAACTTTATTCCTCATTTAAGAAGTTTTGCTTACAACTCGGTGCTAACACATGCACACAAGTGCTGTTTATGCAAATTCCATGTTAATCAAGCCATTAGCCATTAACATGCCACCCACACCAATGCAGAGAAGTGTGTAAGCTTTACTCATGTTTTCTTAATATTCAAAATTTAACTCTTGGCGAGGAGTAAAATTTCCAGGGCTATGGGGAATTCATGGTATGGTGTTCCATACTAGGGATTTAATTGCATAAAACATTGTATACCAACTATGTTTTCTACACATAAAAGCATCCAAGGTCTTCATTTTACTTATCATTAATCATATGTTTGAGTCCATCTCCAAATCTTCAATCTATTTTTGTTTTATTTTATTTTACAAATAAAATATCCACTTATCTGACTTCCGATGATTTTATCTTAGACATGAACTAAGAACATCTTCCCTCTTTCACGTTTCTTGCCGACATGGTCCATGTTTCGAAAAACAATCTTCTTCAGGGGGATGTGAAGATCCAAATTTAAAAGATCTTTAATCACTAAAATCCTAAAATATGAAATTATATATAATGAAATGTCATTCACAAACTTATGAACTTATATAAACAATGAACTCGACGAAACAATGAACTCTTCAAACTAATACAAAATAAATATTAATACAACAAAATACATAGGTTCCTTTGAACTTTTTAGGTTCTTCTCACAATCATGTTATTTAGCTGACACAGCCTAAGTCAACTTATCATCAAGACATGTTACCAGAAAGGTATCATCACTGGAAGGACTGAAAGGGAATACTAATCATTGTTATATAGATGTCTCAAAAAGAATAGTTAGATATAGTAATTGAATACCACTTAACATCAAGATTGAGACTGCCTGGGGATGTCATGTGCAACTCAAAAATCCATAATTTCACTCTGAAATTTGACCGCGCTTGAAGATTCCCCCCTCTGGGTATAGGTGGTACATGTCCAATAATTCCCCAGCGAAGACTGTCAAATAGCAAGGACATATAATAAACCACAAAAGTGATGGTACAGTCTTGTAGAGCAATATAACTTAATCGCACTACCCATCCAAGGATCTTGCCAACTAGTGCCTATGGGAACAAAATAAATTGCCACATAGTTTATGTCCCATTGAAAAATTATTAATTTTGAGCTGTAAAGAACATAAATAAGATCTAACTACAAAGTCCTTTATATTTTTCCTCCCAAGTAAATACAATAATAGGAAATTGATCCAATATTGGGTGTAATCTTTGAATATTCCAATGTTTATATATAATAGCTTTGACACCCTAAGACATTGTTACGGGAGTGCTGGGGAGCGGTCCCAAATCTGGGGATGTAGTGTGCCCTTGGACCATGGCACGACCGCAGAGGGGCTCCGGGGAAGCACCGAGGCAGGCAAGATGTGTCCAAGCATGGGCGAACAGGCTGAAGATCAGGGACCCTGGCCTCTGCAGAACCTGAGCACATAGAGAGAGACCCAACACCACAATGCTGGTCTCTGGAGTAGCCCTCCGGCCACTCGATAGCCTTTCAGACCTGCCGCTTGGCACAGCAGATGCGACAGGACAGACAGAGGCTTAGGGCAGGAACAAGAAGACTCAGACGAAGACACAAGATACTCTGACAACTAGGATGTAGACTCAGGTTACTCAGGGACTCAGACAAGGATTCAGGATACTCAGAGGGCTCAGACAAGGATTTAGGATTACAGAGATAAAACTGAGTGAGTGCTCTAGCGTCCCTATCACCTTAACACATACAGACTAGCTATCCTCAAGGCCAAAAAAGACTTTTACAAAAAAAATCCACAACTTCGCTTTTGACTCCAAAGCCCTATTTTCATTTGTATCATCCCTTACAAAACCCTCTCCACCTATCATCCCGGACGAACAAGCAGCTGACAAAGCATTGGAACTAGCAATTTACTTTGATAACAAGATCACCAACCTCCTTAAGCCAATCTCCACCCAACAGCTGACAGCAATGCCCCCTAGCAGCTCAACACACAACAATAAATGCAGCTTATCATCATTCGAGACCCCATCTTCATTGGAAATCGAAATCATCCTCAATAAACTTAAACCATCCTCTCACCCTCTGGACACCATACCATCCAATCTTTTGCTATCGACTCCCAACACCATCTCCAAAGCACTTGCAAACATCATAAACTGCTCTTTAACTCAAGGAAAGGTCCCAGAACAACTCAAAATAGCAATTCTGAAACCTTTACTAAAAAAACCTAACTTGTCAACAACTGACCCTGCTAACTTCCGCCCTATCGCCAACCTACCCCTAATCTCAAGAGTGATGGAAAGATTCGTCAACAAGCAACTGTCCGACTACCTGGAGGAGAACAATATACTCTCTCCTTTTCAGTTTGGATTCAGAAAATCACAAAACACAGAAGCTCTACTAACATCATTATCTGACACCATCCTCCACAACCTTGAAAGAAAACAATCATACCTCCTCGCTCTTCTCGACCTATCCGCCGCATTCGACACAGTTAATCATACCATCCTTCTCGAGCGGCTATCAGATATAGGAATCCAAGGAGAAGCTCACAGTTGGTTTCAATCATTCCTAGAAAATAGATCCTACAAAGTCAAGATCAATAACGTAGAATCACCTCCTATCAAATCAATCAGAGGAGTACCTCAAGGTTCATCGCTCTCCCCTACCCTTTTCAACATTTACCTACTTCCACTATGCCACCTACTCTCCAGCCTCAAGCTAAAGCACTATATTTTCACTGATGACATTCAGATACTCCTTCCTATCACAGAATCACTGCAAAAAACTTGGGCTCATTGGAACAACTGCTTACTATCCATCAATTCCCTACTATCCAGCCTGAACCTTATACTCAATACAAATAAAACAGAAATCCTCATCATTTCTCCTGACGAAAACCACACTCTCCTTAACGTCCAAAACCCAACACAATCCACAACACCACCCATTAACCATTCACCTTCTGTCAGAAACTTAGGGGTGCGCCTCGACAATCAATTCAACTTTAAATCTTTCATTCACAACACAACCAAAGAATGTTACTTCAAACTCCAAGTGCTCAAAAATCTGAAACCACTCCTTCACTTCAGTGACTTCCATTTAGTAGTTCAGTCTATAATTCTGTCCAAGTTAGACTACTGCAATTCTCTTCTGCTAGGTCTTCCGATTTCATCTATAAAACCCCTACAGATGGTACAAAACGCTGCGGCGAGGCTACTCACCAACACCAACAAAAGAGCCCACATCACACCAATCCTGCAGTACCTTCACTGGCTTCCTATAAAAGCCAGAATCACTTTCAAGACATTAACAATGATCCACAAGGATATTATGGGCAGCGCCCACCTAAATCTTATCTCGCAACTCCGCCTTCACACATCAAAAAGACCTATCAGACATAATTACAAAGGTTCTTTATATGCGCCCCCAATCAAAACTTCACTAACTAAACGAGCACTCTCAACAGCCGGGCCCACCCTTTGGAACTCTTTACCGCCAGATCTTTGACTAGAAACCTGCCATCTAACTTTCAAGAAAAATCTAAAAACGTGGCTCTTCCGGCAAGCCTTTCCGGAATCGCAGGATCACTCCGACACCGGTCAAAGAGCAAAATAGCTCAATATAAAGCCCAATATAAAGCCCACGACCGCCCATATACCCTCAGGACCTGAACTCGCCCTATCTGGACAGTCCACTTGATAGGAAAGACCATTTCTTGATGCATTAGCTCACTAGTTCTTGCTCTTCCCATATTTACGCCCGTCAACAGTGACCACAGTCACCTGTATACCCCAACCAGTACGTTCCAACCTTACCTACCAATTATTTATAGTCAGTCTTATCATTTACTCATGTTATTTGACGAATTATTGCTATCTATTTTATATTTTATATTTAATATTTAATGATTTACATTCTTTTGTTCTAAACTCTGTTTAATGTTTAAATGTAACGCCTTACCCTTGTTTAATGTTCAATGTTCAATGTTTAATGTAACGCCTTACCAGCGACAGTTTTGTTCTATGGAAACCGACCTGATTCGATATTTTATATCGAGAATGTCGGTATATAAAAAACCCTAAATAAATAAATAATAAATGTAATACTTTAGCATTATTTCTAACACCCACTCAACACTGCTTAGGCCCTGCTTGCACCTGCACCCCTATACTAGCAAACTCCCACTCACCATCTGGTTTCTGCTTGCTTCTAGGCAAATACTCTGCAAGCTATCCCCAGTGGTTTCTCAGGACACTGTGATCTCATAAAACCCAAGGTGTTACACCATGGTATTAGGCATGACAAATATAGCCCAAACACCAAAAATACTGGGATCATGCAGCAACACACTTCTGTAGATCAATGATCATTCACAGACAAAGGGCTAATAAACAAAGGAATTTATTAAGAACAAGGAGGTATAGTGAACATGAAAAATGCAACCTGTAAACAAATAAGGAAAAAGGGATCATACAAATAACACTACTTTATTAAGTATTAAACAAGTATACCCCCCCACTCAAGCAGGTCATTAAGTAAATCATTAAAAACCAGGATTACAGTGGGCTCTGGTAGAATTGGACCAGTTACTAGGAGACACACACAGTATCAAATGCAACAAGAACAAAAAGCCTTCCCTATATTAATAACTGAAGTCCTAGAGAAAAACATTGAAGTGTTACCAGAAAAGAGAGAAAACCAATGCATGCAGAATTTCAAGATACATAACCAAAAGAAAAAGCAAATTGAGATGGATAACTCTGGCATCAGTGGCACAACTGCAAAAGGAAAGAGTGAAGTGAATAACAAATCTCAACTAAAGTCTCATAAGGAGTACAGGAAAAGCAATAATCTTAAAGAGAGTACCTGGAAAGGTATGACCACAAATGCTCATAGTTTGGGAAATAAAATACCAGATCTGCAGGCCCTAATGACAGAGGCAGAAGTGGACATTGTTGCTATCACAGAGACATGGTTCACAGAATCTCATGATTGGGATACGGCAATACCAGGCTATAACTTGTTAAGGAAGGACAGAGTGGATAGAAAAGGGGGAGGTGTGGCTCTTTATGTCAGAAACAATATCCAAGCATCTGAGCTGCAAGGAAGTTGGGGCAAGGAAGAAGCACTATGGGTCGACCTAAAAAAAGATGACGGAGCATCCATTTATATTGGAGTGGTTTACAGGCCCCCGAACCAAAAGGAAGAGCTGGACAGAGACCTGGTTGAAGACATCCATAAGATAGGTAAGAAGGGAGAAGTGGTGATCGTTGGTGACTTTAATATGCCAGATGTAGACTGGAAAATCCCATCTGCAGAATCTAAAAATAGTAGAGCAATAGTGGATGCCATGCAAGTAACTTTGTTCAAACAAATGGTATTAGAACCCACGAGAGAAGGAAATATACTCGACTTAGTGCTCACTAATGGAGATAATGTCTCTGATGTCCAGGTGGGCGCCCACCTCAGCACCAGTGATCATCAAACGGTATGGTTTAATATCACTAAAAGAATATGGAAAAGAAGTATAAAGACCAGAGTTTTACAGTTCAAAAACACGGACTTTGACGAAATGGGGAAGTACCTAGAGGAAGAACTAAATGGATGGGAGAATGAGAGATGTGGATCAGCAGTGGATCAATCTAAAAGGAGCAATCACCAAGGCAACTACTCTTTATGTTAGAAATGTAAAGAAAGCAAAAGAAAAATGAAACCTATCTGGTTCTCAAACGAGGTGGCTGACAAAATTAAAGCTAAAAGAACAGCATTCAAGAAATATAAAAGATCCCAAAGGGAGGAGCACAAAGAAGAATATTTGATTCAACTGAGGGAGACGAAGAATTAATCAAGTTGGCAAAAGTCAAGCGGAAGAGAGGATTGCCAAGGAGATAAAAAATGGTGACAAAACATTTTTCAGATACATCAGCGAAAGAGAAAAGTCCATAGTGGTATAGTGAAAATTGAAAGGTGGAAATGATCAATGTGTGGAGAGAGACGAAGAAATGGCAGAAATATTAAATGAATACTTCAGCTCTGTGTTCACTAAACAAGACCCTGGAGAAGGACCATCTCTACACAACAAGAAACTGGAGGGTAGTGGAATAGATGAAAATCATTTACAGTAGAAATGTATGGGAAGAGCTAAAGAATCTGAAAGGGACAAAGCCATGGGGCCTGATGGGATTTCATCCAAGGATTCTGACGGAGCTCAGAGATGTGCTGGCGGGTCGCTGTGTGACCTGTTCAATAGATCCCTAGAAACGGGAGTGGTGCCGAGTGATTGGAGAAAAGCGGTGGTGGTCCCGCTTCACAAGAGTGGGAACAGAGAAGGGCTGGTAACTACAGACCGGTTAGCCTCACTTCGGTGGTGGGAAAAGTAATGGAGTCACTGTTGAAAGAGAGAATAGTGAACTATCTACAGTCCGGAGAATTGATGGACCAGAGGCAGCATGGATTCACCAGGGGAAGATCCTGTCAGACAAATCTGATTGACTTTTTCGACTGGGTAACCAAGGAATTGGATCAAGGAAGAGCGCTAGATGTCATCTACTTGGATTTCAGCAAAGCTTTTGATACGGTTCCGCACAGGAGACTGGTGAATAAAACAAAAAGCTTGGGAGTGAGTGCCGAAGTGGTGACCTGGATTGCAAACTGGTTGACGGACAGAAGACAATGCGTGATGGTACATGGAACTTTCTCTGAAGAGAGAGCGGTTTTAAGTGGTGTACCGCAAGGATCCGTGTTGGGACCGGTCCTGTTCAATATCTTTGTGAGCGACATTGCGGACGGGATAGAAGGTAAGGTTTGTCTTTTTGCGGACGACACTAAGATCTGCAACAGAGTGGACACGCCGGAAGGAGTGGAGAGAATGAGACGGGATCTAAGGAAGCTGGAAGAGTGGTCGAAGATATGGCAGCTGAAATTCAATGCCAAGAAGTGCAAAGTCATGCATTGGGGGAGGGGAAATCTGAATGAACTGTATTCGATGGGGGGGGGAAAGGCTGATGTGCACGGAGCAGGAGAGAGACCTTGGGGTGATAGTGTCTAATGATATGAAGTCGGCGAAACAATGCGACAAGGCGATTGCAAAAGCCAGAAGAATGCTGGGATGCATAAGAGAGGAATATCGAGTAAGAAAAGGGAAGTGATAATCCCCTTGTACAGGTCCTTGGTGAGGCCTCACCTGGAGTACTGTGTTCAATTCTGGAGACCATATCTACAAAGAGACAAGGACAAGTTGGAAGCGGTACAGAGAAGGGCGACCAGGAAGGTGGAGGGTCTTCATCGGTTGACATACGAGGAGAGATTGAAGAATCTAAATATGTACACCCTGGAGGAAAGGAGGAGCAGGGGTGATATGATTCAAACTTTCAGATACTTGAAAAACTTTAACGATCCAAAGACAACGACAAACCTTTTCCAACAGAAAAAAATCAGCAGAACCAGAGGTCACGAGCTGAGGCTCCAAGGAGGAAGACTAAGAACCAATGTCAGGAAGAATTTCTTCACGGAGAGAGTGGTGGATGCCTGGAATGCCCTTCCGGAGGAAGTGGTGAAGTCCAAAACTGTGAAGCACTTCAAAGGGGCATGGGATAAACATTGTGGATCCATCAGGTCCAGAGGACACGTATAAAAGAGCAGGTAGCAAAAAACTGCACGGAGCGGCAGTAGCCACAGAGGCATTCACGGAGCGGGATGCCAGTGGCCAGTGGTAGGTGTCCATATAAAGAGCAGGTAGTAAAATACTGCACAGAGCGGCAGTAGCCACAGAGGCATTCACGGAGCGGGATGCCAGTGGCCAGTGGTAGGTGTCCACCTTCACGGAGCGGAAGGATGGAGGGCTGTCATCTCCCAATTAAATAAATAGTAAAAAAAACCCAGGGATGGGATCCATCAGTTCTAGAGGACGCATATAAAGAGCAGGTAGTAAAACACTGCATGGAGCGGCAGTAGCCACAGAGGCATTAACGGAGCGGGATGCCAGTGGCCGGTGGTAGGTGTCCACCTTCACAGAGTAGAAGGATGAAGGGCATCCATCTCCCAATTAAAAAAAAAAAAAAAAGCAGGGATGGGTTCATGGGCTATAGGTATTACCAATTATTAGGCTTTTCAATATTTGATGATAGTTAATGTGACTTTCAAGGCATGCTTCACTTTCGGTGCATGTCCGGCATGACTCCCTGCTTCAATGACAGGGGAAAAGAAAAACTGATACTTCACACATTTCCAGCATTGCCCTCTGCTTCATGGCAGAGAGCTATGCTGCCGCTTACCCAACTAATCAAACTTAATATTTCACTTGGAAGCAGCTCCATCACTGCTCTCTACATTAATAGTGAGGGTGAAAAGGGAATTAGAACATAAGGTTACTAAGAGCCAAGAGAAACAGTTAAGTATGAGAAAAAATAAGTGTAAGGCTTGCTGGGCAGACTGGATGGACCAGTTGGTCTTCTTCTGCCGTCATTTCTATGTTTCTATGTAAGGTTTATGTTTACTAGCCAATGCTCATGGAAGCTCTGGTAACAATCTTTCCACAAGATATTGTTTGTAAGTGGGGCTGGGTCTATATAACAATTTAGAACCCAGGACACTGGCTTTGTATCTAATTGCACTGCAGAATGTTATAACATTACTAATTCTTGGGGGGGGGAACATGCAGTCCAAGCTTCATTTTGGATTAAGGCAGCAAGATTTATCCTTTCAGTCATGGCTGCCAATGATTACAGTAAGCTGCAGGAGTCAGAAGGTTACTTGTAAGTTTGCTCAAGAGTTTATAAGGGTAAGGAGTTCTTACTGGGGAAAACAAAAGGCTTCAGAGCAAAACAAGAAATCCCCACAGGCACATAGATCCCCATTTTCTCCATACCCTGCTCTTTTTTCCCCTACTCTGTTCTCTCCCTCTACCAACATAAGAACATACGAAATTGCCATACTGGGTCAGACCAAGGGTCCATCAAGCCCAGCATCCTGTTTCCAAGAGAGGCAAAACCAGGCCACAAGAACCTGGCAACTACCCAAACAATAAGAAGATCCCATCCTACTGATGCAATTAATAGCAGTGGCTATTCTCTAAGTAAACTTGATTAATAGCAGTTAATGGACTTCTCCTCCAAGAACTTATCCAATCCTTTTTTAAACACCTCTATACTAACTGCTCTAACCACATCCTCTGGCACCAAATTCCAGAGTTTAATTGTGCATTGAGTGGATGAGCAACCAGACCTGTGCGCCATTACAGAAACATGGCTCAAACCCGAAGACACTGTCCTCATCAATCAACTCCCCATACAAACCTACGACATTTTCTCCGTCCCCAGATTGAAAAGAAGAGGAGGCGGCCTGCTACTCGCTGCCAATAAAAAACTTGGTTTGTCATTACACTCAACTATCTCCTCACTTTCCTTAGAATTCTCAATTTTCAAATCCTCTCAGTTACAAATAGGCCTTATTTACGCCCCCTTGGACGTCTTGATGCGGACCCTTCACCTTTAATAGAATACATTGTAAAATACATTAACATTGACTCACCGACCATTCTGTTAGGAGACTTCAATCTCCACGTGGACGCCACTCCTCGCTCCTCCAATTGCGAATCCTTCCTCAGCTCCCTCAGCTGCATGGGTTTCAAACAGCTAATCAACGAACCCACCCATAAAGCAGGTCACACGCTAGATCTCATCTTCATCAACCAGAGCTTTACTCTAGCGTCACATATCGATTGTCTGCCAATTCCTTGGTCGGACCACAAGCTTATCTCTACTTCCCTCCGATACCTACATTCAACTCCCTCGGTAACACAGAAATCCACAGTCCAATTCAGAAAGCTATGCAACCAGGAAACCCTCAGCTCTCACCTATCCTCAGAGTTATTCCACATCGACCCTTCGGATGCTGACACTGCGCTGACCTCTTGGATAAAAATCACTAACAAAGTGGCCAATGCAACCTGCCTGCTTACAACCAAAATCATCAGTGACAACAATGACAAAAAAAAAACCATGGTTCACGCCACAATTAACAACTTTGAAACGTGAACTTAGAAAAAAGGAGCAGAATTGGCGAAAAAACCCCTCCTCATCTAACTTATCGGCCTTTAAATCACTCATGCACAAATACAGGATCGACATTCTTCAGACAAGAAGAGACTTCTACTCTCAAAGAATCAATCACTTCATCCACGACCCAAAAGCCCTCTTTTCCCTGGTCTCATCGCTCACCAAACCACCTTCTTCAACGATCCAGATGACAAAGCTGCCACTTAAAGCTTCCGAACTTGCCACATACTTAAAAATAAACATACCAAACCTACTCACCTCCCGTACAAGCAATAAAGTCCTACCCAACATCATTCATGCTCTCCTAATCTACTACTTCAGCCCACTATATTCCTCAACTTTCCTCAGCCTCCTCGTCACAAACGGCCCTCCTGCTTAGAGGATTTTGAGTTTACATCTTCTTTAGAGATTGAAAACCTTTTAAAGAAACTCAAGCCATCCTCACACCCTCTTGATGCAATTCCAGCTAACCTTCTCATAACCTGCTCTAAAGATGTCGCTAAGCCTATCACCCAGATCATCAACGCCTCTCTATCACAGGGCCTGGTCCCTGACCCACTCAAACTTGCCATCTTAAAACCCCTTATTAAAAAAACCAAATCTCTCTACAGATAACCCAGCAAATCTCCGCTCGATGCTAATCTTCCGATCATTGCCAAAATCCTGGAAAGGAATAGTCAAACAGCTCTCTGAATTTTTTGAAAATAACAACATCCTACCCGGCTCAATTAGGCTTTCGCAAATCCCGCAGTACCGAAACTCTTCTTTTATCTCTGTCAGACAACATTCTCATAAATCTAGAAAACAAACAATCCCTGCTTGCTCATCCTCCTTGATCTTTCGGCCGCCTTGACACGGTCAACCATGATTATTCATCGAAAGACTATCCGAGATCGGCATCAAAAACAAAGCTCTAAACTGGTTCAAATCTTTTCTCCAGAACAGATACTACAAAGTTAAGATCAATAGCAAAGAGTCACCACCGTTCAGTTCCACATTAGGGGTCCTTCAAGGCTCTTCGCTATCCCCTACGTTATTCAATATCTATCTTCTCCCGCTTTTGTCATCTCCTTTCCATTCTAAAGTTAACCATTACTTATATGCAGATGACGTCCAAATCCTTATTCCTATCACCGAATCACTTCAAAAGACCGTACTTTTTTGGAACTCCTGCCTCCTCTCCATTAACAAACTCCTGTCTAACCTTAACCTGATACTCAACACTGACAAGACAGAATTCCTCCTGATCACTCAAGATGGCACCCTTCCATTGAATAGCTCTCACCTTCCATTGAATAGCTCTTACCTTACGCCGCTCCCAGTTCTCTCCCCACGGGTCAGAAACCTTGGGGTGGTCATGGATAACCATCTGAGCTTTTCTGATTTCATCAACACTACGGTTAAAGAGTGCTACTACAAACTCCAAGTTCTATAAAGGCTTCGACCCCTCCTTCATTTTCACGATTTCAGGTCAGTGTTACAATCCATCATCTTCTCGAAAATGGACTACTGTAATTCACTGCTTCACGGTCTCCCAGTCTACACCCTAAAGCCTCTTCAACTGTTACAGAATGCTACAGCAAGGTGTCTCACTAAATCCAACAAAAGAGATCATATAACACCAATTCTAAAGAAGCTCCACTGGCTCCCAGTCAAATCTCGAATCCTGTTTAAACTTCTATCAATCACCCACAAAGCCATATTCAACAACACTCCACTGGACCTCAGAATCCCTCTTCAGCTTCACACCTCTTCCCGACCGCTAAGATTAGCACAAAGAGGAACTCTACATGCACCTCCCATGAAAACATCTTTAAGTAAAAGAGCTCTATCCACAGCAGGCCCCAAACAGTGAAATCTGCTTCCTCCGGAGCTAAGGCTGATACATTGCCCCAACACGTTCAAAAAAAGACTCAAGACATGGCTATTCGGTCAAGCATTCCCTTAACTTACTTAGTCTTCCACAGCTCCCATAGACTGTTTTCATACTGTTGACGTCCAGAACCTATGCTCACGTTTTTACTCATCAATAAGAAATTTCCCCCTCCTCCCCCACTCCACGAACAACCTTCCTTCCACCTCCCCCCCCCCCCCCATTAGCAAACCTCCCTCCCCATGCGCTAGTTTCGCTCTAATAGTGCATACTGCTACTGTTCCTAGTTATGTTATGTTATATTATCCAAGTTGTTCACTCCCTTGTTCATTGTAAGACATATGTTGTCATTGTTTTCTACTTGTTATAATGTAAACCGGAGTGATAAGTAATTTTGTTACCTGAACTTCGGTATAAAAAAAGTTATAAATAAAATAAATAAAAAAGAATTTTCTCCGATTAGTTTTAAATGTGCCACATGCTAACTTCATGGAGTGCCCCCTAGTCTTTGTGTTATCCGAATGAGTAAATAACCGATTCACATCTACCCGTTCTAGACCTCTCATGATTTTAAACATCTCTATCATATCCCCTCCTCAGCCATCTCTTCTCCAAGCTGAAAAGTCCTAACCTCTTTAGACTTTCCTCATAGGGGAGTGTTCCATTCCCCTTGTCATTTTGGTAGCCCTTCTCTGTACCTTCTCCATCGCAATTATATCTTTTTTGAGATGCGGCGACCAGAATTGTACACAGTATTCAAGATGCGGTCTCACCATGGAGTGATACAGAGGCATTATGACATTTTCCGTTAAGAACATAAGAACCTCCTCTCCTCTCTCTCCCCTACCACTCTCTGCCCAGCATCCCCTCTTTCTTCCTTCCCAGCAGCAACCATCCTCTCTCTCTATTACCCAGCTTCCCCCCTTCTCTCTCTCCCCCTACCCTTTTTCCAGCACCTCAGTCTCTTCCCCAGCTAGCATCCTCCTCTCTCTGCCCTCTGCCTAGCTGTATGCCAGCCTCTTATCCCTTCCCAATATCTTCTTCTCTCTCCCCCCCTCTTCTCCCACCCAATGTTCCCTCTAATTATTTGTGACTATGCATTACTGTTGTGCACATAAGTTCACCAAATGAGATCAGGTGGTCTCTCTTCCCTCCCCTATTATGTGCTTTATATTTTATCTTTATTAAAACGTATGAAGCACCTCATGCACAAGGCCCTAGGCGATTTACAACTATACAATATTAAAACAAAACATCAATAAAATAAAAAGTCCTAAAGCATTAGTAACATAAAAATACTCAGTAACCCCAGTCAAAGATGAAAATATATCTTTGCAAAATGAACACCACAGCTGGATAATTACACATGATGAAAGTTAACCATATGCTAAGCCGAACAAATAGGTTTCCAACTCTGATTTAAACAGTTTAGTATCTGTCTCAAGCTATAAATTCATGGGCAAAGTATTTTCCATAGTTCTGGAGCAGCCCCAGAAAATGCCCTCTCTCATATCACATATAATTGAGCTGACATATGAGAAGGGTTGCCAAGCAGCCTTCTATGAAGACAATGCAAATTATGAGTGAGAAGATAAATTCTCAATAGTGCATTAATCCATCAAAAGGAATCAAATTGCAAGAAATGTCTACAAGTTTTCAAATTAGGCATCAACCATCTGGGCTTCCTAAAACACGGAAAAAAAGGTCTTAACAGGAGTAACAGTGCCATCCACTTTATAAGAAAATACGAAATTGCCATGTTGGGTCAGACCAAGGATCCAACAAGCCCAGCATCCTGTTTCCATCAGAGGCCAAACAAGGCCACAAGAACCTGGCAATTACCCAAACACTAAGAAGATCACATGTTCCTGATATGTTCCTGATGCAATTAAAGATTTCTATCATATCCCCCCTCAGCTGTCTCTTCTCCAAGCTGAACAGCCCTAACCTCTTCAGCCTTTCCTCATAGGGGAGCTGTTCCATCCCCTTTATCATTTTGGTGGCCCTTCTCTGTATCTTCTCCATCGCAACTATATCTTTTTTGAGTTGCAGTGACCAGAATTGTACACAGTACTCAAGGTGCGGTCTCACCATGGAGCGATACAGAGGCATTATGACATTTTCCGTTTTATTAACCATTCCCTTCCTAATAATTCCTAACATTGTTTGCTTTTTTGACTGCTGCAGCACACTGAGCCGATGATTTTGAAGTATTATCCACTATGATGCCTAGATCTTTTTTATGGAACCTAACATCGTGTAACTACAGCAAGGGTTAATTTTCCCTATATGCAGTACCTTTCACTTGTCCAAATTAAATTTAATCTGCCATTTGGATGTCCAATCTTCCAGTCTCGCAAAGTCCTCCTGTAATGTATCACAATCCGCTTGAGATTTAACTACTCTGAATAATTTTGTATCATCCACAAATTTGATAACCTCACTCATCGTATTCTTTTCCAGATCATTTATAGATATATTGAAAAACACTGGTCCAAGTACAGATCCCTGAGGCACTCCACTGTTTACACTTTTCCACTGAAAAAATTGACCATTTAATCCTTCTCTCTGTTTCCTGTCTTTTAACCAGTTTGTAATCCATGAAAGGACATCACCTCCTATCCCATGAATTTTTAGTTTTCTTAGAAGCCTCTCATGAGGGACTTTGTCAAATGCCTTCTGAAAATCCAAATACACTACATCTACAGGTTCACCTTTATCCACATGTTTATTTACCCCTTCAAATAATGAAGCAGATTTGATAGGCAAGACTTCCCTTGGGTAAATCCTTTTGACTGTGTTCCATTAAACCATGACTTTCTATTAGGGATGTGAATCATTTTTTGACTATTTAAAAAAATCGTCCGATATTTTTTAAATCGTCAAAAATCGTTAGAGTGCACGATACAATAGAAATGTTCCCAATTTATCGTGGCCCGAGAACGGGAGATCGCTCCCGGGACCACCAGTGTACCACCAGGTAATTTTAAAATGTTTTGGGGGGATCGGGAGGGTGGGGGAAGCTAAGGGGTCATTTTTAAAGGGTCGGGTGGGGTTGTTTTTTTTTATCGGGCCATTGGCGCCATTTTTGAGTGGCAGCCAAAATGGCGCCGATGACCCGAGAGCAGGAGATCAGTCCTCGCGCCCCCACTGGACCACCAGGTACTCGTAAAAAGTTTGGGGGGGGGGGGTTCGGGAGGGTGGGGGAAGGTAAGGGGTCAATTTTAAAGGGTCAGGCCTCACTAAAAAAAAAAATTAACGATGTGAATCGGAACCGATTCCAATTCACATCTCCACCGATCAGATTTTTTTCTCCCTCCAGCCGAACCCGATCATTAAGACGATCGGGCACACGATTCACATCCCTACTTTCTATATGCTCTACAATTTTGATCTTTAGAATAGTTTCCATTATTTTTCCTAGCACTGAAGTCAGGCTCACTGGTCTATAGTTTGCCGGATCACTCGTGGAGCCCTTTTTATTTTTTTTTTTTTACATTTTTTATTTTGCATTTTCATTATAACAAAATGGTATCCATTGAATATAGATGATCAAGAAATCAAACTTATAATGATAATTACATTTCTTCCACTATCAATACATCTTATATTCAAAATAAAGAAATTTCATACACAAACAATAGCTCTAGAAAGCAGACGAAATAATGAGCAATTACATAAGGAAATCTATAGGGAGAAAAACATCCCCTAAAGAACAACAATTGAAATATTGAGTTCAACTGGTATCATTTACTACTGCTACTGATTCTACAGCTACATGCTCATGGGTAATTGAATCTAGAAACACACGGAGCTGTGATGTTTCAAAAAATATATATTTCTGCTTTTGGTAAGTGACTTCGCATTTGCAAGAAAATCGCAACAGCATTTTCCCTCCTTTTGCTTCAGTCTCTGATCTTAAGCCTAGAAATTTTTTCCTCTTGTCTTGTGTCAACTTTGAGAAGTCGGGATATATCCATATTCTATCACCATGGAAACTAGTCATCCGATTACGCATATAAGCTTTAAAAACTGTTTATCTATTGCAAAAGAGAATGAAACATGTAAAACAGACCTGTTCTTTATAACAGTGTTTGAATCAGATTCAATTATCCCTGTTAAATTTAAAGATAATTCTTCCTTTTCATTTTTACCAGGTAAGTTTCCTCTAGATGGAACATCATATATATTTGAAACAGTAGGAATAGCCTGTGAGGGCAATTTCAAAACCTCAATCAAATATTCTCTAAACATATCATAAGGGGAAATTAAATCATGTTTAGGGAAATTTAATACCCTTAGATTTAAATACTTCAGGGTATTTTCCAATGTTTCAAACCTTTTTTCATACACTATTTCTGCTTTCACATATTTCTGCTGATATTTTTCCATCTTGTCTAATCGTTTCTCTATTTGAGTTACTTTAGCATCGGAATTTGATATGGATAATTCAATATTTTTAAACCGTTGATTAGAGTCTATAGTAATTTTGGTTAAATTCACTAATGCAGTTTCCAGTGATTTTATTGCCCCCCCAAAGAGTGTCCATTGTTATTTCTTCAGGCTTGGTCAAAGCAGGATATAGACTCCCAGATGCTTCTATTTCAAATTCCCCACTTGTAGCTGGAACTCCTTCTCCCTCCTTTTGCATCAATGGATTTAAAATTGAGAGATCAGAGGTAATATTTAAAGGTGGAGGAGGAGTGCTCGGTGCACCGGGGCTTAAGGATATTTCGGCCATTAATCCCGGTGTTTGCTCTCCACCAGAGGTTAAAGCGGCCAAGTCCTCCGGTTTTAACCCAGATGCTGGGGTATAAAAAGTAGATATCAGGGGCTGAGAAGTTTCCGGTATAGGAGAAGATGCAGTTATCTCCTTTACCTTTGCCTTCCATTTTGTATGAGGCATGCTACTAATTAGAAATAACAAATGCCACCTGATTACTTCTTAAACCTTTTTCTCAATACGTTTTGCTGCTTTCAAAAGTGAGTTGGAGGCTTCAGATATATATTCTAAGAAAAACAGTTCAAGGTACTTACTATTACCAGGTCTTATTGGTATAGTCCGATCGAAAACTTTTCCAATAAATTTTCAACAAAGCCGTGCGCCCCTTTGGCGCGCGTGGCTTTGGCGACGCGCCAGCACGTCGACGCGCCTAAGGGGTCCGGTTCTTATACCTCTCACTGGTCGCAATCGGATGACGTCAGGAAATGCGGAAGTCCTTGTAGGGGCTAGAGAACCCTTTAGCCCTCTATTTGAAATTGAAGAGGCAATTTTTCAGTAGCGTCCACCCTCCGATAGGCACTTCAACTCTCCTCCACCTCACTTGAAGCGCCTAAGGGGTCCAGTTCTTATACCTCTCACTGGAGCCCTTTTTAAATATTGGGGTTACAATGGCCACCCTCCAGTCTTCAGATACAATGGATGATTTTAATGATAGGTTACAAATTTTAACTAATAGATCAGAAATTTCATTTTTTAGTTCCTTCAGTACACTAGGACACATACCATCTAGTCCAGGTGATTTGCTGCTCTTTAGTTTGTCAATGTGGCCTACTACATCTTCCAGGTTCACAGTGATTTGGTTCAGTTCGCCTGACTCATCACCCTTGAAAACCATCTCCAGAATTGGTATCTCCCCAACATCCGCATTAGTAAACATGGAAACAAAGAATTCATTTAGTCTTTCTGCAATGGCCTTATCTTCCCTAAGAGCCTCTTTAACCTCTCGGTCATCTAACACTCCAAACGACTCCCTCACAGGTTTCTTGCTTCGGATATATTGAAAAAAGTTATTATGAGTTTTTGCCTCTATGGCTAACTTCATTTCAAATTCTCTCTTCACCTGTCTTATCGATGTTTTACACTTAACTTTACAATGCTTATGTTTTATACTGTTTTCTTCAGATGATCCTTCTTCCAATTTTTGAATGATTTGTTTTTGGCTAAAATAGCCTCTTTCACCTTACCTTTTAACCATGCCGGTAATCGTTTTGCCTTCCTTCCACCTTTCTTAATGCGTGAAATACATCTGGACTGCGCATCTAGGATTGTATTTTTAAACAATGTCCATGCCTATTGAACACTTTAAACCTTTGCAGCTGCATCTTTCAGTTTTTTTCTATTTTCCTCATTTTATCAAAGTTTCCCTTTTGAAAGTTTAGAGCTGCAGATTTACTTATTGTCACCTTCCAATTATTGGTTTAAATTTGATCAAGTTATGATCACTATTGCCAAGTGGCCCCACCACCATTACCTCTCTCACCAAATCCTGCATTTCCCTAAGAATTACATCTAAAATAGCTCCCTCTCTCGTTGGTTCACGAACCAATTGCTCCATGAAGCATTTATTCCATCCAGGAATGTTATGTTTCTAGCAGGTCCTGTTATTACATTTACCCAGTCAATATTGGTGTAACTGAAATCTCACATTATTACTGCACTGGCAAATTGATTAGTTTACCTTATTTCTCTTAGCATTTCATCATCTGTCTGAACATTTTGGCCAGGTAGACGCTAGTATACTCCTATCACTATACTCTTACCCAACACACATGGGATTTATACCCATATAGATTCTACTGAGCATTTAGTCTCTTGTATGATCTTTATCCTGTTGGACTCTCTACCCTCCTGGACATAAAGTGTCACACCCCCACCAAGTTGGATCCTCCCTATCATTGCAATATAATTTGAACCCTGATATAGCACTGTCCCATTGGTTATCTGCCTTCTACTAGGAATCTGTGATGCTAATTATGTCAATCTCATCATTTCCTGCTATACACTAACTCTCCGATCTTCTTAGACTTCTGGCATTGGCATACATTTCAAACTGTGTTTTTGTTTGTATTAACAACCTACTTTAGAAATAATGTTATCCCAGGTGGAAACTGCATGTTCTGCATGGGTTAAGATTGGCTAGTTCCATATTTAGAAATTTAGAAAATTTAAGTGTGTTAATATGTCCTCTTTCTTAATAGGAACAGAGGTATCACTTAACACTGCTGGAAATGACATATGAGGATAATTGAATTTAATAAGTGTATAATCAGACCAAGGTATGGAAGAAACTGATAAATTAAATGAAAAATTATCATAACCAGTGACTTAAGAAAAATTAGGTGTGACTGCGATCTTATATTGAACCCTCCATAGGGAGCTAATGTAGATTAAACAGAACAGGGGTGATGTGCTCCCTCATGCAAATGACAGTAATGAGGTAAGCTACTGCATTTTGTGAAAGCTGACGTGCTGTTAATGAATACGCAGGAAAGCCCAGATACACAATATTGCAGTAATCAGGCAAAGGTAAAACAAGTGCCTGAACTATAGAATAAAAAACTAACTGGCTAAGCAAAATTTTAAATCCTCGAAGAACTCACAATTTAAAAAAAACCTGATTTAAGAATTGCTTTAATTTGTTGTTGAAAAGCAAGCAGTTAACACTAAATATCGGAGTTAACCACATACCTTATGCAGCTAACTCTGCTCCTCCTGGAAATGCCTCCTGCTCACCTCCAGCCCCATAACTCATTATATGCGGGTAGAATGTAGCCGTATATGGCGATCAATACCGCCGTTTTGCTGTTTATTTTATTTTATTTGTAGCTTTTATATACCGACATTCGTTTAGTAACATCATATCGGTTTACAATTAAAATAAAATTTAGCAATGGTGCTTTACAAATGAACAATTGAGTTAGAGATAACAACAAAACTAGTTAGGTGTATAACTTGTCAGTTAACCATCTAAATGGCTTTTAAATATCGACTTCAATGTTATTCCAGGTGGAAATTGCATCTTCATTGCTACCCAGGTTGAGATTGATAAGTTCCATATTCAGCAATTCAGAAAATTGAACAGTATTAATAATAATAAGTCCTCTTTTCCTAGTAGAATCAGAGATATCACTTAATACTGCAGGAGAAAACATGTGAATGGTAAGTGAATGATCAGATCATGGTATGGAGGAAATTGATAAATTAAATTTAAATGATCATAAACTAATGAATTAACAAAAAGTAGGTCTAAGGTGTGACCCAGTCTGTGAGTAAGTATTCGGAAGAAAGGGCATGAACAGTGGTGACCTCATCCACCCTCATCGCGCACAGAAGAATGCACAAAGGTTTGCTCCTTTGTGCACATGATGGAGTGAGCTCCCCCCTCTGGCATGCGGGGCCTCCGGTGTCCATTGCTAGCTCTTCACCCCTCCCTCATGCCAGTGATAACAGTGGGGAGTGGGGCTCCCAGTCAAGCAGGTGGAGACAGTAGAAGCAGTTCCTCCCGCTGATGGGGGATGTCCCAGGTATGACAGGATGTGCTGCTCCTCCCACTGCATGATGTGCTGTTTCTCCTCTTCCTCTCCCCTCAGCTATAGTGGCATGTGAACCTGCTCCTCATCTTTGGCAGCTGGCAGATGGACTCTGTCAGCCGTCCCAGGCTGGCATCACTAGCGTTTTCAAAACTCATAGGTTGGAACTTCCTGGCTGATGATTTCTTGATACATTAGAACAGCAGCCAGGAAATGCTGGACCACAAGTTTTGAAAATGATTGCAGTGCCTTACAAGTGCGTAGATAGAAAGATTGCTGCTAGGCGGCCCCCTACGTACAGTGCTATGTGGCGGATCACACAGTTCACAAACCCCAAAATCCAGCCATGGCTCTAATTATTAACGTGTATGCTATCCAGACATCAGTGTGGCGTTCTGATAAGGATTAACACAGGTTCAAGGTTATAGGTCATAAGGATGAGTATGGATAAGGAAGAGGAACTTCAAAAAAAATTTAAGTGCTACTATCTCCTCAGAAGTGATTGAAAATATGAATAGAAGAAGGATCTTTAGGATATTGTTAACCAAACTAAATAGAGAAATTTCTTTGCTGGCCCTACCTCTTTAAAGTCACTAAAGAAAAAAGATTATATGCTATGTGTTCAGTTAATTTGCCTACAAAGAAAGAATCCACACCTTTAGGTGGTGTTACAGGACTACGCAGTCAGTCATTCTCCTTTTAGATAGGTTATGAAAAACTAAAATAAAAAGTCAGCCTTCATTCTGATGCTAGGTCCACCTACATGTAGCTCAGATAGTTTCACACTTGGCCAGGAAAGGCACTCAGCTAGACCTCAGACCCGTTTTGCAAGCCCATGATGTCACATGAGACCACAGCAGTTGCTGTCAGGAAATATTACTTGCATTGTGTGTCAGGGGCATCAAAATAAGTTTCAGGCTTTCTTGCTTGTTCTCTCACGGAGGAAAATGAGAGACCAGAAGCATTACTGCCGCTTTGATCTAGCTCTGCACAGCGGTCCCGTAGATGTGACATTCAAAGATCTTTCTTACAGGACTGAGGGCCAAACTCTGTTTGGAAAAGGAGGATCTTTTTTTCAGCTAAGGAGGATCTTTTTTTCAGGAGAAGTGAAGGGAAGGGCATCAGTAAGCTGAGGTTACAGACAGGATGTCAGAGATATGCAGTGGAGGACAATTGGTGTTAATTCCCTATAGGGCTAAGTAGGTCACAGTGAATGCAAGACTTGATCAAAAACTTGTCATTATAGTGAGTACATGTGATAACTAGGACTTTATTTTATTTAGTTAAAATTTATGTCCCATGCTCTCCAAATTGTTTGGGGTGGGTTACAAATGACACACACAAATCTACACCTCATTTATCTATATGTTTCCCGTTTATTTGAATACTGAAGCAATGCTGAGAAATATTCACCATATTTTATCAGCTAAAAATAGATGTTTGAATTTGGACTGAAGCGTTTTTCCAATTTTTAAAGATCACTGGGGTCCAATCTTGCCAGAGTAACATACCATGGCCCACAGCACAGAAGAGTCTGCTCAAAGGACCATGGCCACCAATAATCCACACAAAGCCCGGATAATTTAGGTCTGCTCTTAAGCGGGCTTCAAGTTATCCGGCTAACATAGCTGAATATACCTGATATTGGGCTAAGTTAGATGATAACTAAACCTCTCCCCAAACACCCCCGGAATGCTTTTTTATTAATACAGCTAAATTATAACCAGATGACTTATTCATTATTTAGCTGGATAAGAACATAAGAAATTGCCATACTGGGTCGGACCAAGGGTCCATCAAGCCCAGCATCCTGTTTCCAACAGAGGCCAAAACCAGGCCACAAGAACCTGGCAATTACCCAAACACTAAGAAGATCCCATGCTACTGCCGTAAGCCTAGACTCTCAAAAGAAATTACCCACTCTTGTCCATCTTGTGTCTGGATGAGGTACACGCCAAGACCCTTAAAACTGGTGTTGGTGGTTAGAATGAAAGGAAACTCGAACCTTGGGCATACCAAAATGGGTGCTAAGATTAATATGGAGATTAAGGTCTGGAACACTTGCGACACTGTCGTCCACAAGAATGGTCTTGGCCTTGTGATTTTTCATTGCCTTCCCCATTAGTTGGTGCAGAGGGGAGACAATTTAAGCGAAGGCAGGCACAAGTCTTCAGTAGTAACTGGCAAAGCCCATGAATTGGCGAACTTCAGTTACTGATGTTGGAGGCTGCCAGTTTTGCAATGCTGTTATCTTGTCTGCACTAAACACTTCCGAATTATGTGACTCCATTTTCAGTACAGTCTGGATGTGATATAGTTTCCCAATCTCATCACTCATTGCTGTGTCGAGCACATGTGTGTTTATGAATCAGGGTCCTTGTTCTTCCTCCTACCCCTCTCACCACTGACTTTTTATCTGCAAACTCATTTAGTATGGCCTTTTCTTTTGCAAAATTGACCCTTTGCCCCTTTAAATCTACATACAGAACATCAGTGCTGTCCGCGGCAGCTAAGACATGAGTTTGGAAGCACAGCCCCTTGGACTGGATGCTGAGTGACATTCACAACTGATCATTGTGCTCCAGTTTATTGTTGTGCGCCACCAGCACCATTTCAACTGCAAAAACTGTTTCTGTTATGCTCAGGCTTGTGAACCCTTGGGCCGACGGGAGGATGGTGTACCTTAGGAGGAAGATCCGTAGGTTCTCCCGTCGGGTGGCGAGGCAGAACAGAAGATGCAACCAGCTGGACCCTCGGCACTGGAGACTGAGGCGACTGTGGAGCAGATGAGAGTCGTGACATCAAGAGAAGAACAGCGTCTTCGCCACTGAAGTCCACAGTCCCCCCAGGAGAGCCCATAGGGACCCGGACCGCTGGGACTTAGGTGGACCTTGAGAGGTCAAGGAGTCCAGAGTTCGGTGTGCAAGGGCTAACTGGAGCTTCACCCCTGGAAGGCCCGCGGTCCCCCCGGGAGGAGCCCGTAGGGACCCGGGCCGCTGGGACTTAAGTGGGCCCTTGAAGACGATGGTCCAGAAGTAGTCAGAGGTCACGTGCCAGAGGGTCGTCGCTTACCAGTCTGAGGTTGTAATAGACTTAGTTTTTGGGTACTTGCCAGGTTCTTATGGCCTGGATTGGCCACTGTGGAAAAGGATGCTGGGCTTGATGGACCCTTGGTCTGACCCAGTATGGCATTTTCTTATGTTCTTATGTATACCAAGGGATCTCCTCTTGCCAGTCCGAAGTCAAACACCAGGAATCACACTAGCCGATCCGAAATCACACACCAGGAATCACCGCTAGCCAATCCGAAGACAGGAACCAGGAACATCAAGACGAGACAGGAACCTGGAACAAGGATCCAAAGTGCAAGAAGACTCACCGAAGCAAGCAGACTTAACAGCGCTACAAGAGACGTTGCCAAGTCGAAGAATGGGCAGAGGAAGCTTCCTTTTATACTCCTCTACTCTGGCCCATTAGAGGTAGCTGTAAGTAGTTAAAGGGCCTGGCCCCCTTTAAATCTGTGGAGGAGGCGCGGCCTCGTGCCTAAGATGGTGGCAGCCATTTTGGATTTCCTCTGTGGAGAGGAAAGCCTGCAGGAACGCCGCGAGAGAGGAGTGGGGATGGCTCCCCACCCGGCGGCCAGACCGGGGACCTGCGCCGGGGCGACAGGCACCGGCCCAGGGGACTAACTAGGAGCTGCTGCGGCGGGTCGCCATTGTGGGTGAGGTAGGGGGCCGTGCCCGTGGCTGTCCACGGGCACGGAACACAGTTTCATTGCAAGGATCAGATTTGGTTCATCAAGGAGGCAGCTCTGAAGTGATTCATTCTGGATGCCACAGACTAAATGCTCAAAGCATATTTAAGAATTCACCAAGTTTGCAGTGTTCTATGATTCTACACAGTTCTTCAATGCTCTCATTACAATCTCTCTTCCAATTGAAGAATGAAACCTTTGCATTATGGCAGACAGTATAGGTGAGAAATGGACCTTGAGCGATGCTCTGATCTCTTCATACGTCTTAGTGCTTGGTAAGGCTGGTGAGAGAAGCGATTGTATGCTGGCTCATGTTTTTTCTCTGTACATAGTCAAGAGAACAGCCTGTTTTTATTCAGGGATCTCATTTGTTTTCAGATAAGGAGGAAATCTTTTCCCCAATGCAATTTCGCCCCCAGGAATGTCTACTTACTATGCACTTAAAAGTGTGTGTGAGATGGTGCTTTGCCATACTTTTCCCACATAGATCCCCAAACTGATTTTCAAATATGGGTTTTCATGCAGAAGCATAAATCCTTTTGAAATTACCCCTAATATGACAGGTTCTCTGTATAAGAGTCTCGGGCATTGAATTATCCCACATTGAATCCCTGAAAGCGACTAACACGTGAATGTGTTGCATTAATATCTACGCATGGTCCTGCCCTCTGAGTGCTGGTTGAGCGGGCTGGACTCATTGATCCCAAACTGCACGTGCCTGCTGCCCGTGGACAACAACAGCAGCAGCAGGATCCCATCCTTGTCACCAGAAAATGAGTGTAGAATATTAGATGGAACCAACAGACAGTCCAAATTTTGTGAACATGTGTTCGGCAGACCTTGGGCCCATCCCGCATCCTGCTGTTCTTTTGTCTAGCCCGGGCTTGTTCTCGCGGCCTCCCACTGCTACAACACCCCAGCATGACGCAGCATTCTGCCACGCCTACCTCTGGACTCCCCACTATGCACTGTCGGGTCCTCCTCAGAATGTGGCAGGAAGCTGTGCTGTGCCACTCCAGCTGGCTGCTCTCCTACTCGGCAGGACACTGTCAAAAGGTTAGGGCCCTGCCTCCCCTAGGGTGCACACGTGCTGACTACACTATATTTAAAGGGCCAGTGGTGGGAACTTCTCAGAGACACTTCCTAATGATGTCTTTATTCCAGTTCTATAAAGAGCAGAGGCCAAGAACCCACCAGTGCCTCAGCAATAGGTCATCTCCTTAGAGAAGTGTATTGCCTCAGAGTTCCTGGTTCCTGATTCCTGTGTTTCTGTGTCTTGTTTCTGGTTCTGTCGGCAGTCTGGTTCATCTTGAGTTCTTGACTTCCTGGTTAGTCTTCCTCTTCGTTCCGGACTTCTGGCTTTGACGTCAGATCAGACGTCCAGCTTTGACTTTGGATAGAACTTCTGGCTTGACCTCAGATTGGACCTTGACAATGCTTGACCTCCGCCTGCCATTTACCACTGTTGACTGTTATTGATTGAACTCTGCTTGGCCCAACCTCTTCTCTGAGAGAACTCTGCCCGCCTTGACCACAACCTGAACATAACTGTGATAGCCTGCTGCCTGTCCAGACCGCTGCTTGACCTGACTCCACTTTCCCTTACTGTGCTGGCCTGCAATATTTTCCATGTGACAGATCTTCACCTTGCGCCCAAATCGAGCCAGCCTTGGCACCCAAGGACTTAACCTAAGGGGAATGAGGGCTGGTATTGGTGAAGCTCCAGTTGGGCCTCTGCTTCATCCAACTCTGCCTGCCAACAGTGGGAACCTTTGTTGGCCCAAGGGTCTACTTCTGCAATAGTACATCAGCAACCTCCTAGCTAAAAAAAGAAAGACAGAAACAAGAAGCAAACGTGTGTCTAGCACAGAACCTGGATATTCCATTCAACTTGAGCTACCCCCACTGCATACACAACATCCACAGGCTGTTAAAACTTTTGCATTGTCAGCAAAGATGTTGATCAGAGGCTCACAAATGGGAAGGAATATTTTTGTGCTCTTGGAGACTATTTCACCTAAGTGTAAAACATGTGATCGCCTGTCCAACTGGCTCCTGTAGTAATTTTCTGATGAATATGCATAACGCCCCAAAACCAATTACCCAGAAGGGGATTCCTGGATCTGAGACTGGTCTGGGAGGATCCTTCTATGGGCAGGCTCCATTGGTCATTGAATATATGGCGCTTAGTGCCTCCAGCTGGGGAAAAGTGTGTTACGGGTGCGATTTCATTCCCTTAGAAGAAAAAAACAAATGGAACTGTAAATAGGGCTGGCAGCATTTACAAGTTTTATTAAATTACACAAAACTACAAGTTCTACATTAAGCAGCCCATTATCTAACTAGGGTATTAATCCCAACAAAGCATCACCACTTGAAGAGAAAAAAACTCATTCTTTTATCCCACTATCATTACCCTCCTCTGTTTCATTCCCACTGTACTTCCCAAACTCTTACCCATGGGTAGTAATGCAACAGGGCCAGTGGGTGCTGCAAATCATATGAGAAGAGATTTCTTGGGCCTAAGCCAACCCTTATCTGCTGTCCATCTCCTATGCCCTTCTGGGGCAAACCAAAGCTCTGCCACTGCTCCATTGCTGGGTCCACGTACCTGCTGGGGTGAGAAAAGCTTCCCTGAGGTTGGGCCCACACCTCTCCTGGGGCAGACCAATGCCACTCCACAGCTGGGCTCATGCATCTCCTGAAGGGAAAAATATCTACCTGGGCCAATCAGCCTTCCTTTGCCTAGTGAGCATAGCTGTGCTGGCTCATGGCCTACCTTTCCATCCTCCCCGGTTAGGAGGGGTTCCCTTCAAGTGGCACTTCTCTTCTCCCCACCTTATAAGAAGTACAAATTAGGTAGTCTGAAAGGGGAATGTGTCCTTTAGGTTTCAGAAGAGAGTACAATTTAAAAATGTTAGGGAGAGAAAGCCAGTGTGAGTACACTCTATGGCTAAATTTGATTTTAGAAATATAATAAACAGATAGTACCATAAATTTACAAACTTTTATTATGAAAGCATACTAACATAAGAACATGCCATACTGGGTCAGACCAAGGGTCCATCAAGCCCAGCATCCTGTTTCCAACAGTGGCCAATCCAGGCCATAAGAACCTGGCAAATACCCAAAAACTAAGTCTATTCCATGTTCCCGTTGCTAGTAATAGCAGTGGCTATTTTCTAAGTCAACTTAATTAATAGCAGGTAATGGACTTCTCCTCCAAGAACTTATCCAATCCTTTTTTAAACAGAGCTATACTAACTGCACTAACCACATCCTCTGGCAACAAATTCCAGAATTTAATTGTGCATTGAGTGAAAAAGAACTCTCTCAGATTAGTTTTAAATGTGCCACATGCTAACTTCATGGAGTGCCCCCTAGTCTTTATATTATCCGAAAGAGTAAAAAACTAATTCACATCTACCCGTTCTAGACCTCTCATGATTTTAAACACCTCTATCATATCCCCCCCTCAGCCGTCTCTTCTGCAAGCTGAAAAGTCCTAACCTCTTTAGTCTTTCCTCATAGGGGAACTGTTCCATTCTCCTTATCATTTTGGTCGCCCTTCTCTGTACCTTCTCCATCGCAATTATATCTTTTTTGAGATGCGGCGACCAGAATTGTACACAGTATTCAAGGTGTGGTCTCACCATGGAGTGATACAGAGGCATTATGACATTTTCCGTTTTATTCACCATTCCCTTTCTAATAATTCCCAACATTGTTTGCTTTTTTGACTACCGCAGCACACTGAACTGATGATTTCAATGTGTTATCCACTATGACGCCTAGATCTCTTTCTTGGGTTGTAGCACCTAATATGGAACCTAACATTGTGTAATTATAGCATGGGTTATTTTTCCCTATATGCATCACCTTGCACTTGTCCACATTAAATTTCATCTGCCATTTTGTTCCCCAGGTTTCCAGTCTCACAAGGTCTTCCTGCAATTTATCACAATCTGCTTGTGATTTAACTACTCTGAACAATTTTGTATCATCTGCAAATTTGATTGCCTCACTTGTCGTATTTCTTTCCAGATCATTTATAAATATATTAATTGTATAAAAAACCCCAAACCATAAAAGTCAATAACCCAATATATCCCAACTAGGACCCTAGTCATCTTCAAGGGATACCCTCCCTAAAAACAACAATCCCCAATTTTTTAATACATAATAAATATACAATGAGAATTTACAAACAATTTTTCACAAAATGTAAAAACACTAATGAATGTATTTTATCCTTGTGTAGTACACCTAAAAAAAGAAAATACAAGAAGAAATTTTCATATTTCCTAAAGAGTCTCATATAAAGATATTATATTTGTTTTAAATTCCTTTTATATATACTATTAAGACATATGCTGCTCCTAACACTTCCAGTGGTTTCAAAAACACCACAATAAATCCAGTTTCACATCTACCACCACCTACAAATAACAACAAAATGAACATATAACACAAGCACAAATTTTCAACCTGGCTTCTACACTTCTTCAATGCTATACACTTACCCTTATAATTTGAACAAAGATTTTATTTTATCCTAGTACAGACTCAACAAATATCTTCTTTCAATTCCAACTCAACCTATATATAAATGATAAAAACCATTGATATACATCTACTTACACATAAAGACCCATCAAAGAATTATATCAATATATTTACTATTATATCTCTTCTTTTCAAAAATATAGTCACAAGAATGGCCAATGCATGCCCTTTCCTATATGAAGCAAGCCACGCCTCCTATTATGTACCCCTCTGCTATTGGATAAGAAATCTACATAACAGACCTGCTGTCAGATCACCCAAAACTTCAACTACTCATGATATGAGCTGACCTGTTTCATTACATTGACTTAAAGATGAAACAGGTTTTCAAACAAACCATCAGCACATCACCCAAAAAATTCTGAACGTGATTTACGTAGGCCAATATCTCAATCAATAAAGCAAACTACTCCTGGAGTGAATCTACAAAAAACTACTCCATTCAATATCTACATTTAAGCCGACCAGTTCCATGGTATTCCATTCATATATAAATCTTTGCTCATTGCGTATTAATAATTTGAATTTCTCTCTGCCTCTCTTAAGAGCAATCTGTGTAATGATGAAAAATCTTAGATTCTCAATGCAATGTCCCATTGTCGGCCAATGTTTTATCAAAGGAGCCCCTTCCTTCTCCGTGCGAATGCAGGATAAATGTTCTAAAATCCGGGCTTTAATATTTCGTTCAGTCTAAATTTGATTTTAGCCAAAAGGTCAAGAACCAATCAGAATGGCATAGAGGGAGAGAATGCTGCCATGCCCTCCTGTCCCCATTCTCATCCTCCTCGTATTTTTTTTTGGTTCTAAAATTCTGCTATGTAGGTAGTCAGCCACACAGCCTACTCCTGGGGGAATTCTGCGCACAAAATTTTAAAATTCTGCACATAAAAATTTCAAATTCTGCAAAATTCTGCATACTTTATATTGATCAAAACAACAATATACATCACAGTCTCTGAATAATTAATGTAAAATGTAATATAGAAAAGTTATTACTCAAAGATACAGAATTTTAAATGTTTTGAGCAGAATTCCCCTAGAAATACACTGTAAGAGTGTCCCTTCACCTTCTCTCCCTATTACTGTGGCCAGACCCCTTTCACTCTGCCGTCTCAGGCCTTAACTCCTTCACTCTGCACTATTTCTCTCTTCCCCTTCCATGCTCAATCCCTTCCACTCCCATAGTTTGACCTCTCTCTCATACAGCCCCTCACATAGGCTCCCTCAGTCCCTTTCTCACAGAAACACCACCTCACACAGGTTCCCTCTCTCTCTTGCGCACACACACACACACACTCATTCAGGCTCCCTCCCTGTCTTGCACACAAACCCTCATATACCCCTTCATAGGCTCCCTCTATCTCACACACATACACTTCTTCACATAGACTCCTTCTCTCACACACAAACACGCACACTCCTCTCTCAAACACTCCCTCATCGCACACAGCTCCCAGTCTCTTACACACACTACCTTTCACAGGCTCTCATTCACATACACACGCACCCTTCCTCTCTCTCTCTCCCCACACACAACAGGCTCACATGCTCACAGCTGTAGGCAGAATGGGCTCAGTCATCTATCCCGGGCATCTCATAACTTCGCTGCAAACGGGATGGACTCCACTTGTGGCCTCCAGACCTCGCCAATCATCGGCCACAATAGGAATGGGCTCTCCTCGCAGCCTACCAGCATCTACAATCTTGACTACAAGTGGGATGGCCTCAGCTCACAAATGCTAGGCTTCTAATCCAAATTCTGCACAGGAGGGGAATTCTGCACCAATTCCGTGTGGCACAGTTGCACAGAATTCCTCCAAGAGTAACAGCCCAAACCTGCAGATGCTACCAAAGCATTTCTTAAAACCCTGTCTCCCTTTTTCCTAAGACATATTCCTCTTTTTGTAAACAACGGCCTGAGTTTCAGCATTCCCTGCTTTATGCAAATCCTCCAAGCTAACAGCTTTGGAATTACACTGCCAGAGCCTGTGTGTATTCACTCCTACCTGAGGTCCTGATTTTAAAAAACATTTTCTTGAGCAAGGGGGCTTTTGAAAATTGCTACAGTATATGCCATTGACTCATCCCTAGGATTTACTTGCAAAGTGCACGCTACTCTAGTAAATGGCTTTTGAATATTGCTACGATGGTGTGTGTTACATGTACTCGCGCAACTCCTTTAAAAATTTCCTCTTGTGTATATTACAGTTCATTTCACTAGCAGTGTAATCACTTCCCCTCCCCATCAAACCACGAGGGCAAGGTTTGAAATGCCTTCGATTTTTCTAAGCATTCGTGAGCGTTAAGGAAAGATGCATTGTGAATAGCCAGTCAGCTGAGGAGTGGTGGTATCCACCTTTACGTTACCCAGAAGCCTCCCTAAGAGTCACAGTAGAAGGTATTTAGTTGTGATTGAATGTGCTGTGTGCACTAAAGCTTGTACAAGCCAAAGTAGGTCTTTGACCCTTCAAAATTGACCAAAGCAACATTGGAGACATGGACATACAAAGCATCAGATTTGGTTAAGTTGTACACTGCTCCCAGATAACTGCTCTGTGCCCATCGGCTGCTCTTCTCACAGGAGTTCTTCTTCATACTTTCCATCAGGACTCTGTAGTTTGGGTAAAGCAGGAGCCTCCTCAGCACTTGATGTCTGAGAAGCGTGTTTTCACAGCTCTGCTGCTGGAAATCCACATTGGAATAGACAAAGTACAGGCCATTCAGGGGAACGATCAGTCCTCCATTCTTATACTCAACACCAGCAGTAAATGACAGGAGGCCTCTGCTATCCCAATCAATCAGCAAGGCTTGCGTATTATTTCTGCCTGAAACAAAACATTAAGATGGCGTTAGCAGAATGTCCTGCACAAACTAGTAGCTATGTAGATAAAGTGATTAGAAAATAGATTCTTCAAGCAGATGATGTCCAGACTACTACCAGACTTGCCTAATCAGGACACTGTGTATGACTGTAACCTATATTTAGAGGTCATGCCTTAAGGGTGACTCACTAGTTGGATACTCATTTTGAAATCTAGCTAGAGGCAAACGTTGTAGGTTATGTGAGGGAACTCCTTAGGTCATAGGAAATCTTCCAGTTCCTCACCCCACCACACACACAGGGATTCTGAGAAAGTCCTGGCCCGTTCAGAGAATCTGGATTTGGCTCAGTCTAGAAAACCAAACAAATATCTCATTTAGGAAAATCTAATCTCTCCCTAAGTTAAAGGTGAACGAAGATCTACAAGGGAGTGCTCACACCCAAGGGAGTAGGCAGAACGAGGAGCAATCTAAGCAAGTTCAAAGAGTGGTCAGCAACTAAATGGCAATGCAAAAAGGTTAAAGGGCATGCATTAGGGGAGAAAAAAGTGTAAGAGAGCAACATGCTCCAGAGAGGTGGGGGTGGGGCTAGACTCAGATAGTGATCAATCTGATGATCTCAAGGTGGAGACAGTGCAACAAGGCCTTCAATGATATTCAGACAGCTTTCTTTACACAGTTTAAAAGCCTCTGTGTTATAGTGAGCACAAACTGTAAGGGAAATCATAATCTCTGAGAGAACACACTTCTCCCACCTCCCTGCCTCCCAGTTTATACCCTAGATATTTCATCAGCATTGGGCACTGTAAGCCATGAGATTCTGTTGCACTCTCTCTGCTCTAGAGATAACAGGAGCTGATCTAACTTGGTTCAAATCCTACCTTCCCCATTATTGTCAGCAGATCAGAATTAATGAGACCTCATGCTGGCATCCTATTCAGACAGATAATGCCCAAGGCTCAGCCTTTTTGATGTATATTTAACCCTTTCTGCCATCTTTTGGGCTCACTATAAGTTATTCATAGATGATATACAATTCTTGTTTCCTTTGAACTCCTTGGGTTCTGACCACTCAATCCACATTGCTCTGTCTTTCTATAATTCACAGTTATTTACACCACAATAAATTATCTCTTTACATTGCTAAAACTGAAATCATACTTCTTACCTGTATCCATCGTGATAATATTCCTGCTACACTCATCTGCTAATCATTCAATTCCTATCTCAGTGAAAGTCAATAATTTAGGTGTAATAATCGACCCTGTTCTCTCAGTTCAAAGTGGTTCAAACTTCTATTGTGAAATTTTGCATGTTATGGCTTTTAGCACCACTTCTCAATCCAAATGATTGGTGAACTGTTCTTCAATCACTACTTTTTCATGCTTACATTATTGCAACTCATTATACATCAGCCTTCCAGCACAAGCACTAAGCCATTCAAATGATTCATAATTCATCCTCTTGGACACTCACCGCTGCCAAATTATACAGTCACATCACCCCTATTCTCTGTTTCTTACATTGGCTTCCAGATTATACAAATTGGCTGCTGTAATTCACAATTTATTACATCATGTCACCCCCCTCTGGATCTCTGTAACCCTAAAGGTTTACACTCCATTATGTACCCTTTCTTCATCAATTCAGAACCTTGACATTCTATCTCCAGGGATGGTTCATCTAACAGGAACCTGCGGAAAGGCTTTCTTCATAGTGAGCCCTGTTTTATGCAAGAAGCACACAGCTTACAGAACTCTTAAGTTATATAAGAAACACTAAAAACTTATCTGTGTAAAAAAAGCCTTTGATACCCCCCATCTACTCCGTTATTTTCCTGCAGTTACCCATGCTCTCCTCTGTCGATATTCCGAATCTGCATCAAGTAGCTTGAGTTATGCTCTGCATC